>NC_134855.1:10633288-11233288 GCF_049852395.1 Peromyscus maniculatus bairdii | reverse complement strand
CCAGCACTCGGGAGGCAGAGGCAGGCAGATTTCTGTGAGTTCGAGGCCATCCTGGTCTACAGAGTGAGATCCAGGACAAGCACCAAAACTACACAGAGAAACCCTCTTGAAAAACAAAAACAAACAAACAAAAAAAAGTGAGCTCATGTTTAAGTGTGAGGCCCCATCTGAAAAGAATAAGGTGGCTGGAGAGGTGGCTCCAGAGGGAAGAGCACTGGCTGCTTTTGCAGAGGACCTGGGTTCAATTCCCAGCACCCACATGACAGCTCCCAGCTGTCTGTAACTCCAGTTCCAGGGGATCTGGTGTTCTCTCCTGGACTCCTCAGGCACTGCACTCATGTGCACATATATACAAGCAGACAAAACACTCCTACACAAAAATAATGAAGTAATAATAGTAAAAAAAATAAGGTAGACCAGGGGGTAGTGCCCCACACCTTTAATCCAGCACTCAGCAGGGGCAGAGGCAGATGAATCTCTGTGAGTTCAAAACCAGCCTGGTCTACAGAGTGATTTCCAGGATAGCCAGGGCTACACAGAGAAACTCTGTCTCAAAAACAAACAAACAAAAGGTGGAGAGTGAATGAGGAAAACGCTCCACTTCTGTTTGCATGCACCTATGCCTGCATACACACATGCACTTATGTCTGCATACACACATGCACCTATGCCTGCATACACACATGCACTTATGTCTGCATACACACATGCACCTATGTCTGCATACACACATGCACCTATGCCTGCATACACACATGCACTTATGTCTGCATACACACATGCACCTATGTCTGCATACACACATGCACCTATGCCTGCATACATACTGCACCTATGCCTGCATATACAGTGTACCTATGCCTGCATACACACATGCACTTATGTCTACATACACACATGCACCTATGCCTGCATACACACATGCACCTATGCCTGCATACACACATGCACTTATGTCTATATACACACATGCACCTATGCCTGCATACACACATGCCCTTATGCCTGCATACACACATGCACCTATGCCTGCATACACACATGCACTTATGCCTGCATACACACATGCACCTATGCCTGCATACACACATGCACCTATGCCTGCATACACACATGCACTTATGCCTGCATACACACATGCACACATACACCCATACACAGGTCTGCACACATATATGGACACATGCACATACACACAGGTCACTATTGGACAAGGTCTTTACTTGTGCATGTGGCCTAGCTTATAAAAACTCCAGGTTCCCCCTTAAAGTAGAACAGAGGCACAGGTGCAAGGGACCTAAAGTGTCCTTCATGGACCCCAGAGGGCCAAGCACTGTCATACTACAGCCTACAGCTTGGTTCAGGATAGATGTGCCTTAGTCTTTTTAGCTGTTGGGACTTTACTGATTCAAATGGATACCGCCTAGGGATGTTTGCTGCTGGACACTCATGGGTCACCCAAAGTCAACCTGTGACAGCTGGTGCTTGTATTCATTGGATCATGCCAATGGTGATTAAAGATGCAGACAACATAGAAGTAAGCAAACCAAACAAAGCAAGCTTTGTGGAGAACTAAAGAAATGTGGGGCTGGGTGGTGGTGCGCACGCCTTTAATCCCAGCACTCGGGAGGCAGAGCCAGGCGGATCTCTGTGAGTTCGAGGCCAACCTGGGCTACAGAGCGAGATCCAAGAAAGGCACAAAGCTACACAGAGAAACTCTGTCTCAAAAAACCAAAAAAAAAAAAAAAAAGAAAGAAAGAAAGAAAGAAAAGAAAAAAAGAAAAGAAAAAGAAAAAGAAAGAAATGTGCGAAAATAAGGAAAAGTGGAGGAAGTTGAGAGGGAACCCCACTCTCCAGTGAGATAATCGCACCATTTACATATGGCTCTCCTAGTTGGGGTGATTGGAACCCTTGGCTCTGCCATTGTCCCCTGCTGTCTTTTTTCCGGTCAGCTTGAGGTTGTCACTTGGGTCTTTTGCCTGCATATGTACAGGGAGCTAGCTTCCACCTCAGTTTATTGATTCTGCCTTCCCAGGGGTCCAGTGGCCTCTCTGTTCTTTCCTTCTGGCACAATACTTTCTCACAAGCCCTTTTTCAGTTAAAGAAAAATAAACATCCGTGAGCGTGGTGGCGCATGGTGGATCTCTGAGTTCAAGCCCACTCTGATCTATAAAATAAGTTCCAGGATAGCCGGGGCTACAGAGAAACCCTATCTTGGAAAAGAAAAAAACAAAACAAAACAAAAAACTTCATAAAATCGGTAGGCTAGTCTGCTCCCCCCGCCCTTCTTTTAATGAGTATGGGTGGCTTTTTTGTTTGTTTTGTTTTCCTTTAAGAAAGGGTTTCTCTGTGTAGCTCTGGGTGTCCTAGAACCCATTCTGTAGACCAGGCTGGCCTTGAACTCACAGAGATCTGCCTGCCTCTGCGTCTAGAGTGCTGAGTGCTGGGGTTATTGGCAAGCGCGATCACTACCTGGTATGTATGGGTGTTTTGCCTGCATATGTATATCTGTGTACCACATGTGTTCATGATTCCTTCAGAGGCCACTGTTTTGTAGTTCTGGAGTCTGGGAAGTGGTGCAGTGAGGCCACTTCTCCTGGCTCTTAGGTGGCCCCATCTGGTTGTGTCCTCACACAGAGGAGGGGATAAGCCTTTTGTTCCAAGAACCCCATTTGCATTTGAGGGCTCTACCCTGAAGGCTTCGTAGTTCTGAGCCCGACCTAATACCATTCTCTGGGGATTAGGGCTCCCACTCATGAATTTGGGACAGACACAAAGATGCAGCCCAGTCTTGTTCATCTTCTGTTTCTGTTCATTGTCTACATTGTTTTGCTGTTCTCAATTTTACCGACACTCTTATCGCTGTTGTTTACTTCCTCTGCTACCTTGATGTCTCCTTGGTCCCGTAGCTCTTCTTGAAGGGTGGAGTGCTTTGAGGGCCTTCCTGTGTACTTACAGCTTTTTTTTTTCTTAAGCATCGAAAACCAGTAAATCAGTAAATCAGCAAGTCATGCAGTTGCTGAAGATGATTGTCTTTATAAAATATGACTATGGAAAAAACTGGATATGATGGACACACGCTTGGAGAAAGTCAATGTAAACTCCAATTCATTTTCACACAGGAAAAAAACTCAAAAGCTGAAACCTTGAGAGTTCTAGAAGAGGAAATACAAGGTAAAATGCTTATGAATTTTAAGCAGGATACAGGAAGTACTAACCACTGAAGAAGTGATAGAAAAGTTAGACTTCCTTAAAATGTGAAACTTTCAGGTTTTAACATACTGTCTCCAACCTGGGGCTGCTGGCCCTGCCTGCAGGGTGCCTGGCGAGCTGTGTGAGACCCTGGGCTCCGGTTTGTAGAAGAAAGAAAGAGAGACTGTTAAAAACATAAAAATTCAAGCAACAGGGACGGTGGCACACACTTTTAATCCCAGCACTAGGGAGACAGAAGCCAGCCTGGTCTACAGAGTGAGTAGCCAGGACAGCCAAGGGTTACATAGTTCAACCTTGTCTCATTAAAAAAAAAAAAAAAAAAAAAAAAAGAAAAGTCAAGCATGATGTGGGGGGAAGGGGAATATTTGCAACACAATGAGACAGATGATCTGATTTTAAAATGACCGAAGGACTCATGCAGACCAAAGAAGATATTTAATGACAACGGGACATTCTGCATCACAGGTTACTAGGAAAGGATATGAGTTATGAGTTACAGTTCTCTCTCTCTCTCTCTCTCTTTCTCTCTCTCTCTCTCTCTCTCTCTCTCTCTCTCTCTTGAGACAAGGTTTCTCTGTGTAGCCTTGGCTGTCCTGGAATTCCCTCTATAGACCAGGCTGGCCTTGAACTCACAGAGATCCACCTCCCTCTGCTTCCCAGAGTGCTGAGATCAAAGGCGTGAGCCACCACACCAAGTTCAGGAGTGTTTCTCATTCTTAGAATGAATAGTAGTAAAAAGATTTACAATAGGAAGTGACAGCCAGGAGCACACACTCATAACAGCACATAAGACTCAGAAAGGATTAAACCTCTTCAAATGAGTTGATAATATCCATGCAAAAACACAGCTCGCTCCTCAAAGGGATAAAAGATAATCTATTCTAGAACCAAATATGAGTGATTATAGAGCTGAGTAACACAGATTTATTTACATTACCCTGAATTCCATGTTCCAACATCAAAGCAATTTCATGAAGCTTTTGTAGCAGCAAAACAAAGAGTCATAAATCAAAGCAATTTTAAACCACATTGGTAGAAAGGTTAAGAAGGTAGTTACAGCAAAGCAGAGAAGTCTCTGCTGTAGGCCTCTGGGTTGGTGTAAAGCAGGACTTTGTTAATGTATTACAAAAAGTTTTTATCTGTTGGTCAGGATGTTAGGTCTGCATAGGGGGCTAAAGATGGCTAAAGATAAATCATAATTAGGCTCTAGATACAGCGTTCCAACCTCTTCACAAGCATGGACACTGTAATCAGGAAGGACACCAGTTTCACAGAAGGTTCCATTTGAAGGTGTCACTGCTTTTTGGGATTTCCTTCTAGACAGCTTTCGGCTGTGTAGACCTGGCTGTCCTGGAACTCACTCTGTAGACCAGGCTGGCCCTGAACTCAGAGAGCCACCTGCCTCTGCCTCTTAAATGCTGGGATTAAAGGCCTGCGCCACCAACTTGTGGCTTCCTAGGAATTTTTGTCACTGTTAAATTTCCAACCCAGAACAATGGGCTGAGGTGCCTATTTAACATATCAAACCAGACCTGGCCTCCAGGTTCTCCCAGCATCCCTCAGTCCCTACCTGTTACAGGGTATGGCTGGCATACCCCACCCTCTACCCTGAATCTCAGCCCAGGGGCTGGACTGCCCTTCCCCCAGAGGCTCTTCCCTATACAATGCAGACATTTTGGTCACCTTCCTTTTTGTACCTTTGGCCTCCTGACCGCGGCACCTGGCTCCCCTCTCTCCCCCTCCCCCACACGGCCCTGCTCAGCTGGTCATGTCCACTGTGGATTGTCCCAGATGTCCCTTCCTCTATCTGTGCTCTCCCTTTATCTACAATAACCCTTCTTCTCCACCAAACCTGGAAGCAGCCATGCCCTTCCCTTTCTTCTTATTTCTGGTTTGTGTTTTTTGTTTTGTTTTGTTTTGTTTGGTTTTGTTTGGTTTTCAGTTAACAATATAAGGTTAATGTGCCTCTATCCTGTAAGCTAACCAGTATAGCCAGATCTAAGCTCAATAAAAACATAGGCCCCTTAAAATACTTGCTCACTACTATTCATCATGATTTCTTTTTTTTTTCTTTTTTTTTTAAACAAGTTTTAGTTTTCTTTTATGTGTATGAGTATTTGTCCTGCATATAAGTATATACACCATGTACATGAGGTGCCCACAGAAGTTGAAGGCTTCAGATCCCCTGGAATTGGAGTTACACCACCATATGAAACTGGGAACTGAACCCATGTCCTTTGCAAGAACAGCAGGTACTTTTAGCTGATAAACCAGCCTGCCTCCATCTTAGGAGGTGTGGCTTTGTTGGAGTAGGAGTGGCCTTGTTGGAGGAAGTGTGTCACTGTGGGGGTGGGCATTGAGGTCTCCTTTGCTCAAGTTGTGTTCTGTGTGACACACAATTGCTTCTGCTGTCTGCAGATCAAGATGAGGCACTCTCAGCTCCTGCTCCAGCACCACGTCTGCCTGTCTGCCTGCATGCTGCCATTGCCGCCCAATATGAATTGTAAGCCAGCCTCAATGGAATGTTTTCCTTTATAAGAGTTGTTGTGGTCATGGTGTCTCTTCACAGCAATAGAAACCCTAACTAAGACAGCCATCTTATAGCAAAGCCAAACTAGGTTATTTCCTGTTTATGATTAAATCTGCTTTTCAAGGGTTAAGCTATGCCCCACCTGTAACCTTAACTACAAATGATTCTGTATTTCTTGTTCCAGGAAATGGCACCTATGCCTTTGTTTCATAAGGCGGTTATGTGTTATGACCAACTTATTCTGCTTCTGTAACCCTAATTATTTATCTGCCAAATCCCCTATTTGGAAGTCCCCTACGCCTGAGCTATAAAAACCTTATTTTCTCCATGTCCACAGCCGATCTCTTGAGCCCGGACTTAGCGGGAGACAGCCTATGCACAGGAATAAAGCTGGCTTTAGTTTGGCAGTGATTTGGGTCAGTGGCCTTTCTCCTCGCATCTGTGGGGTTACCATAACTACTGAGCTAATAACTCACAGCCCCAATTCACAATAGTTTATTTGTAATGCTCCTCCAACCTGTCATAGCCAAAATATTCATTAATAGATTGTGACAGGATGGGTGATAGTGCACACCTTTAGTCCCAGCTCAGAGAGGCAGAGGCAGGCTGATCTCTGTGAGTCTGAGGCCAGCCTGGTCTACAGAGTGAGTTCCAGGACAGCCAAAGCTACACAGAGAAACCCTGTCTCGAATTAAAAAACAAAACAAAACAAACCACAAACCTTTTGCTCTAAATGCTCACAGCTACATTTGGGTGCCTAAACACCCAAGTGTAGTTCCATCCAGCTGGAATAAACAATTTCAATTGGCTATAAACTGTATGTGTGGTCATCTCTGGTGGGCTCCCTGTAACAAGAGGAATAAAAAAATCAAATTGTAGTGCACTCTTTACTGAAACCTGACAATGGAAATGAATGATACATTGACATCTATGATGCTCATGTATTAATGCTGAATAGTGACAAACACAAGAAGACACAACATAAACTCCAAGGATGCGGAGTTCTAGCTCAGGCTGGGCAACTCTGTGATGAGAGAAGTAGTGGAGACCATCTGAGCAGCAGTTATGCTGGACAAGTGTGGAGAATGGGGTTACAAGATGGCTCCAGAGCATCTTCTAGGATTAAAAATTCTTTTCTTTTCTTTTCTTTTCTTTTCTTTTCTTTTCTTTTCTTTTCTTTTCTTTTCTTTTCTTTTCTTTTCTTTTCTTTTCTTTTCTCTTCTTCTTCTTCTTCTTCTTCTTCTTCTTCTTCTTCTTCTTCTTCTTCTTCTTCTTCTTCTTTTTTTTTTTTTGAGATAGGGTTTCTCTGTGTAGCCTTGGCTATTCTGGAACTTGCTCTGTAGACCAGGCTGGCCTTGAATTCAAAGATTCACCTGACTCTGCCTCCTGAGTGCTGGGATTAAAGACCTACACCACCACTGCCTGGCTTTAAAATGTTTTAAGATCTTGCCGGGCGGTGGTGGTGCTCGCCTTTAATCCCAGCACTTGGGAGGCAGAAGCAGGCAGATCTCTGTGAGTTCGAGGCCACCTGGTCTACAGAGTGAGATCCAGGACAGGCACCAAAGCTACATAGAGAAACCATGTCTCAAAAAACCAAAAAAAAAAAAAAAAAAAAAAAAGCCAGGCAGCGGTGGCGCACGCCTTTAATCCCAGCACTCGGGAACTCGGGAGGTAGAGCCCGGCGGATCTCCGTGAGTTCAAGGCCAGCCTGGCCTACCAAGTGAGTTCCAGGAAAGGCGCAAAGCTACACAGAGTGACCCTGTCTCGAAAAACAAACAAAAAACAAAAACCAAAAAACTGTTTTAAGATCTTGACTGGAGACAGTTACACAGAAGTATGAAGTTGAAACATGTCAAATCAGAAATCCACATATTTCATTTATATATAAATCATATACAGAGTATACTAAAATATGCATGTAAATTTGACAACAGTGAATGTAATATGAAACAAAAGGAAAATGGTGAGGAAATGGATAGAAATTATTGTAAAACACACAGTAATTCCTTTGGAGGGAACCCATTTCAAATAGAAACAATGGCTTTTATATTGCCTATTATAATGCAAATAATGTACATTCAGCCCCTTGACTGAATATGTAAATGACCAAACTTTTTTTTTGTGGTGTGTGTGTGTGTGTGTGTGTGTGTGTGTGTGATACTTTTTGTTTGCTTTTTGAGACAGGCTGACTATGTAGTCCTGACTGGCCTGAAACTTACTTTTCAGACCAGGATGGCCTTGAACTCATTAGAGATCTGCTTGCCTCTGTCTGCTTTTTTTTTTTTTCCAATGAAAATATGACATATAAAACTCATAATTTGGGAGCTAGAGAGATGGTCCAGCAGTTAAGAAAGAGCACTGACTGCTCTTCCAGAGACCCTGGCTTGATTCCCAGCACCCACAATGTGACAGGGCAAGACAGTGCAGAGCTTCCTCCATCTTGTAATCTTGCTGAGGCCGTTTCAGGTTTAACTGGAATTTGATCTCCTTGATGGAGAATCCCGTGGAAAATTAACTAGCTCTATTCTAGGAACCCAAGGTCAAGATGCCCTAGCTAACTTATTTTAGTTTCTAGAAAATCTGAATCAAACAAACAAAAATAAAAGAAACACAAAGCAGAACAAAACAAAAAAAGCCTCTTGGTCTAAACACTTGAGGCTACAGTTTGGGCTGGAATACAGACTTTCATTTGGCTATAAACTGTGTTTCAGTGGTCATTTCTGGTGGGCTCCCTGTAATAACATGGTGGCTCACAACCATCTCCAGTCCCAGGAGATCCAAAGCCCTCTTCTGGGCGTTGAACGCATGTGGCATATAGTCATATACATGTAGGCACTCACATATACACATAAAATAAAAACAATAACAACAAAACCCCCAAAATATGCATCTAAAAATGAGAACTCAGGGCTGACCATGTAACTAAGTTGGTAGAGTTTGCTCCTAGGATGAGTCAGGCCCTAGGCATCATCCCCAACACCAGGTAAACCAGGCATGGTGATACACACCTGTGATCCTATCACTTGGGAGGTCGAGGCAGGAGGTTTTCCTCTGACACATGGCAAGTTCTGGACTAGCCTAGGTGACGTTTGATGCCAACGGCAGACTCCCGGCAGCAGCTACCCGACAGCAGCTGTGCACGTACCTCTGTGAACTGTCCTTCTCCAAGCCCTTTGCAGGATAGTGGTGATGGACAGTGCAGGCAAGGGCAAGAAGCAACAGGCTGTCTCAGACCTTAATCTAAGCAGGAGGGAGGCAGGCGGGGACAAGGTGCTTGCCGAGAGAGAGTTCAAGGCCAGTGGAAGCTACCTAGTGAGTGCTCAAGCCAGTCTCCAAACAAACAAAACGATTTTCCATTCACAAATTCATTGTTGTACTTTTGTTGTGATGAACCAGCCTGGGCTTTAAAGCCGTCTCATAATAAAGACAAACTAGGTTCATTCCTGTTTATGATTCAACCTCTGTTTCTCCAAGACTGGGCTATGTCCCACCTATAACCTCAACTACAGATGGTTTTGTACTGCCTGTTTTGGGAAAGAAACAGGGACCAAGTCTTTGTTTTGAACTGTCTTTGTTTTTGACCATCTTGCCACTCTACCTTTGTTTCCAAAGGTTATTATGACCGCCTGCTGTTAGGATCGCCTTGCTATGTTCTGCTTCTGTAACCCCACCTATTTGCCTGCCAAATCCCATTTGGAAATCCCTTATCCCTGAGCCTTGAACCCTGCCTTAGGAGAGGCAGCACGTGCACCCATAAAAAAGCTTGCATTAATTAATTGATTGCCTTGGTGATTTGGGTCGGTAGTCTTTCTCCTTGCCTCTTTGGAATTAGCATTTGTACATTGTTTGGGCTCCTCAACTCCTTAGGGTCAACTTTATTTAGCTGAAAAACAATATATTTTATTCTTCAAAAGCTTTATGTATTAATGCATATTGATATTTCTTCCTCCAACTCCCCTAGTGCCCCTTCTCTCCCAGCTTCATATCCTCTTTATTTTTCTTTGTTATCAATCATCCCCTGAGTCCAGTTAGAGCTGCCCACATACACATGGGGGTGTGGCCATCGACCAGGGAAAAAGCCACCTACCGGCATTCACATTCCCCCAAAGGAGAGTGACTGACTCTTCCTTCCTGCTACTGCCATGAACTGCCAATAGCTTACCTGATAAGGGTGGGGTCTTGGGGTCCCTCCCCTCCCCCACCAGTGCTGGAATTTTGACTGGCTTTGACGTTGCTGGTAACCACACATGCTGTGAGTTCATGCCTGCACCAGTCATGCCAACTCTGGAAGTCAGCGTGCCACAGCTCTCCTTCCTGCCTGCTGACCCTTACATTCTTTCTGCCTTCTCTGAGTCTTCGCTGGTGTGAAGTCAATAGAGAGGACGCCCTACATCTGAGTACTCATTTATACTGGGCCCCTGGACCAGTTATGAGCCTCTGAGGTAACTGCTACCCACTGCAAGAAGAAGCTTCTTTGGCCAAGGGTGAGAGCAGCATGAATCTTCTCTGTGGGAATGGGGCATCTGGCCTTCTCCAAACTCCTATTCGGCTTTTTGAGATAAGGTCTTGCTCTGCATCCTGCCTGGCTTGGAATTCACTCTATAGCCCCAGCCTGCCTGGAACACCTGGTGATCTTCCGGCCTCCATCTCCCAAGTGCTGTGATTGAGGGTAAAATCCAATTATGCAAAGTTAAAAGTTTGTTGGGGTTGGGGATTTAGCTCAGTGGTAGAGTGTTTGCCTAGCAAGCGCAAGACCCTGGGTTCGGTCCTCTGCTTAAAAAAAAAAAAAAAAAAGCAAAGTTAAAAGTTTGTTACATTGTTTATAGATAAAACAAGGATAGGAAGAGTATAAAGAGCCACAGAGGCTTCAGAGGCATTTTGTGGGCTGCAGGAAATAGTTGCCTTCATTTTCATCCATAAAAGTAGTAAAAATCATGCATAAGGACAAATATATGGTTACATGGAAAATATCTTTGGCAGTCTAAAACTTTTTGGTCCTGATTTCATAAGAAGACAAAACATTTTTGTACTCCTTATAACTATTCTGGGGGCGTCCCCAGGTATAGCTACCTTGTTTTAAGGATAGGTCCACCTCTTCAGAATTCAGAGGTTTTTTTTTTTTTTTTTTTTTTTTTTTTAATGTTTTGCTTTTCATTTTATCTTTATGTGTACGACCGTCTTGCCTGCTTGTATGTGCACTGCTTTCGGCTCAGTGTCTGAGAAGGCCTGAAGAGGGCATCTGTTCTGATCACACAGGACCGGGGTTGCAGACATGTGTGAGCTCCGAGTCTGTTACAGAAACTGAACTTGGGTCCTCTGAAAGAACAGCAAGTGTTCATAACTACTGAGGTGTTTCTCCGGCGCCAGACTAATGTTTCCTTTTGTCTTTTTTAATTTATGTGCATTGGTTTTCCCTGCATGAGGGTGTCGGGTACCCTGGAACTGGATTAGACAGCTCTGAGCTGCCCTGTGGGTGCTGGGAATTGAACCTAGTCCTCTGGAAGAACATCCAGCGCGGAGCCATGTCCCCAGCTCCAGACTAAAGTTTCTTACGCTCAATGAGTAACTTAGCATTTACTTTCTTTCATGAGTAAAACAACATGGTCAATAGCTGAGATCTGTAATCTGTGTAACGAATTCTGAAAGGCTCTGTATCAACAGGGCCATGGAAGTTCGGGTAGTTCCTATTATCTCATTTCCCCTCATTTCTGAAGATTTCAGTTAGGTATGCAGAGCCTTGGTTTTTTAAAAAGGTATCACATATATGCGCTATTTTAAAAACCATTCATATACATTATACTTTTAATTTGAAACCGTCTCTTCAACTTTGATTTTGATAGAAACCTTTGATGAAAGGGGAAAAAAAACAACCCATAAGGCAAGAAAATAACGGTCGGCCTCGTGCTGGGCTTCACTCCTGCTTCCTGATTGGCTAAAGCCCCTAACGGTAGAACCACGCCCCCTTCTGGAACGTTCCTTCGAGTCTTACCCTCGTGCTTTTCACGCCGGCTTCTCATTCGCGGTAAGGTTCTCCGGGGTAGGACAGCCCCTGACCCACCGCCACCTATTGCCTTGTTCTTTCCTGCGGCGCTGGCGATGGAACCCAGTGCCTCAGTGGGCTAGGTAAGTGCTCTCCCGAGTTACCTCCTCGCTCCTGCTCTTTTTTTTTTTTGTAATGTTTTTTATTTTATTTTTTAAATAATTTTTTGGTGACTGTCATGTAGGATGCTGGCCTTCAGGTCCGGGTCCTCCGGCCCCAAGCCTCTAAGTGCTGGGCTTGTAAAATGATTTTACCATCATGCGGGGCTTAGGAAGAGATTTTTTTTCTAGACTCCCGTTTTTGAGGGCAGTGGTTGTGGGCGGCCCAGCTGTCCCTGCGGGAACCCGGAGTGACCGCGTTCTTCCCTTCGCGGGACCTGTGCTAACCGGTCAGGAGCACAAGGACTGAACCGTGCAGGCTTTGCAGGGGCCTGCCTGCAGGTGGCGCCCTGCAGGACCGATTTTTGCCTCAAGCGAACATTTTAATGTCTGGGTCTCTGACCGAAAGAGAAGAAAGCCGTCTAGGGCGCCTCAGACGTTAGGAAGCGGAAGAGCCGAACGGAAACGGCTGGTAGGGAAGTGTCTAGCCCGGCCGGGGGCGGGGAAGAGGGCGGGGCGGGGCAGAAGGCGGGGCAGGGCAGGAGGCGGGGCGAGGAAGAGGGCGGGGCGGGGCAGGGAAGAGGGCGGGGCAGGGCAGGAGGCGGGGCGGGGCAGAAGGCGGGGCGGGGCAGGAGGCGGGGCGGGGCGGGGCACGGCTCAGCCGCTAATTCCGCGCCCCTTCGGACGGGAGATGATGGGTCGTACTTCCCCTTCAGCCCGGAAGTGACGGCAGCGCTCTGGCCTTTGCCAGGCCCGTAGCTCCCCGCCGCCGCTCTCCCCCATGGCCCGCCCCCTTGGCGCACCAAAACAAGAAGGCTGTGGCCTGGGGGCGGGGCCCGCTCGCGCGGCGGTAGCGGGTTGGGCGCCGGGCTCTGCCCAGCACTTCCGCCCGCGGCTAGTCGCCGGACCCGAGGCATGGAGGTGGGCTAGCGCGCTGCAGCAGGGCCGAGCCGGGTGAGCATCGCGGGCGCGTGGTGGGGCGCGCGGCATATTGTCGCTGGTAACTCGCGCGCTGCGTGCGGCCCTCGGGAAAGGGCGCCCGCTCCGACCCTTCTTTCGGAAGAGCAGCGCGCGCCGGGAGCTGCGGCGACCTCGGGCGGGCAGTGCTTGGTGCTTCCCGCAGGCCAGGCCCGCCGCGGGATCCCCGCCGTTCAGGCTTCAGCGCCGCCGGCTCTGGGCTGCGATGCACGGCCAGGGCGCCTAGCAGAGCCTCGGGACGAGGGAGGTCTCTGGGGAAGGGGCCGGCAGGATGTAGCCCTCCGTCCAGGTGTCGCTTCCGTACGGGCACCGGGACGCGTGCCCCGCGACCCCAGGCGTTGCAGTGCTGACGACCTCCCGCACGCCCGCCGCAGACACGACCAAATGCCCACCTGGCCCCCTATGGGCGACAGACAGCCCCTGGAGGAGTTAGGGCATCAGTGTTACAGCGTTCCCCTTCGTGCACCGTAGTGTGTCTGTGTGCGGATGTGTCGTCTAACCTGACCGAGGTAACTCCTCAGGTGACACTGTGCAAGGTTGATGTACGGCCCAGGTGAGATGCTTAATGTAAGGGACACTTTATCAGTTTTTGTTTCATTTTTAATTTCAGAAATGTTCTTTCTGGGGGGCCAAAGTGTGAGTATATCTGAATGCAGAGCCTCATCTATTCACAAATAAGCCCAGCATTCTCAACAAAGAGGATCACTTCTCTGTAGGACATTTGCCAAGGTAATTGTCTTTTTAAAACAATCACTTTTTTTCAGTTTTTTTGATAATTATCGGAGTACTGGAGTTAACAAATATGTAGAATAGATCCATACCCTGACACTCCCAATTGCTCAGGTAGAGGCAGACAAACAGAATACCAAACCACCTTGATCAGGAAAGAAGGGAATAAAAACGTGCAGGATAGAGGAGATTCTCAAAGACCCTGGAAGAGAAACAAGTCTCCCAGATTGCTGACATTCAAGGTTACTATGTTTATTAGCTATTAGGAGTTTATAGTTGGTTGAAGATAGTGAGTATAGGGCAGCAGTTTGTTTATATCATGTCAAATAGCAGAAATAATCTTACTGTTTCTTGTGTGTCTTACTATTGATATAGATTCATATGGGTTTTTTTTTTTTTTAGTTTCTGGAAGTTGCTAGAACTGCTTTTTAGGAATATGAAATTTTTTTTAACTTTTTAAGTTATTGGAAGACTTCACAATCTGTATCTTGAAGACATTAATTTGTGTCTTTCTCTGATTTTGCATCAGTACTGAGTAGTTTCAACCCATTTGGCACATAGTGGCATACCCATTATGGTGTTGTGACTAACAGAATGTGTTCAGGTTTTTTGCTGCTGTTGATCAAACCCAGGGATTACATGAAAGACAAGTACTCTGCCACTGTGCTTCACCCCTGCCCTGCTTTCAGATTTGGGTTTAATCAATTTTGATAAGATGGCCATCAAAGCATTTTAGAGGACTTGGGTCACAAGCAGAAAGTATGCCTGTCCTACATAAAGAATAAGTCTTGAGTGTTAATTTTCCTCCTTTTAAGTGTCCTCTTTTCCTGTTCTAGGTACAGAATGAGCACATGCTGTTGGTGTACTCCAGGTGGTCCTTCCACCGTTGATGTCCTAAAGTGCTATGCATCTAGCACTGGCTCAAGTGAATTTCAAACAGCTGATGAAGACCTCTGCTACTGCTTAGAGTGTGTGGCTGAGTACCACAGAGCCAGAGATGAGGTGCCATTCTTGCATGAGGTAATTTGCAGTAGCCCCCAACCAGGAAGATAGTAAGGAGCTGTCAAAAGCATTCAAGGAAATGGTGTTTTTAAAAATTTTTTTTTAAAGATATATTTGTGTATTATGTATAGTGTTCTGTCTGCATATACACCTGCAGGTCAGAAGAGGGCACCAGATCTCCTTATGGCTGGTTGTGAGCCACCATGTGGTTGCTGGGAATTGAACTCAGGACCTCTGGAAGAGCAGTCAGTGCTCTTAACCTCTGAGCCAGCTCTCCAGCCCGGGAAATGGTGTTATATGACTAAAGCTTTGGAATCTAGTACAACTCTAGTATCTAACTTCCCAGTATATAACAGTTGCTATAAATACTTACTGATAAGACTTGAATTGAAACTTTAAAAGTACAGTTTTATGTCAGTTGTAGTTATTTTGGTATAAAACAGTTTTACAAAATATTGTCTTTTTTTTTTTTCTTCTTCCCGAGACAGGGTTTCTTTTCGCCTTTCTTGGAACTCAATTTGTAGACCAGGCTGGCCTCGAACTCACAGAGATCCGCCTATCTCTGCCTAACGAGTGCTGGGATAAAAGGCGTGTGCCACTAGCGCCCCAGCAAATATTGTCATTTCTAGCACTCAGGAAGTAGGTCAGGATAATTGTAAGTTGTAGGCCAACCTGGCCTGTTTTTTTTTTTGTTTTTTGTTTTTTGTTTTTGTTTTTTAAAGATTTATTTATTTACTATGTATATACTGTGTATATAGTGTTCTACCTGCATGTGTGCCTGCACACCAGAAGAGGACACCAGATTTTATTACCAATATGGTTCCTGGGAATTGAACTCAGAACCTGTGGAAGAGTAGCCAATGCTCTTAACTGCTGAGCCATCTCTTTAGTCCTTGTTTTCTTTTTTTAATCTAGATGCTTATAAAACTCTAAAGGCAAGCATGTTAGGTTTATTACATTTATCTGATGAAGAATAGTACATGTACTGTATATAGGGAAGTGTGTTTGGCATATATGATGTACATGTGTGCATGTGTAAGCCAGAGATTGGTGTTGGATGTGTTCCTTGATTGAGCTCCACCTTCTATTTTGAGACAGTCTGTTTACTGAATGATTTAGGTAGGTAGGCTGGCTGGCCAGCCAGCTCCAGGGATCCACCTGTCTCATCCTGGCACTGGATTACAGATATGCCGGTGTACCACCCAGCTTTTTAGATAAGAGCTAGGGATCGAAATCAGGTCCTCAAGCTGACAAGGAAAGCGCTTCACTGAGCATCTCCCCATCCTTAATTTTTATGCTGAAACTATCCCATGTCTTTGTGCATAAACTTATATTTTAGGAAAAGTACCCCCCACACTCCTTGAGACAAAGACCAGCATCATACTCGCTATGTAGCTAAGGATGACCTTGACCTGGCTGCTTGTCTCTACCTGAGTACTGCTATTTCAGGCATGCACAAAACAAAGGCCTGCTTTCATTCCTTTGACAAAGAAGCACCAGCTGCTTCTCATTTAGTTTGGAATAGCTTATAGTTAGTTGATATATTTAGATGTGTATAGCAAGACAGCTCGGTAATGTGTAAGTCTCTCATTCTCAGTACTCAGGCTGTAAAGGACCCATGTTTAAGGACTTAAAAAAAATCACATAGGTAGGTCTATCTTGTTTGGTTCTTAGATTTACTATGCTGTGTAACACGAATCTTGAAAGGTCTTATTAATGAAAATAAACCTGGAGCAAGGTATTGGGGTGAATGCTGGAAGATCAGAGAAGCAGAACAAGCCACAACCACCTCACCTCGCCAATTCCTCAGCTGATCCTGTTTCTTCAAACTGGAAGCCTCTGTGTCCTCATTTCCAAATGGATCTCAGCTGACTGCTGCTCTAAAGCCTAAAAGCTTAACCAGCCTCTAGTTCCTGGTTTCCACGCCTTATAGCTCTTTCTGCTTTCTGCCATCACTTCCTGGGATTAAAGGTGTGAGTCACCATGCCTGGCTGTTTCCAGTGTGGCTTTGAACTCACAGAGATCTGGATGGATCTCTGCCTTCGGAATGCTAGGATTAAAGGTGTGTGTGTGCCACCATTCTCTGGCCTCTGTATGTAGTGGCTGTTCTGTTCTCTGACCCAAGATAAGTTTATTAGGGTGCACAATATTTTGGGGAACATAGTATCACCACAGTACTGCATTTTTACAATTTGGAAGTTTTGTAATCTTGCTTTGAACAAATCTTTTTTTTGTTTTTGTTTTTTTTTGTTTTTCGAGACGGTTTCTCTGTGTAGCTTTGCACCTTTCCTGGAACTCACTCTATAGACCAGGCTGGCCTCAAACTCACAGAGATCTGCCTGGCTCTGCCTCCCAAGTACTGGGATTAAAGACGTGCACCACCACTGCCCAGTGCTTTGAATAAATCTTACCAGTGCCACTTTTCTAGGAGCATGGACTCAAATCCTCTTTTTGTGTTACCTTTTGTAATTCTCCTATTTTGAACTTTTCATTGTCATGTTTTGGAGATTTGTGATCACTGATTACTGATGCTGCTATTGTAACTGTTTTGGAGGGCTGTGAATCATACTCATGTAAGTCAGTGAGTGCTCTAATCAGTAAATGTGTGCATCCTACCTGCTTTATTGACTGGACATTTCCTGTCTCTTTTCCCTCTCCTTAGGCATCTTTAGTTCCTGAGATAACAGTTTTGAAATTAGGTCACCTACAGTGGCCTGATGTGTTCAAGTAAAAGGGAAAATAGCACATCATCTCTCAGGCAGAAGCTAGCTGTGCTTAATGAGGAAGGCATGGTGAAAGCCAAGACATGCTAAAAGTTAAACCTTACTACCGACTTCTATAGCTAAGTTGTGAGTGCCAAGGAAAAGCTCTTTTTTTATTGGAGACAGGATGTCCAGCTCACATTGCTCTCAAACTCCCTGTGCAGCTGACGATGACCTTGAGCTTCTGGACCTCTTGCCACAACCTCTCCTGTGTTTGGATTTCAGGCCTGTGCTATCACACTCAAGTCTATCAATGCTGGAGATGGAGCACAAAGTCTCATGCCTGCTGGGCAAGCACCCTTAACAGCTGAGCTGCATCACAGCTCTTGACCTGATTTTGCTTTTTCAAACTAAATTTAGGGGTGTGTATTCACACACACACACACACACACACACACACACACACACACTATTTTTGGACTGGAATTAATTTTAGTGTTGTAGTGGTAGAAACTGAACCTCTAGCTCCAAGTTATGTCTGTGTATGTATGATGTGTGCTGGCTGCTACTTTAAACTTCTAAACTGCTTATCTTGGTTTTTCAAGACAGGGTTTCTCTGTGCAGCCCTGGCTGTCCTGGAACTCGCTCTGTAGACCAGGCTGCTCCTGTAACTCATCCACCTGCCTCTGCCTTCTGAGTGCTGGAATTAAAGGTGTATGCCACCACCACTTCTAAATTTTTGTACATAGAGGAAAAGGCTTTCTATGGGAAACACATACACAGCATATTTTGCTAAGATAAACACTGTTTTCATCTTTTTTTGTAGGTTTTATGGGAATTAGAAACCCTACGCCTCATAAATCACTTTGAGAAGTCGATGAAAGCAGAAGTTGAAGATGATGATGAATTATATATAGTAGACAACAATGGAGAGGAACAGCTATTTGACTGTAGTGGCCAAGATTTTGAAAATAAACTCCGAGTTCCTCTTTTTGAAATACTGAAGTACCCTTACTTGCTTCTTCATGAGCGTGTTAGTGAGTATCTTTTTCTTTTTTCTTTTTTTGTTTTTCTGAGACAGGGTTTATTTCTCTCTCTCTCTCTCTTTTTTTTTTCTCCAGAGCTGAGGACTGAACCCAGGGCCTTGCACTTGCTAGGCAAGCACTCCACCTCTGAGCTAAATCCCCAACCCGGGTTTGTTTCTCTATGTTGCCATGGCTGTCCTGGAACTTACTCTGTAGAGCAGGCTGGTCTTGAACTCAAGAGATCTGCTTGTCTCTGCCTCCTGAGTGCTGAGATTAAAGGCATGATCCACCACCGCCAGTGGCCATACAGACTTTTTAGACCAGCTCATTTCTGCACAGGACTCTTGCTGTTCATTATGGGATTGTTAGTAGCAGGCCTAGCCTCTGTCCACTACATGCTATGAGTCTTCTCCCTTACCTTGTTATTGTCACAACCAAAAATATCTCCAGACATTGTTGAATGCTCCTTGTTAAGAGGGGAGGGACAAAACAGCTCTGAAGATCAGTGGCCTCTAACCCAGTGATTCTCAATTTTCCTAATGCTTTGACCCTTTAATACAGTTCCTCATGTTGTGGTGACCCCCAACTATAAAATTATTTCCATTTTACTTTATAACGGTTACTTTGCTACTGTTATGAATTCTAATGTAAATATCGGATATACACGATATCTGATATATGGCCCCTAGGGGTCAGTATCCATAAGTTGGGAACCATTGCTCCATTCAGCTGTGATATATACTTGGAATGCCAATACTAGGAAGGTGGAAGCAAGAATGTCCCTTTGGTCACATAGAGACCTCCAGGCCAGCCTGGGTTGTATGAGACCTTCTCAAAGCAAACAGAAAACCACACAACTGGTCTATAACAGTTTTCATCAGTTAGTCGGCATGGCATGTTGTGGTGGTTCCAGTTTGGGTCTTATATTTGAGTTTCTTACTAGGAATCTCAGTCCAGGATGTCCTTGAAATCAAAGTCCTAGCTTAGCTTCCTGAGTTGGGATGAGAAGTGTGGGCGAACATATTTACCAGGTATAAAGAAACCTTAGAATATCTAATATCTAGCTCATATATTCTCAATAATTACAGATGTGGTTTGGGGCCAATTTGTTTTAGAGTGACTAGGGACAGCACATTGAATTTGGTTGTATTTATTCTCTTAATACAAAATAGTTCACTTGCACACACAGTGTTTTTTTTTTTTTTTTTGTGCTGTAGTGGGGATTCAACCCAGGATCATGCATACCTTAGTCATGCACGCTCTATATCCCTAACCTGCTTAGTATTGTGTATTTTGAGACAGCATCTTAAGTTGCTTAGGCTGGCCTTGAATTCACTCTGTAGCCTAGGCAGGCTTTGAATTTCCGATTCTTTAACTTCAGCCGCCCCAGTAGGTAGGATTATAGGCTTATACCACTAGACCCATCTATACCTTTTTTTTTTTTTTTTTTTTTTTTGCCATGTTACTTGAGACCATATAGTTCTATAAATATAAAACACACTTTATGCATTTTTAATTATCTTAATGATTTTTTTTTCTCTCTTATTTTCTGTATCCTCTGTAAAGTAAATACAAATATTTGATTAGATGAAGCTGTCTTTTTGAGACAGGGTCTCTCTTTGTAGCCCTGGCTGTCCTGGTACTTACTATATAGATCTTTCTGGCCTTGAACTTAGATTTACCTGCCTCTGGAGTGCTGGGATTATAGGCCTGTGCCACCAAGCTCTCTGTGCCATCAAACTCTACTTTTGATTAAATTACTAATTTCCATGTATCTAGATTTTAAAACTAAAAGCCTTTTAAACATTTTCATTTAATTTTTTTTTTTTTTTTTTTTTTTGGTTTTTCGAGACAGGGTTTCTCTGTGTAGCTTTGCGCCTTTCCTGGAACTCACTTGGTAGCCCAGGCTGGCCTCTGCCTCCCGAGTGCTGGGATTAAAGGCATGCGCCACCACCGCCCGGTTTAATATTTTTTATATGGGTGTTTTGCCTGCATATGTATCTATGTTTCCACATATGTGCCAGTACCCAAGGAAGCCAGAAGAGGATGTTAGATCCTTTGGAACTGGAGTTAAAGATTGCTGTGAGCCACTGTTGTCGGTGCTTGGAATCAGATCCCAGGTCCTCTGGAAGAGCAATCAATGCTCTTAAAAGCTGAGCCAACACTCCAGCCCCTTAAATGTACATTAAATAATAATGTACCCATAATACCAAGGCTGGAGGATGGCCCAGTAGTTAAATGCGCTTGCTGCTCTTGTAGAGGACCTAAATTCAGTTTCCAGTATCCACGTGGCAGCTCACAACTATCAGTAACTCCAGATCCAGGGGATCTGAACCCCACCTCCTTCTGATCTCTGGGCACAAGGCAGACACATGGTACACAAACATGCATTCCTGTAAAATACTCATATACATAAAGTATTTTTTATAATTTAAGTTTTTAAATTTTATGTACATTCATATTTTGCCTGCATGTATATCTGAGAGAGTTGGATCCTTTGGAATTGGAGTTACAGACAGGCATGAGCTGCCATATGGGTGTTGGGAATTGAACCTGGGTCCTTTGAAAGAGCAGCCAGTGCTCTTAACCTAGTCATAATTCCCCCTCCAAAGCTAGCTACTGTTAGTAGCATACTAGTTTTTGAAGCTTGACAAGTGAACATTGACTTTTAAATCTAATAGAGGAAGTTAATTGATGCCTAAGTGAAATTGAGACGACTAGCCATTAGGAGAAGCACTCTTGTTCTTACTCCAGTCCAGGTGGACCAAATATCAAATGCAAGGCACTGGATCTATAACCATGCTTCTGAGATATTCTTTGGAGATAATTATACAAAGTATAAATATATGTTTTAGTACATTTTATTTTATGTGCATTGGTGTTTTGTTTGCATGTATGTCTATGTGATGGTGTTGGATCCCCTGCAACTGGAGTTTATAGTTGTGAGCTGCCATGTGAATGCTGGGAATTGAACTTGGGTCCTCTAGGTCTTCTGGAAGAACTGCCAGTGCTCTTAATCCCTGAACCATCTTCAAGCCCCATGTTTTAGTATAGTTTAAATAAGCGGACTAGTCTATGCATGATGATAATGAACAGCAGTCTGTCAGAACTGGAATGTAACTCAGGATGTTTACCTAGCATACCTCAGGAATTGAGTTTGATTTCTAGTACCTCAACAAAGAAATTCTACCAGTAGGCAACTACTGTTCCAACAATTACACCATCAGTGTTTTTAATGCCTTAGTTTCAAGAAATGAGTAACTGAGGAGTCAGGTTTTAGGGCCTCTTGAGCAGTAGTTCAATTTAAATACTTTACTGCCTTTTTTTTTCCTGTTTAGATGAACTGTGTGTGGAAGCGCTTTGTCGAATGGAACAAGCCAATTGCTCCTTTCAGGTTTTTGACAAATACCCAGGCATCTATTTGTTTCTGGTTCATCCCAATGAAATGGTGAGTATGAGTAGTAGGCGATGCTAGTAATTGGCGTTACTTTGTATGGATTAGGTAGTTTTACCATGTAGCCTTAGTGTGTATTTTGTTTAAAATATCGTTTAAAAATCTTCACTCTTTTTAAATTATTGCATTTAAGTAAAGTTTTATATGATTCAGAATGTTGTGAATTTAAGAGGATAGGGGAACACTGGCTGATGGGTGATATTTAAGTTTAAAAGATAAGAAGGGAAGTAGTTTGATTTTCTTTCCTTTTTAGATTTATTTATTTATTATATATACAGAAGAGGGTGCCAGATCTACATTACAGATGGTTGTGAGCCACCATGTGGGTGCTGGGAATTGAACTCAAGACCTCTGGAAGAACAGTCAGTGCTCTTAACCTCTGAGCCATCTCTCCAGCCCTTGATTTTCTTTCACTGTTTTTGTCATAGTCAGGCTGTCTGGATCTTTGATAAACCAAAAGCAACTTTGGAAGGAAAGGATTTATTTCATATACACTGCTACATCACAGTTCATCAAAGGAAATCAGGGCAGGAACTCAAGACAGGAACCTAGAGGCAGGAATTGAAGTGGATAGCATGGAGGAATCTGCTTACTGGCTTGCTCAGCTATTTTCTTGTACAACCCAGGACCATCTGCCCAGGGGAGAAGAGACACCACTCACAGTGGGCTGGGTCCTCCCATGTCAATCATTAAGATAGTACCTATAGATTTTTTGGTTTTTCGAGACAGGGTTTCTCTGTGTAGCTTTGCACTTTTCCTGGAACTCACTTTGTAGACCAGGCTGGCTTCGAACTCACAGAGATCTGCCTGGCTTTGCCTCCTGAGTGCTGGGATTAAAGGCGTGTGCCACCACCGCCCGGCTAAGACAGTACCTATAGATTTACCCACAGGCCAGCTTTATGGAGGCATTTTTTAAATTAAGATTCCCTCTTTCCAGATATATCTAGGTCTGTGTCAAGTTGACAAACTTAATCAACATAGTGTCAAACTGAACTAATGAAAAATTCTTGCTTTTCTCACTTGGTTGCTGAAACATATCGAAATATCATTTAAAATATTAATTTTTCTAATAGGGAAGATTGAAGGGGGAGGAATTGTAGGAGATAAGCAGGAACTAGAAAAGTTTCTAGATGCTAGAGATGAAGAAAGACATACAAGAACAGATGCAGAGATTATCCCTAAGCATGGAAATGAGACATAGCCTACACACACAGACAGTTCCGTGCACACTAGCAGTTAGAATGGAGTCACTTTTTTAAGGCAATTGCCTAGAAAGGCTGTTCTGCCAAAATATGGCAAGCAAAGAGGTTTTGTTTTTAAACTTCCAGTGAAGAAAGCATACTGCTGGGCGTAGTGGCACATACCTCTAATTCCAGCACTTGGGAGGCAGAGGCAGGTGGATCTCTGAGTTCAAAGCCAGCCTGTTCTACAGAATGAGTTTCAGGAGAGCCAGGACTACACAGAGACACCTTGTCTTGAAAAACCAAACAACAACAATAACAAAAAGCGTAGTAATAGGCTTTCAGTCAAAATGATGGTGAATTTATTTCCTCTGTTCTAAACAAATGATAGGAGAAGTTCCCAAAGAGGAAGTGAAGGAGTCAGACTAGGTCTTTCTGTATGTAGGCCAGCAATGGAAGAGACACACTGAATAATAAGTGGTAGAATCCTGTAGTCCACGAATAATTTATTATGTATGGTAACAGAAATTAGAAATATACTCAAGAAAACAACCAGAACCTTTGGAAAGTTGACACCAAGTGGTGGTAGCACATGCCTTTAATCCCTGCACTCAGGAGGCAGAGGAGGGTAGATCTCTGAGTTTGAGGTCAGCCTGGTCTACAAATTGAGCTCCAGGAGAGCCAAGGCTACACAGAGAAACCCTGTCTTGAACAATCACTCCCCTCCATGCCAAAAAAAATTGACTATGGAAGTCTTAAGTAGATTGCTTCTAGTAGACATACCTAAAACATAAGGGAACAGAAGAGATTGATGGATGGATGGAAAAAGAATTACAAATATTTAAAAGATAAATATATTAAATAAACTAGATAATAACAGGATAGGTTCTTGCTAGTGTTTAAATCAATGAAAATGACTATTTCATATGATTTAATTTGTTCAAATCAGATCAAAGAAGGTCCATACATTGCAGTAATAATCTCTTGATGTCTTCTGAAATCTCTATTATATCTTATGTTGCTCAGTGTCGACCATTGTTTATTGAATGAATTAATTAACACACAGTGTTATTTATAATACAATTATTTAGGTTCGGCGATGGGCTATTCTGACTGCAAGAAACCTGGGGAAAGTGGACAGAGATGACTATTACGACTTACAGGAAGTTTTAACTTGCCTTTTTAAAGTCATTGAGTTAGGACTTTTGGAAAGTCCAGACATTTACACATCTTCTGTGCTTGAAAAAGGCAAACTGATCCTTCTGCCTGCACACATGTATGATACTACGAACTATAAAAACTACTGGCTAGGTGAGTATCGTTCCTACACAGACAGGTCTTCCCTTGTGTTCTGAGCATAGAGCAATCTCTGAGCAATTTCCTTATTACAAGATTTCATGGTTTCCAGCCAAATTAGCTTAACTGTTTTATATCTTATTAAACATCATTTATTGTAGATGCCTTCCAAACAAGTACATTTTCAAACTCTGGCAAGTGAATCTTTTGTTTGAAGTAGAAGTGTCAGTGTGGTGGTGATTGTTACCTTTTTTTTTTTTTTTTTTTTTTTGGTTTTTTGAGACAGGGTTTCTCTGTGTAGCTTTGTGCCTTTCCTGGAACTCACTTGGTAGTCCAGGCTGGCCTCAAACTCACAGAGATCCACCTGGCTCTGCCTCCCGAGTGCTGGGATTAAAGGCGTGTGCCACCACTGCCCGGCTGTTACCTTTTTTTTTTTTGGTTTTTCGAGACAGGGTTTCTCTGTATAGTTTTGCGCCTTTCCTGGATCTCACTCTGTAGACCAGGCTGGCCTTGAACTCACAAAGATCCGTCTGCTTCTGCCTCCCGAGTGCTGGGATTAAAGGCATGCGCCACCACCGCCCGGCTGTTACCTCTTTTTTATGGTGTAAGTATTTTCAGGTGGTGAGAGAAGTTAGCATTGTCTGTCATTATTTCATTAATTCAGTTCTTTAAAGTTCTAGGTCGTAGTTGGTCGCGGGTTTTCTTTTTAGTGGTATAGGAACTGTACACAGCATGTGTGAATGTTTGTGTCAATCTTAGGTTTTGTGAAGTACAAGTTGTGTGGTAGTCATCTTAGAAATCACCTTCTACGGTGGCTAGCACCGATGACCTATTTTACACTAGAAAAAGTGTCAAGTTCTGTTGTTGGGGAGCGGTGCATGAAGTATAGCAGATAGGGGAAGCTGGCTTCTGTTGTGCTTTGACTTCCAGCCTTCCTTTCTTTCCGCCAGCTCAGAAAACATTTAGCATAGTGTTATTTCTTCAATTCGGTAAACTGGAATAATCTTACAGGTATTTGCATGTTGCTGACTATTCTTGAGGAGCAAGCCATGGATTCACTGTTGCTGGGCTCAGACAAACAAAATGATTTTATGCAATCAATCCTTCACACCATGGAGAAGCAGTCGGATGGTAATATACTTTACTTGCTAAATGCTTTTGAATACTATGATGGTATACTATTAAAAAATGTTGGTAACTGCCTGGTGGTGGTGGCACAAACCTTTTAATTCCAGCACTTGGGAGGCAGAGGCAGGCAGATCTCTGAGTTAGAGGCCAACTTGGTCTACAGAGTGAGTTCCAGCATAGCCAGGGCTACACAGAGAAATCCTGTTTCCAGGGGTAGGGGTTTGGGGGAGGTAGAGGTGAGTGGGAGGTAGTGTCATTGTTATAGTTGTAAGCACCTAAACACTCTGAGTAATAGAGTAAGCTACAGTACTGCCTCAACAGATTACTCTAGTAGTTACATTAACTAGGAACATTAACGTAGGATTGAATCTAGTAAGGATGATTAGGAATTTGATAGGAAGTGCTGTTGGGGAAAGCATTCTGATATTTGCAAAAAGCCATTGATTTGTGTTGGCTACAAACTGATTATGGGCATATGAAAAATAAAGCTGGGAACAGCAAAATCTTAAGTTTTTGACTAAGAAGCGTGATGTTGAAGAATCACTGAAGGTCTTTAGCCAGGACCAGTATCTTCCCACTGTGTATCTGAGAGAGGGGAAAGTCATGGACCCTTCATGAATAGGAGGAATTCCTGCATGTCAATGAAAAGTGGACAGTAAAGAGATGGAATGTGTGTGAAGAGTGCTTATTGGTGACCAGAAGTTTTAATCCTTAGCATGATTATTACATATGGCATGCAAAATTAAGGATCTTGCTGAAACAGAATTTCTTAGATTCTGGGCTTTATTAGATCCATAAATAATATTTCTCATTCTTTTACTCTTTTAAACAATATTTAGAGTGAGAGAGAATGTCAGGGCAATTTCAAAAGTCTCTTCTCTTTAACATGTGGAATCTGGGGATCAGAATCAGGTTCCTGCTGTGGGATGTCCTGAATGCTATAAATATATGTTGCTATGATTGATTGATAAATAAAACGATGATTGGCCAGTAGTCAGGCAGGAAGTATAGGCAGGACTAGCAGAGAAGAGAAAAGGGGGAACAGGAGGGCGGAGTCAGAGAGCCGATGCCAGCTGCCATGACAAGCCAGATGTAAGGTACTGAGATGTAAGATACTGGTAAGCCATGAGCCACATGGTAACTTAGAGACTAATCGATATGGGTTAATTTGAGATATAGCAACTAGATAGCAAGAAACCTGAGCCATTAGGCCAAACAGTTTAAACAATATAAGCGTCTGTGTGTTTATTTTATAAGTGGGCTGTGGGACTGCCGGGGCTTTGTGGGAGCTGGAGAGAAACTCCAGCTACAGGTCCCCATGCTTGGCAGCAAGTGCATTTTACCCACTGATCCATTGTACTAGCCTCCCCTCCTCCCCCTTACCATTTGTATAAGCTTGTGGGAGGGCTTAGATTGTTTTAGGCAAAATGGTGATGAGGTTGCATTTACTTAGACTGTTCTTTTGCTCATCAGTTTGTTTCCCATTAATTATTATTATTTATTTTTGCAAAAAGATGGTAATTTTAGAACATTTTGAAAATATGCAAGCTGAGCACGGTGGCACGTGCCTTTAATTCCAGCACTTGGGAGGCAGAGGCAAGTGGATCTCTGAGTTCCAGGACAGCCTGGTCTACAGAGTGAGTTCCAGGACAGCCAGGGCTACACAGAGAAACCCTGTCTTGAAAGACTTTATTTAAAAGAGAGAGAGAGAGAGAGAGAGAGAGAGAGAGAGAGAGAGAGAGAGAGAGAGAGAGAGAGAGAGAGAAAGAGAGAGAAAGAGAGAGAGAGAGAGAGAGAGAGAGAGAGAGAGAGAGAGAGAGAGAGAGAGAATTGCCAGACACCACTTTAAATTAATTGCTATTTTGCTTTCAGTTTTGGCTGACCAAGAATATTTAATTCTCAATATATTTTAGAATTTTTCTTTTTTTTTCTTTTTTTTTTTTTTGTAATTTAGAAATTGCTGTATTTTATTTTAGATGACAGCATGGATCCTTTCTGGCCAGCATTACACTGTTTCATGGTGATTCTGGATCGCCTTGGATCTAAAGTGTGGGGTCAACTTATTGACCCTATTGAAGCATTTCAAACCATCATTAACAATGTGAGCTACAATAGAGAGATCCAAAATATAAGGAACAGCTCCATAAGGTTGGTTAAATGTCAGAATTTAAAAATAACACATTGTAACTGATTTACCAAGGAGACTTCCCCCTTTCTCCTTCAATCCCTTCATTTTAGTAATTTCTATTTATTTTTAATATTTAAGGACCAAGTTAGAACCGGAGCCACATTTTGATGATATGGTGACATGCAGCCAGATTGTCTATAACTATAATCCTGAAAAGACCAAAAAGGTATATAACATTTTAAAAATTGAAGTGATACTTAGAGACAAGTGTTTTGTGTAGTGACTTGGGTACTGACTCTGTGATGTGTAGCTAGTGTGACTCCACTATTCCATGAAGGCCCTCTTGGAGAACTGATGCATTTTATTCACATGGGGAACATGAACTCTAGCCACAGAGGAATATTTTGATAGAAGTAGTAGTAATCAAGCCAACTGATGGGAAGATTGAAATATGTGAAAGTGTGTATTTTCATTATTTTGAAACAGTTTTATAGTTCAAGTTCATGTATAGTAGACCAGAATAGTAAAGCTGCAGAGTGCCTTTTCTATAGTTTGGATGTTGATACTTACCATGATACTTGTTTATCTGAATGTTGATTATTTTTTCATTTTAGGATTCAGGGTGGAGATCAGCCATTTGTCCAGATTATTGTCCTAACATGTATGAAGAAATGGAAACATTAGCCAATGTACTTCAGTCAGATATTGGTCAAGATATGCGCGTTCATAACAGTACCTTTCTGTGGTTCATACCTTTTGTTCAGTCACTCATGGATCTTAAGGACTTGGGTGTGGCTTACATTGTAGAAGTTATTCATCATCTCTACTCTGAAGTCAAAGATGTCCTCAACCAGACAGACGCTGTGTGTGACAAAGTCACTGAATTTTTTATTCTGATTTTAGTGTCTGTGATTGAACTGCATAGAAATAAGAAATGTTTGCATCTGCTGTGGGTGAGTTCCCAGCAGTGGGTAGAAGCTGTTGTGAAGTGTGCCAAGCTTCCTACCACTGCATTTGCACGGAGTTCTGACAAGCCACCTGGAAGTACCCCCAAGGGAGCAGCAATAATATCATCATTGGCCTTGCATTCAGTGCCCTCTAACTCTGTCCAGCTTGCTTGTGTCCAATTGATTAGGGGTCTTCTCAAAGAAGGTTATCAGCTTGGTCAGCAAACACTTTGTAAGCAGTTCTGGGATAAACTTAACTTATTCCTTCGAGGAAATTTATCTCTGGGTTGGCAGTTGACTGCTCAAGAAACCCATGAGTTACAAATGTGTTTGAAACAAATAATTAGAAACATAAAATTCAAATTGCCCCAATATAGCACTTTTGGGGATCCAACTTCTACATGTAAAACTCCTCCATCTTTTAAAGAAGAAAGTGAACAGATAGACAGGAAGCCTAAAAAAGACATTTATTGCCTGGAAAATTACAGCCCAACATCTTCTAAAGAACCAGTGAAAGCTGACCGTAATCAAGTATTGATTAAAGCAAATAATAGAGAAGAGGAGAGCATCAAGCAGCATTATATTGATTTGAATGAAGAAGAGCCTCTTCCAGCTGAATTGTGGTTGAAGCAGGAGAGTGAGGCCACTGTTTCTGGAAGTGATCAAGAGCAAGTTAAAATAAGCACAGAGAAGTCTGTAAAAGAAACCTCTTCACATACACCACAGAATAATACTTTAAGAAATGGCCCAGAATGGGGATGTGACAGAGGAGTCATATCATTAACACGTTCATTGACTGATTCTAGCACTGATTCTCTGGACAAGGTAT
The DNA here is from genome assembly GCF_049852395.1 of Peromyscus maniculatus bairdii. NCBI lineage: Eukaryota > Metazoa > Chordata > Mammalia > Rodentia > Cricetidae > Peromyscus > Peromyscus maniculatus. The sequence continues at coordinate 11,204,008 of NC_134855.1, read as the reverse complement.
CTACATCAAATGAAGATGTCTCATTAAAGGATGACACTGTTGGTAAAAACTCAAAACCAAAGTCTAAAGCACAGAAAGATGAAATTTGTGCGAAGTTATCACATGTCATAAAGAAGCAACACAGGAAAAGTACTTTGATCAATAACACTATCAAGCTAGAGGAAAATACAGCTATGCCTGACCTTGAGAACTCCTGTTCAGGAAGAGAGAGAGGAGTTCTAAAGGAAGATGCTGTCACACATGATGTGTCTTTAGACCCTGTTCTGGATGATGAACATGGTGAGCAAAATTTTCAAAACAGTTCATTGTTAAAAAAGAAACAGTTTAAAAGTGAGGAGTTCTATAATTCTGATGAAAACAAGTGTCAAATCCAGGAACAGCATGCTACTGATGATTTGTTATTATGTACAGAAGTTACTGATACATCGGTGAAGAAAACTTCATGTGAGAGTCGTGTAAAGGTGGTAGTTGAATCAAGAGATAAGGAAATGAGAAAGAGTATAGTGCAGACTTCTAACTTGGTACAAGGACAGGTGTCTCACAGCAGTAGCAAGCCTTTGGTCACAGGTTCTCAAATAGACCTCTGTAACATCACTTCAATAGCTCAAACCACTGTTATTCAGTTCCCATCAGGGTCAAGTAAAAGTCCAGCCCAGCTACAAAGAAAAGATGATGATAGAAGATGTTTGACAGCTAACCGAAACAGTGCTGACTCTTGCCATGGGCAGATTATTGTTATTTCGGATTCTGATGAAGAAGATGATGAAAGAAGTCATGGTACTGAGAAACACATCAAACAGGGCGAAGTATGCATGGAGAAAGACTGTCCAGAGCAGCATGGTTCAGTAGTTAGTACTGGTGTGGAAAAGCAGCTTATAAAGGAAGAAGAAACAAAGTACCCGGTAGAATTTGAGGACTCTGAATCTCAGGTGTTTGAGTTTGAAAGTTCATCTGAAGTGTTTTCAGTTTGGCAGGATCATAGTGTAGACCGCAAGAACTCCCTTCACAAGGACGGAAACAGCTGTGTAACTCATGTCGCTGATAGCACAAACAGCAGCTTGGGTTCCGGTCCAGACTCTGTGTCTGGAGAGGTTGTTAGAAACGAAGCAGAGGATGTTGAAGAACATGCAGAACCACACAGTATTTCTGCTGAGGAATTTTGTAAAACTGAAGGAAAAAAACATAAAAGAAAACGATGTGACAGAGTTTCAGCTGAAGATCCTCAGAGGCCTTCATCTTCTGTAACATTTGAGCAATTGGCTGATGACAGAGATCTTGCTGGAAGTGATTTAAAAAGTACAGACATGGGGATATCAGCTCCCAGTTCAAGTGTTGAGAGAGATCCTACAGTTTCACTGATGAAGTCTACAAAGCCTCGTACTCACTCAAAACCTGCTAGGAAAGTTCCGGCTTCTAAGGTTATTAAGAAAACTCATTTAGACACCAAAAGAGTACAGAGTAAGAGTTCATGTTACATCAGTTGTAGAACATCTCCTGCTATTGTGCCCCCGAAGAAATTACGCCAGTGTCCAGAGCCAACTTCAACGGTTGAAAAACTTGGCCTGAAAAAAGCTCCTCGGAAGGCATTTGAGTTGTCCCAGAGGTCTCTGGAGTGTATAGTCCAATTACGTGACCATGGTAAGACTGTTGGAGTAGTCGACGCCCCCAAAAAGACTAAATTAATTTCTCCTCAGACTCTTTCCATCAAAAATAATAAGAAGCTTCTGACAAGTCAGGATCTTCAGTTTCAAAGGCTCATGAGATCTAGATCACATCAGAAACGAGACCTTGATTACACTGCAAGAACAGTGTCACGTGTCACAGTACAGGGTTCTGACGTACTTGTACCAGACTCTGATGGGCCAGCTAATCATAGAGGAAATGAGCCCCCTGCCAACAGTAATGAAAAGCAATTAGCAAAATGCATGCCTTCCAAATCAGAAGTGGCAAAAGCCATTTCTGATCCTCAGGTGACTGATATAGCTTATCTTGTGAACCAGTGTGAGTCTAGAGTGTTAAGTGGAGGGGTGCCAACAGATGTGATGCTCTCTACTCCAGAGGAGCCTGTGAGTGAAGGTGCACTCACAGTACAGGTTGGGGAGGTGGTAGCTGTTAAAGCTGCTGAGCCAGAATCAAGTAGTGATACAGATGACGACAATTTATTCCTAACCCAACATGATCCTCAAGATATGGATCTGTGCTCACAGATGGAAGATGATAAACCGATTGTAGTGGCTCCTAAAGATAGAGTTCAGAGAGAGGAGTCTGTAAGTCAGCCCCATTTGGAGTCTTTGAGTGTCACAAAGTGTAAGTACAAAGACTGTGTTGAAACCACAAGAAACCAGAGTGAATACTGCCCAAGACACGCTGAAGCTAAAACAACAGATGACGACGTGTTTCGTAAACCTGGCTTACCTATTAGGTCGTCCTTGAGACCTACTACTACCAAGATATTTAGCTCAAGCAGTGCTTCACGAACTGCCAATCTTTCCAAGTCTTTGGAAAGTACCATACTTCAGTCAGTACTAAAAAATAAGTCGAGTGGGGCACAGCCCAATTTGAAGGTGACACCACCCACTTCCCTGGAGTCTCAGAAGCCAGTGGCTGAGGTGAAAAGTTTAAGCAGTATTTTTCATTTTCAGACTCCTAGCAGTTCCACCAAACAGAGTCACAAGCTTAGACTTAGTGAGAACAAGCCTATGTCAGCTTCCTCTCCAGTGAACATTCTCTTGCCATCGCAGTCCATTTTTGACACCTTCATTAAAGAGGTCTTAAAATGGAAATACCAAATGTTTTTGAACTTTGATAAATGTGGTGCCCCAACAAGTCTCTGTCAATCCATCTCAAGACCTGTGCCCGTCCGATTTCAAGATTGTGCAGAGTATTTTAATGTTTTTCTCCCTTTGATTATATTGAATGCTTTTGAAACGGTAAGTATGCTTTAGTTCTTTGCCCCTTTCTGTAGATGAACATCAGAGAAATGCTCAGGAGCATATAGTTCTGTAAGCTTCTGTTTGAGTATGTACTCATTTCAGTGAGAAGGTATTGGACGGCTTTGAGTTGGTCAGTATTTAGACCAGGGGTAATTATACACACTAGTTTATTTCTTACACAGCATCCTTGGTTGTTGGGTAGAGAATAAATGGTAGAAAGGCTAACAGATCCAGCAGACTAGTTACAGGTTGGTTACAGCAACTTTGGGAGAGAATGATGGTAGCTTTGTTTTGGTAGTAATTGTGGAGATGAAAAGACTCTAGATACACTTTAGAATATATGACTTACTAGTGGAAGTTGAAAAGATGATTCTCATTTGAGCCTTAACCTGGTAGGGTTGTAATGTTTACTCTCCCAGGATCAGGGAAGAGCCTCTTGAGTACACCTCTTCCCCTCATTCCTGGGCTGGAGTGGCACATGTCATGAAAGCCCCTGCTGCATGTTTCTAGCCAAAAGATAGTGTGAAGGTGGGGCTGTCACTCCTTTGAGGAGTGACTGCTTAATTAACTTTGTGCAGAAACAGTTCAGCACCAGGAGTCACTGATGAACAGTTACACGAGAGGAATTGAAGGCCAGTTGCAGATTTAGCTACTTCAGTCAAAATGTTACTATAAAATAAAACCTTCCTAAGATCCCACTTTTTTTTTTATTTGAAAGTGTAAAATAGCCTTTTTACACTAGCAGCTGCTTTTGTAAATTTGGGCTTAGGATCACCAAAGATTTTTGATACTTAGTTCTGAGTTTGAGGCTTTGGAAGACCAGTAGATGTGACATATAGAAACTGACAGGCCGGGTGGCGGTTGTGGTGCACGCCTTTAATCCCAGCGCTCAGGAGGCAGAGGCAGGAGGATCTCTGTGAGTTCAAGGCCAGCCTGGTCTACAAAGCAAGTTCCAGGAAAGGCACAAAGCTACACAGAGAAACCCTGTCTTGAAAAAAAAAAAAAAGAAAGAAAGAAAGAAAGAAACTGACAGGAAGAGTGCTTGTGCAAATTCCCAGAGATTGAGAAAAATGTAGGTCAACTTGGTCTCATTGTGAAGTAGATGCTAGCAGCAAGATCTAGCAGCAGCTGATGCTTCTGCAGTGAACACTATCGGGGCCACAGGTGACTGCTGAACATGAAAAGCTGAGAAATAGTGTTCTTAGCCTTTAGACGGTCTGTTAACAAATACAACCAAATGTGGCTAATGGTGGCTGAATTGAACAGGTCACAGTTTTGAACAATTCTATTAAACCACACAAACTGATTTTTGGCCTTTCACTTGGGGTTCTGTTCTACTTTCCCTGTAGCTCAGTTTGGGACACTTTGCTGTGTGTAGTGGCTTTCAGTGTATTCTTTATTTCTTAGTTTGCTTTTTTGCTTTGTGTAGGTGGCACAGGAATGGTTCAACTCTCCAAATAAAGAGAATTTCTATTATTTGCATTTACGAAAATTTCCAGCCGACTATAAAAAATACTGGGAGTTTATGAGTAAGTTCATATATAACCTGGAATATATGATGTGATCATTGGAAATTTCTACTTGAGAAGAGATGCCAGGGACTGGTAAGGTAGCCCAGTGGGACAAGCACTTATAGCTCCCAGCAGAGAGGCTGGCAGCAGCCAGTGATCAGATGAAGATAGCCATGTAAATTCATCCCATTTAGCTCTGTTATGATGAGACATTAAGGCAGAAACATCATTTGAGATAAAAAGAACTGCTCAGAAGTTCATTTTAGTGCATATGTACATGATACACAGATACATGAACATCTAAAAAGTGAACATTTCATGTACACATAATTTTTGGTTTCGGTTTTTTTGAGACAGGGTCTTGCTATATCAGCCAGGCTGTCCTCACATTCACAAAGATATGCTTGCCTCAGCCTCCTAAGTGCTGAAATTTAAGGTACATGCTACTACATGGTAGCACACCTGACTTGTACTATTAAATCAGCAAAGAGGAACAATAAAATAATATAAAATACAATAGAAATAAGTGACTTCTGCACCAAATATACAATATAATTCACCGAGATCCTAGTACATTTATGGTAGAACTGGCTTAGCAGTTCTTGAACTCCTGTGTATTGGGAGTAGAGCACACATAGGAGTATACTGACTCTGTTAGGAGATGACTCTCGTGGGAGGAGGGGTAGCAGAGGGGCGTAAGGTGATGAACCTTGGCATTTTAGTTGGAAGAACTTATTTTTAAATAACTTTGGAGTTTAAAGAGATGTAAAACTTACAGTAGAGTCCACATACAGTTTTCAATAAACCTTTTCACATGTTAACATGTTACATACGTGGACAGTGATGAAACTAGGCATTAGTATTGCTGTAATACTGAGGATGAGACCTCGTTTATATCATAGCAGTTGTCCTACTAAAATCTGTTTTCTGTCCTGGGATCTAGAGTCCAAACATCTGTAGTTGTGCTGTCTTGAACCCTCAGCTTTTCTAGAATAGTTCCTTAGCCTGTTTTCACTGTGTGTCTTTGATGCCTAAAAAATAGTGCCCTGTTAGTTTGTAGAACACCACCTTTGTTTCCCAGATGCTACCTTAGACTTGAGGTTTTGTGTTTTTGGTAAAAATAGAGCAGAAGAATGGCTTTTCTTGGTGGAGATTGATTCTGATCCCTTAGTTGCTGCGTATCTTATGTGAAGTCACTGTTTTCCATCTGTAATCAACAATTTGCCTAGGAGCCCTTTCTTCCCTGTTTTTTTTTCCCTTTGTTTTGCGGTCTGGGATTAGAACCCAAGGCCCTTTAGGAAAAAAAAAAAAAAGAACCCAGGGCCTTAGCGTTCTACTACTGAGCTATGCTTCTAACACACATTTGAAGAATTTTCTTGTTCACAATAGTTTTCACAACTCCAAATATGGCTAGGTTTATTTCAGTATTTTCCTCTTGTTTGTTCTTTCGTGTGTGTGTGTGTGTGTGTGTGTGTGTGTGTGTGTGTGTGTGTGTGTGTGTGTGTTTGTTTTGAAACATGGTCCTCTGGAAGAGCAGCCAGTGCTCTTAACCACTGAGCCAACTGTCCAGCCCATGTTAGTGATTCTTAACAAACCATGGGATTGCTTCCCAGAGGTCCTTTGGTGAAACAGAGACAAGTTTTTGGTTGTTAGAACTGGAGCAGGAAATAGGAGGATATAAAAAGTCACTTCTGGCCGGGCGGTGGTGGCGCACGCCTTTAATCCCAGCACTCGGGAGGCAGAGCCAGGCGGATCTCTGTGAGTTCGAGGCCAGCCTGGGCTACCAAGTGAGTTCCAGGAAAGGCGCAAAGCTACACAGAGAAACCCTGTCTCGAAAAACCAAAAAAAAAAAAAAAAAAAAAAAAAAAAGTCACTTCTGGTACTATTGAGAAATGCTATCCTAAATTATTTTGGGAGGAAATATGGTGAGATGCAGACCTAGGCAGCTGCTACTTACCTTTACTTTTATGGTATGTGTGTATGTGTACACATACCTATGGTGGCCAGAGAACAATCTTGGATGTCAAAATCAGTAAGATTTTCCACTTTAAGTTTTGGGGTAGGATTTCTCATTATTCTGGGCTAGACTGGCTGGCCAGTGAGCCAGAGAGGTATTTCTGTCTCCAGCTTACCACACTGTATTATTACAAGTGTGTACCAGTATTCCCAGCGTCTGTGTGTGTGTGTGTGTGTGTGTGTGTGTGTGTGTGTGTGTGTATGGATGGATGGATGGATGGATGGATGGATGGATGGGTGTTTTGCCTGCATGTATGTCTGTGCCCCACTTACATATAATGCCCCTGGAAACCAGAAGAGGTTTTTAGACCCCTGGGACTGTAGTTACAGAGTTGTTAGCTGTCATGTGAATGTTGGGAGTTGAATCCAGGTCCTATGGAAGAGCAACTATCCTAACAATTGAGACATTGCTCCAGCCACTATGTGCCCAGCCTTTTTATGTGGGGTCTAGGATCAAACTCAGGTCCTCCTCAGTGGTTGTGAGACAAGCACTTTACTGACTGATTTTCCTCCCCACCCCCTATATGATACATATATTTTTTTGTTTCTTGAGATGGGGTTTTTCTATGTAACAATCCTGGCTGTCCTGGAACTCACTCTGTAGACCAGGCTGGCCTCACACTCAGGGATCTGCCTGCTTCTGTCTCCTAAATGCTGGGATTAAAGGCATGTGCCACTACCACCTGACTCTTTATAATTTTTAATTTTCTTTCTTTTTTTTTGTCTAGACAGGGTTTGTCTTTGTAGCCCCTGGCTGTCATGGAACTCTACAGATGAGCCTGCCTTAAACTCAGTGCTGCCTGTCTTTGATTGGAGTTAAAGGCATGCCCCACCACCACACAGTTGATTTTTTTTTTTTTTAAAGCCTGCTGACCCCAGTTGGTGGTACCTTTCTGTGCCTGGGTGTGGGATCATCCACTGGGGTCTGTGGAATCTTACCAGTGTCCATCCTCCTAAAGAAAAGGGATCCTTCCTCCCTTCGCAGCTATCAGCTTCCAGTAACTCCTCAGCTAGTGGTGGGGTCTTTGGAGGCTCTCTGCTTCCAGTGCTGGAGCTTTGAATTGCCTTGCTCTTGTGCAGGTCATTGTGTAGGCAATCACAGCAGCTACTGTTAAGATACTGCAATCAGTATTGTAAATTTTGATTGGCTTACATCACCCTTTCAGTAGATATACAGAATCCATCAGGACTTTATACTTTGGAACTTAGTACAAAGGTTTAATTTCTTATAAGTTGATCTTGAAATCTGTTAAGAGTTATATAAATGCTGATTTTTGTTTCATAGTTTACCTGGAGGAATCGGAACTAGCTAAACAGCTTCATCCAAAGGAAAATGATCTGGTGTTTTTGGTTCCTGAGAGACTAAATAGAGAGAAGAAAGATATGGACAGGAATGGCATGCAAGATCGAAATGGCTATTACTGTGGTTATGTTCATAAGTTTCGTCGTACTTCAGTCAGTAAGTTAATGTGTCATCAAGGTGATGGTCTCATTTTCTGTACATTGTGCTTCCTTAGTCCTGTTTTTGTCATATGCCAGGTTGATCACTTGTCATTTAGAATTCTTCTCTTTTTCTACTTAAGATTCTGAGTTTACTGCCTACTATTTAAAAACTTTTTTTAAAATTATGTGTATGTAAGTATGTGCACATGAATGCAGGTGACTGCTGAGGCCAGACATGCTTGATCCCCTTTGCTGGAGTTACAGGCAGTTATGAGCTGCCCGGCATGGGTGCTGAAAAACCCAACTCAAGTTCTCTGAAGAGCAGTATATGTTCCTAACCTCTGAGCCATCTCTTCAGCCTCAAGCTTTGTTTTAATGTCCTCTTCTGATGCATTCTTCCATCTGTCATTTTTACATATCACTTTCAAGTTATCTGTTTAATAAGTCACATTCCAACCTTAGTTTTGTGACTAATTACTAATTAGAACAAACAATTTATTATAAGCAGCTTGAGCTTGGAAGTTACTGTTCATCACTTCGTCCATTGCATTGTAGAGATTTCTTCCCTTTAAGAACTTCTATCAGGGTTGGGGATTTAGCTCAGTGGAAGACCCTGGGTTCCATCCTCAACTCCAACAAAAAAAAAAAAAAAAAAAGAACTTCTGCCAAGCAATGTGTCTTTATTTTTTTTCACATTTGTAGTGTTCTCCAAAGGTGGTCACAATTATTCATTGTTAATAAGAGAAGCCATGGTTCAAAAGTATTATGTAGCTAAGATTGCAATCCAGAATTGAAGCTCTTTTTTTTTTTTTAAAGTAGGCCTCTGTATGTTCCAGCTGTTTTTTTTTTTTTTGAGATTTATTTATTATGTACACAGTATTCCGTCTGCATATATGGCTGCAGGCCACAAGAGGGCACCAGATCTCATTACGGATGGTTGTAAGCCACCATGTGGTTGCTGGGTATTGAACTCAGGACCTTTGGAAGAGCAGTCAGTACTCTTAACCGCTGAGCCATCTCTCCAGCTCATGTTCCAGCTGTTTTTGAGCTCTTGGATTCAAGTAATCCTCCTGCCTCAGCCTCCTAAGAAGCTGCTGCTATAGGTTGCATCACCATGCATGGTTCAAAACCTAGTTTTGGTTTACTGTGAAGTCCACATTCTTTGTGAGTCTGCCTTTTTGACAGTTAAAACACTATTGTTACATGAAGAGAAGATGATTTCCTGATTCTTCAACCTTACTGCATCATGCTTTCAAAGTAGCGTTGATCCTCTTGAGACTGTTCCACCATGCTGTATTCTAACTGATGTGCCAAGTTTAGCTTGATTCTTGTTTGTTTTTTCTAGATAGGGTTTCTCTGTGTAACCCTGGCTCTCCTGGAACTCACTCTGTAGACCAGGCTGGCCTTGAACTCAGATCCACCTGCCTCTGCCTCCTGAGTGCTGGAATTATAGGTGTGTGCCACCATTTCCTGGCTTAGAGTCTTTGTGTACAGGATGTGTGGAAGATTTACAGCAGTGATATGTGACTTAATTTTTGCTTTTGGCTCTTGAAAATGGTTAACAATTGCCAAATTTATAATCATCAAATTTACAATTATCTCCTTTCCTGAAATCCTTGTTGGACCCCCGTGTTTGAAAAGCTATAATTCAAACCTTTGTGTTCATTTCTGGTCCTTTGTGTCTTTCACAACCAAATCAAATTCTTTGCAGATTTGACTGATTGTTTATGTTCCTTGCATCCTACATCCAGCTGTCATGTCTATCACTTTTCCTATAACACTTTATTCTTTTTGTTTCATTTTTGAGGTGGGTTTCTCTGTGTAGTCCCTGCTTGTCCTGGAACTCAGAAACCTGCCTGCCCCTGCCTCCCAAGTGCTGGGATCAAAGGTGTGTGCTACTACACCCAGTGTCTAGCACTTTCTTCTTGTTTTTTGCAGTAGGAAGAATTTGTTTGTTTGTTTTAGTTTTTTAAGATAGCTTTTCTTTGTGTAGCCCTAGCTGCCCTGGAACTCTCTTTGTAGACCAGGCTGGCCTTGAACTCAGAGCTGCTCCTGCCTTTGTCTCCCGTGGGCTGGGATTAAGGGCGTGTGCCACCTCACCCATCTGGGAAGTGATTTTTTTTTTTTTAAATGTATAAGGCAGAGCCTGTTACCTATACAGAGACACCAATATGGCTTTTACCTAACTGAATAACGTTCTGAGTCATTGCTGTGCTACTCAGAACTCTACAAAAATACATCCCATTTTGTTCTCGGGATCTTGTAAGACACAGTCTCCCTACTTTTCCTTCTAGCTGTAGTGCTCTGCCTCACTGTGTGTATCTGAACTACTCTGGGCACACTTATACCTCCTGGTCTCTGTGCTGGTGAGCCTTTGCTTCTAGCTCTTTTCCTCCAAAGGGCAAAGCGTCCTTCCTTACGTCACATCCCGGCTCAGTGTCATCCTGTCAGGAAGACACTGACCAGCTTGTCTACCTCTGCGTCCCCCATTCCTTTCTCATCCCGTCTCTGCTTCTCTATAAACACTACTGTCTGACATAGTTATTAGGCATTTTTCTCTGGAGGACAGGGATATTGTTTTTGTTTTTGTTTTTTAAACAGGGAAAACCACAGGTTCATCTCATTTGCAACAATCCCACACAGTTCTCTACCAGCCATTGAAGTGTAAAACTCACTCCACAAAACCCAAGACCAACTCCTGAACTGTGAACAAAAACAAGAATTTTACATTTAGAACTATAAGTGACTTACTTAAGTACATCATGTAAAATCCAACTAAACACTGGTGACTGACCTTTCCAGTTGGTTAGCATTACACTGATGCATTGCTTCTCTCCTCTTTGCTTATAGTGCGCAGTGGAAAAGCTGAGTGTTCCTTGTGCATCCAGACACAAGATAACTTGCCAGCCAGCCTAAATGAACTTACGAAATGTATTGTAATCAGTTCTCTGGTAACTACACAGAGGAAATTGAAAGCTATGTCTCTGTTGAACAGTCGGAACCAGTTGGCCAGAGCTGTTCTAAATCCAAACCCCATGGACTTCTGTACAAAAGACCTATTAACTACAACATCTGAAAGAATTGTGAGTGCTGATTTGAATGAAGCCAGGGAAAATAAGAACTTTTTATCAGGATAGTTTGAGCTGCTGAATGGTCCTGTGTGCTTGTGCACAGTGGTGTTTAGTTCCCTTCAGTTTTTCAAGGTGTACAAGTAGGTTAGCTTATGTCAGGGTAAGTGTAAGACATTAAAGAGGGGGTGTCGAAAGAGCACCATTCTGCCTGGTGGTGGTGGCGCACACCTTTAACCTCAGCACTCAGGAGACAGGCAGGTGGATCTCTGAGGCCAGCCTGGTCTACAGAGCGAGTTCTAGGACAGCCAGGGCTACACAAGAAACCCTCTGTTGAAAAACAAACAAGCACCATTCACCTGTTCTTCAGCATCTGCTTCAGTGTTGGCTGAGTGTTCACCAGTCGGGAGTTGTTCACTGGTTTTGTGGCGTGTGTTTTGCATTTGAATAGTTGGTGGAGAACTGTGGGATTGTTGTAAATGAAGGAAGGGATGAACCTGTAGTTTTCACTGTAAAAAAATGTATATATAGTTCAGAAAACTAGCAAAGAAATGTAAAGGGAAACCAATATTTCTAAACCCTCATTGTATGCTTAGGCTTTCATGTTCATTATCCAATCGTTTTGTACCTTGAAGGAGTCTTAGTTTAATGAGTCAGAGAGATTAGGAGTATGGCTGTACAAATTGAAAGTAAAACTGAAGTTTAGACTAGGTCTGGCTATGAAAACTCTTTTACACTGTGTGACATTGTATTTGGAAAGAAATATTCACTGTCTAAGCAGAGAATTGACTAAATAGAAAAAAATCAGAATAATTAAAGAAAAGCTTATTTAAGAAAATTTATTGTCATATTTGTAAGAAGCACAAATAAAACCACAATTATAAGTGGGTGGGCCGAAGCTTGTAGATGCTAATTAGTAATTAGTAACCGATTAGGTTTTCTGTAGTTGTGAAAGTGGTCCTTAGGTCAGTCACTTAGACACTTACTTTGTTTGACATAGGCTGGAAGAAGGTTGAACAAATGCTGTTCCTTCCTTCTCCCATGTGTCATCACAGAAGGAACTCATTATTCACATCTTCTCTGTAGATTGCCTACTTAAAAGACTTCAATGAAGACCAGAAGAAAGCCATAGAAACTGCATATGCCATGGTGAAACACTCACCATCCGTTGCCAAAATCTGTTTGATTCATGGTCCACCTGGAACAGGAAAATCAAAAACCATTGTTGGTCTCTTGTACCGCTTATTGACAGAGGTAGGTGTGATACTGTTAGCCTGGACTTGGCTTGACCTGAATAAGAGACATGTGGGTATTAAAGTGCCTTTTCCCTTTACTTGTGTATTTTAAAAGATTTATTATTATTACTATTTTAAATTTTGTCTGTATGGGTGTTTTGCCCACATGTATGTCTGTATACAGCATGCATGCAGTGTTTAAGGGAACCAAAAGAAGATATCAGATTCCCCTGGAACTGGAACTGTAGACAGTTGTGAGCCATGATGTAGATGCCAGGAACTGAACCTGAGACCTCTGGAAGAGCAGCCAGTGAGTGCTCTTTACTGCTGAGCCCTCTTTGTAGCCTCTTGAATGTAATTTTGAGGCTTAGAGCATCCAAACAGCTGTGATACTTTGTACCAGAGAAGTCTCTTTGTTTGTTTGCTTTTTGAGACAAGGTTTCTCTGTGTAACATCCCTGACTGTCTTGGAACTCACTCTGTAGACCAGGATCTTTTGAACTCCTAGAGATCCTCCTGCCTCTGCCGCCTGAGTTCTGGGACTAAAGGGTGTGCCACCACTGCCTTGCTTGCTTTTTTTTTGTTCTCTGGTACTGGGATTGAAGCCCAGTGTCTAGTGTGTGTGTACTCATGCTGTGCAGTGTGGCCCTGCACCACATGCCACAGTAGCTTTCATATTGTGGGAGGAATAGACACTTTAACCATTGGGAGAACTTGCAAGCATTCTTGAAAGCAGAAGAAAAAGATTTGAATCCCAAGAATAAAGCTCATTGTTGTTTGTCTGCTGTGTGACAAATTGTAGAACCAGAGGAAGGGCCGTTCAGATGAAAACTTCAATGCCAAAATCAAGCAAAACCGAGTCCTTGTGTGTGCACCTTCCAATGCAGCTGTTGATGAACTTATGAAAAAAATTATCCTTGAATTCAAAGAAAAATGTAAAGACAAGAAGAATCCTTTGGGTATGATATGCTCTTGTTTTTGTTATTTTTCTTTTCATCTTTATTTTCCTTGAGAATATCTGACAGTGTCTTTTATCAGTTAAGATCAGAGTCAGTTGGAAGTAACAAATTCCCCGCGCACTAGCTTAAGCACGATAGACATTTGCTTCTAGTTCAAAAGGCTTAGGGGGCTGATTGGTATGGGCACTAGTCTCTGCTGTGCAGAGGCTTTGGAGAACCGATTTCTTTTGTCCTGGTGCTTTACTGTGACTTCCACTCCTTGGTGTACTGTTGGTGAGGGACAGCTGCTGTGTCTACAGTATCCCATCCCCAAGAATGAGGAGAGGTGAAAGACAAAGGGAATACTTGAGCTCTCTTTTGAGGAGAGTTCCTAGATGCTATAGTATCTATCATCTCTGTTTATTTCCCTTTCACTGCAAATTACATGGGGCATGTCTGTATTCTGAGAGATGACATATTCTACCTTTCTTATATTTTTGGTTGTGAGCCTAGCCTTTAACGGCTGAGCCATCTCTCCAGCCCAACATATTCTACCTTTCTTTGCATGGGTGTACCTAATAGAGGGTTCGTTTCCTCTAAAACTTACTACATTATAAGTTTACACCCAAACTTTTCCCCCCCATGTATTTGTTGTGCGGTTGTGAGGGTAGATGCCATCCTTCTATCCTGTTCTAACTCTTTGAAGTACCACCAATTCTGGTAACCCTAAGCTGACCCTGCAGTCCACTGACTGGCTCTTAAGCCATAGTTTGGATAGCACTGTAGCTGCATGTGCAGCCAAGAGGCACGGCTGCTGATGCTGTGCTTGGTGTGGTCTTAACTGGTGCAGTAGCCGCACACGGGAAGCTCATCTCCCCACAGTGGACGCCTGGACTGAAATATGTTCAAGTCCAGGTGAGCCGCTGTGGGAAAGGTAGGAATAAACTAACAGCCTACAATTTTGTCAGTGGATAATAAACTGTAAATTTTCTGCTTTTTTATCTCTGTTGAAATGATACAGACTTTTTTTCCTCCCTGTGTCTTTGGTCAATCATAATGGTATCAACTTGTGAATGGCATTATTCTGTGACAGAGTGCTCGAATGCTAATGTGTTATTTTTAGGACTTTGAAGTTAGTGCTCATAAATGAGAACAGCCAGTAATTATTTTTTTGTCATAAGACAAGATTATTTTATACAGTTACTTGTCTTGATTAATTATTGTGTTGATTTATTTTGTTCTTTTTGACAATGAACAAATTTTCATCAATTGTTAAATGTTTTCAAGAGTCAGGTTCACTCAGCTTCTCAGTAGTTTTAAGTAAGTTTTGCTAATTCATATTTTCCAAAGAGGAAAATTCTACTTTAATTTTAGGTTCTTAGGTACAGTTATTCATTACATTTTTTGTGGGTTTTTTGTTTTGTTTTCTTGACAGTTTCTCTGTATAGCCCTGGCTGTCCTGGAACTCACTTAGTAGACCAGGCTGGCCTTACCCTCAAGAGATCCAACTGCCTCTGCCTCTGGAATTAAAGGCATGTGCCACCACTGCCCAGCTAGAAATAAGGGGTTTTGGGTTTTTTTTTTTTCCTTTTTCGAGACAGAATTTCTCTGTGTAGTTCTGGCTGTCCTGGAACTCACTCTTTAGATCAGGCTGGCCTCAAACTCAAATAAATCCGACTGCCTCTGCCTCCTGAATGCTGGGATTAAGAGGTGTGCACCACCACCGCCCAGCGAAATAAAGGTTCTTTAAGCCTACATTTTACTGACTGTAAATTATACTTTAATGATGCTAATTTAAAGATCAAAGTAAATGTCTAGCCATCTGCCACACCTCTTCCATCACCCTGCTCCAGCACCCAGGGAACCTACGGGAGCTTCGTGCTTCCTAGGATGGTTTTCAATTCTTACCCGCTTTTGGCTTTTAGGAATTCCTCTCATATTTTTACTAGTCCATTCTGTAGTGTGAATGATGTCCATTTTAATGTGTAGAACATTTCTGGATATTTAGTGTGAGTTCCAGATAATCTTTTCCATTTTTCTGGTGGATACCCAGTGACTCTGGCTATTTTGAAACCTTGAAATAGATGTTGGCTAGAGAAGGTGGCCTCACATTTATAGAGAGAACTGAACTAGGATTTTTCAAAACCTTGTATTAAAGGTAACTGTATTAATATGGCATTCCTTCACCATATATTTGTTGTTGAAAATTTGTACTAAGTGTGGTACACATAACTATAACCCAGACTTGGGAGAAACAGGTGGGAGGATTGCTAGAAGTTCCAGGCTAATCTGGTCTACAAATTGAGTTCCAGGCCTGCCAGGACTACATACAAGACCTTGTCTCAAAACAAATATCTTAATTCTGAGTGTTTGGGGCAAGTCGAGGGTCAGGGGAGATTACCAAGTAAGATTCTATTTGAATTAAAATACATAGTAATAAATAGTTAAGAAAACTTTGTATTAGTTGTGGTGGTACATGCCTTTAATCCTAGCATCTGAATTAATTGTGCATTCCTCATATGTTCTTCATGGAACACTGTATAGAGAATAAATGAGAAATGTCTGCATAACAGTGTGAGTTCTGCATGCACTATCCATGTGACCTTCCTAGCTTGTATTGACTGAAGTGGTAAGTACTTGCCTTATTATTATTATTAGCGTTATTATCTAGAATATCTGAAAGAATGTGTGAGAAGTCTTTAGTATAGCTCCTGGCATGCAGTTACAGTTTGTGCTACCCTTCTCTGATTAATATGGAGATGGGTTTTACTAGTGATGTCCTTTTTACTTTTGTGTCTTTTCTGTGTAGTCCTGGCTGTCCTGGAACTCTCTGTAGAACAGGCTGACTTTGAACTCAGAGATCCATTTGCCTCTTCCTTCCAAGTACTGGGATTAAAAGTGTGCACCACCACTGCCTGGCTAAATTTTGTGTCTTTTTATCAACAGGAAATTGTGGAGATATAAATTTAGTACGACTGGGCCCAGAAAAGTCTATTAATACAGAGGTCCTAAAATTCAGTTTGGACAGCCAAGTCAACCACAGAATGAGTAAGTGCTGGCCTGTTCATTGGTGTTCTGCTACCTTTTATATGACAAAGTAATGAGGAGGGGCCAGAACTAGTCTAGCTTTGTGAATGAGTTTTCCTTCTCATTGTATTTGTGTATATATGTGATTTTGTTAAAATTAACATGTGATTTTAAAATTTATAATAGAAAAAGACTTGCCTTCTCATATTCAAGAAATGGATAGAAGAAAAGACTTTCTAGATGGTCAACTCGATGAGCTTTCTCGCCAGCGAGCTCTGTGTCGAGGTGGGCGTGAGATGCAGGTATGGACACTTCCTCACTCGGACCTTGCAGAAGTGGCTTAGACATGAGCTAGTCAATGGGTATGAGATATGGTGTGAGGCCATGAATTACGCCGAAGTAGTGTGCCTAATGTCAGGGTTAGCAAGCTCTTTTGTGAAGTAAATACCATATGTTTTCTAGACCACACAGTGTGTAACAGCTTCTCAGCTTGATTGTGGCTCTAAAGCCTCATCAGATCAGAGTAAACAAACATGTGTTGTGTTGCAGTAAAGATTTATTTACAAAAGTAGATGGCTTATTGTACTTATTAGGCACTTTTCAGTTGGTGAGTTAAACCGTTTTAGGGGCTGGAATAATGGCTCAATGCTTAAGAGCACTGGCTGCCCTTCCAGGAGACCCAAGTTTGATTCCTAGCACCCACATGGCAGCTCACAACCAACTGTACTTCCAGTTCCAGACAATCTGATGCCCTCTTTTGGTTTTCTCAGACTCTTGGCATGCATGTGGTATAGACATACATGCAAGCAAAACAACCATACATATAAATAAAAATAAAATAACCAACATTTCTAATTAGGTTGAGGAAAAAGAATTTGCTGGCTCATATTCAAAGTCAAGAGTGATTTAGCCTCAGTGTGGTTGGATCAAGAGCCTTAGCTGTTAACATTTTGTCACCTTTTGATTATCTCCTTTGCTCTGTATGTCAGCCATTTCTTTTCCATGAGAGGACAAGTGCCAGTATTTCTGGGCGCCACCACCCATCTTAACATACCATGCCTCTATTCCAATGATACACTTGGATTAGTCTCTGGTGGCCACGCAGATCTAATCTCTGGTTTTATTTAGGGGAAGGGTGTCATGATTTCCCATGCCTGCATCATGTGCTCATCATGTGGCAGGATTGTTGAGTTGTGTGTGAAGCGCCTTTGACATGAATGGAGGAATGATGCTCCAGGGTTTGAGGTGCTAGGCAGACTGCAAACGTGGAGCACAGGAGACAGAACTCTGTCCCCTAACTGTACAGAGCAGGATTATGACTTGACTGGTAGGGAAGAGAGCACACTGTTGTAGCAAGTTCATGTGTAAGATGTTTTCCACTCTCCTAAGGTGTGAAGTGTCTGAGAGCTTTCGAAAGTGCTCGGTTTTCATAGTAATGTTCGAATTTGTTTTCAGAGGAAAGAATTAGATGGATACATTGCCAAAGTTGCAAAAGAAAGGCAAGAGCTTGCTTCAAAAATTAAAGAGGTAAGTAGTTTACCTGTTGTAACGTCTTACTTTCTTTACGATAGCAGTTCAGAGAACATAAGGACTGAGCTTTCTTTGGGATTGTTTTTTGTTTTTTGGTTTTTTTCATTTTTTCTTTTTGTTTTTTTGAGGCAGATTTTCTCTGTGTAGCCCTGGCTGTCCTGGAACTCCCTGTGTAGACCAGGCTGGCCTCAAGATCTGCCTGCCTCTGCCTCCCGAATGCTGGGATTAAAGGCATGAGGTTTGTTTTAAAAACTATTTAACATGAAAATGGAACCTTCGAGCCGGGCGGTGGTGGCGCACGCCTTTAATCCCAGCACTCGGGAGGCAAAGCCAGGTGGATCTGTGAGTTCGAGGCCAGCCTAGGCTACCAAGTGAGTCCCAGGAAAGGCGCAAAGCTACACAGAGAAACCCTGTCTCGAAAAACAAAAAAAAGAAAAGAAAAAGAAAAAGAAAATGGAACCTGCAAAAGTGGAAATGTTGGTGTTTTTCTCTTAGGTATGGTCAGTTTCTTTTTTCACCAACTGCAAATAGATAATTGCTGTCAAGAGTAGTTCAAGAGACTAAGTTTGTAGATACTGAGAAAGAAAGAATAGGAATGAACCACATCTGTAAGTTAAGTAAGAAGGTAGCAGCTGTGGACTAGCATGTGCTCCGTTATAAATAGAAGTTGAGTGTCAGTGGGATATGATTTGGCATAAAAACACACACACATCCCCTTCCCCTTCCTAATCTTGGCTTAGAGAATAAGCTTTTTGTGCTTGTGTTTGAATCCTGTGTCATGTACTTTTGGTCCTTAGTTCTCCGACACCCACCTACAGTCCAAGGATGTCTTAGCATGTAACCTATGTATGTTGGCCTTTATGCTTTAAATTGTCTCCTTAGAATATCTGATGCCATGCAAATTTTTATATAATACTTTTATTTTATGTGCATTGGTGTTTTGCCTGCATGTGTGTCTGTAAGGGTGTCAAATTCCCTGGAACTGGAGTTACAGACAGTTGTGAGCTGCCGTGCGGATGCTGGGAATTGAACCCAGGTCCTCTGGAAGAGCAGTCAGTGCTCTTAACTGCTGAGCCATCTCTCCAGCCCATCATGCAAATTTTATATACATAATTTTTACACTGTTATTTTCGGGAATAATGGCAAAGATTGTACATTTTTAATGCAGATACTTTTTTTCCTAGCCAATTTCTGAGATGGATGAACCTTACAGATTTAAATCCAGGTACAAAGAATAGCTGCATAGCTTCTTCCTGGTTATCTTTGGGTGTAAAAATATCAGGTGTGTGTGTGTTTTTTTTTTTTGTTTTTTTTTTGGTTTTTTCGAGACAGGGTTTCTCTGTGTAGCTTTGCGCCTTTCCTGGAACTTGCTCTGTAGACCAGGCTGGCCTCGAACTCACAGAGATCCACCTGGCTCTGCCTCCCGAGTGCTGGGATTAAAGGCGTGCGCCACCACCGCCTGGCTCAGGTGTGTTTTTTTGTTCTGTTTTGGTTTTGTTTTTTTTTGAGACAGGTTTTTCTGTGTAGCCTTGGCTGTCCTGGAACTTGCTTTGTAAACCAGACTGACCTCGAACTCACAGAGACCCACCTGCCTCTGTTTCCCAAGTTCTGGGACTAAAGGCCTGTGCCACTACTGCTGGCTATCAGATTCTTATTAGACTGATTGAAGATAGACTGAGCCAGATTTGTGTCTGGATGATCAGAATGAAGCTGTAAAGAAATCAGTGGCTTTAACTGGACAGTTTAATAATGACATGGTTTGTGTGTTTTTGACCAGAGATAAACACAGTTGAATTTAATGTATATTTTCATTAACAGTGTAAATAAATGATCTCAATGTGGTGGTGGTGTGTTCCCCAAAATATTGTGCACCCTAATAAACTTATTTGGGGTCAGAGAACAGAACAGCCACAATATTAAACATAGAGGTTAGGTAGTGGTAGCACACGCCTTTAATCCTAGCATTCCTGAGGCAGAGATCTGCCTGGATCTTGGTGAGTTCAAGGCCACATTGGAAACAGTCAGGCATGGTGACTCACACCTTTAATCCCAGGAAGTGATGGAGGATAGCAGAAAGGTATATAAGGTGTGAGAACAAGGAACTATAGCCTGGTTAAGCTTTTAGGCTTTTAGCAGCCATTCAGCTGAGATTCATTCTGGATGAGGACTCAGAGGCTTCCAGCCTGAGGAAACAGGATCAGCTGAGGAATTGGCAAGGTGAGGTGGCTGTGGCTTGTTCTGCTTCTCTGATCTTCCAGCATTCACCCCAATACCTGGCTCCAGGTTTATTTTTATTAATAAGAACTTTTAAGATTCGTGCTACATCTCTAAATTAGTATTTGTTCATGGCTATTGTGAACTCTGATATTCTCATCACATGCCTTCTGTGGGCCATTAGATTAACCGTGTTTGGGGGGACACTCACTATGGTGATGGCTAAGAGAACCTGACAATGCTTTAGCACTGGATCCAGATTGCCACCTCTCCTAAAACTCAACATGCATTGCCTTAAAGTCCACAATGGATTTATACAGAGGGATTTCTCCTGTTTTCGAGATCCGCAGCCTCCCCTTTTTTATTGAATATTTTTATGTCACGTGAACAAAAAGGTGGATATTTAATAGTAAAAGTAGGACTCACAGGATTTGTATATAACTAAACAACGTTGTCTTTTGTTGTCCTAGGTTCAGGGACGCCCACAGAAAACCCAGAACACCATCATCTTGGAGTCTCACGTCATCTGCTGCACGTTGAGCACAAGTGGCGGTTTCCTGCTTGAGTCCGCTTTCCGAGGGCAGGGGGGCGTCCCCTTTAGTTGTGTCATTGTTGATGAGGTCAGTGGGCGCGCGCTCGCTCGCATGTTCAGTGTGACCAGTACCGGGAGGAAGAGTTGTGGGTGAATTGTGAGGGCTGAAGCGTGGATAAAGAGCAGGTTTTTACTAATCAGTCACTACTCTTTCCCTGTGCTTCTGGAGAGCGAACCGCCAGCCTTGCAAGTTAGAAACCTCTACTTCCTCTGCTCTTAGCTGCTGTGCATGCGTTCTCCTAAGTGAAACATGCTGCCAGCCTGCTACAAAGTGAGGATGGCAGTCCCCCATGCAGGGTTGTCCCAGCACTATCCTGTTGAGCTGCTGCAGCTTCCCTGCTAACTTTCGAAATAGTCATCATTTCGGACAGCTTTGGCTGCTGCAGTTTTAGCTGACCTCTTTTATTTCTTCTTGTCCATTCACTGAACATTGATTGTAGACCTACTGTTGCAGGCTAGAATGGAAGTCAGACGACAGAAGAACTGGATCATTAGATATAGAGAATCAGTCTAGGAGTTCCCATACCCTGTTGTAGATATATGTCAGTTATGTGTGAGAAAATGAAAAACAGGAAAAGTGGAAATGATGAAATAATTGAAGGTAATGTTATTGAGTTAGAAAGATGGGGAAGACAGGCCTCAAGTAATATCTGAATTTCAGAGATGAGGTTGTAAAACGGCTCTGTTGGAGCTCCCAGGCTCCAGCTCAGGAGGAATGCAGTAGGCTCTTAGGATGTACACAGCCTTCTGGTTGGTAGCTGACTCCACAGTTAAGGTGTCTGTGGTGGTTAAGTTCAAAATACTGGTTAGATTGTTTAAAAATTGTGTTTAGATAATTTCTGTTTTATAATGAAATCGTTTATATGTATATATTTTCATTGCTAGATCTTCATTGTACATGGTACAATATCTTTCATAAAGACATTTTCATATAAGTATAATACACTTTGAATTTTTTTTAAATGCTTATTTTTGATACCTGGTGGAGAGGATAACTCAGTAGTAAAGCACTTGCCCAACATATATGAGGTCCTGCATAATTTAAAAAAAGGTTTAGCTATAGTAAGGGAGGAATTTGTACTTTGATGAGTATTAGAACTTAAGGCTATTTCTCCTTCTGTACTTTCTTACCAAGGCTGGGCAGTCTTGTGAAGTCGAGACACTTTCTCCACTTATCCACCGCTGCAACAAACTTATCCTAGTAGGAGACCCCAAACAGCTCCCTCCCACGGTCATTTCTATGGTGAGTGTTTCTGTTGGTGATGTTGGAGGGCCTAGTTTTGTTTTTGAGAGAATGATTCTGTTTTGAATTGAAGGGAAAATTAGGAAATGACAGAGAAAAGAGAAATGTTATTTGAAGTTTCATAAGGAAAATTGTGGCCAGGCATGATTGTGCATGCCTGCAGTCCTAGCACTCAGCAGGCTAATCAGGTTCTCATGTGAGGCCTGCCAAGGGTACACAGTGAGACCTTGTCTCAAAAGAAAGTGAGCATCTCTGCAAATGTCCTCTTTGTTCATAGTTGTGCTTCTGAGTGTGTGGGCAAGAGTTTCATAGACAGGAAAACCTAAGTAAGGGTCACTTTGCAATACCACAGGCTTTCCCTGCTTGAGAGGCTGGATCTGATTTGATAAAAACACAAAACATGTAAGACAGCTTTAGAATGTAAAGATACCCCACCACCACCACATGCTCTACACTACGTATTCCCAAAGCTGAGGAAAACATAAGGAGGCATGATTTGGAAATAGATGTCCACTTTGGGCAATTTTTTCTTAAGTAGTTGAAAAAATGTCTGCGCCCCTCACATCTGAAAACGTAGATGATAACAAAAGAAAATGTACTCGTGAATCAGCTGTGGAAGACAGTGCTGACATGGTCCAGTCTACCTTTTTTGTTTTGTATTTTCCCCCATGAGACTTGTCACCTGGAAATAAATGCATACCTGAGTTAGGACTCAGTAGTTGTTTTGGGACAATCTAAATAGCCTTATACCGTGGTTCTGAAATTTAATAAAGTTTATGTTTACTAACATCTTTTATGCAGGAAGGTGGCCTCATAATCTCAGAGAAAAGATCATTTTCAAAACATTTCTGTCCCCCAATGAGTGTGTTGTTTTGGTTGTTGCCATTTGTCGTTGACTTTGGATTTGTTGAGAGCGATGGTACAGTTGTATAGCTAGACCATGAGCACAAGCGCACAGCCACCTTGGGGCAGAACTGCTGCAGGAGCTTTGTGAGGACGGGGAAGAGGGAGCAGGAGCTGCACAGTTCTCAGGTGTACAGGCTCTGAACCTCCTGAAAGGCCACAGCATGCAGGGAAAAGATTGCTGATGGCCTCAACATTACTGTCTTGATACTTGGTAAAAACAGCAAGAATGATAAGATCCAACTATTTGTGCTTTTAAAAATTACTATACAAATAAAAGAAGCTTACTGAGGAAAAACTTTGCAAAGTTGATTTTTCACATGTCTTTTCAAAATATTTGTGTGTGTGTGTGTGTGTGTGTGTGTGTGTGTGTGTGTGTGTGGTGTGTGTGTGTGTGGTGTGTGTGTGTGGTGTGTGTGTGTGTGTGTGTGTGTGTGTGTGTGTGTGTGTGTGTGTGTGTGTAATGAATTCCTATGTGGGTGCTGGGAATCAAATCTGGGCCTTTTGTAAGAACAAGTACTCGTAACCACTGAGCCAACTCAATAGAACACTTGTTCCTTTTTTGTTTGTTTTTGGTTTTTCCAGACAGGGCCCAGATTGTCCTGGAATTCACAGGTATCTGCCTGCCTCTGCCTCCCAAGTGCTGGGATTAAAGATGTGTGCCACCACTCCTGGTTTACTTGTTTTTTTTTTTTAAAACCACTTATTTCTTGGAGATAATTACTGTGGAAAATTTAGTATTTTTAAAGGTTCTGCCAAGCATTTGTGTGTACATTTATTAATTTTTTCCGTATTATACATTGAGTGCCAGCATGATCCAAGTACTATTTTCTTTTTTTTTTTAGTGATTTATTTATTTACATTGGTACATCTGTGTGTGAGGGTGTTGGATCCCCTGGAACTGGAATTATAGATAGTTGTGAGGTGCCATGTGGGTGCTGGGAATTGAACCCGGGTCCTCTGGAAGAGCAGCCAGTGCTCTCAACCGCTGAGCCATTTCTCCAGCCCCCCCTATTTTCTTTATTATATTTCTTTTTGTGGGAAATATTGAGACAGAGGGTTTCTTTTTTTCATTTGTTTGTTTGTTTGTTTGCTTGCTTGCTTGTTTGGTTTTTCAAGACAGGGTTTCTCTGTGAGCTGTCCTGGAACTCACTCTGTAGACCAGGCTGGCCTCAAATTCAGAGATCCACCTGACTCTGCCTCCCACATACTGGAATTAAAGATATGCACCACCACTGCACTGGGCTATTTATTTATTTATTTATTTGGTACAAACTCTTAAATACTTTTTTCTTTCTCTCAGAAAGCACAGGAGTATGGCTACGACCAGTCGATGATGGCACGATTCTGCAAACTACTTGAAGAGAATGTGGAGCAGAACATGATTGGCAGGCTGCCTGTTTTACAGCTTACCATTCAGTACAGGATGCATCCAGACATATGTCTCTTCCCTTCTAATTATGTTTATAACAAAAACTTGAAAACAAATAGGTGGGTGTCCTGTATTGCTTGTATATGCTTGTCCTGTTTGAAGGTTTAGCTGCTTATGAAGAAGTCTTGGCATAAAAAGCATAAATCAGGGCAGCTATATTAGCTGATGTGAGTAATCTTGTTACTTGGGAAGTTGAGGCAGGAAGATTGATGAGATTTAAGAGGCCAGCCTAGGCTACAGAGTAAGACCCCATTGGGCAGGGGTGGGGGTGATCAGCTTAGATTTTCAATTTGAAATGATTTTTCTCTAATTACAAATTCTATATTGATTATGTCAAATACAGAGAGATTGAAAAAAGACGGGGCAGGGTGGTGGTGGCACACCCCTTTAACCCCAGCAGTCAGGATGCAGAGGTAGGTTGATATCTGAGTTTGAGGCCAGCCAGTGCTTCACACTCTGTCTTGAAAAAAAGTTGCCCATATTTAATATAACCCAGATCCAGTCACTGGTAACTTCATGGCCTGTCTTGTGGTGGTGCTGCTGGAGATGAAAGCCAGCTCTTAGCCATGCTTGTGTGTTTGCCCACTCGCTCTAGAGCTGCACCATGTTTCCCCAGCCCTTCTTGTTTATCTCTTGTGCTGTGTTGTGAGCTCCTCTTGAGTCATAATTGTGTAGATCTCTTTCCTTGGTATCAGAATGGAAATAAAATCCAGCTGTGCATCTGGATAAGCTCTTATCCTTTAACTTTTTCCTGGTTCTGTCTTTCACAGAAAAAAAAAGTTAATGATATAGTATATATGGTTGCTTTTCTGTAGATTGACTGAAGCCGTTCGATGTTCATCAGAGTGGCCATTTCAGCCCTACCTTGTGTTTGATGTTGGAGATGGTTCAGAACGACGGGATAATGAGTATGTTTTTCCTCTTCCTTCATTCTCCAGTAATGGTCTCAGAATTATTAGTTTGTAAGCCTTTCCCATACATGTCTCTCTAGTACCAGGGTACAGTCATTATCACTATCTGTGTTGATTGCTTCCCCTTTTCTGTTTAATTGGGCAGTACTCTCAGGTGACTGGTAAGTCTTTGAAAAATCATAGAAAGACCCCATTGTAAGGTGATTGTGGTATGGGAACACAGGCATTAACTAGATAGACATTGAGATGAGTTCACTATTCCAGGTGGGCTAAGTGCAGTAAAAAGATGCATCTGAATGAATGTGCATTAAGGGAGTAGATAGTGGCCTAGTGGCCCGTATTTTAAGGATTTTGAGTTGTAAGTGAATGTGTTGGGTATCTATAAAATGACAGCAAAGTGGGGTGGGTGGGTATGTTGCTAGGTAGCAAATATATCAGAGGAGCCAAGCTTTGAGTAGAGGAATTAACAGTCTGGAGGTAATGTTCATTAACATGTGCATAAATACTGCCCTGCTAAGGGGGGAAATATGAAAAAAATGCAGATTCTAAGATCAGAATAGGACATGGGAGGGAACATTCCTTGAAGAAGTGAAAAATACAGAGGAGTTTGCATGTAGAATTGCAACTGGAAGGTTTATATGGCACCTATATGGCACCTTCAGAAGTAGAGCAGATGATAAAAGAACTGAGCCCCAAGCACATTACAGGACCAGAAGGCAACAAGGACCTTGACTTGGATAGACTCTCAACCTTGAGGAGTAACCAAGGGCTAGGAGAGGAAGCTGTCCCCCTAGGACTTACTAGTATAGCTGATAGCATGTCAGTGGTTAAGATTTAAGACTCAGGAGAACAATGGCCCATGCTGCTGTGGGTTGGATCAGTTTAGTAAAGAAAGGACACACATATCTGAGGTCTGGGCTGGAAGTACAGGTTATGGAGCCAGCAAAGAGGATAATGGCAGGATAGGATGGCTTTTGTGCTATTCAATCCTGGCAGACCATGCTGTTCACATTTAGTGGTCTGGTTGGTATGTTTTCAGTTGAGTGGTCATTGGTTCAGTTGACTACAAATTCCTGTTTTACAGTCACTTCCCAGATTTCTATATAGGAATAGTTACTGTTGCATTGTCTTGACACTGCTGCCTGACTAGACGGGAAAGACACCTATCTGTGTACTCTTTATGGTAATGGAAACAAGCCAAGTAGAACTAGTGAGCAAGTAGACTGCTGTGAGACTTGATACACTGTCTTCTTTTTCCATCTTGTTTAGCTCCTATATAAATGTTCAAGAAATAAAGTTGGTGATGGAAATCATTAAACTTATTAAAGACAAAAGAAAAGATATTTCCTTCCGAAATATTGGCATAATAACCCATTACAAGGCTCAGAAGACAATGATCCAGAAGGATTTGGAGAAAGAATTTGATAAGAAAGGGTGACGTATTTTTACATGTACTTCTGGTGTTTATAAAGGTTGAATTCGGTTTTTTCCTAAGAGTACTGGGGTTGAATTGGGGTCTGTACATTAGGCAAGTACTCGAAGCATCTCTAAGCTATATTACCCAGTCCTCTCTTTTATTATTTTGTGACTGTCAGTAAGTTTCCCAGGTTGTCATTGAACTTGCTATCCTCCTGCCTCAGTCCCCTGTGTACTTGGAATTACAGTGCCTCCAGGCCCTGCTAAGATTATGTTTTTGTCTCCTTACCTCTACAGTAAAATTATAGATTAAAATCTGGAAGTCAGTGTCAGGTGTGTGGTAAGAAACATGTAATTCCAGCACTTGGAAGGTGGAGGCAGAACGATCAGTCAAGGTCACCCGTGGTGCCATAGTTTCCTTTCCCCACTGCTGTGACAAAATACTCTGGCAAAAGCATTAAAGGGTTTATTTCACCTCACAGTTTATTACAGCCCATCATGATGGGGGAGTCAAGGCAGCAGGACCCTGAAGCATCCAGTCAGAAGAAGAAGAGCAGTGAATGCATGCATGCTAGTGATGAGCCCGATTTCTCCACTTTTACACAGTCCGGGATCTCCTGCGTAGAGAATGGTGTCACCCACACTGGGTGGGTCTTCCCAACTCAACTAA
Organism: Peromyscus maniculatus bairdii; assembly: GCF_049852395.1. Classification (NCBI taxonomy): domain Eukaryota; kingdom Metazoa; phylum Chordata; class Mammalia; order Rodentia; family Cricetidae; genus Peromyscus; species Peromyscus maniculatus. The sequence continues at coordinate 11,176,927 of NC_134855.1, read as the reverse complement.
CATCGTCAGTAGATAGTCCCTCAAAGACTTGCCCCCAACCCATTTCTTAGGCTATTACAGCTTTTACCAAGTTGACTATTATTAATACTAATTATCACACTCTGCTATACAGTGAGTTAAGGATAACCTGGGCCACTTGAGATCTATCTCAATAAACAGAATCTGAAGAGATGACTCAGTGGTTAAATGCTGGGATCTGACCAGAGTTCAGACCCCAGCATTTAGGCAGCAAGCTGAGTGTCCAGTATACTTCTCTGTAACCCAAGCTCAGAAGCAGGCAGAGACAGGAGGATTTTTTGGGGGTTTGTTGACTTTTAGCCTATCTGAGAAAGCATGAATGAGCTCAGGTTCAGAGAAAGACTAGGCAGTGATAGAAGACACCTTTGCTCACGTGGCCACATGCACTATGACTCTCAAAAATACCAAAACTATTTTAAGCTTTTTAATCTAGCAACACAAAAAAACTGACTTTAGAGAAAATAAAAAATCTGAAGAGAGACTATATATATAGCAAGTAGAGCTAGTACTCCAAACTCCCAGTGATGAGAAACTGGGGTTAGACCTGTCAACTGAGTTCCATCAGCCGGCAATCTAGAGTTAGCACTAACACAGCTGTGTGCTTATAATCCTTGCACTCGGGAGTCTGTGGCAGGAGGATCTAGTTTTAGACCAACCTGGGCTGCATAGAAAATACTGTATCTGAAAACAACAGAAAGCCCAGTAATACTTAGGACTTTAAAAAGGCACAAGAACACTTTCTTTTTTAAAAACAAAACAAGCAACAACAACAACAACAAAAAAAAAACCATCCATTTTTGTTGGGGGCTGGTCCACAGTGGTATGCACATGGTCAGAGGACAACCTTCAGTGTTTGGTTCTTGGATAGAACTGAGACCATCAGACTTGGTGGCAAGCTGCCTTATGCGATGAGCCATGTTGCCAGCTCCAAGAACACTTTGTAATTCATTTTATGACATCAAACCCGGGAAGGTGTTCTAAGAGCCACAGGGCTGATAAGCACTCACAATTGCAGATGTGAGAATGTTCAACAGACAGCAGCAGACTGAATTCAGTATATATTAAAGGGACTGTGCATCGTGGCCAACGGAAATTGACTATCCCAGAGTACAGTGTTGCCTCAGCATATTGATAGAATAAGAGAAGGAAGCAGGATATGGCATCTCACTCCTGTAGCCTCCATACTAGGGAGGCCAAGGCAGGATGATCATGATGAGCTTGAGGCCAACCTGGTTACAGAATGGAGACTATCTCAGAGAACAGTCAATCAGACTGAGAAGGTGACCCATATGCCATACCAATAGATAACAGAAAAGGCACTTAATAGAAGCTATCATCTTTTACAACTGAAAAGAGCTGCAGGGAAAATTTCCCAATTTGATTAAAGGTGTCTTTAAAAAAACACATAGGTAGCATTGTTTTTTGACGGTTCAGCAGACCTTGTGTAGACCATGAAGGATGCTTATTCTTCTGTTGTCCATGGCAGTAGAGGTTCTAGCCAGAGCAAGGGTTTTTCTTGTGTAAGTCTATAATTCAGCATGGTTATATTTATAGATTCATCAACAAAGCTGCACAAAGAAAACTCTTAGGGGGGTTAAGCAAACAAGTTTAAGAGACTTGTAGAAAACAAGATCAATATATAAAAATCTGTTGTTAGTGAGTAGTCTGCAAAGGAAGTAAAAACAGTCCACTTAAAATGGTGCCAAAAATAATAAAATACTTAGGAGTAAATAAAACCAAAGTAGTATAAGATATATCTCCTGAAAACTACAAAGTCTATTTGAAGAAAAAATTGAAATACCCAGGACATGGAAAGCTAGATGGTCATGGATAAGAAGACTCAGCACTTCTGTTGGCAGTTCCCCAAGAAGACGGTGCTTTCTGTTCCAGGATTCCAACGGCCTCTTGACAGAAGTCCTCAAGCTGATGAAACTGTAGGGAACGTACATAAATATGTATGGCCTCAGACGAAGAGGTGGTTTCTTATGGACTTAATAACACTAAGAATTGGGGTTCAGAAGATGCTGTGAGAAGCTTCCTGACTCTTTCCAGGCGTCCAAGATGTCGAAGCGAGGACATGGTGGGTCCTCCGGAGCGAAATTCTAGATTTCCCTGGGTCTTCTGGTAGGAGCTGTGATCAACTGTGCTGACAATACAGGAGCCAAAAATTTGTCTATCATCTCTGTGAAGGGAATCAAGGGACGACTGAACAGACTTCCTGCTGCTGGTGTGGGCGACATGGTGATGGCCACAGTTAAGAAAGGCAAACCAGAACTAAGAAAAAAGGTCCATCCAGCGGTGATAATTCGACAATGAAAGTCGTATCGAAGAAAAGATGAGGTGTTTCTTTATTTTGAAGACAATGCAGGAGTCATAGTAAACAATAAAGGCGAGATGAAAGGTCCTGCTATCACAGGTCCAGTCGCAAAGGAGTGTGCAGACTTGTGGCCCAGGATTGCATCCAATGCAGGCAGCATTGCATGATTCTCCAGTGTATTTGTAAAATATATTCATTAAAAAGTCTTTGCTCCAAAAAAAAGGGAAGATGCTGTGAGAAGACTGGAGAGAGGAGGATGTGCTGACTCAGAAGTCTGAAAGGACTGTCCTATTGGGATATAGAATGAACCTTATAACTCAGTATAGTCTTTCCCCTCTGAGACAGGGTTTCTCTGTAGTCCTAGCTGTTCTGGAACTCCCTCTGGAAATCAGGCTGTTCTTGAACTCAGAGATCCACCTGCCTCTGCCTCCTGAGTGCTGGGATTAAAGGCGTGAGCCACCACCACCTGACATCACAATGAAGAGTTTTAAATACTGCTGTGTATGTATATTTCATTACATTTTTTGGTAAACACATGCCTTTCATAAATAGGCCTGCAGAAGTGGATACAGTGGATGCCTTCCAGGGCCGGCAGAAAGACTGTATAATTGTTACCTGTGTCAGGGCGAGTGCTGTGCAAGGGTCAATTGGGTAAGTAACTCACATTGCTTTGTCCCTTGTTGAGAATCAGCTCTGTCATCTAGATCCACCAGGGACTATCATTTGCTTTATTAATTTTCTTTTGTTTAAAACAGTGTTCTCAACCTGTGGGTAGAAGTCAAATGACCCTTTCACAGGGGTCACATATCAGATATCCATCCTATCAGATATTTACATTATGAGTCTTAACAGTAGCAAAATTACAGTTATGAAGTAGCAAAGAAAATGTTATGGTCAGGGTTTATAACAACATGAGGAACTATACTAAAGGATCGCAGAATTAGAAAGGTTGAAAACCACTGGTTTGTTTTGGTAAAGTGCTTACCATATACAAGCATGAGCCTGATGTCAGCCTCTGGTCTCTACATGTGCACATACACACAACCTAGGTAACATCTTGAAAATGTCTAAATTGTGAAGTAGATGATCTGTGAGATGTGCTTTTCCTAGTGTTTTGTATGTTGACCCTTTTCCATAGGGTGTCTCTATTGTTCAGTAAAACTGATGTTCATAATTGATTTAAGTGTGTTTTGCAGAGATCTGTAATTGTCACGGGGTATGTGCTACACAGTTTTTCTAAGGGTTTGACCTTAAGTTCTGTTAGTTTACTTACTGAAGATGTTAAGGATGCTGTTGGGTCGCCACATTGATTTTTTTTTTTTCATGTGTTAACACAGTTAGAGATTTGAGACAAGTGTAGATAGCACATGCCTTTAATCGTAGCACTTTAGAGGCTGAGGCAGGCAGATGTCGGTGAATTTGAGGCCAGCCTGGTCTACAAAGCAAGTTCTAGGATAGCCAGGGCTACATAGAAAAACCCTGTCTTGGGGGGAAAACACACACACAAAAAAAACTCTGCAACAAAGATTTGTTTAGTCTTAAAATAGTGATTTAATTTAAAATCTCACCATTATCATGTACCCATTATATATTTGTGTATTTCTATACTAGTTGTGTAATAGTTTATTACTTAAAATTTTAAAATAAGGGATCAAAACGGTATGTATTTAGTTTAGTTTTGTGTATGTGCCGGTTTCTCGGAATGGAAGTTGGATTTTCTGAAAGAGCAGCAAGTGCTCTTAACTGCTAAGCTGTCTTTTTAGACCTTTTTCAAATCTTTTTTTTTGGGGGGCGGTGTGAGACAGGGTTTTTCTGTGTAGCTTTGGAGCCTTTCCTGGAACTCACTCTGTAGACCAGGCTGGCCTCGAACTCAAACTCAAACTCAGAGGTCCGCCTGCCTCTGCCTCCTGACTGCTGGGATTAAAGATTAAACCACTGCCTGGCTAGATGTTTTTTAAGTTTTAGATTTCATTGTTAATTTCTAGTGTTTTAGCCAAGTCAAAATAGGGACTTTCAACAAATATGTTAACTTGGAAGTAAAGCACTAAGGGTTTGGTTTGCTTGATGTTTTAATGCCGTTGGCTTCTGTGCCAGGTACCGAGTCAGGGCAGCTAGTGAGGAAGCCCTCTGACTAGGACGGAAGTGGGAAGGGCTCTGGAGAAGCTGCTGCAGTACTTACTGCCTGCACCTCTGAAGAGATGGGATGCCATTCTGCATACAGAAGTAACTTTCTTGTTGTTGCTTAGATTCCTGGCAAGTTTGCAGAGATTGAATGTCACCATTACACGAGCCAAGTACAGCCTTTTTATCCTTGGACATTTGAGGACTCTGATGGTAGGTATACTCTCTGGGGCTACAGGGTGTTCCATGTTTATCCATTGTTAGCTATTATGGGTGGTTTTGTTTGTTTGTTTTTTGTTTTTTGTTTTTCGAGACAGGGTTTCTCTGTGTAGCTCTGGCTGTCCTGGAACTTGCTTTGTAGACAGACCAGGCTGGCCTCGAACTCACTCAAGATTCGCCTGCCTCTGCCTCCTGAGTGCTGGGATTAAAGGTGTGCGCCACTACCGCCCGGCTGTTTTTTTTTTTTTCCATCAAAATGGAAATAATTTCTCAGTTACAAAATAAAGGTTATTAAGTCTTCCAGCACCTTGGCTGTGAGCTTTTGTGTACATATAAGCCATTCTTTCTTAGCTCAAGCGCAGGTATGTACACTAGGTTTCAAGGTGACCTATCTAAAACCCTGATGTGCATCAGTGACAAGAGTGAAGATGGTTTGTCAATCCACATAACAAGTGGTAGAACAGAGCTCAGCAAACAGTCATGTGCGACATGACTCCCAGTTTCTCCAGAGAGAGTGCAGGAACATGTGCGACATGGGCCGGCCACAAGGGTGGCAACTCCTTGTTCTGTTAGGCTGACCCAGAGCCTTTCTGCTGGAGGGCTTCTTAGGACGAAGTACAAGACTCCAATTGTTGTGGGAATATAGTGGAGTGAAGCAGCGGGAGACAGCCAGCTACCATGTGCTTGCTGCCCAGCCAGCTCATCAAAGGCCTACGGGGTCTTGGGGCTTTTGCACTTCAGGTTGTGAGTCTTATCCTTTAATGTCAAAACGCTCTTGCCAGTCCAATCACTTTTTGTTGCTTTTAAAAGTTGGTCATCTGAGCCAGGTGATGGTGGCGCATACCTTTAATCCCAACACTTAGGAGGTAGAGACAGGCGGATCTCTGTGAGTTTGGCTTGAAAAACCAAAAAAAAAAAAAAAAAAAAAAAAGCGGTCATCTGAAGAGAGGATCCAACCAACTCCGCTTGTTTTTCTTCCCTCCTTCCCTCCCTTGTTAATAACAGCCAAGAGCATTCAGATAAATCTTCCCATCTCTTATCTGGATCTCTGGTCTTTAGCTTGTGTTGTTTGTATCCTTTGAAAGACGCTGTAGGCTCTTTGTAAGTTAATAAGGAAAACGTTTTATCAGAAATATTGCTAAAAGATTGTTTCTAACATATTTTAAACATTGTCATTTTAAAATAAAGTCACAAGGGCTGAAGACATGGCTCAGTGGTTAAAAACATTTGCCGCCTTTCCAGAGGAGGAGAAGAGTTTTGTTCTCAGCACCTGTGTTGGGTGGCTAACAACTGCCTATAAGTAACTCTAGCTCCAGGCAATTAATTAATGCCCTCTTTTGGCTTCTGTAGCACCCGCACTGACATATACACATACCCATATACAAACAAACATATATAACACAAAAATAAGTAATAAACCCTTACTGATGGGCTGGAGAATGTTCAGTGTTGTAACACTTGCCCAGCAGGTGTAAGGCTCCAAGTCCATCTCTAGCAACATTCATACAACATAAGCAAGAGAAGAGTACAATAATAGAAAGATTCATGGCCTGGAGAGATGCTCAAGGGTTAAGAGCACTGGCTCCTCTTGTAGAGGACCCAGGTTTGGTTCTCAGCATCCACATGTAAGCTTACAACCTGTAACTTCAGTTCTAGGGGGGCTGGAGAGATGGCTCAGAGGTTAAGAGCACTGGCTTCTCTTCTGGAGGTCATGAGTTCAATTCTCAGCAACCACATGGTGGCTCACAACCATCTAATGAAATCTGGTGCCATCTTCTGGTGTGTAGGCATACATGCAGGCAGAATACTGAATATATAATAAATCTTTAAAAAACAAAAAACCTTCAGTTTCAGGGAATCTCACACCCTCTTCTGGTCTCCATGAACACCATGCACACATGTGTTGCATATACATACATATAGGCAAACAACCATACATTTTTTAAAATTTAAATGACAGAATATCTTTGGAATCCTCCCTGAGTAGATTAAGATGTTTTAGTCTTTTGGGGCTTGAGAAGTCTTTGGGAAGCCAATAAATGCTGTGGAATTTCTTCAAGAACAGTCATATGTGGTCAGGAATTTGCCTTCTGAAACCAAGTCTTAACTGTTAGAATGTCAACCATGGCCAGGGACACGTGGTCGTCTAGATCCTCAGGATGCAGAGGAGCCTTGTGCAGCCATGGGAAGGTCATGTGCTTACTGCAGGAGCTAGCCACTGGAGGAATGTAACCACCATGTACTTGAAGTGGGCTGGGTGTGCAGTGTTAGTTAACATACATTTAAACAGCTCAGCAGAGCTAGGAACAGCTAGTGGATCTGAGGGAAAGCATCTTCCTGTGTTGCCAGAACGGCAGAGAGGAGAGGAGAGTTTCCTTGCAGCCGGCACGAGCCCTGGCCTTCAGTTACGCCTCCTCACCGCTGGCGCTCCAGCTTCTCTGTCACTCTTGTCTGCTAAGTGAGTGGTCAATTCTTGGCATTCTGTTCATCAGACTACACTTGTTTGTTCAAAAACAGAAGTTGGACCCCATGTTTCCCCAGCAAAATGAATGTTTCTGTAGGGTGTGATTGTTTCTCCTTTTTGTTTCAGGAAAACCAGCATTGGAATGAACTGATTCAGGATGCTCAGAAGCGTGGGGCCATCATTAAGACCTCTGACCCAAACTATAGACATGACGCTATGAAGATTCTGAAACTGAAGCCTGTGCTGCAGAGAAGCCTGACCCATCCTCCAGCCACTGCCCCGGAGGCACCCAGACCTCAGGGTGGCTTGCCCAGCAACAAGCTGGACAGTGGACTTGCCAGGACATCTTTTGCTGCTTCTCTGTACCACACACCCTCTGATGCTGTCCCTTCAAAGGAACCTGAAAGGTTGTCTCTTCAAGATCGACTTCGAGATCCACGACTACATAGGAGATTGGATGCTGAAGCCAAGGGAACATTCTTGAAGGATGCACAGCCTGCGAGCCCTCAGCTCCCTGGGGTAGTCCATCTCCTGGGAGAGCCTGGCTTTCCTGTGCTTTTTCCGGACCTGGGTTTTGTTGTGCCACCATCCACTGCCATCGTCGCTCCTCTGAGCAGCCACAGGTCTCCTCTGCAGGCTGAGCCGCCACCTGCTCACCCTGCTGCTCCTTCCACGAGCCAGAGGAAGTACAGTGACCCAGACTCGGGGTTCAGTCACAGAAGAGAGCCCGGGGCCTTCGGTGAAGAGGAGAGGCGGGTCTCGGTGACTCACCACATGCTGAGGAGCACTAACTGGGACAAGAGAGGGCTGGAGCAGGAGGACAGCAGTGCCAAGAAGAGGCGCTTTCTCTAGTAGCTCCTGGGGACGGGACTGTCATCCACAGGTAGCGAGTGGCACCATACAGATGAGCTGGGTTTATTTTTGTTTCCTTTGAAGAGTCTGTTAAAGAATGGAAATACCTTCTAACCCTTGGGCTGTTGGTCATCTTCAGTACTTTTTGCCAGTTGTATACACTTGGAGAGGGTGTTTGTGTACCTGTAATGTCTTTGAGGTCAAAAATTCAAAATGTTGGGATCTTTTGTTCTGTAGAAAAGGTCAGGTTAGGTGAATGCTGTAAAGGTTAAACTGTGAGTCTGTATAGCAAATACAAAATCCTTTTAAAGTGTAAACTGATAGATCACATTTCCTTCTTCTGCTTAAAACATTATTTTCCAACAGAAAAACTTCATATTTAAAGAGAGTGAGGAGGAAGGGTCCTTTGAGCCACTGTGTGGTGGACAGATTTCTTTAACAGCCTCAGTATTGGGAATTAGCCAATGTTCGTACCAGCGGCCAGTGTCTCTAACTGTTTAAAGAACTGCGGGGGTCTCCTGGGCCTTCAGAAGGCAGCATGTTGGGAACTGTTGTGCACTTTGAGACAAGAGAGCTTGGTGCAGGACGTTACTGTGACAAGTTCATTTACCTATATTTAATGTATGGCTTAGTTTTCTGGCTAAAACCTTCCCCTTCTCAGGACAGAAGAATAATTCTTGAACTGTCAGATGTTCCCAATGTTTTGTTAGGTTGGTGTAACTGCTGAGCTGTAGACATGGTTACCAAATGGAGGATTTGTACCGGCCTGGCCAGAGGAGTCCCTTCAGGTTTCTTGTGAAGGCTTAACGGTTGCCAGGAAAATAGAGAGTGGATGCTTTTGGAGGGATTCCGTGGGAGCTGTGCAGATAGTGTGTCTCAGGCAGGAGAGATACTCCATGAGAAAGAGAAGAGCTGCCGTCTGGGCGTCAGAACCATCCAGTAGATAGGAGTGTGGTGTTGGGTCACTGGGGGCCTCAGCCTCCATCCACCCTGGTGTACCTGTGAGAGGCATTGGAGTCAGCACAAGGGCAGGCTGAGTAACCAGTCAGGTTTCCAAACCTCCATGTAGAAGAGCATGTAAATGTGGGCTTTCTAGTGACTACTGTATGCACAGCCCATTAGCTGCTTTGAGGCGGAAAGACATCCCTGAAAACTAATGTTCACTGTTTAGAATTTTCTTTGTCATCTGTTCTTAAACAAAAGGGTTTTGCGTTAGAAATTCTGCTGAAGCAGGTTTTATTTGTTAAGAGCTTTGAAAATAACAGTGTGCATTTTGCCAAGTTTCAGTACTGAGTTTCCTTAGCTGTCTCTGGGCTGGTGTCTAGACCTGTACCCTACTGTCTGCTGGACACCTGTAAAACTAGGGAGCAGGTGCCTTCCCATAGTGAGTGCCTCAGCCTCCTGCCTGTACCCAGCTAGGTGGGAAGTAAATCCACTCTGGCTAGGCCAAGGGCTAAATAAGCCTCCTGCATGTGACATTGGCAGGAAACCTCACTATCACTTGAAATGTTCTTTCCTGGTGTCTTTGGGGAAAAGGGCTCAGCTTAGCAGGGATGTGACCAGGAAGAAGGCCAAAAGTGTGCTTCTGAGGGGGCATGACAAAACAGCATGGCCAGGGCAGTTCCACTCTGCTCACGTTACCACCAGCTTAAGAAACACGGTTTTAAAAAGAAGTTTCTCCAAAACATGTAGTTGGCTGCCACCCAGAGTGCGGTGTAGCATAGCATATGTTTATCTGCAGGCTCACTGCTAACCACACCAGAGGATGTGAGATCTAGGAGGGTCCTGACACCCTGTTTCTTTTGTGAGTGTAAGAGCTGCTGAGATTAGACTCTGGCCAGGGCCTTGTCCTTGTATCCTCCTTTCCAGCAACCAAGCCTTGCCTTAGAACACTCTCTCAACAGAATGTAGTTGTGTGGCATTAGATTTGGAAACCTTATTTATTCCAGTTGGTAAAGGTATTTGCAGAAAGTCTTTGTCAAGTGGCCTTTCCTGAAGGCACCGTCATGAGTGGTTAATCCTGACAAGATGAAAAGTTCATTCTGTCCTTTCTGTGGTTAAAAGAACATGCCCTGACTGCTTTCAAAATGTTCTTTCAAGGCGAATGTATTACACTGTCTTACTTTGCTTCTCTCTGATTTACCACAGTTTGTTCAGTTATGTTTTCATGAATTAATCAGGAGCAGATTTGAACAAGAACATGTGAATAACCTCCTGTAAATGAGTTTTATAACAAGAGTGTACTAAACTATTTTCTAAAATTACTTGTGCACATTGGGAATCTTTCTGTAGCTTTGTGTTTTGTATGCTCTGGATTCATAACTGGACTTTGACAAATAATAAACCTGTTATCTTTGTTAATACCTAAAATTTAAGAGAAAATGGCAGAATTAAAAGCAAACAAAACTGACATGGGTTAGAAGTATTATATGTTCCTGAGTTAAAGCAGAAGGTGCTGCCAGGCAATCCTTACTCCGCCAGCTCCCTGTTTAACTGCCTGCCCTGCCCAGTCCCACTGTCTTCGTTCCCAGGTCCCCTTATGAGCCTCCCCGATGGATGCCACATGGACATCCTGTAAGTTACAGCAAGTTCACCATTAGGCTGGGGGTCAGGAGGGTGGGGACAGTAGCAAACGAGCAGTGACCCCAGAATTTCTGAGCTGATGGATTTGGGGCACAGCTCTTGCAGTCTCAGTTCTCGGGTGTTTCCATGGCACAGCCAGCATTGGAGTCTAACTCTATGGGCTCAGCAGGAATAAGGGTCCCTTAGAGGTCTGTACATCATCTCCGAGTCCTTGGGTGTGCCCCCCCCCAAGAAAAGTAAATGGGATATTTGCTGTTTATTCAGATGAGAGGTTCCCAGCAGTGATGCCGCAGGGCCAAGGGAGGCAAGTGAAATGGCCCACCGATTCTTCCTGCAAGGAGCCCACGTCATCGTGCAAAACCCTTGATTTTCCTGAGGTTTGCTCTTGGCCATGGACACTGGGCGTGGACGTATGTAGAAAACCATGGAGACAGGTTTCTACCACTTCCTAAGCTCTCTTGTGCTCCTTGTTCTAGATAGTGATTTTATTAATCTGGACATTTCCCCTATTACCCTAGTGCTGGGGACTGAACCCAGGGTCTGGCACATGTTAGACAAGCACTCTATCACCCCCCAAAGATCTCCTACCCCCTATTTGAGACAGTCTCACTACATGGCCTAGAACTTACTCTGTAGACCATGCAGAACTCAGAGATCCACTTGCCTCTGCCTCCTAAGTGCTGGGATTAAAGACGTCCCCATGACTCCTGGATAACTACCCCTTTTTACTTTTTAACAGTAAAGGTCAATGGCTTTTATTCTTTTAAGATTTTTTTTAAAATTTTTAGATTATGTGTATATGTGTGCATCTGGGAGACAGCCATGTGCAGGTACGTGTGGAATTTAGAGGCATCAGATGGCCCTGGAGCTGGAGTTAGTTTGTGAACTGTCGGACTGACGTGGGTACAGCGTCCTCTGCAAGAGCAGTAAGTGTTCTGAACTGCTGAGCCGTCTCCAGCCCTTTATAATAAAGATAAGGAGCACACACCAGTTAGCTAGCCAATCCCTCTTTACAGTTTTTATTACAGTTTGTGTGTGTGTGTGTGTGTGTGTGTGTGTGTGTGTGTGTGTTGTGTGCCATGTGTGACTGAAAGGGCAACTCTCCTCTCCCTGTCGGTTCCAGGACTCAAACTCAGGTTGTCAGGCTTGGCAACAAGCACCTTTGCCTACTTAGCCATCTCAGCAGCCCAGATGTTTGGCTTGTGTGCCGGTTTTATATGCCGGTATACCGGTAGCCATTAAGAATTTCTCCAGGAAGGAGTTGGGAGTCGAGAAGGTTTCAGCACCCTTGGTCTCGGTGATACAGTTCCAACAGTCTCGCTGTCAGCAGAGACTCTCTTTGCCTGGAGCCTTGTGAATGCCAGCTGCTGCAGTCTTCCTGAACGCCACTGAAGCGGAGGATGCTGTCTCTTCCTGCCCCACCCACCCCACCCCAAGGCCTGCAGGGCTAGGCTTTCTGCTGAGAGTATACACCCCCTCTTGGGTGGGGGGTGAGTGGTGGGTGGTGGCTCACATTCTCTGCCCTTTGTGTGTGTGTACTTTTAGAAGTGGTATATTTCCAGCATGAATCATGGATCCTGACCATTTCCAGTGTTCTGCCTTGCTTTTGTGTCTTTTCACTCCTGTCTTCGGTTATATAGGAGGATTTGCTTTTTTGGTTGTTGTTTTGATTTGGTTTTGGTTTTTTGGAAACAAGGTTTCTCTATAGCCCTGGGTGCCCTAGAACTTGCTCTGTAGACCAGGCTGGCCTCAAACTCAGAGATCTGCCTGCCTCTGCCTCCTGAGTGCTGGCATTAAAGGCGTGTGCCACCACTGCCCGGCAAAGAATTTCCAGGTAATGTCATTTACCATATCCATCTAAAAGCAGGAAGACCTTTTCCATTTGGGAATTTAAATAAGCTTTTGTTTTTAATTATGTGAGTATGGGGGTGCGGGGCAGTGGGTATGTTCATGTGTGTTCCAAGAGGCCTTGAATCCCCTGGAGCTGGAGTTAAGGGTGGTTGTGGGTACTGAGAATTGAACGTGGGTTTTCTGCAAGAGTAACAAGTGCTCTTAACTATTGAGCCATCTCTCCAGCCCTTAAGTTACATTTTATTTATTTTGTGTGTGTGCATGCTCACACACTGTAGTACTCGTTACTTGTGGAGATCAGAGGACAATTTGCAGGAGCCAGTTCTCTCCACCCCTGTGGGTCCTGAGATTGAACTGAGGTAGCAAGGCTTGGCAGCAATTGCCTTTGCCTACTGAGCCATCTCCCGAACCTTAGTGACTCATCCTAACTGAACTCATTCATGGCATCCTTTCAGCACAGGTCCATGGTGTGTGGACCAGATCAGGGTGATGGGCATGTTTATCCCTTAAGGTGGCTGTTGGAAGCCTTCACTGCACTCAGTATTCAGCTGGCGGTTGTCAATGTTGGTTGCTTATGCCATGTAATATGGAAAACTCGTCTTCCTGCTCCCTATCCCAGGCTTGTACCAGTGTCCACCCTCCTATATCCCCCCTTCCCATGCCCTAATGATACTTTTTGTTTGTTTGTTTGAAGTATTACTGTACAGTCTTAAGAAAAATAACCTGGCCGGGTGGCAGTGGTGCATGCTTTTAATCCCAGCACTTGGGAGGCAGAGCTAGGCGGATCTCTGTGAGTTTGAGGCCAGCCTGGAATACAGAGTGAGATCCAGGACAGGCACCAAAACTACACGGAGAAACTCTGTCTTGAAAAGCCAAAAAAGAAAAAAAAGAAAAGAAAAATAACCTGGCTCAGCAGTTAAAAGCACTGACTATTCTTCCAGAGGACCTGGGTTCAATTCCCAGCACCCACATGGCAGTTCACAACTGTCTGTACCTCCAGTTTCAGCGGTTCTAACACCCTCACATAGGCAAAACATAAAAATAAATTATTAAATAAAAAAAGAAGAACCTATGTTGGGTAGGAGTTCATGGCTGTCAGTATTCTATTCCAGGCCCAGCAGCCAGCCTCTGGGCTCTTTGTCTGTCCAGCTGTGGAATCCACCTGTATCCTCTGGAGTCCTCTTCTTCCTAGAGAAAAGTTTTTCTAAGCCAAGGTCTAGGTCCAGGCATTCCAAACTTCCCTGCTCTCCTTGCTGGAGCTTTCTAGACCTGAGCTCAGGAGGAGCAAGGAGAATTGTGTGTCAAATGTGGGGGGATGCAGTGGGAAAGGCCCTAAGAGTATAATTTCCTCCTTCCTCCCATCCCCCATCTTCCCTTCAGTCTCTTTGCCTCAAGGTATACTGTTTTCCCCCATCTTCCGGATTCATCTCATTGCCACCCAATACGCTGTTGAGCATGCCCAACAGAGCCTGCTTCCCTCTAGATTATAGGTCAGTGTGAGGGGGACTCGGGCCACTCCCCCTGAAATAGTCCCAAGACATTAATGCAAACCTGGTCTTTATTGTTCAGCTCTGAATTCATAGCAAGATAGGGGAATTTACTCAAGACAGGGTCTCACTCTGTAGCTCTGCCTGTCCTGGAACTCACTTTGTAGACCAGGCTGGCCTCGAACTTAACAGAGATTTGCCTGCCTCTGCTTCCCAAATGCTGGGATCAAAGGCGTGCGCTACTGTGTCTGTCATGATGGGGGATTTTAAATAGGCACGTGGATGTGGGCCTCCATCTGTGATCTCATTCCTGCCCTGGATGCACGGGGACCCCGGATGCTGGTCTCCCAGCCACTGCCAGTGCCTCTAGGAATCAAAGGTGCCCCCATGTCTGCATCTCAGCATGTCATCCTGGCCTGCTCTTGAAGCCCTGCCACCTGCTCCTGGGCCAGCCTTGTCCCCTGTCACTGGGTTCTAGGTCTCAGCCAGGCCCTGGGACCTTTCAAGAGCCAGCCCTGCCTGGCCTTCTTATCCTTCCCTACAGCCTCTCCACACCTCTTTGAGGATTTTTGGGTCAAGCAGAACCTTGAAGGGACGAGGGGCAGGGAATGCTGCTGAGCAGTGGAGGGTCAGCAGAGGCTGGTAGGCCATGCAAGCAGCCAGAGGGACAGCCACATGACTATCTGTGCCTTCCAGAAAGGCCACTGGGAGTTTTTATCGTCGGACCTCCATTTCCTGGTCACACACGTTTCTCTGACCTGCTAATTTCCCCTGCCTAGTTCCAAGCTCCAGTCTATATAACATGTGCAGGAGAGCAACCAGAAGGAGCAAGCCTCACCTCTGTAATCCCTGCACTCGAGGCCGGGGAAGGAGGCTTGCTAGGAGTCCCAGGCCAGCCACGAAGAAGTAAGCAGAGCGGTTCCTGCCCTGAGGGGTCTGGCTGTGCTGCTCCAAACAGGGCAGCCCAGCAGCAGGGGGATCACTTGGGCACAGAGGCCTGCAGTGTCTCTGTTCCTGGGGAGCATGAAGGCTGGGCAGCTGCTGCCTGCCTACAGGAAGGAGCAGGGCAAGTGGAGGGGCTGGGCCATATCAGCCCCCAAGGATGCTTGTGTGTTGGGCCTGGAGCCTGGCACAGTGGTACATCAGAGAAAAGAGGGAGAAAGAGAGAGCAGGGGTGAGGCTGTCACGTGGCAGGTGTGGAGGTGACGTGACGGGTAAGCAAACCATACAACGGTAGATACTGACTGATGGCTGGCTTTATGCCAGGCATGTTCTCAACCCCACGAGTGTGAACTCAGTGACTCAGAGATATCCCTGGGAGACCAGGACTATTGTCACTGTCCCTTTTCACAGATGAGAAGACAAGAGACAGAGTGACTGAGTCACTCAAAGTCACACAAAGTGTAGCTGTCAAGGCCAGCTTCCAATCCAGGTGGCAAGCTCCAGGCCCTTAGCCTGGGCTGCCATCTCTGCCTTTTAGCCACCCTTGGCTTGGCCAGCCACGTAGGCACTGGTCAGCTGATGGAAAGTGCCCATCTCAGCTCCTGGCTGTGTCCCAAGGGCCACCTGCCTGTTTAACTAAGGTTGGAAAGCAGCTGGCAGCCTGCAGCCTCCTGCCTTGGGCCTGCCCTTTCCGGACAGCAAGTTCTCCATTGCCACCAGAAACACAGCCATGGGGGTCGGGGGAGCTGGGGCCAGACCCTGTCTTCACAGAGAAACATACAGCTGTTGGGGCTGGAGTCCCTCTGCCACCAGCTGCGGCTGAGAGGGAAGAGGGAAGGGGCCAGGAGCAAGATGAAAGGCTGTGCTAGCCTTTCTCTTAGGCCTTCAGAGGGCCAGGGAGCTGGCCCAGTTTGTGTTTGCCAGAATGAGGACCGGGATCCCCAGCACCCACGAAAGAAGCTGGGTGCAGTGGTGCCCACCTGTAAACACAGCACTAGGAAAGCAGAGAGGGATGGATTCCTGGAGCTTGGTGACAGCCTGACTCGCTGATTGGTGAGCTCCAGATTCAAGGAGAGATCTCAACAGCCAAGGCTCAGTGGGGAAAGCACCTGTCACCAAATCGTAAGGACCTGGGTTTGGATCCCCAGAACACACACAAACGCTGGACAGAGTGCCTTTGTAATCCCAGCATCCTATGGGATTGGAAGGAAAGACGAGACTCATTCCTGTGGGGGTGCTTGTTATAGAAAATACTAGAAATAACTATCAAAAAACATTGATAGTTATTAGCTCTGGATGGAGACTTGTGGGTAATTTTAACTTAGCATGCTCATTGTCCTGGCACAAAGGAGGCAGGAGGATCAGGAGTCCTCTGCCAGCCGGGGCTGCATAGCAAGACTTTGTCTCAAAATAGACATATATTTTGTTATTTCATATTTTCTAACTTGCTTGTAAATTGCCATGTGTGCTTTCTAAAAGAAAAATAAACCATTAAAGCTGTTCTTATCAGGGCCCATCCCTTTAACAATTTCCTCCTAAGATGAGCTAGGATGGGCTAGGTTCCTCATGCTGGGGAGGCCAGCCAGATTCACTCCAATTCCTCCCAGACCTGGAGAAATGTGAGCTGCTCCCCAGCCACCCATAAATGCCTCATAACTGTGAAGCATGGTTGGAGGCGAGATCGCCAACGCAGCAGTTCTGTTTATTTAGGGGGCAGGGCCAGGGCAGTCTTTGTGTAAGGGGTGCATTCTCCCGGCTCTCAGCAGTCAATGGGATGAAGCCAGGCTCCCCGGGGATCCCCACTCAGGGTAGAAGAGGAGCCAATGGGGGTTAGAGACCTGCAGAGGCAGGCAGGGTTTAGGGGCAGGCTCACCCATTCCTGAGCAATCACGATTTGAGGCCTCTACCTGCCCCTCTCTAAAATGAACCATCCATTCCTCTTAACACAATGATTCTCAAACTAGGCCGAGTCTGCTTCCGCTTGGGCGCTGCTGAGGTACCTGTAGATGTCACCGCTCGGGGTAGGGGCACTGCTGGCCCCATCACCGGAGGAGCCCTGATGCTTAGGGCTCCACACCTCAGCCGCTAAGAGCTGCACAGCCTGCAGGGTCGTCAGAGCCAAGATGAAAGCCCGGGGATGAGGGAGGGATTAAGGGCAGGGCTAACATCCTAAATCCTGCATGGTGCCCTAGGTGGGTGCTGCTATGAGCTCAGCTGGCCACGGGTGCTTCCTCCCCTGCCTATGCCTTGGGAACCAGACATCAAAAGCTGGGCTGTGGCTTCCCGCCTGGGTGACCTTGTTTTCTCCTTCGTTCCACGATCTGGAAGATGGCAGAGTTTTCCAAATGGCTCCTGGCAGTGTTCCCTCTACCCTCCAGCCGAGGTCAGGGCCTGAGCGGTCCTCAGGGATGGGGCCTGCCATGCTGATTTACAGTGCACTGCACCAGCTCCAGAGAAGACTGGCTGGTCCCGGGGATGCTGACACAGCAAGACGAGCTGAGAGGTCATAAAGGACAGAGTGGGTTCCCCTCTCCTCCCAGGCCCCTCCAGTGTCCTGGGACACTCCCAGGTGACATAAAGAAAGGGGTAGGTATTGCTAGGTGGTAGTATCAAAGGCCTTTAATCCCAGCACAGGGGAGACAGAGGCAAGTGGATCTCTGTGAGTTCGAGGTCAGCCTGGTCTACAGAGCAAGTTCCCGAACAGGTTCCAAAGCTACACAGAGAAACCCTGTCTCAACAAACAAACGAAGAGAAAGGGGTGTGTGTGTGTGTGTGTGTGTGTGTGTGTGTGTGTGTGTGTGTGTGTGGTAATTATCGGTGTTGAGCTCACAACCTCTTTGCAGGAGACTCGGCCCCACTGTAACCATAGCCCATTAATGACCCAGTGACCGCCTGCTGGGCTGCAACCCCCTTGCTCAAGACAAGAGCTCTGCCATGACAGCATTTCTGTTCCACAGCCCCACCCAAGCCAACCCCTCTCCCAATACCCCATTTCCAGATTAGAACTTTCCGGAGACCCTCAGCCTTTAGTAATCTGTGTACATGTCTGTCTCGCTCTGCTTCTGGGGGCGGGGACCTGGATCATCGGGCTTCCAGCTGCTGGGTCCTCCTTACATTCCAGCAGTCCAGTTCTCTTGCAGGCAGGTGGGACTGCATCTGCTCACCTTGGCTCCCCTACTGAAGGCGGAGGCTGGCCCTGCTGTGGGGAGAGGGGATGTCCCTGATTTGTGTGATGAACTGGATGTTTGGTTTTCTCTCTGAACTCAGTGGGCTCTAGGTGTCTAGATATCAAGCCAGGAAGGCCAGGCACTTAGGTACTGGCAATTCTGCCTGAAAGAGAAACCTCAATTCCCACAGCTTGCCTGTGGGATGTTTATTGTTTCCCCCACTTTCAGAAGTTTGGGTCTTCATAGAGGCAACTTCTGCTTTGCTCCACCGTCCTAAGGCGGTGTGTGTGTGTGTGTGTGTGTGTGTGTGTGTGTGTGTGTGTGTGTTACATTCATGCTCAGCCAGATGGCTCCTGCCTCCACCCTGCAGACTGAGCACCAGGAGAGAGGTGGGAGAGGGGCTGGGGCCCAATGTGGCCAGGGTTGGGGGAGGGGAGGGCTTCCAGGAACTTTCTGGAAGTCCTGTCTGTCATTTGTGCTTATCTCTTATTTGGCCGAGCTGTGTCACATGGCCTTTCCCATCTACAAGGAGCCCCAGAGATGTTTTACCTGGGCATCTTGGGGTTCTGTAGATGGAGCCAGGGACCTGACAGAAGCCCCCCCCCCCCCCCCTTAGAGCTTGGAGCTGGCTCCTCCTGGTGCAGGACATCAGAACAAAGAGTGACCAGTAGGGGGCCGCATTTGGCCTCAGTCAGCCAACATTCCATTCTCTGCCTGTATCTCTTGTAAATCCCACAGCCGAGCTACGTTCAGCACTAGTTTAGCTTTGCTTCAGACTGGAGTAAAGGCCTGGGGACAGGACGGCCCAGAGAGGACAGCTGGCAGATAAAAGGAGGGGACACTGTGGGAGCAGCGGGGCAGTTAGGAACCAGGACAAGGAGCGGAAGGGATGCTTGGAGATGAACGGGGGGGGGGGGGGGGGGGCGGGACGGGACCTGACTTCCAGGGCATCAGAGGAGGGGAAACCCCCAGACGGGCCAGCTGCGGTGACCTGTTGGGTCCTCACACACCAAGCACCTAAGCAAGCAAGCAGGTGTAGCTCCCACCATGGGCTCCGTTGGGTGGCCCGGCAGGCAGCAGCTGGGAGTAACAGAAGTGAGCCACCAATCAGCACGGGGTTCAGCCTCTGAGAATGCCTCCCTGGGGCTTCCATAGCGGATGCTCTGAATTTGGGGGGAGCTGTAGGAAAAGGGGGCACCTTTGTTTGGAAAAGTACCTACCAGGTGGTGGCCAGCAGCCTGGCCGAAGGTGAAATTGGCGGTAGGTGGGTGGGGGTGGGTGGGGTGGGGAAATACCAGGAGAGGACAGATTAGGTAAGAGTGGCCCAAGTAGGGAATTGTTTCTTTAAAGTTTTTTTTTTTTTTTTTTTTTTTTTTTTTTTTTTTGTCTGTGTGTGTGTGTGGGTTCCTCTCTTTATCCAAACCTTCGGGAGTGCCTGTCAACACAGAAAGCAAGAGGGCGGAGGCAGCTGTGAACTCCCTTTACTGTGGGCTTGTACACCATCAGCCACCCTCAGTGACCAGCTCCCACCTGAGTCCCTCCGCACACGGGACCGTGATACAAACAAAATAGTTCTCTAGAAAACAAGGTTTCCGCCCCTCCCTGCCCTTTGTCCTACCCCTCCCTCAGACAGTGAGTTCCTCTGTCTCCAGGCCTCCTTGGGGGCCTGGGTCTGGTGAGTGCAAAAAAAAAAAAAAAAGATACAAAAGAGAATCAAGTCAGCGACTAGAGTTGTAGGCAACTGGAGTTCCAGGTCCGCTGGCTGGTGGTGCCAGTCAGGAACAGGCGCTGGGGTGTGCGCAAGAGTTCTGTGTGTGGGGTGGCGGGACCTGCGGGTGGTGGGGTGAGCAGCGTTTCTTCCCGGTCCCTGTCTCACCGCCAGCAAAAGGAAGAAAGAGGAGGGGGAGGAGAAAGAAGTGGAAGAGAGAGGAGGACGAGGTAGAGGGGGAGGAAGGAAGGAAAGAAGAAGAAGAGAAGAAGAAGAAGAAGAAGAAGAAGAAGAAGAAGAAGAAGAAGAAGAAGAAGAAGAAGAAGAAGAAGAAGAAGAAGAAGAAGAAGAAGAAGAAGAAGAAGAAGAAGAAGAAGAAGAAGAAAGCAAAGAAAGAAACAAGGGAAAAAGGAAAAAATGATAGGGACGTTGGATCATAAAAAAGAAAAAAAAACCTGAAAATCTCAGTCCGCCGGGCCAGGGCTCCACAGCGCCCCCTGTGGGCGGCGAGGACAGTGCCGGGCGGGGCTGGTGAGCGCGGGCGGAGCAGGGAGGGCGGGAGGACTCTGCGAGTAGCACCTGGGAGGAGCTCGGCCGCACCCGTGTCGCCGCCGGGCCCGGGACCCCCGGACCCCTAGAGCGGACTCAGCAGCCCAGGCGGACGGCTAGCCCGAGCAGCAGCAGGCATCCGAGCAGGGTGTCGGGGCGCGGGGCGGTGCCGGGCGCGCGGTCACAGTCCGGGCCACCGTCCTCAGCGAGGTCGCAGCGGGGCTGCTCGCAGCGCACGCCGGTGTAGCCGGGCGGGCAGGTGCAGCGCTGGTTCTGCAGGCAGGTGCCGCCGTTCAGGCAGAGCAGCTGGTCGTCGTCGCACACGTTGGCTGCGGGCCGGAGGGGACAGTTGAGGCCGCTGTGGGGAGGGACTGAGCTTCTGCAATGGGCAGCTGGGTCCCCCTCCCCCATGCCCGAGTGGGGCTCGCGATGCTTAGGACGCACACCGTGAGAAACATTCTCTGCTCGGTGGGACCCAGCCCCTGCCTGTCTCCCTTCTGTGAGCCCTACTTTTCCCAGCTCCTCCCGGGCAGTGGCGCGGCTCTCCAGGAGCACCCGCTGTCTGCCTCCAGAGCTTTGCCTACTCTACGGCAGGTTCCTGGAGCGCTCTCCCAAACTATGTCCCCGCAAACTGCAGCGCCCTCAGCCAACTCCAGCCAGCTCCCCTTCAAGCCCCCAGCTCCCCTCCTTGCAGGCTCCCACTTGCCACGGACTCCGCCCACTGAGGACCTGACAATACCCACTTGAGCCCCACCCACCCACTTTGAACTCCTCCAGGTTGCATCAGGCCCTTCCTGTTGCAGCCACTTGCTAGAAGCCCACCCCCAGGTTGCAGTAGACCCACGTAGGCCCCTCCCACCACGCTGGACCCTTCCCCCAGCCTGAAGGCCCCACCCTCAGGGGCTGGTCTGGCTACTCACGGTAGCATCCCTGGCGCCAGTAGTGCGTGGGAAGGCAATCGTCGCACTTGGGCCCCACCGCGCCCTCTCGGCATTCACAGAAGCCTGTCTCATTGCACCGGTCGTGCACAGAGCCGATCTGGTTACAGTTACATTCTGGGGGGTGGGGAGAGGCGGGGGGAGAGACGGGACAAGTGCATGGGGCACGTGCGTCAGAAAGGCCTGTGCGCACCTTCAAATGAGTCCTGCCCCAGGCCCAACCTTTATACCCCTTGTTTGTATATCTCTTATCTGGGTCTCTGCGCTCCCTGGCGATGCTCCCTACAAGAGAGCTCGTGGCTGGGCTGCAGTGGGGACGGACTGCTGGGGCATCCATGTGGCGAGAGAAGGCTCTATAGTTTTTCCCCTTCTGGTATCCAACACCCTTTTCCTCGTCCCACTGTGGGGCCTGGACCAGTCCCATCCCCCTCCCTGGACAGCTGAAAGGGGCTGATTCTTTACAATCCCAAACTAAGAGGGTGACAGGTGACAGGTGTCTGTCCAGGAGGCTGTCTTGTGTGTGTTACCCTCCCCCGCAAGGCCGGAGGAAGAGCAGCGAGAGGCATACCTCTCCTCCCGGCCTGCCCTAGATGGTTTGGGGGGAGGGGGAGTGTGTGTGTGTGTGTGTGTGTGTGTGTGTGTGTGTGTGTGCACGTGTGCGCGGCTGTGTGTAGGGTCTGTGTGCCCCTGACCCCCAGTCCTTGAAGCCCAGTGCTTGGCCTGAGATGGGGACACAGACAGACAGGGAAAAGGGGCACCTCTAATCAGATCCAGAGGCCCTGCCCTGTCCCCGCAGCTGGCCCTGTGTGACACTGGCAACACAATTCTGTTTGATCACTTTGGAGCTGATGGAATTATCCGAAGGCCTCAGCCATGATGCAGAGTGACAGCTCAAGCTTTGCAACTGAGCGGGCCAGGTGGTGCTGCCGTGGGGGATGGGCAGTGGTCCTGCTGGCGGGGAGCAGCAGCTCGCAGGCCTGAGGCCTGGCCCCCGCTGGAGCCAGGCCAGGAGACAGGCAGTCCTGACAGCCCTTCTAAGCTACTGGGTGTCAGTTGGGGGCTATGGGTTTGGCTTTTAGGGTCTGTCCCCTGTCCAGGCCCAAGAGCACCATGGGACTTCTCTACAGGAAATCCAGTGCTGGAACAGAACACTGGAGGAAGAGTGGGTCCTATGACGGCAGGCACAGCTCTAGGAGGCTGGCTCTGAAGATGCGAAGGACAGTGTCAGCAACAGAAGAGAGAGAGAAACCACTCACCTAGCCCACCCCCCAGCTTTCTGAGGAGCCCAGAGAGGACAGAGGACAGGCCAAATGTGCACAGCAAGCCTTCACTCTAACTAGTGCTCTTTGTTTCCAGTGCCCATGCGGAGTTGGGGGTCACAGCAGCAGATCAAAGGGCTTCTGTCCCCAAAGATGCTCAGAGGAAGAGGCCTCCCCCTGGAGTGTCTGTCCCTCCCCGCCCGCCCGGGTGACTCCTCCCCAGGGTCTCGAGACCCGCCCCCTGCAGCCGGCGCTTACCAATGCAGACATTCTCGTCGTCCAGCTCGGCAGAGCCGTTGCGGTAGTAACCCAGACGGCAGTGCTGGCAGTGCTGGCCCCGAGTGTTGTGTTTGCAGCTGACGCACGTCACCACGTTCAGGAAGTCGATGTAGCTGCAGCGGTTGGAGTGGCCGTAGCACTCACAGTCTGGACCAGCCAAGGGAGAGACACACCAGTGGTCAGTGAGCATTTGGGGGAAACCGAGGCACACAGAGAAGGACACACCCAAGAATATATATAGGGAAGGTTGAGGGAGGCATCTTTGGGAGAAGGGTCGGGAAGGGGCTCCAGGTCAGGATGTGATAAAGCTGCCTCTGCCAGCTTTGAGTCCCCAGGAGGCCTGTGGACGGGGTTGGGGAGGCTAGGGCATGCTAACACCTGACTGGTCAGAGCAAAGTGCTGCCTGAAGGGTACCCGTGTGCTGGGGCTGATTAGCAGTTGACTCATGCAGGGGGGTGGGGTTGTGCTGCAGGCTGAATTTGCAGAGGGCAGTGCCAGAGTTCCATGTTTTCCATGGTCCCCTCAAAGACCCATGGATGAATAGAGTCATCCACAAATGTGGACATGATGGAATGGGGCAGAATCTTCCTCCCATGCTGCTTTGGAAGAGGGAAACTGGATACTGTCCCTGTCCCTAGAAGTCCCTGCGGGACCCCTTCTTACTAGCCAGAACTCCCAACAAGCTTGATGGGCACGGTATTGCTAGTTTCAGCAAGACTCTGAGCACTATCCCCTGGCTTCTTCCGGTCCCAGCCCAGCCTTTGAATGTCCTTGCTTAGTTCAAACCAAGGGAAGCTACCTCTGAGCCACTGTGGGACCATTCACAATGCCTCCAAGTATTTTTGGTTTTATTGTTTTGAGACAGAGCCTGATGTAGCTCAGGTTGACTTTGAACTCAATATGTAGCTATGATGGATGACCTTGAACTCCTGACCTTCCTACCTCCACCTCCTGAGGTTACTGGTCGACAACTCCATATCCAGTTAGTGCTGTGCTGGGACTCCAGCCCAGGGTTTATTCCTGTGTACCAGGCAAACGCTCTACCAGCCAAGCCACCTCTCCAGCCTGCCTCACGCATTTCTTTTCTTTTTTTCCTGAGACAGGGCTTCTCTGTGGTGTAATGATCTTGGCTGTCCTGGAACTCACTGTGTAGACCAGGCTGGCCTTGAACTCACAGAGACCCACCTGCCTCTGCCTCCCCAGTGCTAGGATTAAGGGCATGCGCCATCACCACTTGGCTCACTTGCAGTTCTTAGGTTGATTTTCTAAATTCTACTCCCATGACTGCCTGGGTCAGGGCTCCTAGGAGCTGGGGTGGCAGAGGTAAATGTGGAGGGTCACTTTCCCTTCTGCAGGATGGCTCATTATTATGGGTCCCTTCTAAGGGACTCAATACCCCCATGCCATTGAACATGAAAGCTGGCCACCATCCGAGCTGCTGTCCCTAGAGGACTTCCGTCCTAATCCCTTCTATTTCTCTTTTTGTTTACAGAGACAGGGTTTCTCTGTGTAGCACTGACTATCCTGGAACTAGCTCTGTAGACCAGGCTAGCCTTGAACTCACAGAGATCTGCCTGCCTCTGCCTCCTGAATGCTAGAATTAAAGGTATGTGTACCACTGCCTGGCAGCTCCCTCTCTCTGTGATGAGCAGGTGCTGATCTGGTCCCCATATGGTTAAAGACACAGGAGACCCTGGAGAAATGCCTTTGAGATACATCTAGGAGAGTGGTGGGTCTCCTGACCCATGGGTCTGCCTGACCTGTCCCCTCACCTGGGCCCTCCAGAGACATCGAGGAGGGGAGGCATCCTCCAAATGCCCCCAAAGAGCATTGCCAGTGACCTGAGTGTCCCAGATTCCACTCCAACCAAGACAAGCCCCTGGGCCACACCTCCCAGGGGAGCCAGGTCAGGCTATTTGTGGCGGCTGCTTCCCCTGCCATGTGCCTGCCCACTGTGCTTGAGTTGGCTTCTGACTCATCCCTGCTTTCAGCTCCCTTGGGGCCGGAGCTGCTTAACCTTGACCCAGCTATTCTGGGAGGGTTCTCTGAGTTGGCACCGACTAGCTCTGTCCTGCCTTGTTTTTCTCCAGTGAACTGGGGAGGAGGTGGGAGGCCAGGCCCAGGTCATCTTACCTTGAAATTCTTCAATGGGTATCACTTGAGGAGATCTGGGCTTGAGCTGGAAAAGTGTGGAGCCCTTGGCTTGAGAGGGGACAGCAGCCGAGATAGCCACAGCTTAGAGAGACGAGAAACAAGTGCTTACACCTGCCATGGCCCGTCCACCAGGGCAGGCCATTTGCACCCAAAGAGACCAAGACTTGAGAGTGCCTCCTCAGACTGGCACCAGGCAACCCTTTCAACTGTTCACATTTGAGGCAGGGAGAGACCACGGGGTCCTCAGGTGTGGAGTGAGATTCTTCTCAGAGTCGCAGGTTGAAGCCTTGTGGCGATGAGTACATACCCGCTGCCTCTGGTCCCCCAGGACACCTACCCATCCACTGGACCAATCCTCAAATACCTTCCCCCTCTCCTACCCCCCCACCCTGAACTAAGACATTTGCTGTCACTGAGAGATATTTGGATGATTGAAAGCAAATGTCACTGCCCTTCTGCTCTCTCCCTCTGTCCCCCGAACTCCCCTGGTCATCAAATTCTGAGTCTAAACCTGGCATTAAATACTTATTGGGGCTGGGGAGATGGCTCAGTGGTTAAGAGCACTTGTTGCTCTTGTAGAGGGCATAAATTCAGTTCTCAACACCCATGTGTCAGCTCTTGACTGTCTGTAGCTCCAGTTACAGAGTTCTGGAGGCTCCACCACCCTCTTCTGCCCTCCATGGGCACCAGGCACATATATAGTACACATACATACGTATAAGCAAAACACTCATACACATAACATAAATAGTCTTAAACAGTTTTAAGACTCCAGCTTCTTCCCTTCTGAGGACATCTTTCTGCTCCAGCTAGGGTGGGTCCTTTGCTGTCCTTGGATGTGACTCAAGCCAAGACTGTAGGCAGCCCTCCCTCCCTTGCTTGGAATTCCGTCAATGCCTAGCCCCATTCTTAGAGGTGAGCATGCTACTATCTCAGAGAAACAGTCTCTGTGCTTCCTTCTAGGACTTTCTGGCTTTTCAGTGGGGCTGGAGCAGGAGATGACTAGTGTATTCGTCACTAGAGAGGATTGTTGCTTGAAGGACCTCTAGGTTGCTAGAAGCGAAAGCTCCAACCCTCCCGAGTTGTGCAATAAATTGCCAGCAGAGGGCGCTCAAAGCCTGGCTCATTCATCCCTGGGGCTGGAGGGGCGCCTGGGGTGTTTGATGGGATGGGGCAAGAACTACAGGACTGACAACAGGTCATCTGGGGGCAACTGAGGACAACCTTCCTTCTCGAAGAGAAGCTAGCTCCTGAACATCCGCATATGACTACAGATGAGCCCTCTCCTGGGTGTTCCCCTGCAGCTGACCTGGCCCTGGCGGACTTGTACATGGCTCACACCCTCATGAACTGGCACTGTCCACTGTCAGGCTAAGTCTTTGCTTGGGCTTCTCCTGCCACCTTTATTTATTCACAGACACCCCATTCTGAGCCCTACCAGCTGCCCAGGTACCCTGTGACCCACATCGTGAGGACGGAGAGGCGGGGTTCCTTCTGCGTACTCTGAAGCCCTTGGAGAAGGTTTAGAGACATTGCCTCCCGGCTCCCACTGCGGACAGAGTTGGGAGGGAGGGTGAGGGCAGCTACCAGGCCCTTACCTCGTTGCTTTGACTCTGGAGGTCTCTCTCCCACTTCTTTTAGTTCTTGGGGTCCCCTCCTACCCAAGGCCCACCATATAAGCCCACTACCCCTACTACAGAGGGAGGGGTCTAAGGGCCTAAGATGGAGCTTCCAGGGTCTCAGGCCTGGCATAGGCCCTGCCCCCATACCTTCCGCTCTGGTGGACACTTGGGGCCAGAGGGAGCTGTCCCCAAGGGGGGTGACAGCAGGTGGCTTGGTCTGCCCTTGAGAGGAAGAGGAGAAGAAATCAAGTCATGTGAGGGATGATGCCCCCACCCTCCCAGAAGCCCCCGTAAGAAGCGAGACTACAGGCTCTGTCTACATTGGCCAAAGGACCTGACTCCAAATCCACTAGAGAGGCAGCGTCTACGCTACTGCGGCCTGCAGAGGAGTGCACACGCTGGAAGCCTGAGAGAGGAGGCCCCCATGCCTGAGGCTCTGTGGGCCTCCATAGTCCTTCCTTCACTGGGGCACAGCCTTCAAAGACTCTTCCCTCTCTGTGTGGTTTCTGTTACAACTTAAGGGCCAATCAGAACAAGTCCTGTGTGTGAAACCTCAGGCTAATGAAATGCTGGAGGACAGTGGACACATTGAGAAAGATTCTAGAAGGTTCCCCAGAGTGTCCTCCAATGTCTTACTCGCCTTTCTGATCACTGTCCTTCCACCTTCTGATCCTTGGCTTGAGGATTAGGGGACCTCATCATGGGTCACCAACTCCTCCACCCCCAACATTCCGTTCCCAGAGCTGGACACAAAGCAAGGCGTACAGGCAGCAATCACTGCCAGATTCAAAGGACAGAACTGGGAGAAGGTTGTGTGTGTGTTGCGGGGGTGGGGGGAGGCGGGTAGACAGGGGGAGCTGATGCCTTCCCTTTTGGAAATGGATTACCCATGGTGGTTGGTGGAGAAAGAAAAAGAAATTCTAACAGTTAAAAACGGCGGGAGATTCCCAGCTGGGAGCCTGGAGCCTTTGGACATCAAATTGACATTAATATGGTATTCAGTGAAGAGACAAGGCCGCAGGACCCAAATTGGCAAGGGCTTAATTAGAGCCCTGGTAAATCCACCCCGAAGGCATCTTGCTTCTGAGCTTGGCTCCCCCCACCCCCACGAGGAGGCTGGGAAGGATTAGGCGCTTCAGCCTGGCTTCCAGTACAGAGCTGCCTTCCAGACGGCTTGACATTGGCAGGAGAGAGACATCTGGGGCTCAGGTTTCACGGCCCAGCTGGGCTGTAGCCACAGAGGTCTGAGAACCTGGTGGAAGGTGCTGGGTCCAGGAAGAGAAAGTTTCTGCCTGGCTTTTTCTGGGACGTGCTCAAGTGTCCTGTGTTGTGTGCCAAAGGTCCTTTGGGACCAAGAACTCATGCTAGTGAGGTCTTAACGGCTGGACCACTTCCAAGCACCTGAGACTTCAGGGCAGTAGTCCCATGTGGTAGGAGGGCCAGGGAGTGAATGGAGTCAGCCTGGTGCTCCAGCTTGGCCTGTGTGTTTCCTGGGACCCTGGAAAGCTGTTTCTCCTTTTGGTTAAAAAAAAAAAAAAAACAAAAAAAAACCAGCTTTATTGAGGTATAATGTGCATGCCATAGCTGCAGGGCCTTCTTCCCAAGCCTCAATCCCCTCCCCAAGTGAGACTAGCAAGAGAGCACTGTGTAGCCAGCCAGACACCTGAATGCAATTGGCATGCAGACCGAAGGTATGCCAAGTGTTCCAGAGACTCTGGGTACAGGCTTCAGTGGCCACGAAGGAACTAAGGATGTCCTAGATGAGAAGGTGCAGGCTGCTGGCTGTTACCTTGAAGCCTCCTCCCCTTAATGCTCAGCCATCCAGCACAGGGCTCAGAATGTAGATCTGACACTCACTGGGAGTTTGCTATTGCAGTCTAGAGGATGGGTATGCCTCCTGCTCACTAGCAAAATCCTGGAGTCAGCCAGCCATGTGCTCCAGGAGGACTCTTACAACCCAGACCCCATCCTTCTTACAACCCAGACCCCGTCCTTCTAGAGCGGCCTCGCTGGGCTCCCTGTCTTCCCACATTTAACTTCCAACTTCAGTCTGTCCCACACAGCTTCCAAGTGGGTGAAAGGTCCCTAGGTACCTGACAGCCAGTGCCTATTCCCCCCACCCCCTGCCTGGGGACCACTGGTCAGTGGCAGACAAAGCACCCACCCTTTCCTGGATATTTTTGCTCCCCTCTGTCCATCACAGGCTCAACAAAGTGCAAAGGTCTCCGGAGACAGCTAGGCCGGATTCCTCCACCTCAGAGAGGTTCCTGGCATCAGGAGGTTTCCTCTGAAAGTCTTTTTCATCTCCTGATCCAGTCCCCACAGAGAGGGGTTCAGAGGGAGCTGTGGTGTGGTCCTGGTGAAGTGACTTTCTCAAGGCTATCAATGGACAACATAGAGTGTGGGGTTGATCCCCAGCGGCTGGAGGGATCTCTGTCCTCAGATGTCACCTGCCAGGGGCAAGGAGTGTCTAGGCAGGGGCAATGGATGAGAGAGAAGGAAGGTCCAAGGAACAAGAAGCCTTCACCATGTCTCCCTGAGGAGTTGGGGGAGGGATATGCTACTGGATCTAGAAGAAGGTTACTTGGCCACTATCTTGCTGGTACCCTCTGGGAGGAGGAATCTTTTTAGATTCCCCGCATCTGCAGTGGACTAGACCTGGCAAGACTTTCCCACATGAGTCCAGAGGGCCACACCAGGATCCCACGCCACTTGGATGCACAAATCCTGCTTTGGAGGGCAGACAGTCACGCAAGTCTGTAGTGGGCAGGCCCACGTGTAGCTGCCCCTGTGGTCCCAGCTGTGAGGCAGGAAGGTGGCCTGGGCTTGTCTCTGCTCACATATGTTTAGGAGTCTGGTTCCTCGCAAGGTTCCTCCTGCACTGATCTCTCTCACTAACTGGGCTCTGTTCTCCCCACTGGCCAGCACCTGGACAGAGGACCTAGGAGATAGCCAGGTAGGGACAGAGCCTGAGTTAGCTCCATCGATGGACGACAAAACATGTCTGAGTGACAAGGTACCATCTCTGACTGACCATCCGGGTGGACTTGCTGCCCTGGGCACTCTCCCAGAAGGTCCCCTGTCTCCTTGGCTACACTGGCCTCTGGACCCTTCTTTACAATGCTTGGAGGAACAGGAAAGATTGTTCCAGGAGCATCAATGGTTGCCTTGTCTAGGACCCCTGACTGGGATGGTTTCCTGAGATGGCCTGGGGACCCCCTCAGCCAGTGCTTTAATGGGGCTAGGATGCTAACAGTTTCTACTCTAAGAGGCAAGCAAGTGTCTGCTCTTCTCTGGGTGAGGCGGGAAAGAAGACAGGGAGAGGGCATCCCTGGGGGTATTCTCATACCTACCTGTGGGCTGTGGGGTGCTGGGGACTGTAGGGACTTGGATGGTAGATGTGGAGGGGGTAGAAGTGATAGGGCCCCTCCTTGTGGCCTCAGGGGCCATAGGGACTTTGTGGGCAGGGTCTTTGCTGGACCTGCTGGTACCTGGCAAGACATGGAGAAAGCAAGAAAGGATGGAGTAGGGGCATCCTGGGGAAGTCTTCACTTGCTTTGATGTTGGGGGCAAATACCGGTGATGCCTGCAGAGGTCAGTTTCCTTCTGCCCACTAGCATCCCCTTAGGGGTCAGTCTGGCTGAGGCAGAACAGTCAGGCAGGATGTGTCCCCACAGAAACACGATGGAGGTGATGAAGTCCTTGGGAACATCCTTGAAGCTCGGGGTCTGCCACAGTTTGACAAGGACAAGCCCTTTCCTGCTGACTCTTGAAGTATGTAGGTCTTTGGGGGCAGGGGCCGAGTTTGCAATGTTTAAATGAGATGCTACAGTGCCCTGCTTTGCACAA
This sequence comes from Peromyscus maniculatus bairdii, assembly GCF_049852395.1. Lineage (NCBI taxonomy): Eukaryota > Metazoa > Chordata > Mammalia > Rodentia > Cricetidae > Peromyscus > Peromyscus maniculatus. The sequence goes on along the minus strand of NC_134855.1, from coordinate 11,146,548 downwards.
CTACCTGGCTCCACTAAACACTTAGGAGGACCATGTGGATGGGAGTTGGCAGCCACCCCATCAGACGCCGCCACCCCATCAGACGCCGCCACCCTTCTTGGGTCTTCTAAGACTCCTGCACTCCTGCAGATGCCCTCCCCAGCCCGACATGCCCTAGACATCCAAAGCACTGGGATCAGAGCTTGCTCCCTCCAGCTTTCTGGCAGAGCAGGCCAGCTGTGGAGACTGCCTGGAGGAGGTACCAAGTGGTCAGACTCAGAGAACAGACACCGCCGCTAGGGAAGGCCCCCTATTCCCGGCTGTGTACAAAGGACAGAATGGAGTGTGGAAGAACAGGGGCCGGGGGACCACGAATGCACAGAGGCCCTGTCCTTCTTCCAAAGCAGCATGAGAAAGCTCCTAGGAGACCCGGGGTGAGAGGCGGAGAAGCAGATGGGTGTGTTGAGATGCTGTGGGGAACAGAGGCCGGGCCCCTTCATGGCCACTCTCCAGCCTCAGTCTGGTACGGAGTGCGGCATACTTACTGCCAAAGGCGGAGCCCGCAGCAGCACCTGTAGGGGCACAAGAGGGTAACAGTGTCAGACACAAGGCCTGGCCACCCTCACCTGGCACAGGACATTGTACAAGGCAAGGGGAGCCTACAGAGGCGTCCTCCAGCCCCACTAAAGGGAAGGAGACTTAGAGGGCCTGAGACTCTGCCAGAGCACAGGGGCAGCCTCTGGCCTCACACCTATGGGACTCTCACCACTGACTGTCTGAAGGCTGCTTTTAGTCCAGAAGGAACACTGTGGACCGTTTCTTCCCCAGGACACTGTGGCCAGCATCCCCTCCTGTTTAGTCCCAACTTTCAGGATCCCTAAGGCAGGATCATGTCCTCATGGACAGAGATAGCAACAGGGAATAGGAGGTGTGGCCTGCTGGGAGACACGGGCAGTGCGAGAGGCTGGATCAGGCCTCACAGTGTTCTGTGCCTCTGTGGGGAAGGAAGCCTGGGGCTGGTTGAAGCAGTGATGTCACCATCCCTGAGTAGAACAGTTACGGTCACAAAAGGAAGGAGCCCACCACGGCTTTTCCCTAGTGGGTCCTGAGAAGGGACCTGCGGTGGGGACAGTGGGCCGCATGGGGCATGTGGTCCTCCTGGTCCCTGCTCCAGTCTTTACCTACACCCACCTCCAGGTACCATGTGCATGAGGGCCGCAAGAGCTTGCGAGTGTGGGAGCTGAGAGTGAGGACTCGTAGATGCTAGAAGTGGGGTGCAGAGGCAAGGTGACCTCAGACTTTGGTCCTGAGGGTGAGAAAGGCACAGGCCTACAGTGGGACAATCCAGTCCCAAGAGACTGGATGCAGAAGACTTTAGCTTTGGGGACAGGGAGTGAAGAGGGAGAGGGTAGGGTGATCTCACAGGGGCCTTGTATTTGGGGGGACTGACAACTTAGGGTTTCACTCCCAAGGCTTTGAAGTAGGTGGACACCTCGGAGGGGGTGCTCCCTGTGATTGTAAAGAGGAGGTCCCAGCGAGGAGGTAGACGGGGAAGCGGGGGTGAGGCAGGGGACGGTTCCCAAAGCAGGGAAGAGATAAGACATACAACAGCCACCCTGGGGTCTGTGTGTCTGTTTGGTAGGACATGGGGACAGTGGCCCCTTAGGTGATCTGCAGGTAGGAGTCTTGGTCCATGATGGTGGAGGTGACAGGTGGCAGGTGAGGAAGGAACCAAGCAGAAGTGATGGGGGTGGGGGACGGCTGTAGGACAGATGGAGGGGACTGCCCACCAGTGAGAAGCAGCAACAAGGACTAAAGGGAGGCTCAGGAGACAAAGGGATGAGGAGAGGCACCCAGGAGGAGGGAGCCGGATCAGGATCAGGCCAGCAGCCCACCAAGCCCCCTCTGTGCCTTTGAAGACCCCTGAGTGCCTCGCGGTGCCTGGAGAGTCACCCCTTCAAAGGCTTGTCACGGTGCCGGCTGAGCCCACGCACGCCACGCCTGTCACCGTCTGCCTGCTGCAGCCTTCAGCTTTGATCAGTCTAAAGCCACATGAATCTTTTAGGGGCGAGGGAGGGTGCCAGATGGGACATGTGGTTTGGGAACTACGTGGACCCTGGCTTTGTCCCTGGGTCCCACGTTGGCTGGGACTGGGTGTGGAACCAGGAGGGCACTGGGCTGGCTGGGCCTCTAGGAGCTCATCTGGGGGGTGGGGGAATAGGCATGGCACTGCCATGGTATTGTAAGGGCTCAGGGAAGCCACGTGTGGCAACTGGTCCTGGTGCAGCCTCAATCTGAAGCAGGTCATTCATGTATCCAGGGTCTGAGCAGCCAGCCTAGGCTCGCCTCTGTTTGCATCCCAGAGACCTGTGGGAGCTGTGACTTCATGAAGCCTGTTCTGGGGTCCCCCATGCACGAGGGCCCCTCAAAGGGTGCTCATGGTGCAGACATGTGGGGGAAACTCTCTCAGCTCCCCTCGATAGCTGAGTGAAGCGGGGACAAGGCTGGGCTGAGAGCGGGGCTCAGACAAGCGTCTCAAAGGGCACTTCTGCAAAACGTGAAAGTTAGCGCTTGCTGGCAGCTGGGCTGGGGGTGCAGTGCCAGGAGCACCATGTGACGTGCTGCATACACCCCATAAGCACTCATTGTTAGGGGCATTCGCCTGTACCTCCCATCCTGCACCTCCATGGGGTCTCCTGCCCTGCTCTCAGAGTGGAGAAGGGTGGCAAGATGCTGAGAAGCCCAAGTTGGGTTGGTCTACCTGTAACTGGTGCTAAAAGTACAGCCTAGAAGACATGGAGGAAGGCAGCTGGGGGTGGGGGTCAACATGTGTGTGTACCCACGCCAGCTGCCCTTCCTCTGTGTGTGCGCGTGTGTGCACGTGCATGCAAGTGCACACGTGAGCCACAGTCCTGGGGCCCAGGATGAGGACCACCACTGGGTTGGCTGCATACGTACAGGCGTTGGGAGAGCCGTGGGGCAGCGGCAGGTAGGAGCCAGCTCGCCAGGCCCGGGTACGGAAGTTCTTCTTGCACTTGCCACAGTCGGGGCCTGTGGTGTTGTGTTCACACTCGCACTGCAGGCTGCCCTCGCGCACCGTGCACAGGTTGGCGTGCAGGTTGCACTTGCACCTGAGGAGACCAGAGGATGGGGGAGGTCAGCGAGCTCCCAGGCAGGTCACTTGGCCTATGGCGAAGGCACGGGAGCAAGAGTGGCCAGGACTGTGCTGGGCTGTCCTGGAAGGGACCCTGGAGGCCGGTGGTTCATCGCACACTCAGACTCTCCTTCAGGACAAAGAGGGCAGACGCCCACTCCCATGGTTTGGAGACCTTTCCCAGCCAGGGGTGCTCTGGACCCCCTGAGGTTGGCTCTGGCTGCCCTCTGTGGATTCCTGGACTCTGCTCCTGGGTGGCGAGAGGCTCCCTTGCACCAGACATTTCAGCAATCTGACCAGCTTAACTCCTTTTTATATTAATTGGTTAATTAATTTTTTTTTGAGACAGTGTTTCTCTGTGTAGCCCTGGTTGTCCTGGAACTAGCTCTGTAGACCAAGCTGGCCTTGAACTCAGAGATCCTCCTGTCTCTGCCTCCTGAGCGCTGGAATTAAAGGCATGTACCACCACTACCACCAGGCTTATTTTTTATTTTTTTTTTTTATTTTTTTTGAGAAAGCATCTCACATAGCCCAGGCTGGCCTTGAATTAGCTATATAGCCAAGGTAGACCTTGAACTTCTGATCTTCCCATATCCACCCCCCAAGAGCTAGGAGTATAGGTATTGGCTAGCACATCCATTTTTAAAAGTTAAATTAATCCAGTGTGTGTGAGCATGTGTGTCACGGCATGGGCGTGAAAGACAGAGAATAACTTTTTGGAGATGGTTCTCCCTTCCAATATGTGGAGCCTGGGGATGACACTGGGTCATCATCAAGTTTGGGTACAGCTGCCTTTCCAGGCTGCACCATCTCTGCATTCCAGCCCCACAATCCGTGTGTGTGTGTGTGTGTGTGTGTGTGTGTGTGTGTGTGTGTGTGTGTGTGTATGTGTGCTGGAGACTGAATCCAAGACTTTGCGCACACACGGTGAACCCTCAACCCACTAAGCCACATCTCCATGCCCACCTTGGCTCTTAAGTGAGGTGGGTAGACAGGTGACAGGTTGTGAGCCCCAGCCACTCCTGTCCATACAGAGTCCTGGCTGAAGGATACAGAAGACCCAGGCACTTGAGGGTGACAGAAAGAACCTCAGCTCCTCAGCCCTGTCAAGACACCCACACATGTATTATTCACCATTTATTCAAATATTCATAGGCAGCTCATCATTGTGCAAACTGGTAAATAAAGGGGAAGCAATAAGCATGGATTCTGTCTGTCCTCCATAAGGGTAACCTAACGTCAATAAGGGTATGTTCCTTCTTATAGAAACATTTCATGATAGAACTGAGGACCCCCAGCCGGGCGGTGGTGGTGCATGCCTTTAATCCCAGTACTCGGGAGGCAGAGCCAGGTGGATCTCGGTGAGTTCGAGGCCAGCCTGGTCTACAGAGTGAGATCCAGGACAGGCTCCAAAATCTACAGAGAGAAACCCTGTCTCAAAAAACCAAAAAAAAAAAAAAAAAAAAAAAAAAAAAAGAACTGGGGACCCCTAAGAATGGAAGGCTCCAGGCACTGAGCCATAACAGCTCAGAACACAGATGACACAAACAGGGAACTTTCTAGATCATTCACCACTGGAGTGGAACTTGAATCAGACCAAAATCTGGGCCAGAAACGCCGAGGACAGAGCCCCACGCTGAATGCCACCAAGTAGAATGCAGCCCACACAGCGCAGGCATGCACTTGGCTGCTCAGTGATGGGTGGCAGAGGGTGAAGACAGATACAAAGGAAGGGGACCCCAGCAAACCCTGGGGGAACCCCAAAGGCTTGTCAGTCCAGGGCCAAGTGCGCACCTGGCTGGGCCGTGGTGGAAACACACTCAGACGCAGGCCGAGTGTACCTAGAGGGCACATGGCAACTGATAACCAAGGGTGTGTATGATATCTCTACATAGCCGCCGTCACGATGCTGTAGAACAGCGGTTCTTAAAGTCTCTGTCTTCTAGAGAAATTCAGAAATATTTACAAGTGCAGTTACGGGATGCACTTGAGAGTGACTTTTGGGTGAGAGAAGGGCCGCACAGGAGGGACACTGGGGAAAAGAAGCCCTCGGATGGGTGCTGGAGCAGGAGGCTCTGTGTGTGTGTGTGGGGTGGTGGCAATGTGAAGTTCTTCACGGCCCAAAGTCAGAGAGGCTCACATGACGGTGCACACCTGCCACCCCTGGTGTTCAGAAGGCTGAGGCAGGAGGATCTCAAGTTTCAGGTCAGCCAGGGCTATGGAGTCTTTGCTCAGAAAACCCAGCCAAACCCACAAAATTTGTGGGGAGTTGGGGAGGCAAGCAGGTGTATGTGAGCACAAAGCCTGCCTTTTCCTGAGATGGGCAGACTCCCAAGATAAACTGTCAATATTTGGAAGAAGCAAATTGCCGACTGGTATGCTGAATGGAATCATATTTTTATTAAAATATGCAAGGAAAACTATTTCTAGGGCAGCAGTACTGTGGCTGGCTCTGAGTTGGGGAGTTAAGTGGTTGGCAAAGACGATGGGGTGCCCTGCTCTGATGGGCTCCGGGTTAACTAGGAAATGATTAAAAAAAAAAAAAAAAAGGTCACTGATGAGTGGGCAGTGCCGGGGAGGGGGCAGAACGGGAGGACAGACAGTGCACAGGGCGTTTTAGGACAGAGAAACTGGGCCTGAGATGCTGGGACAGAGGCGTGTCAGAATTCCAGGGAGCCTGGCAAAAGCTGGACTTCAGTTAACAAGCGTGCCCATGGTGACAGCCACACCACGGAAGTGTGAGATGGTGAGCCTGTCACGCACTGTAGGGACAGGGGTACTTAGGAGCTGGGGCTGCCTTCCTGCCCGTCTGCAAACCTGCTCCATAGACAGCAAGATGAGTAAGTAAGGGCCGGGGTCCAGCTCTTCAGCTATGCTTGCCTACTGTTGTGTGAAATTCTACCCAAAGGGCTGCTGACTTAGTCTGGGGGACCAGAAAAGGGCTCAGGAAGAACATCTCTGAACCCAAATCTGAAGGACAGTCTAGAAGGGGGAGCCTTCTAGAAAGAGCAAGAGCATGAGGAGGTTCCTGGGATGGAGAGAAGACTCACATGGTGGTGGTTGGGGGTGCCTTACTGGGGCACAATGGGCTAGTTGACATTTTACAGCACAGTGGCTGCTCTGGGCACCAGAGCCAAGGCCGGAAACCAGCAGGCATCTTGGGTCCCTGTCATACCTGGTGACAGCATCGTCCCATTGCTGGCATCTGTGGAGCGGCATGCCCAGCCCTGGGGTCTGTGCTCAGCACGGGCTTGGGGAAGACGTCTGCTGAATCTTTTCCTCTCCTCACGTTCCCTATGCCAGCCTGGGCTGAGTGATGCTCCGTGTTTTCAGCACCCCACTCCTTACATTCTCCCAGGAGGCCCATCACCCCGTCCTCCTCATGTCCACACTCTGTACAGCTAACGCCCCTCGGAATTTCAGCCTGGTCAGACCCTTCATCATGTCTTCTTATCTCTGCCTCTCTCCTCCCTGTGTCCCCCTCACTAGGAACAGGGCTCATCAGGGGGACACCTTCGGGGCAGGGATGTGGGAGGCAAACCCCACCAAATACCCACTATCTACAGAGAATTTAGGGAACAGGAGGCCCCTACTTACGGTGTTTTCTCCCTCGGTCTTTTGACTTTACAGTGGGCAGAGGCATACCCAGGTGGCCATTTGAGTTCTCATCCAGAACTCAATAAACTTCAGCTATTTGATGGTTTGTGATAAGATACAGTTAGTGTGTGTGGCGATTCTATCCAACCATGGCTAATCAATGGGAATGTTGTGAGTGTGTTTAAGGTAGGTTACACTAGGTTGTGATGTTCGGTTGATGAGGCTCCATCAGAACACAACTCCATTGGAAATTAAAGTGCTATACATTCAAGTGATGGAATATTACAGTCATGAATGCACATGCCGAGGACCATTTCCAGCTGCAAGGACCATTCCAAATGTGAGGGCAAAAGTTCCCAAACTCTCTCATTCTACTCTCTACTGTCACCTTCCTCTTACAGATGAGGACATGGAGCCAGAACCCAACTCCAGAGGTCACAGGGTTCACAAGGATAGAGCATGGATTATGACAAAGGAAGACACCAGAGTGCTCACAGTGAAGCCCCCAGTTCTATAGCCCAGTGGAGAGCGCATGCCTGTAATCAGCACTGAGGCAGGAGGATTGCACAAGTTTAAAGCCAGCCTGGGCTATGAAGTGAGTTTCAGGTCAGCCTGAACTACATTGTGATACCCTGTCTCACCTCCATCCAAATTACACACACACACACACACACACACACACACACACACACACACACACACACAACCTATACCCTAAAGCCCAAAAGAAAGACAAGTAGTGGAAGGAGGGGCAGGATTACAAATGATTTCTGTTTTCTTCTCTGTCAGTTTTTCCTCTCCAGACATAGTCTTATGTATCCTAGGCCTCTAACTCCCTAAGTAGCTAAAGGTGACCCCAACTTCTGATCTTCCTCCACCTCCAGAGTGCTGCAGTCACAGGCCAGCATCACTACCCAGTTTGTGCAGTGCAGGGGAATGGAACCCAGGGCTTCCTGCATGCCAGGTGAGCACTCCAGCCACTGAGCCACATCCCAGCTTTTTAGACTCTCCAGGTTCACACTGATGCACTCTTTGGCAGAGCAGAGGATTTGGGTGCATATGGTAACACTTTTCCAAATGATCTTGCAACATGAATCACATGGGACACATTGGTCCAGATCCTCAGAAGGTCTGGATTAGACTGGCCTACATCATAGCTGTTTTGTACTGAATATTAATTAATATAATATTAATTGGAGGGCTCAGTCTATGGTAGGCAGCACCATTCCTTGGGCAGGTGGGCCTAGACTATATAAGGACGTTAGTTAAGCTATGTTAGTCTGCTGGACTCCTGTGGTGGGAGGTAATCTTGTGTGAAATCACAAAGCCTCACTTCACATGCTTGAACTTCTCATAATGATGAACTGTGACCTGGAAGTGTAAGCCAAAGAAATTTCTTCCTCCCTAGGTGGCTTTGGGCAGACACTGTGATGGTGATGTCAACTGTCAACCTGAGAGGACCTAGAATCACCCAGGGCCTCTAGGTATGCCTGTGTGTGTATGGGGGTGGGGTGGGATGGGGTTCATCTTGATTGCATTAGTTGAGGTGGGAAGACCTGCCCACTGTTTGAGGTGGGAAGACCTGCCCACTGTTTGAGGTGAGAAGACCTGCCCACCATGGGTGGCACCATTCCCTTGCTGATACCCTGGAGAGAAGAAGCTGAGCTGTAGCATGCATTCATCTTCATCTCTCTCTGCTTCCTGACTGTGGATGTGACGTGCCCAGTTGCTTTAGGGGCTGCCTTGACTTTGAGGAACTGTGGGTCAGGAGAAACCTTTTCTTCCTCCAATTTGTCAGTGTGGTTTATCATAGCAGCAAAGACACAAAGACAGGCATGTAGCCGGTGTCATTTTACACACACTGTCCTCCTGCCGCTGCTCCGCCCTGTGAGCTCTCGCTGCAGCTCTGACCTAAAGGGCAGAGCATGAGAAGCCAGCTCACTCCTCCAAAGGCGCAGAGGTGGGTGGCAGGCACTAGCTGGCATTGCAGGTTCTCTCTCTTGGGAACACTGGGCCCCAGGAACCTAGGGTGTCAGAAATCCATGTAAAAGAAGGTGCCACGCCTGAGCCTCTTTGGTCAAACATGCAGAGGTGCCCTGACACCCCAGACAGCCCAATCCACAGTGCACGTTAGTGTACCAAGGTCTCCGACAAGTCCTTTGGGAAAGAAACCTGTTTAACTTTGACAGAAATTTGTTTGCAAAATGTATCTGACCTCCAAAGGTTTCGTTTTCTTTTTTCTTCTGAATTCTTATTTAACACCCTGCTGAGCCAGCTGGAGAGGAACACCCAGTTGTAGAAAGCCAGGGGTAGATTCCACACCTCGGGCCTGAGGAGGGGATATTTTTAGACATCAGCTACGTAGAGAAAAGATTGCCATCAACTTTGGGTGATAACATTGACCTTGGCTTATTAAAAATGCATAAAAGATCAGTTGGGTCTGAGAAGCGGATTGTCTCCATGCTAAGAGGAAGACTGGCCCTTAGAGCCCAGCGGCCTGAGGGGCACAGGAGGGGCGTGGCTTGCCCAGGGCCAGGCAGCAGGTTCCTCCCTGACCTTGGCTCTGCTCAGGCCCCACCCTGCCGGCCCCAACCCTGCCCGGTCTTCTGCATCCTGGTCTTGGCAGTGCCATGGGAAGGAGAAGAGCTGCCCTGGCTGGCATAAGGGAGTCTGCCCAGAGACTATTGGCCTATACCATCCCAGCTAATGGCGGGCCTCCTCATTCTCCTGGCTTCACAAGCACTTCTGGATGACACTGCCTGTGTGTGTGGGTGGCTTCACTGGCCCTCCTCTTTCCCTCTCTTCCTACCTCTGTCTAGCCTGAGTTCTGACCTTGCTGTCCTCTGGGCCTTTGCACATGCTGATTCCACTGCCTGGCCCCTGCTGCGACGCTCTTTCCTCTTTCCCAAAGCTAACACTTGGAGGCAGAGGTAGCAAGCTGAACGACAATGTCACTTCTCTGAGGAGGGAGGCATCTGTCAGCCCCATTTCCCATCAGCCCTGCTATGCCTCAGTATCATTCCCCCAAAACACCACATCAGAGCTGCTTCCTATAGTGGGGTGCTTGAGGCAATTCGGGAAGATAGTGCATGAGAGGTTAAAGGTTAAACGTAACCCTACTTGCTCTAGGATATACACATAAAAGAAATGAAGCCTGTTTTCAAATTCCTGCATCCCAAAGCTGGAGACCACCACCCCAATGCCTATTTACAAATACATGAAATGTAGTGTATACAGAAAACAGAACATTATTCTGTCATAAATGAAGGAAAGTACTGGTTCATACTGCACCTGGATGAACCCTGAAAACGCGACGCTAAGCAATGTGCCAGACACATTGCATAAGTCAGTTCTCACTAACCGTCCATGGAGGCCAGTCTGCACAGAGGAGTGTGGACCAGTGGGAGCTGGCTGGGCTTCTGGGGAGAGTGGAGATTATGGGCAGCAGGATTTCCTTCTAGGTGGTGAGATGTCCTAAAATTGCTCTGTGTGCTGGCACACACCCTTTATTCCAGCACTCTGGAGGCAGAGGCAACCAGAGCTCTGTGAGTGCTAGGCCAGCTTGGTCTACATAGTGAGTTCCAGGTCAGCCAGGGCTATACAGAGAGACCCTATCTCAAGGAGGGGTGTGTTTATTTTTGATGGTCTCATATAACCTAGACTAGCCTCAAACTCCATATGTAGCTGAGGTTGAAAATTGTTTAATTACATTTATTTATTTTGTGTGTGCAAGTGCCACAGAGCAAGCGCGGAGGCAGAGGACAGCTTTCGAACGTCAGTGCTCACCATGAGCAACCCAGGGACCAGATTCATGTCGCCAGGCTTGGTGGCAAGCGCCACTTCTCTTGCCCTCTATGACTCTCAGAGGGCACCGAATCACACTTTAAACGGGTGCATGCACCGTGTGCGGTGTGCGAACTCTGTCTTAGCAGAACTGAGGAGCGTGAACAGCAGCATGTGGGTGAGTCAGGTGAATGGCGGCAGCCCTGAAATCGGCTCGATAGCAATGTCTGTCCATCAGCCATCAGAGACTTGTTCTCTCTGCTTTCAAAGGTCCTGGGTAAAGACAAATGGCCCTGAAGTTCCCACTTGGAGTGAGAACCCCTGAGAGCTCTTTTGCAATCCTTCCCCAAGTATGCAAACCGGAAAACTGAGGCCTGGGAAGGCCATGAAAGTTCTGAGGGCCCACAGTGGGCTAAAGGTGGTACCAGACTGGGAGTCCAGAAGTCAACCAGACCCACAGCCGCTCTCCATGGCTGACCACCCAGTGGCCCTAGAGCCAAGGTAGACCCGAGGAAGCTCAGCAGTGGGCGGGGCTTCTGCTCAGCACAGGTACGCATGTTATCAACCAGCCAATCTGGGTTTTCATTTGCTCATCTGTAGGATAGGAGCAAAAATCTCTTCTGTGTCTAGGTTGTCAGGGAGACCAACACTGGCCACTTGTGAGTGAAGAAATGATGGACAGGAAGCCACTGCGTGTCCAGTGGCACATGTCCAGTGGCACATGTCCAGTGTCGCATGTCCAGTGGCACATGTCTAGTGGCGCATGTCCGGTGGCGCATGTCTAGTGGCGCATGTCCGGTGGCGCATGTCCGGTGGCACATGTCCAGTGGCGCATGTCAGTGGCACATGTCCGGTGGCGCATGTCTGGTGGCGCAGGCACATGTACACAAGGCAGCATGGGCACAAAGCCCTCTGCACACAGTAGGTGCTCACTCATGGAGGCTAGTTCCTTCCTCTTCCTTTCCCAGAGCCTGGGAGGAAGTGGCCCTGCTTCCTGGGCTCCGCTGGCTACTTACTGTTGTGGCCAGAGGAAAGACCTTTACTTTGCCTCAGTTTCCTAATCTGTAAGGCACTGAGAAGGTGGTACATGACAGTAATCCCATTCCACCCCATACTGAGGAGGTGGAGGCAGGAGGATCAGAAGTTCAAGTCATGCTTAGAGTTGGAGGCCAGCCTGGGCTACACAAGACCCTGTCTCAAAAGAGGAAGTGGGGGAGGGAGTAATTAAAAAACACGTGTTCAACAAATGCTGATTCCATTTCTGGCAGCGAGCGGGCAGTGCCTGAGGTCTAATTGTCTGGCTCTCAGACAGACGTGAGCTCCCGGAAGTGCAACTGTCCCACCCCACCCCAGACACAGACATCCCTCCGCAGCTCAGGCCTTTGTCCTGTGATTTTCCTTTTCTAATCTAGAAGACCCTTGGGAGATGACGTAAAGAAAACAAATAAGCAAACGTGTGAGTAATTCAGAGCCCTGCTACCCACCAGCACCTGCATTAATAACCGGATCCGGAGAATACCCACAAAGCCTCACCCCTCCCCTTTGCCTGGGGGAGAAGGCAGGAACCCCAGGGTCAAGGCCATCACTCAGGTCTCTGGGGGGCAGCAGAGGGCTGTGGAGTAGTTATGCAGCCTGGCCTTTCTGAGCAAGCACACAGTAGGGCCTTGCCGACTCCAACTTCATGTCCAGACCTTGTGGTGGTCCAGGCCCCTGGCTGCCTCCTGGGTTCAGCAGCAGCTCCTTCATCCAGGACCACTTCTCCCAAGGGTCTCTTAGCTGACTTTGACCTTGAGAACCGTTTACCAGGAAACCATGGCCGGGCTGCCTTCCCTTGCTGCTAAGTTCTTCTCAGCTTAGCCATCAGAATAAATTATTAAATCCTGAAGAAAGGGACAGTGTGTGGGGGGGTGGGGCAGGGGTGGGGGTGCAGCCTGCAGGACCTGCCGGGGCAGGTGGATACTCCATCCTGACGGTTAGGATGGTGGGGATTGAGGGGGGCGCACTCTCTCAATGCTGACTCAGCAGCCACCTTCTGGTCCAGACCTCGTGGTTGATTCGCTGGGTGACCTTGAAGAGGTACTTCTTTGGGTCTCAGTTATGAAAGGAGCGGTTGACTCAGACCTCGGATTTTCAATCTTGTCATTAAAATTTCCTAAGTGCCTAACACACTGGCGGACTACGGAGCAAGCTCTTGACTTCTGCGGGGAGCGGGGGATGGAGGAGGGAAGGGAGAGGAAGATGGAGGAAGCGGGGTGGGGGGAGCAGTGGAGGAAGCGCATGCAGGGGGGGGCGAGGAGGGAGGAGAAACAAGGGAAGGAGAGAGGAAGGAGGAGGGAGGAGTGGAGAGGGAGGTGGGAGGAGAGAGGAGGGAAAATTCAAATCCTAGCCCCAGTGCTGTGCAGACATGAAGGCCAGTGTCTGGGTAGCCAGTGGCCTGCGGGCCTGGCAGGTGGCTCTTCTTACGGGAGGAGACAGGCTGGTCTATGCTGAGGGCTCAACTCTTGCTATGATTGAGAGCCAGCAAGCACAGAGGCCAGTGGGGTGAGAAAGCTGGACTTCCCAGCCTTTCATGGTGGCCCCAAGGGACAGCCCCCATGTCTCAGTGGCCAGCAGACACCAGAGCAGATGTGCCTGGCTTGAGGCCTCTAGGGTCCCCTACAGGGTGGAGGACATAGCTTCTAACCTCTTAAAATCACTTCCACATGGAGCCCTGAGCCTCCATGGATGACAGCAAATAATGGCACCGGTTGCTGGCTGGGAGCGGGGAGGCATGTCTGTTCTCGCTACGCCAGAGGCAGGAGGATGGCTAGAGTCAAAAGGTTTGAGGCCAGCCTGGGCAACATAGGAGTGTTCCATGTTAACAACAGCAATGCAGGATGTGAGGTGTATTTGAATCTCACATAAATAATGAACAGTTTTATTCACATAATTATGTCCCATGAGACTAACAGTCATTTCCTGTTCATCTAAAACTTGAACCTGAGGAAACACCTAGTATTTCACCTGCCACCCTTGCTCATGTAGCTGAGACATGACCTCTGCCCCAGTTTGTGCCCACTCTTAGCTTCCTGTGGGGTACACCCACTCACCTGCTGGGCTCTAGTCCTGATGCCTCCCATAGACACAGGGTCTCAGGGGTCTAGCCTACCTCCCTCACCTTTTTTTTTACCCCCCTGGAGTTGGCAAATCCTGGACCAGCCTCCAGAGAACAAACCAGTTCCAGGACAAGGCCAGGCTCACCTCCCTGGGAAGGCACACACCAGACAAGCCTAGCTCTCAGGACACGTGGCAGGCCCAGCTGGGTGTCTGACAGCCACATGGAGGACGGCAGGAACTCTGGCCTGTGCCAGGCCGGAGCGTGCCCTGCCCAGCAGGGAGGGGCAGGCAATGCCCAGGAGTTACCAGTAGGGGGCACCATCTGGGCCCCAGCCTGGCACCAGTGTGCCACAAAAATCGTGAGCTGGCCCTTCCCTCCTCTGGGCAAGAGGAGCGGGTGTTGGAGCGACTCCCAGACGGGGAGGGCTGCGGAATGTAGGTCAGCTCCCAAGCCAGCGAGTGATGTCACCTGCTCCCTGGGGCAAAGAGGAGGCTGCAGGGAGTTTGGGTGAGCATGGAATAAGAGGTGCTGGAGATGGGCAGGAGGGGCCCAGGGATGTCTCCCCTCAAGGCCTGAGACTCAAGGGGATCATGCACAGCTACGTATCCTTGGTGCCCATGTGGGGAGCAAGGGAGAGCTCATCTCGTCGCTGTGAAGCAATCCACTGCAGGAAGGGCTCTGCCTAACTGGTCCCCAAAGCCTGCTCTATCCCCACTGCCTACCTGTTGTCCCACAGGAGGCCAGCTGAAGCCAGAGTTACGGCTTCTGACCCTTTGGATAATAGTATTTTGAGGCAGTCAGCAGCACCTTCTTTCTCTCTCTCTCTCTCTCTCTCTCTCTCTCTCTCTCTCTCTCTCTCTCTCTCTGTCTCTCTCTCTGTCTCTCTCTCTGTCTCTCTCTCTCTTGGTTTTTTGAGACAGGGTTTCTCTGTGTAGCTTTGCACCTTTCCTGGAACTTGCTTTGTAGCCCAGGCTGGCCTCGAACTCACAGAGATCCGCCTGCCTCTGCCTCCCGAGTGTTGGGATTAAAGGCGTGCTCCACCACCGCCTGGCGCCTTCTTTTCTCTTACCGGGAGAACACTGCTCTTCCATTTGGGGAACATCTCACTGGGCCTTTGGTTATGACAAGGCAGACTCCAATTCAACATTGGCTGGCAGGGGAAGGAGGCCACCAAGACACTTCCTTCTTGAGGGACTCATGGAGTCTACAGGGAGCAGGGGCACGGCTGAGTGGAGGGTGGGGTGGGCCTCAAGGTGGGGTGGTATTTCTCTACCCCAGCTTGAACCCAGGATAATAAAAACAGTGACCTGTGGTCTTGGGCTCTTGGTGGGTGGGAAGGCTGTGTGATAGTGAGGACAGGCCATCTGAACTTAACACAAGAGAAAAGTCAGCAGAGAAGCTGAAGGACCCAAGCGGCCAGAGGACATAACACATCCGTGACCACAGCCACAGGGATCTGGAAGGAACTGGATATCCAGCGAACTAGCCAGACAGGGGTCCCAAGGCTGGAGAACTTGAGACTAGAAGGGTCCAAAGGACACTGCCAATCAAGACCTGAGCCCCCAGAAAGGAGGAGATGACGTTAAGCTGCAGGCTGAGGGGGCCACTGTGAGCGGCAGAGCGGCTGGACGATGCCAAGGTAATATGGACAGATGCCGGCTGCTGCTCCTCCTGGAGCTGATGGCCGGCAATTGAGTTCATTGGCTAAATCAAATTTGGGCTTCTGTGCAAGCCCTTTTCTATTAAGTGCCCTGATATACATCACCTCTGCAGGCCCACTGATAAATCCTGTTACCCATTACCACGCCAGACGAAGCCTCCCATGCGCAGATGACAAAATACCGATTCCCCACAGCTACAAATGACTCCTTCCCTCAGCACGGAGCACAGATTGTGCCAACATGAGCTAACTTGCGGGTTCTCAGGTAATGAAACCACCTTGGGCCACTTCCTCTGGGACCCCCTAACTGCCTCCACACCTCTGTGCTCTGCCTTCCCTTCCAAGATCTCAAGGTTTCCTTTCTTTAACACAGGACCATGTTCATGTTCCTAACACACACACACACACACACACACACACACACACACACACACACACACACACACACGAATGCATGCACACACACGTGCTCACACATACACGGAAGTTTTTAAAAATTCCCTCCAGAAACTTCTTCCCTCCCCTGTCGCTACTTGACTAGGTAAAATCTCCATCCACACAGCACCTCAAGTCAGAACCCCAGGAGTCTCCGGGGGACCCCTCTTTGCAGCCCACACTTGCTAAGTCTGTCAACTCTACTGCCAGAAGCCGTCCTGAAGTGGCTGCTTACCTGCTCCCTCGGTGATCACCTTCCACCATCAGATCCAGTCAGAGCTGCTGTGGGGTGTGACCTCACATGCTCCCCCAGTCTCCCCCTGCCTGTGTCACTGACCAGAGGCCAGGCCGTGCTTGCTCACAGCCCACAGGCTCACCTCATCTCTCCCCAGACTGCCACTAAACCCAACGCCTCCAGCTGGCTGCGGGGACCACTGCCACCCAGCTCTGCCTGTGGTGCTTCCCTCTTGTGCCCACCCACCACATCTCAATCACTGCCGCCCAGTCATTCTGAGTCCTTACAACCTCTTGCATCCGTCTTAGACAAGGCCTCTGCACCTGCTGCTCCTTGTGGGAATGGCCCCTCCCCCATTTACCCTCCAATTTCTCCTTGGGGGCCCCCTCCTGACAACGCGGGTCCAGCTCTCGGCTTGTCCCAGTGTTACCGGCGCCTCCATTGGTTCAGTTTCCATGTGCGGCTTTGATTTGTCCCGTGCTCTTCCCTTTAGAGTGTCAATGCCTCAACGCTTTGACCTGCAGCACCTGCTCACACCCAGCAGGTTGTAGAGGACAGCACGGGTGAATTTCTGCCACCATCACCCACAGATATGTGACTTCATGGACGCACGGTCATCTTATTAAGACGATGCCAGCTTGGATAGGGCGAGCCTGAGCCCGACATCCTATGCTTAGGATCTTTGTAAAGACAGGACAGAAGGAAAAGCCAGGCAAGACTCAGCAGAGGCAAGCTGGGAGGAGAAGGCGGCTGCGAAGACACAATGACAAAGATCGCCAAGGCTGCCCCAGGCCTCAGAGAACCCGGCACCTCACTGTCTGGTCAGAAAAGATGGAAAAGCTCTTCTTGAGGAGTTAAGGCCTGGGATGTGGTATTTTGCCATGCAATACCTGAGAAACTACTGGTAGATTAACAAGGGGTAAGAAAGGTCAGAGGGGATCTCCAGAAACAGAGGGGACCCGAGAGCCTGGGCAGGGATGGTGCCAGCAAGAACCTCCTTCCTTGGAGCAACTGTGAGACTCTCAAATGTCCTGGTATCCCAGCCAAACTCCAGGCTTCTAGCTCCTCTCTGCAGAGGGTGGGTCCACCCCACCCAGTGCATGAACAGAGCCTACCACAGAGGGGCTTCGGGAGCACACGGGCCCTGTACACACAACTCAACCTGGCTCCACTAACCCAGCTCCCAATGGCTGGACGAGAGGATACATGTCCTGCTTGGAAGAAGGCACAGGGCAGGAGGGTGGGTGAGAGGCAGTTAAAGATAAATGATTGTGCCTTTGGTGGTGAGTGTTGTCAACTTGACAGAATCTGGTGTCACCCATGAAACAGGACTTTGTGCATCTGGGGACAATTATTAAGATTACCAATAGCTTGGAGGATGCCTGTGAGGAATTGTTCTTAATTGATGTGATAAGACCCATCTTGATTGCAGGCAGGACCACTCTGTCGGCAGGGATTCTGGACTACATAAGCAGCATGTACTCATCTCTCTGCTTCCTGACTATAGGTCACGTGACCAAGTTCCTGCTGCCTCAACTTCCCACTGTGATGGGCTAAAATAAACCCTTTCTCTTTTCAGTTGTTTTTACACACACACACACACACACACACACACACACATACACACACACACACACACACACACACACAGACCAACCACATGCACTAAATAAATACACAGGGGGTTAAGGGTCCTTTTGAGAACGAGTTCCATGTGGGCCCTTTCCTGAGCAGACCTCACATGCAAACACTTAGAACACATTTCTTGGAGTCTTCAGACCCTCTGTTTTTGTTTTGTTTTTACGAGACAGGATTTCTCTGTGTAGCTTTGCGCCTTTCCTGGAACTCACTCTATAGCCCAGGCTGGCCTTGAACTCACAGAGATCCACCTGGCTCTGCCTCCTGAGTGCTAGGATTAAAAGCGTGCACCACCACCGCCTGGCTTGGTCTCCTGTTCTAACTGGTCATAACTGACACTAGGTTTTTACCTGGACAGTAAATATGGGAAGCCATCTACCCATCCAGCCACCCACCCATCTTTCTATAGACCCACCCATCTATCCACTCACCTACCCATCATCCATCTATCCATCCACCCATCTGTCCATCCACCCATTTACCCACCATCCACCACCCATCTATCATCCATCCATCCATTTTCATTTTTGTGTGGTTCTGAGGATAGGGTCCAGGTCCTTGCATGTTGTGCCCCACCACTGAGCTATGACACCAGTCCCCCCTTTTTTCAGTCAAGGTCCCACTACAGAGCCCAGGTTGGCCTTAAATTCAGAATCCGTCTTCCTTTGTCTCCTAGTGCTAGGGTTACAGAGCAGCACCATCACACACTGCTCTTTCCTTTCATAAGGGTGAACAATATTCCATCACATGTACGGACCACCTTGCATTTACCCATCTGTCTTCCAATGGACACTTGGGCTATTTGCATAATTGACTATGGTGACCGTGCTGACATAATATGGATGTATAGGTATCTCTTAGATGCTTGCTTTAAATTCTTCTGGGTGGATTAGAAGAAGAATCACTGGGTCACATGTTAACTCCATATTCAACATTTTTAGGAATCATCGTACGATCCCAACCACAGCTGGGGCATTTCACATTTCTATCAGCAGTGCAGAGAGTTCCATGTTCTCACCAACACTTACGATTTTCTGTTTTCCAAGTCTTAGCCCTCTAATGGGTATATACTGCATTTCTTTTTCTTTTCTTCCTCCTCCTTTTATTTTTATTTATTTATTTATTTATTTATTTATTTATTTATTTATTTATTTATTTATTTGTTTTTTTTTGAGACAGGGTTTCTCTGTGTAGCTTTGCACCTTTCCAGGAGCTCACTTGGTAGCCCAGGCTGGCCTCGAACTCACAGAGATCCGCCTGGCTCTGCCTCCCGAGTGCTGGGATTAAAGGCGTGCGCCATCAACGCCCGGCTATTTTTATTTTTTTTTTAAGACAAGGTCTCTCTACATAGCAATCCCTGTCCTGGAACTCACTATGTACCCACACTAGCCTGGAACTCACAGAGATTGACCTGTCTCTGCCTCTCGAGGGCTGGGTTTAAAGGCGTGCACCACCACACCCAGCCCTCCACCTCTTTCATTTGAGATAGTGCCTCACTGTGTAGACCAAGCTGGCCTCAAACTCACAAAGACCCTACTCTGCCTCTTGACTACTAGGACTAAAGGCACACACCGCCACATCTAGCTGCATCCATTTCTTAACCTCCAGGCCTCAGTTTGCCATTTTGCCATGGGGACAAGAATCCTCCTGGGGCAGGGCTCATGTGTCAGGGGGGCACTAGCCTGCAAGACTTTCTCTGTAAGTGACGGTCACTATCACTGAGCATCCTCCCCAGCTGCCCAGGGTTCTCTTCTCACTCATGTTTGCAGTAGAGGCATGGGGTGAGTGGAAAGGCACCTTCCCCCTGCCCCCTGCCTGCCCCCGGCAGAGGTTTTCTTCTCTGTGTCATTTCTATTCCTGTCCTGTGACTGCATCTCCAGTTACTGGCGATCAATAGGGACAGGAGGCTTATGAAAAAGACAGGGAGGCAAGAGGGGGCAGGGGCCGGGGAGGAGAAGACCAGGGTGGGCGTGGCCAGAGTCCACAGTCACAGCTCCCCACCAGGTCCCGTCCTTCTCAAGGGTTTTGGACCCCTCCAGGGTAAGAGAGGACAGAACATAGCCACTCCTTTTCTGTCCCTGGCTTATAAAATCACGGCATGGCAGGTTCCTTGGAGCCTGTTAGAGTTTTCTGGGAAGAAAAATTTCTCTCTAGAGTAAGGTCTGGGAGTGGGAATTGGGTGCCCCCTTCCCTCTGACCCCCAGACCTGGGGGGGGGCCCTCAATGTGTCAGTCCTGCCAAGGGCCTGTGTGGCTGCTGTCACAGCCGCAAGGGGGCCCTGGGGTGTCGGTGCTGGACTGCAGGGGGATTTTGTTTCACGCGGACAGGGCTTCCAACGAGTTTGGAAGGCGATGTTGGTGTCTTAAAGCAGGAGATTTCACGCAGGTGCCTGCTGTGTGTCTTTCCTACCATGCTGCTGTGTTCCAAGGGGCGGGCAGGCTGCATCTCTCCACATCTCTTTCCTAGTGCTTCTGACGACACACTGCCCCTCTCCCCCAATGCTTCCCAGCCCCGGGGCCACTGGGGCTTCCAAATCCTGCTAGCCCAAAGGCACACTTCCTATGCCTTTCCTAGGTGCCAGGATCTGGGCTGGGTGCGGCCAGGACATCTTCTCCAGCAGTCAGGTCCTTGCCTCTGCCTCCCTTCTTTCCTGCCAACTGAGTGGAGGAAGGGGACATCATTTCATCAACAGTTCACCTGCTGGGGAGATCAGTTCTCTGGCTCCATCTTGCAGGTGAAAAAAACTGAGGCTCAGACAGGTTTCCATTTGGCAGCTTGATTCCTGGAAAACCCCCTCCCCAGCTCACTGGAGGGGCTTTGCAAAGACCCTGCTTTCTGGACCTCTTCGACACCTACCAAGTGGAAGCCAATTCATGGTGGGTCTTTCTTTTCTTTCTTTCTCTTTCTTTCTTTCTTTCTTTCTTTCTTTCTTTCTTTCTTTCTTTCTTTCTTTCTTTCTTTCTTTCTTTCTTTCTTTCTCTCTCTCTCTCTCTCTCTCTCTCTCTCTCTCTCTCTCTCTCCCTCCCTCCCTCCCTCCCTCCCTCCCTCCCTCCCTCCCTCTCTCTCTTTCTTTCTTTCTCCCCCCCACCCCCACCCCAGATAAGGTTTCTCTGTGTAGCCCTGGCTGTCCTAGAATTCACTTTAGACCAGGCTGGCCTTGAACTCATGGAGATCCACCTGACTCTGCCTCTGCCTCCCTAGTGCTGGGATTAAATGCATGTACTACCACCATACGGGCTCACGGTGGGTCTTATCTTATAAAACTTCCCTGGAAATTTAGGGTGAGGCTTGGGCTGCTGGAACAGGCTGTACATCCCTGCATCGCAGGAGCCTGGATGATCTCATTCCTCCTCCAATGCGGCTTTTGGCCCAGATTCCCTGTAATTTAAAGCCAGCCTCTCCTGCCCAGACTGTGCACCTGAGCTCCCCCACATGCATGAGAAAATAGCTCCCATCTCCTTGCAGCCTTCCAGGAATGGGCCCCTGGGAACGGGGCTGCAGGGAGGCAGAACCCCAGGGTGCTGGTGGCTGGATTCACTCTTAGGCACCGGTGCAACCCTTCTGTCCCAGCCCTGCTCACCTCTTGTACCCATTTGTATTTACTTCTTATTCCCCGAGATCCTGGTCCCACCCTCCCAGCCATCTGGGCCCTCTTGGAGTTGTAATTGCTGAGCACGGAGCCACCAGCGAAACAAAGAACTTGGGAGAGGAGGTTGGGACATTGCCTTGTGGTGCATACTCCTTCAGCATTTGAGGGATGGAGTCAGAGCTAGGACGAGAGCCCAGGAGTCCATGAGGCCAGTGCCTCACCAGAGAAAGCTATGCGAGGCCTGCTTGATGTTGAATGAGTCTGGACTGGGATCCTGGTTGCCTGACATTTAGTTCAGAGTGTTCCCTCCTCTGAAAGCAGAACTGACCCCACACGGGGAGCTCCGTGGACCGGGATCAAGTCTAACTGCTCAATGCTTCAGCCTGGGCTTGTGGGATCTCACACCCTCAATACCATCTTGGGGGTTATTTTGTCACAGGTCACAGAAGGAGGCAGGTGCCACGGAGTGAGGAAGCCCTAGAACCTGAGATTACTTGGGAGCTTCAGGGGCTTCCTCTTTTGGCTCCCACACTTGCCTCGTGCTATCTAACCAGACCTAATTAATCAATAACCAAGCTGTTGCTTTCCTGCCAACCAGCCACCTGAAGAGTGCTTATTCTATCTGTGAATTGATTGCCACACTTTCGCCACCACGACAGAGAATCCCTGTGCCCACAAAGGCGGGGTGCCAAAGGAATGCTGGGACTACCCTGCCACCCTGCTGTGGAGACAGTGGTTCCCAGTGGCCCCAGACTTGTCTTAGATGGAAAAGAGAAGGCTAGAGAGGGGTGTGGAGGGGCAGGGCTTGAACCTCAGGTTACCCAAGAGATGGTTGTTACCCTGCTGGGGCTTAAGGGCCATTCAGGTCCTGACTGCCACGACCACAGGAGGGAGCCTGCAGCCCTCTAAGTCAGGGTCTTGGATATACTGAAGAGAGTCCCTTGAAGCAGTGGACACAGAAACAGGCTAGGGTCCTGAGGGCCTGGGGACCTCGATGCTACCTTAAGGTGCTGAAATGTGTGGGCCTGTGGTTCCTATGACAGTACCTTTGATGTGTTAACTGACAGCTTGACAACACCTAGAATCGCCTGTGTTACAGGCCTCAGGGCATACCTATGTGAATTACAAAAGACAAGGTCTCTCTATGTACCCTGTCTGTCCTGGAATCCACGATATGGGCCAGGCTGGTCTCAAACTCACAGAGATCCCCCTGCCTCCGCCTCCTGAGGGCTGGGATTAAAGGTGTGTGTCACCATGACCACTTGTGGGGATTATCTTGATCATGTCAACTGAACTGGGAAGATCCACAGACTATGAGTGACAACTTGCCAGGGATCCTGGACTGTGTAAGTGGAGAAGGGAGCTACGAGTCAGCCTGCATTCATCACTCTCTGTGTCCTGATTGGGGACATGATACACAGCAGTGGTTCTCACCCTTTCACAGGGGTCGCCTAAGACCACCGGGAACCCAGGAATTGGCACTATGATTCATAATTAGCAAAATTACAGTTATGAAATGGCAACGAAAATAACTTTACGGTTGCAGGTCACCACACCGTGAGGAGCTGTGTAAAGCGTTGCAGCATTAGGGAGGTTGGGAACCACTGCTCTATAGCCTTGACCTTCCCACCATGGTGGATCGTTGTTCTTTGAACCAAAATAAACCATTTCTTCCTTAAGATGCTTTTGTCAGAGTATTTTAAAATCTTTTTTAGATTTATTTATTCATTGTGTATAAATGCTTTGCCTGGATATATGTATGTGTTCATGTAGGTCAGAAGAGGGCACCAGATCCCCTGGAACTGGAGTTATCCATGGTTGCGAGTCACTGTGTGGATGCTGGGAACCAACCCTGGGTCCTGTGAAGGAGCACTGAGTGTTCTTAACTGTGGAGACATCTCTCCTGTCCCTTTCCAGGGCATGCCATCACAGCAAGAGGAGAAGAAATGAAGAGAGTGGCCATCTTTCAGTTTGATATGCCTGTCCCAAGTGGGTAAGAACTAGAAATCACAGGAATCCACAGCACAGGCTGCAATGCACACCTGCTTCAACCTCTGTCAGCTTCGAACCTGACTCTGCTTCCTGACTGGTCACCTCTGTCTCCATCCCACGGAATCCACACAGGGCATCAACATGAAGGAAATGTAGACACACTCTGCAATTAAGAGTGTGTGCTGCCAGCCCCGGCGCACCCCACCTCGCCCTGCCCCCCTCACCCCACCCCACCTCACCCTGCCCTGCCCCACCCCGCCCACCCACTCCAGCAAGGGAGGGAACTGGCTCCAGGCTTTCCCCACCCCACCCCTCCACACCCTTCCTCCCAATGCTGATCAAATAAGGAAATACACACAGGCATGCTGTGTATCTTATAAAAGCAGAACAAGGGGTAGGTAATAGGGCTAGAGATGATGTAAGAGGCCAACACAGCTCTAGTGCCTAGTGTATAAACATTTCACATTCATATATATATATGAGCAAAACAGCAGCAAAAGAAAAACCACCAAAAGCAGAACAATGCTCAACACATGGGCAGCTAGTGGCTTTTCCTCGTGTCAGGGGCTACGCTCTCGGCAGCACAGAGCCCACAATGGAGAGACAAGATAAGGCCCCAGCCGGGTCCCCAGGGGCTGCCTTTGCCCTTGTTACGTCTGCTCACCTTCAGGCCTCACAGCGCCCTCTGTCAGCGGCTCCCACCCTTGGGTGCCATTCATGGGCCAGTATTCATTTGATTTAATACATTTTTTTAAGCATGTACTGCACACTGGGCACCGCTGTGAGGCCTTTGCCATGTCTGACTCATCTAAGCACCCCAAGGTCCAGAGGGAAGTTTCCCGTCGTCCCACAGGTGGCTTGGGAATGAGGACTTCTCATAAAGCCAGCACAGTTATCCACTGAATGAGCAAACTTCCTGCATGGTGCAGAACCCCCGGGCAGTCAACACCCACACAAGCTCCCCTAATCACGGCAAAGCTTGGGTATCTTGACTGCACAGGCTGTCCTTTGTTGTAGCACCAGGTGACATCTGAGGCAGCTGACTTCCTGCCTTGAAACCAGGTGGCATCCTGAGAACAAGGTTGTATCTAGTACCAGGTTGGCATAGACATTCCAGGAATCAGGTGCCAATCTAGATGTCAGGACACATTCAGGTACCGGCTAACGTCCCAAGAAAGAGGTGATCTCTAGGTACCCAAGTGACATCCTAGGTACCAGGTGACATCACAGATAACAGATGACATCCCCGGGAACCAGGTAACATTCCTAGAATCAGGTGACATCTCTAGAACCAGATGACATTTCAAACATCATATAATATCCCTGAAAACCAGCTATCCCTAGAAACAGGTGACATCCAGGTACCACGTGACAACATCTCAGGAAACAGCTGACATCCTGAGTGACAAACCAGTGGCCCTGGGCCTTACCTGCCGATGACTTCTATATTGGAGATGGCGTAGAAATACTTGTAGAGGTTCTCCCGCTGCACGTACGTGCCGCCCAGCGCAGGGCGGAGCAGCCGCATGCGCAGGTCGGTGAAGGTGAAGAACTCCTTGAGGCCCTTGGCGCTCTCCAGCCTCGTGTACAGGTTGTCCATGTTGCGCAGGTCAGGGCCGGCAAAGATGGCGAAGCGGTCCCTTACCTCGAAGCGCACATGCTTCTCCTTCTTGGACCCCGCCCAGCGTGAGTACTCCTCGGTGCAGAGCACCCGGTGGGCGCTAGACGGTGACATGTCTCGGGCCCGGCGGGCGGGCATGCCGAAGGCCTCCATGCAGTCCTCCGCATAGAACTGGTAGGGCTGCCAGGTGCGGCCGTTGTCCAGGGACTTCTCCAGGACCATGACCGTGGGCCGGCCATACTCGAAAGTCATCACCACGTCATCCGTCAGCTCCACGCTCTTGTTCCATGAGAGGGTGATGTTGGCCTCCAGGGGACTGGGGTAGCGACTCCACGTGACGCTTTGCCAGTAGGTGGCCAGTCCCTCGTCTTCCCGGTCAAACATAAGCCTGGGTGGGTGGGCCAGGTCGGGGTTGGAGGCATCACACTCGTTACTGCACAGGTAGGGGTTTTCCTGCAGAGGAAGAGAGACAGGAAGTAGGTGCGGGTCCCTGGGAAGGGCCCGTGGAGTGCTCGCCTGGTGCCTAGCCCCGATGCGGACAGTGGGAAGTGCCCGTCCCACGCAGATAGCAGGTGCCTGACGATAAGATAACGGGGTGAGGGTGCACAGAAAGCTGGGGCTCTTAGACAGTAGATAGTCTGTACTTTCTACTCAGTGATCTTTAAGCCCATAACTGCTCTGGATGGCAGACCTATTAATTAACAAACAACAAACCCCGCGCTGACAGCCGCACAGTGCCCCAGTCCACACAGCCACTTTGATGAATATTTCAGGTGTCTGTGCAGAGACAAAGTAGCTTGGATCTGAGTTAAAAACCTCTTGCTCTCTAATGAGCCATGAGGCCCCTGAGGGGGGTGGACACATTGCCACCACCATCCCTGGCCACCCGAGCCAGCAACACTGCAGGCAGCCACTGGCCACGGGCTTTGATCCTCCACAGTACTGGGCTGGTGCCCGGCCGCCTAGTGTGGCTCGGTGGGCGCAGCTAGCCCAGGGGGTTCACTAAGGTGGGACCCACAAAGCCCTGACCGACCAAAATAGCTCTGTCCCAAGCACCCTGTGGTGCCAATGTCCACCCTACCTGCCTAGCCCTGCTGATGAGTGGGACCAGAAACCTTGGGGTACAGGGAATTTGCCACCAGCCTAGCACCTTACTGAGTAGGGAAACTGAGGCCCAGGGAAGGCAAGATAAACCCAGGCCTTCTCAGAGGGATTGGAAGTACTTCTGAGGAAAAACCAAGCCCTACCAATCCTCCCTCTCCCTCCCCTTCTCTCTCTCTGTCTCTCTCTTCTCTCTCATCCTTCCCTTCTCCCCCTCCCCTCTCCTTTCCATTTTCCTCCCGATCCACCCCCTTCTTTCCTCCTCCTGCCCTACACTGCCTCAGTGGTACCCCCTTCAGGTCTGGCAATCTTACAAGCACAATGACAAGGAGGAGCTTTATGTTACTTTCACTGTGTCTCATGCTGTTGGCCCGAATGGGAAGGGGCTGAATGACCTCCATGGGCTCGATGACAAGCAGAGGCCAAGCCC
The DNA here is from genome assembly GCF_049852395.1 of Peromyscus maniculatus bairdii. Classification (NCBI taxonomy): domain Eukaryota; kingdom Metazoa; phylum Chordata; class Mammalia; order Rodentia; family Cricetidae; genus Peromyscus; species Peromyscus maniculatus. The sequence goes on along the minus strand of NC_134855.1, from coordinate 11,120,237 downwards.
AGGGACCAGGAGGAAGTAGAGGCTGCTGGGCTGGAGGAGGCTGGCTGACCATGAGGTCACCCCTACCTCCCCGCCACAGGTAGCACGAAGGAGCACACCCTGAGCCCAGGGCAGCATGCTCCTGCTTGTGTGCTGGGAAGTGGATTGGCGGACACACACACACACACACACACACACACACACACACACACACACGTTTGCACGTGAATGAGGGCCTGAAGGACAGCTCGATGCAGGCTGGATGCTCTCCCACTCCCTTTTTCCTGCTGCCCTGTTCCTCACCTGGGACTGGTCTGTGTCCCCTCACATTCATATGTTAATGCCTAACCCTCAGCAACCCCAAAAGGTAGCTAGCTGTATTTTGAGACAGTCTTTAAGATGACAGTTGGCTGGCTTTGATCCCAGCACTCAGGAGAAAGAGGCAGGCAGAACTCTGTGAGTTCAAGGCCAGCCTGGACTACAGAGCAAATTCCAGAGAAACCCTGTCTTGGAAAGAAAAAAAAAAAAAGATGAAAGAGTGAGTTGAAGGAGCCCCTCTGGTGGTCTTTCTCCTTCTGAGAAGGTCCCTTATGAGGAGGGCTCACACAGAAGCAGCGGAGGCTTCTGCACACCTGGAGGAAAGACGTGAGACACCGATGAGGTGTGCCCTAAGGAGGGAGGCCGCAGGAGCCACGCCTCCAGCACCTTGATCCTGAAACTGCGAGGCAGTAAATGTCTTTGTGAAGGTGTCAGCTCCTAGCAAGCTCATCCATGGAAGCAAGTGGGAAGGGCGGCAGTTCAGTGGGCGTTGCTGACCCCGGGTTTTCCAGGGTGCTCTCAGGGACTCTTCCATAGCCTTTTCCCCTCCTCCAAAGGCCATGTCCTTCCCCAGGCCACCTGGTCCCTGGGTAATTTTATTAATGTCTGCCAATCTCATATCGCTATTCCTGTCACACACACACACACACACACACACACACACACACACTCCCCAGATGCTGTGAATCGCGTACCTTTCCTTTTCCCTGAATCATTTCCCAGCCTCCTGCCTCACCTACCCCTAGCCTGCTACTAGTCCTTGGGCTAGGGGGTGGGGGACACAGCGTTCCTCAAAGCCATCAGCTGTTCCTGGCCTCCTATCATAGAGAAGATGGATGCAGGGGCTTTGCGAGGGTCTGGGGACTCCAGCCTGATTAAGAATACATGCTGCCCAACCTGCCGGGCCTGCCAGCCCCCTCCCCAACCCCTGGGAAGCAGATGGTGAGACACTAATGAATCAGCCTGTGTATTTACCAGGCTCATGCCGGCTGCAGAGAGGGCTTTGCCAGCCACGAGCACAGCAAATAATCCCAAGCCGTGGCCGGCACAGTCCTCTCAATGTCTCCCCTCTCCCTCCCACCTCACAGCCACCACAAGATCTCAGCATCCTGCATCACCAAGGAGGCACGGGCTGTGGCCGGCTGCACCAGGCCAACCCCTTTCTGAAAGCGCATTGGCTCGGCCCTGGCTGGCTTTCCATGCCACACTAGGGAGAACTCCAGGGGAGTTCCAGCCGGCCCCGCCCCCACCAGCGGGACAGCTGAGGACAGCGGGAGGCAGCAGCGACTTTGCCAGCCTTCTGGGTCTCCAGCTTCCATGACTACAGAACAGATTAAGTGTTGGTGAAAACAGCCAAATGAAGTGGCCTGACAAGGACGGCCAACGTTAGGAGCGTTTCGGGCACCCTTTGACCTTGCGGAACGGAACCCAAGCTTAGCGCTGATGCAGGGCACGGCACTTGCTTCTCTGCCCACTTGCTGATTAGCACCCCAAAACAAAACAAGTCACACACCCCTGATTTTAAAAGCCCCCCCCCTGGGGGGGGCGGCTTAGGGACTCAGGCATGGTTCAGTCAGTAAAGCGCTTCCTGAAGGGACTTAAGTTTGAGGCTCAAAAGCCATGAAAGAGCCAGGCGAGGTGGTGTGGTTATAGCTCTGACTGTGGAGGAGAGGCAGACATCCACAGGCACATTGGCCGGCCAGCCTGACTAATCGGCAAGCTCCAGGCCAATGAGTCACCTTGTCTCATACCAAGGTGTATAGTTCCTATTAGGTGACACCTAAGGCTGACCACTGGCCTCCACTCATATGTGCACAAAAACATGCACACTACACAAAAAGTCTTGGAGTCCGTCCATCTGTCCCCGTCCTCCCCCCCCCCGTCCCCCCCCCCAATGCACGCGCCCCAACACAGTCACCCACCACATACATACATACATTTCCCATACAGTTTCTAGGAGCCCCCCCCCCCCCCCCCCGAGAACTAAGTCTGTGTTAGAACCCGTTGTTTAAGTGTATGGGGCCCTTAAGGAAACTGGCCCTAAGCTCAGCTCAGCTCCACCCTCTGGAGGCTTTGTGACCTTGAGAAAACCATCTGACTTTTCTGGGTCTCTATTTCCTTATCCTGTGTTGTGGGAGGTAGAGTGTAGAGAAAGCCAGGTGATGTCACCACTCGGTAGTGACAGTTTCACACAGCCCACTCCTGCATGTCCACTGGAGTGGGGGGTATCCCAGCCATCTTACAAGAGAAGGAGATGGCGGGGGAGCTGGGAGACGCTGGAAACCCGCGAACTCCAGGACACAGACCACCTTGAACACAGACGGCTTTAGTGACAGCTAGTCCAGAGGAGCGCAGTGACAGTGGGGGCAGGGGCAGGGGTTATGGCCGCGAAGTACACACCAGCCCACTGTCGCTTCCCCCGATACAGTGGCACTGACCTTGGAGAATGCTGGGGAGTCAGAGCTCAGCATCTCTGCAGCTGTTCTGTCTCCACACACCCCAAGCAAGTCACCTGGAAGGTAGGCAGTGTAGCTACCCTGGCCCAGCAGCACAGGGCACCAGGGTGGGGTAGGGTGGCATGACAGGTCTCTTGCAAAGTCTCTAAGCATGAGACAGGCTGGTAAAGCCGTTTTGCACCAGGCTTGAGCACTTTCGTCTCTTTGAGGATTTTGCTTTTCTGTTATTTTTAGGGCAAGAGTCAGAGTCCAGGGGGCAAACACACTGGACAAGCTCCAGGTGAAAAGCATTCTGGGACAGGAAGTGAACTGCTGTCAACAGAGCAACCCTCATCTGGGAAAGTTCAGCCATGCGAGTCTCCAAACCCCTAGCCCAGAAGTCCTCACAGGCCTCTTGGGTCTTAAGCAGCCTGTGTTCAGGTGGTCTATGTCACGGAGTTCCCGGGTTCTCGGCATCTCCCAGCATCCGCCTCCATCTCCCTCCCCTCCAGCTGACATGCAGGAATGGACTGAGTAAAACTGTCACTACCATGTGGTGACATCACCTGGGTTCCACACAGAACACAGGGCGAGGAAACAGAGGCTCAGAGAAGTCAAGTGACTTTCTCAAAGGTCATCAGACTTGGAATGGTCTTGGCTAGAGAAATGGATGGCTTCATACCAACTGGGCTTGAAATCCAAATCTGTGTTGGGACAAACTCTCAGCCACTGCCCATGATATGGGCCAACTCGGTGCTTTGCAAGGGGGCTTGACAGGTAAGTCTGTGTGGACTGAGGAGGAGCAGATAATCTTTTCAGCCACATGCAGGCTCCCTGAGTCTGGGTGAGTGTTCAGCTTCTTCAGACCTGCTGGCGTTCAACACATACCACTACAAAACTATGCATTTTTAAAGATTTTATTTTATTTATGTTATATGTATCTCTCTCTCTCTCTCTCTCTCTCTCTCTCTCTCTCTCTCTCTCTCTCTCTCTGTGTGTGTGTGTGTGTGTGTGTGTGTGTGTGTGTGTGTGTGTGTGCATGCTTACATATGTGTTCAAGTACCCATGGAGGCCAGAAGAGGCTATCAGATGTCCTGGAGCTGGAGTTACAGGAGGTTGTGAGTTGCCACTGTGGGTGCCAGGAACTGAACCTGGGTCCTCTGTAAGAACTGAAAATGAATGCTCTTAACCACTAAGCCATCTCTCCAGCCCCCTCGAACTATTTCAAGTGGAAAGAATTTGAGAACCTTCTATGCAGTAAGGTCACTCCTGGCCCTTCTCTTCAGCAGGTTGTCAGGCCCTCACTGAGGAGGGGCCTGTGTTAGGAGAAGGAAAGGGACCCCCTAATTCTAAGGACACAGGGTGTCAAGCAAAGAATCTGAGCATCCGGTCCTTGGTGAGATTCCCCCGGTTTGTGAGCCCCCACCAGGCCTCGTACCCAGTTTTTCTCTTTCATCGTCCCCCTCACACCAAGCATCAGAACACCACCAGGAGCTCAGCAGGCGAAGGCACTTGCCTTACAAGCCTTGAGTTCAAGTCCCAGATACCCCCATAAAGGCAGAAGGAGAGAACTGACCCACAGTTATCCTCCGACCTTAGCACAGAGCACATGTCTCCACATCATGTGCCTGCATGCATAATAACAATAGATAAGCAAAACTTTAAGTTATGATGATTATTATTGGCTTTTAGAGACAGGGTTTCACTGTGTAACAGTCCTGGCCATCCAGGACTTCAAATTATTTTAAGAATACACAGATTCAAGCCAGGCAGTGGCGGTGCACTCCTTTAATCCTAGCATGCAGGAGGCAGAGGCAGGCAGATCTCTTTGAGTTCAAGGACAGCTTGGTCTACACAGTGAGTTCCAGGATGGCCAGGGCTGTGTAGAGACACCCTGTCTTGAACTTTGCTGCCCCCCACCCAAAAAAAGAATACACAGATTCACCCTGGTCCTAGTCCTTATGAAGGCTCATGTGTCACATAAAACTTAAACTAAACCTATCTGTATGCTTTTCTCTTTAATCTATGTTTTTCTTTCTCCTTTCTTTCTTCCCTTCTTTTCTTCCTGGTGCTGGGGATGAATTTCAGGGGCCCTGTACACTTGCAAACGTTCTAACACTGACACACCCCCAGTCCTCCAATGTTTCCTTCCTTCTTTCTTTCTTTCTTTCTTTCTTTCTTTCTTTCTTTCTTTCTTTCTTTCTTTCTTTCTTTCTTTCTTTCTTTCTTTCTTTCTTTCTCTCTTTCTCTCTTTCTCTCTTTCTCTCTTCCTCCCTTCCTCCCTTCCTCCCTTTCTTTCTTTCTTTCTCTCTCTCTCTCTCTCTCTCCCTCCCTCCCTCCCTCCCTCCCTCCCTCCCTCCCCCCTCCCTCCCTCCCTTTCTTTCTTTCTTTTTCTTCAAGACAGGGTTTCTCTGTGTAGCTTTGCACCTTTCCTGGATCTCGCTCTGTAGACCAGGCTGGCCTCGAACTCACAGAGATCTTTCTGACTCTGCCTCCAGTGCTGGGATTAAAGGCGTGTGCACCACCACCCGGCCCCAATCTTTCTTTTTAAATTGTTTATGTATTTATTTAATGTGTATGGGTGTTTTGTCTACATATGTCTGTGTACCACATACATGCCTGGTGCCCATGGAAGCCAGAAGACATCAGATTCCCTAGAATTAGGGTTACCGATGATTATGAGCTGCTGTGTGGGTGCTGGGAATCAAACCTAGGTCCTTTGGGAAATCGGCCAAGTGCTCTTAACCCTGGGCTATCTCTTCAGCCTCTTTAAAAAAATATTATTTATTTTATGTGTTTAAGTGTTTTGTCTGCCTGTATATCTGTGTAGTATGTGTAGAGGAGGCTAGATGAGGACTTTGAATCCCTGTGACTAGAGTTACAGATGGTGCTGGGAATTGAACCCAAGTCCTCTGGAAGAGCAGCCCGTGCTCTTAACTGCTGAGCCATCTCTCCAGCTCTTCAGCTCCCTATCTTTGTTTTTTGATAGGAGTCTCAGCCCGGAGAATGGGATGGGTGAGGAAAAGACGCTGCTTCTTTTACAGGTGAATTCCCTGACAGCAGCAACCTTGTTTGTCTCTGTCCTCACTGAAGCTTCAGCCCGTGGTACCCTCTAGGACTCAGACAATCTTGGTTCAATGAATGAAAGCCCAGGGAGGATCCCTGGCATGATGAGCACAGGCTATTAATTCCAGCACTCGAGAGGCAGAGGCAGGCGGATCTCTGTGAGTTGGAGGCGGATCTCTGTGAGTTGGAGGCCAGCCTGGTCTACATAGGGAATTCCAGACCAGCCAGGGCTACACAATGAGACCCTGTCTGGGTACCACAAGATGAGCTCAGGGATGCTGGATGCAGGAAGGAAATGAATTGGCATCATGTATGCACCTGTCCCAACCCAGCAGCACAATTTCCCTTCAGCATCCTAGGGGGCAGATTCTCCAATGCCCAATACCCAGCTCTAATGCCAGTCAGGAAACTGCCATTTACTCAAGAGAGAAAGGACATAGCCACCCCCAGCCCGTGCCACCCGCCCCCAGGAGGCAGACAGCCCGTGTCTCTGCCACCCGGGTGTGTGGGCAGGCCCTGAACAGTTCAGCAGCTGACAGATTCTCTTTGAACTTGGCTGCTGAGCTGTCAGCATCACTGGGGGCTGGAGATGGTTTCTGTGTCCCAGGTGGGAGGCAGGAGACCCCAAGGAGTAGCCCAGGGTATAGGGTGCTGAGATGAAGGGGAACACAACCCCAGCTTTCCATTCTTACAAAGTCTTGGGACTTAGGGGTGAAGTGAAGGTGGAGAATCCAGAAGGCAATCAAGGCAGCATTTCCCTTCTCCTTGGGCGTGGGGAGAATCGGTCCTGGCCACATTGACTTCTTGGGTGCATTGCCCCTAACACCAATGACATATAACTTGGGTCGGGCCTGGATCTATCTATACCTCAGTTTCCCTATTCCGGAAATGATAAAGCAGGAGTCAACAGACCAACTGTGCCATTGCTACCCTAAAGTCTCAAATTCTTTACACTCCTCCTTTCCATGGCCACTTGGGATGAAGGGAAGAGAGCCAGAGCCTCCCCACCCCCAGTGGCAGGGAGAAAGCCAAGTGCTGGGGGAATTCGCCCTAACGAATGATTTCCTATTTCTTGGTAAGAAAGTTGCAGTGGGATGAATTATTAACAAGGCGGAAACGGAGATTGTGTTTGCTGCTGGTCCTAATTCGGGCTGCCCTGCGTCCCTAACTCCCTCCTCCTTCTCTGCGCTCCTCTCTCCAGCTAGCTCTCTGTATTGTTCTGTGGGTTCATTGATTACTCCCCTCTTCTTCCTCTGCCCCAGCCAGCAGCAAGGTCACCTGCCTCACTCTCACGAATCAGCAGAAACCCACTCAGAGCGGCAGCCGTCCAGGGAGACTTATTCTTCGGGACATAATTCCCATGCCCTGTGAATTATGCAGGCAGAGGAGGATGAGCTGCCCAGCCTGGGCCTGAGCCTCCATCCTTCATCCTAGCAGAGTACCACCCAGAGCCTCAGTAACTGTCCTCTTCTCCGAGACCCAGACTCTGATCATGTCCTAGACGGAGGTCTACTTTGGACCCAGAGTCTCAGGCCACCTCCCAAGCCTGTTGTGGCTTTAGCCCGAGTCAGCAAAACATTGCTTGGTCCTGCGCTGTGTCACCATGCAGAGCAGCTTTGGAGGAAGACACCTAAAGGAAGGCCTTTCATTTCAAACCTGTCCACCATTGCCTTCCTCCTAGAACCTTCTATATGCGAGCGTAAAGTCCAGGAGAGCAGGGACCACACGGCACCTCACCTTGTATGACACTCTCCAGCGGTTGCTTCATGCAACAACATTGAATGGCCACACTGGGACCCTCACCACCTGTGTCATGAGAGCTGTATCCAGTGGGCTGTGGGCCCAAGCAGCAGCTGAGGAAATGCCAACCCCAAGACCTTCAGTCTGTTTGGGGATGCTGGCTTTAGCATCCCTTCAGGGGGCCTGGGGATACCAGGTTGTGCATGTGGCCGAGACCCCTGGGAGATGGCCTGTTGGCTCAAAGTGGAAAGCCAGACCCTGCTCGGACTCACACGGCCTCCAGGGACACACCCCAGTATGGCTGGCTTTCTCCATCCACAGAGCAACCACAGGGAGTCGGGGTGAGAGTTTCGCCAAGGCAGTGACTACACGAGGGTTAATCTCTTCAAGAACTTGAAATTGTCTTTAAAAAAAAAAAAAAAAAAAAAAAAAAAGGCTCCATTCTGCTTTGCCCTGGGCATATGTGAATTCTTCCCACAGCCAGACTTCCAGGAATGTTTGGTGGGGGAACTCTTTCCCAGTTCTGAAGCGTGCCTGGCAGCCAGCCTTATGGCCCCCACACGCAATGAATGTGCTCCAAGCCCTCAGCGTACCCACCTACCAAGCAGACACATGTGGGCCCCTGCCTTGGAAGAGGGCGACTCCTCTACATTTGCATACATCTAGACACAGGGTGCTCACTACCACGAAAAGGCAACTGGATTGCTCTGTTTTTAGAGTCTTTAGCTGTCTGTTTTGGCACGTGCTCTACAATGCCTGCTCCAAGACTCCTTTCTGGGTCCTATTTTCTCTCATTAGGCCACCAACATGTTCTAGTCCATTAGATGAAGATGAGACAGAGGCCCCATGAAACCAAGTCTGCCTGTCCACACTTTTTCTTAGGTAGGATTTTTCGTATCCCAGCTAGCCCCAGACGCCCTATGTAGCTGAGGCCAACCTTTGGTTTCTGATCCTCTGGTCTCTACCTCTGAGGACTGGAATGACAGGTGTGTGTCAGCACTCCCAGGTCATGCAATGCAGGGCATCGAACCTGGGGTCTTGTGCATCTTAGGCAATCTCTCTGCCAGCTGATACAAGCCCAGGTCCAAGCCTGCCTCCTTCTTCATCAGGAGCTCAGCAGGCTCAAAGGCTTCCCTCCAGCTTTCCGGTGTTTTTGTCCCGCCGTCCCCCACCTGTGGCGTCTGCACACCCCATCTCTGAGCTCACACTCCCCACTCACCTCACTCCCCATCAGGGGCTGCTCTCACCACCTGAATGATTCAACATTTTCCCTTAATTTCTTTAACAAGCAAATGAAAGGAAAGGAGGGGTGGGAGGAAGAAAGGAAGAGAGAGGAAGGGGTGGGTGGGGGTAGGGCTTGGAGAGGAGGAAGCCACTGGTAAAGTGCATTATTGATTGGAGACTTAGAAAATGCTTAGAGGGTAGGAAAAGCGTCCTGTTCTTTAAAAGCTTGTGCAAGGCGTAAGCTAGACACAGGCAGCCTTCCCAGAGAGGTCCTACTCTGCTGACATGAATATTTCATCACGAGGGAAAAAGGCAGGCTGCGAGGATTCCAGCGCAGGGTGGGGTGAGTGCATCATGGCGCGGCGGCCCCTCCACATATCCCTGGAGCCCGGATCATCCCACCTACTGGTGGCAGCTGCCCCGGCTGGCTTGCTGAGGCCAGAGACAGACTTAGCCAAAGGGCAAGGTACCCAGAGGGGTAATAGACCTTAACCCCACTAACCGGTAACTCTGTCCCAGGCCCTGTCCTGTCCGCACAGGAGACACCATCAGCCCCTCGGTCTCCTCTCCCCAGCCCACCCTCAACCTGACTCCAGGTACCTGTGTAAAGTGATGAGGCAAGTGCTGTGGCCTCCTGAGCCTTAGCACCTGGAGTCCCTGAAGTCCAAGCCTTGGACCCTAGTCCTGCCCATTTCCCCCAACACAGCTACTCCCTCTCAGTTCTCCAGCCTCTCTAGCCAGCCTTGGCTTCTTTTGGGGGACAGGGGGAGGTGTGTATGTCTTGTGCTTGTTTATGGGTGTGTAGATGTGGTGGTGGTGGTCTCTGTGTGTGTGTGTGTGTGCATGTGTGTGTGTGCATGTGTGTGTATACATGTGTGTGTGTATGTGTGTGTGTGCATGTGTGTGTGCATGTGTGTGTGTATGATGTGTGTGTGTGCGTGTGCGTGTGCGTGTGTGTGTGTGTGTGTGTGTGTGTGTGTGTGTGTGTGTGTGTGTGCTTGTATAGGTTAGAGGTCAACCTTGGATGTCATTCTTCAGGCACTTTCCACTTTTTGTTAGGGACCATCTCTCATTGGTCTTGGGTTTGCTAAACAGTATAGGAGAGCTGGCCAGTGAGCCCTGTATCTGGCCAGTGAGCCCTGTGTCTGGCCAGTGAGCCCTGTATCTGGCCAGTGAGCCCTGTATCTGGCCAGTGAGCCCTGTGTCTGGTCAGTGAGCCTCAGGGATCCATCCACCTCTGCCTCCCCACAGCCAGGATCACAGGCTCTTGGATTACAAGTGCACAGCTTTGTGAGGGAGTTCTGGGGATCAAACTCAAGTCCTCGTGATTCTTGGCAAGTTCTTTGCTGACTGAGCCATCTCACCAGCTGACACGCCCCCTTCCTTTCTCAGGTTGGGGCTCCTCTATCTGAAGGCTCCACCCAGTGGCAGGTGTCTGAGTAAGCACCCCTCCCTGAGGACACCTCCCTGGCTCTGTCCCAGCTGCCTATTTGTGCACACAGAATGCCATCTGTGGTTAACAGCAAGTCTGTGTGACCTCAGGGTGCACTGGGAAGACAGGAAAGGCACAAGCAACGTCCTCAGGGGTGCGGAGTGAGAGACCCTTCAGTGGGTCCCCTTTCTGGGTTCTCAGTAGCCAGAATAAAGTCATAAGAGTGGCACAACTGACTAGCTAACTAACCAACCAACTAGCCAACTAATCAATGAGCCAAACAACAAACCAATTAACCAACTAACCGACCAACTAATCAGAAATTTCTTAGCTAGCCAGAAAAATCAATTAATCAATCAACCAGCTAACCAATGAATCAATTAGCCAACTAATCAACCAACCAATCAGCTAACCAGCTGTGAGAGTTCATCTTCATCATCACCTTGGAAGGATTTGAAATCACTAAGAGATACACCTCTGAGCATGCCTATGTTTCCAGAGAGGTTTAACTAAGAAGGGAGCTCCGTGCTCTTCATCCACCACCCCATGAGCGTTGGTCCCAGTTGAAGAGTGAGCAAATGTCCTGAGATCGGCATTCATCTCTCTGCTCCTGACTATGAGCAACTATCTCACACTTCGGCCACCGTGACTCCCCAACCATGATGGATTGTACCCTCAAGCTGTGATCCCAAATACGTTTCTTCTGTTACAGAAAAAAAAAAAAAAAAGCAACTAATACACCCATCAAAGAAAGCCTTACACTGATGACTCAGGCGTGCTGCGGGGTTGAGAGGCTGGCACGGTTGGTCAGACCTGGACCGTCAGGTCATCGGCTACCACTCTCATTTTACAGAGGCCAGATGCTTGCTCAACTTCACACTTTTGCTAACTCGGGCATGTGGATCCCTAGTAGAGGCACCCAGGGAAATTGCCTATGATTTGATCTCATGTATGATACTAGCACCAAGTCCTGCAGGAGATATGGCTGGGACAGAGGATGCCTGAGGTGGAGGACCAGACAAAGAGCTGAGCTGTGATGGGTGTGCACAGCGCTGCAGGGAATGATGAGTTGCTGTGTATGCTGGTCTTGGAGCTAGCTGGGGCTCATGGGAGATAAGGCCAAAGGGAAGGCAAGCCCCAGAGGTCTGTGCAGTGGATGTGGGTATCCCCGGGTCCTAAAGGGAGAAGCAGCTCCACTGTGGGGTGGGTGAGAGCGTATGTGTTCTTCTTCTTTGCTCCTCATCTCCTTACCCTTGGAGTGATCTTCTCACTCTATATGTGATATATGGGTAGCAGTGACCAGAACAAGAGCAGGCAAGGGCCAGGAGGCAGCCCTCCTCATGGCTCCAGACCCTCTGCTCACTGGGGTTCCTCAGTGCACTATGTCTGAGGGGACAGTCTGTCTCCTCACCCTCCCAGAGAGCTTGTCACAATCCCTCTGTTCACACATGCCCAGCCATGCAACACTGGGTGAACCCCTGTCCAGGTTTGTAAGAGTTCTACAAGTGAGCTGTATGCGGGCAACTTTGAGAACCACTGATGGATGGAAGTCCTCCCCGAGGCTGCCCTGTATCCTTCCAGCCTTGGGCATCTGGATTTCTTCAATTCAGAGACCAGAGCAGCAACCCCCCACACATCTCCCTTGGTTCTCAAAGGCCTTCATCCTGTCTGAGCTGCCGGCACCCCTGTCCATGCTGGCTTTGGGGGTTGGATTCTGACTCCCAGACTTAGGGAGTGCTCCCCAGCCTCTCATTTTTCACACTCTGGTTCCTCCTGGGCCGTGAACAGTGTAGGACTTTTTATGAAGTTCCAGAGTGCCAAGGGCAAGGTCACTGCCTCCAGACCTGGGATGGTGGGATGGCTTCCCACCTGGATGTGGGCAGTGGCATCAAGGGGACAGTCTGTCTCCCCACCCTCCTCATTCTCATACCTCTCCCTAGGCCGAGAGGATCCAAGCACTGGGCGAGCAGATGAGCAGGCAGACAGGATTGTCCAGTGTTAGACAGGCAGGCCTAGAGCACCCTTTCTCGCCCAGCGCTCCTTATGCCCTCTATTTTTAGGTCCATTACTGTCCACTGGCGGGTACAGTTTCACCACTCCATCCTCAGAAAAGACAGATCAGATTCCAGGTTTAGAGGAATAAGCAAAGCCACCCCGCCTTCGATGGAGCTGGTGCGTGGGAGATCGCATGCTTCCAAATAGACGTAGAGCAAGTGAGTTATCAAGTAAGTGGATTAGCAGGCTCCATCTCAGCTCAAAGAGGAGTGGGTGGGAAAACAGCATCACTCCTCCTCAGGCTCCTTCCTCCAGGGCTGAGGGGGCCCTCCTCATCCAGCATGCATGCGTGAACACGCACAGATGATAGCTCCTTCCATTTCCCTCTCCTTCTGAGATATGCAGAGAGACTCCCAACAGCCCTGTAGACACTAAGGACTGGGCAGCCCAGCATGCTAGAAGCTGTGTGAGCTTGGACAAGAGGTTAAACCTCTCTGACTCTGAGATGCCTCACATTTAAAGCAGGGTTTTAATATAATTCTACCATGTGTTCTGTGTGGATTCAGAACTAGTCTATGTTAACTGCTTAGTATACACGAGGCATTCAGTAAATGTGGCCGTTGACGGAGGCTGTGGAATCAAGACCTTTAGATGGCAAGAAGACACACCCTGACTTCTCTGACGTTAAAGGCCCCTGTAAGCAGGACCCTCTGGAGTTGTACCATTGGCCACCAGGGTCCACAGTTGGAGTCGGGGCTGTCTAGGAAGTGCCCACAGGGTTTGCAACCTTGTGTTTGTATGTGTACACACGAATGCACACCTGCCCAGGTCCTATTCCGGGAAGCACTATAGGCTCTCAGAGGGTTTGGGGGCCCCTGTAAGTCAGGAGCCTCTGCCCATGGGCCTTGTGCTAAGACAGGAGTTGGTTTCTGCCTTTGGTCCCCTTCAGGTCATCCCCAGTGTCTGGGTAGATGCTGCTCTTCTCTCTACCAGTAAGTAAATGGAGGAAGTCAGGAGTGCAGGGGACAAGGAGGTCCCCACTCAGAGCCCCTCATTTGTCCTTCCTCTTTTGGGGACCGTGGAAAGGCTGCCCAGCTATTGCAGAGGGCAGACCTGTCCCAAGGAGCCGGCTAAGTGTAGTATCTGCCACACGATTGTTGGTAAAGGTTCTGGACTGGGGTGCTCTTTGTCCCCCCAGCACCACTGACTCCCCCTCCCGCCACCAACCACCTCTTGATCCCCCAGAGGCCGGGCACTCTCTAAGAAACATCAGCTTCCCCAGGAGCTGCCTCTCCCAGCCTCCTCTTCACCTTTGTGCAGACACCGGCCAGCCGTGGTGGAGGGGATGTCCAGGGTCTTGGTTCATTTCCACTTATTTCCCTGGGCGGTGCTTCTAGTCAAGTGGACAAATGGCTTGGCAGCAGGAGGGAGATGGAATGGGGACTGAGGAGGTCTGAAGGGTCCCCTGAGACTTAAGACAAACTACACTGGATCATCTTTGCAGGAGGGGCCGACACACACACACACACACACACACACACACACACAGCCCTGCCAGGGTTTAGATCTGGTTATCCACCTGGGAGTTCAACTTCAACCCCTTTCTACCAGACCAGCCAGGTTTCTCTGCAGCTGCCCCTGCCACAGCAGCCATTCAGACCTGTGCTATAGAAGAAGACTTGGGGACACAGTGGCAAGACTCTGAGGAGGATCCTGGTTTGGGCTGTGTAACTCAAGTGTCTTCGCCCCTCTAACCATCCCTGTCCTCATCTGTGTGACAGTCTTGTGGCAGTAGCCACAGTATGTATGGTGCCTGGGGAGATGGGCCAGTATACTGCAAAAGAAGGGTGCATTCCCAGAATCCTACTTCAAGGACATCAAAGGTGCAGACTTCAGTGATCATTTATGTCCCCACACCACCCTATCCTGCCTCAGCCCGACCTTACACCTTCATGGTTCTGCTACAGGAGAACCATGCTACAGGGCTTAGTGTGAGATCTCTGTCTCCTGGGGTCTTCAAGATCCAGCTCTGAGAGGCACCTCTGGTGACAGAGGTGGCAGTTTGTGAGAGCCAGGAAGTGAGCTCATTAACCCTGCTGACCATACAGGAGCAGCTCCAGCCCGCAGCTGGCACAGGTGACCTCCAGGCGTGTCCCATGTCTCCTACCGTGTGTCACCAAATGAGTAAAATCCAGCGTGTGGACAGATAGACGGAGGACTAGAGGGGAGTGTCCTGGACTGGGACTCCACCAGGAACCTAGCTAGGGATGAGGTGAGTCTTGTGAACAGGGCCCGAGGGATGGCAGCTACCGCCACCGCCAGTCACTTTGCCCTGAGTGGCTGGCACCGTTGCAGTGTGCTTCTAGACAGTGGGGTCCCCCTGGCCTTAGGCAATTTCTGATTGCTCTTAAGTTTGGAGGGATTTTTGTCAAATATGTTTACTTAGTATGGACTATACACCAGCACCTGGGTGGGAACAGTCTTGGCTGATTGGAGGAGAGGAACAGAGGGGAACATGTGAGCATGTGAGGGTCTGGAGAGAAACACGGCATTCCACCCACTGAGCCTCCCCCAGAGTCAACCAACATCCCACCTAAAAGGCACTTAGGAGAGACTAGCCAGAGAGTGCAGAGGTGAGCACGTGGTGTGGCTCCCTGCTCACAGGCTGCACCAAGGCACAGTAGCAGGGAGCGTGCGCCTCTCCACCGTCCTCTGTGGGTCTCTGCAACCTTCTAGACTTTCTATCTCTGACTCCTGCCCATAACCTTGTCATGCACGTTGACTGTGGGGGCATCTTTTGTCCACTGTCTCTTTATGTGTATTCCATTTGTCTTCGAGCTGATTCCAGAAGGGAAACACTCCCTTTCGCTGGGCATTCCTTTGATGTCAGCTTCTCATGCCCTGTCTCACCTCATCACTAGAAATGTCCTTGGAGGCTTGAAAGCATCACCCCCATTTCCAGATGAGAAAGCAAGAGCTTGGGGTCACAAGGACTTATCCCAAGTTCCACAGCCCAAAAGAGGATCATTGTCAAAGCCAGCATAGGAGAACCTGCAGGTCTGTTTGTCTGTCTGTCTGTCTGTCCACCAATTGCCTGCCTCACCGAAAGCCATAATACCCAAAAGGAAATCCTTAAAAACTAGGGTAGGGGCTGGGGACGTGGTTGAGTTAGTAGAGTGCTCACTTAGCAGGCACAAAGCTCGGGGTTCGATCCCCAGCATGCCATAAACTAGATGTGGGTGGCTCACGCCTGTAATCCCAGCACTTGTGAGGTGGAGGCAGGAGGATCAGAAGTTCAAGTTCATCCTCAGCTACATAGTAAGTTCAAGGCCAGCTATGGCTCCATGGGACGCTGTCTCAAAAAATAAGGAGATAGAAATAAAATTGGGACATGGACAGAAAGGAAGCTGAGCCTAGCAGGGCAGTAGGCCCAGGCTTTCCAAGTCTTTGGCACTCTGGGGAGATATCTCTACTGGGTCCTTTTGTATACTCACTACTTTGCAGCTGCTGTTGCTCTCCTCAGGGTGTCTGAACCCAACTGCTTCCTCCCAGAAACGTCAGAAGCACCAGTGACCCCCATGGGCCTGGCATTTGGTGGCAGCATAGCTCCAACATCTCCTGTCCCGCACCAGCAGGAGACCTCTGTGCAACAAGATGACCTCCTGGGGTCTATTCTCATCCCAGAGAGCCTGTGGCTGCAGCTGAAGGCTAGTGCTGGCAACTCGAAGACACTGTGACAGACAGGTGAGGTGGGCAAACCCTTGCCTTCCACTCGAGGCTGATCCCACAGCCACGGGGAGATGGAAAAGTGGGAGCTTCCAGCTGCCCCGGGTCCTGATCAGAGGCCCAGATCTTCCTCAAGGCTCAGCCTTCATCCCTTTTCCTCCGAGAAGCCTTCCTGGACCACGGCATCCCTCTAGCCATGCGTCCATTTGTCCATCAAATGACTCTTAGGCACTAAGGCAAGAGGGAGACGCTCTCCACAGAGCCCTGTGAACCGAACACTGTCGGGCACTGCACTGGTGACAGCGTCCCGAGTGTGGTCTCCTGCTAGCCCCAACCTGAGGACAGAAGGTTGCATCCCCTGCTGAAGGTCACACAGCATAGGACTACAAACTGTCATCTCTCTGGAGACCCATCAGACACATTCGATGTTCATACATGTCGGCATACATGATGGAGACTAGCTACAGGCTAATGGTCAAATCTCATTCCAGCTTGCTTCTTTCTTCAGGAAGGTGATGAAGTGGGTAAGGCAAACTCTTAGATGGAGAAACTGAGGCTTAGAGAATGTTTCTTTTCTTTCTTTTCTTTTCTTTCTTTCTTTCTTTCTTTTTTTTTTTTTTTTTTTTTGAGACAGGGTCTCACTTTATAATACTGGCTAATCTGGAATTCACCGTAGAGACCAGCCTGGCCTTGAACTCACAGATGTCCACTTACTCTGTCTTCTTAGTGATGGGATTAAAAGCATGAGCCACCAAACCCAGCTTTTTTTTTTAAGTCAAAAATCTTTGTATTTTATGTGTATGGGTATTTTGTCAGCATGTGTGTCTGGGTACCACACGTGTGCAATGTCCATGGAGGCCGGAAAAGAGTGCCAGAGCTCCCGGAACTAGGGTTACAGATGCTTGTCAGCCACGACGTAGGTGCTTTGCAGACACAGCCAGTGCTCTTAAATGCTTAGCCATCCCTCCAGCCCCACTCAATTCCTACTCCAACCCCCTTTATCGAGACAGGGTCTCATGTAGCTCAGGCTGGCCTTGAACTTTCTACCCGGTTAATAATGACCTTGAACTTCTGATCCTCCTGCCTCCATCTACCGAGTACCACCACACCTGGTCTGTACAGCTCTAGTGACTGAGCCTTAGGCTTTGTGTGTGCTATGCACTCCAGCAGTGAGCCACATCCACAGCCCAGTGTAGAGAATTTGAATGGCTTATTCCAGATCATCAAGCCCAGAGGAGTAATGCCAAGATGTGATTCTCACCAAAACAGGTCTCTGCCACTGTCAGGAAGCAGCCACCGAGTCTCACACAGAGCAAAGCCTAGACTCCAGCCTTGCAAGGTCCACCCTGCTTTTCAAGGGTTCAACCTGAGCAATCTCAGTGCCTGATCCTATACCTTTCCCTCAGGACCCGCAGGTCCCTCTTGCTCTCTTCTCTTTCCCGGGCGGTGATCAACACTCAGAGCTGTAGAGATCTCAAGGAAACCGCAGGCCTCCTGAGCACTCACAATAAGCTTCCCCACTATAGAACCTGCCTGTGTCATCATGTCCTACAGTCTAGCTTAGCAGGTCTGGGGCAGGGCCCAGAAGTCTGCATTTCAGGCAGGCTGAGGCTGGGGGCCAGGGACCACACTCTGGTAATGAGGCTGCAAGAAGGCTGGGCCGACTCAGTCTCTCCTCCTTCGCCCCGTGGTGTCCTAAGGTTCTGTCCCCCCCTCAGCAGAGAAAGGAGCGAAGGCTGCAGGTAGGAGGCACCAGACACTGGCCCAGCCGGGCTCCAGGGTGCTTGCCTCACGCAGAAGGGTCCAAGGAGCTGTAGCTGCCCCCCTGTGAAAAGCTGAGAAGCCCTTTTCTGCTGGCTCCCCCTCCCTCCGCTCTCCCCCGCCAGGCCTGCCTCTGACCCGCAGCTCTCATTGAAATTTTGCCCTCTGCGGAAAGCTCATCCCTATTCATTTTCCTCATGCGTTTAGAGCCAATAGGTTTTTATTTATTCATTTATCTTGTCTTTTATCCCCCTGCCCTTCCTCACCAGGCTGGAATTTACAATTCAGTTCTCTGGTGGCCTTGCTGAAGGACAGGAACCTGGGAAAGCAGGGGCTGCACCCTGGGACTGAGAAGGGCAACTGTCCTTTGTCCCCTCTTGTCCCCCCGGGGTGCTCCAGGTTCACGTCCTGGTTGTTTGGGTGCTGGTTCAGGTAGGCCCACACCTGTTAGCAGCAGGGTTGCCAGAGAAGCCGGGATGAGCTGGTCCTGGCTTAGAAGACTAAGAGGGCACTGGGTGGTCTGGCTGCCCTCTGGTGGCTAGTTCGCCACATCTGCTTTGACTGAGGGCGTTTAAAGTCCCTGGGCATTCATCTACCACCTGCTGCCTGTAGACAAGAAATGCAGACTGTGATGTGGTCAAGGCTGGAATGAAGCAATATACTCCAGGGAAGCAGAGAAACCCAGGAAGCCACCGAGGGAGTAATAACAATGGTTGACGTCAGATAATTATGGCCATTGCACACCGAAGCACTCCCACATGCTCGCACGCGCCTGGCCCAGCTGTCTCACTGCCAGCGACACACCTACATTATCGTTTTTTATTGAAACGGGAAGAAACCCAGGCTCAGCGAGGTCAGCATGCTCAGAGAGGGAAGCCAGGCACCCTGATGGGTGAGCATGTGCTCTGGCCACAAATGAGTTTCTGCCTCGCCGGCCGAGCTTCTTGACCTTGGCAGGACTTAGGCAATCTTTCTAATCCTTAAAAGGGGATTAGACTGGGGTTTACCTCGGGGTGCCCTCAACATGGTTCAACGACACATGCCTGCAGCCTGCCCTGGACATGCCCAGGAAGGGCCTCAGTAAAAAGCGGTATTGGGGTTCTCATTCAGACTGGGTGTGATGCCCACCTCCCTGCAGAAGTCAGCACCTTCTGAGGGCTGCCCTCCACCTGCCCCGGTGGCGTTCCATTCTCTTTGAGCTCACATCTGTAATCAAAGGCAAAGCTGCACATTCCTATCATGGGACATTTATGTCCATGAGACAAGTGCTAAGAGGCTGGAGCCACATTGGGGTTCCTCCTGGACTTTCTCACCCATCCAGACCCCAGACCTCAACCAACATCAAGACCTGGTTCACCAGATAGGACAGGGTCCCAGACTTGCCTCTGGTGGTCCTCTGTAGCTCCTACACCCTTGAGT
The DNA here is from genome assembly GCF_049852395.1 of Peromyscus maniculatus bairdii. NCBI lineage: Eukaryota > Metazoa > Chordata > Mammalia > Rodentia > Cricetidae > Peromyscus > Peromyscus maniculatus. Next base: position 11,101,142 of record NC_134855.1, on the reverse strand, counting down.
AGAAGCTGGTTCCACGAATTGCCCCCAATCCTGGCAATGATTAATATTTTAAAAGACAAAATCATGTTGAGACTCTGCCTGGGAAATGTGTGGTTGGAGCAGTTCCCACAGGAGCTGAGATGTGGACTCCGAGTGGGATTCACTATGGCCTCGGCCCTGACTTTCAGGGCCCGGGCCCTTGCCTGTCTTGGGCCAGCATGGTCTTTTGGTGCTCAACAATGTCCACACACAAGCCAGTCTTGGCTCTCAGCCCTGAGCTGTCTCCTCCCTCCCTCCCTTCCCTTCTCCAAGCTGGCCCAGACCCAGCCACCACCCACAGTGACAGCCTTATCACCATTGACAAGTGGGAATCTACCTTCTTGGGCTCGCTGCTCTGCACTGTGACTGATGCTGCCCCAAGGGACATAGACATTTTCAGGAGCCTGGGCTGGGGACACCAGGTTGACTGTGCAATAAACCCAGCTTTCCCCAAGGACACTCAGAGGCACCGGCCACCTGCAGGGGGACACTGAACCCCCTCTTGCCGGCTCCCCTGACTGCTCTGCCCAGCCTCCGCCAGGGACTGGCCTGCTGTGTGCTGCAGGTTCAGCTTAACTCAGCAGCTTCCCCACTTTGTGCTGTGACCTTGGCCAAGGGCCTTCAACCTCGCTCTCTCGGTTTCTCTATCTCGAGGACCAGAATGAGCAAACACCCGGGACCCCGTCTCCGTGTCCAGTCTGATTTTGAACAACATGTATCCATGTTGACCTCTTACAATCACCCTCGGCGTACTTTATTAACACACCCATTCTTCAGCTGACAGAGCAGAAACCCGGAGAGACCCTGGTCTGACCCTGGTGAGACTGCCATTCAAACCTTCTGACTTTGTCCAAGGTAGAATCAGCCTGGTGGAGCCCAGGGAAAACCCCACAGAATAGCAGGCCTTGGGCTCTCAACCCCAAATTCCTGAGTTCTCGTCAAACTCTGCTATTACCAGAACCCTTAACATTGCCTGAACACTGGGGCTCCCGCTAGCTTCAAGGCACCTTCTTCTCTAACTAGGCTCGGGTGACAAGGCCTGAGCACCTGCCTCTTGACTAGGGGACAGCGCTGGCTGCGGTGCTGGCTGCATTCATCCAGCCTGATCTTCCGCCCCTGTCTCATGAATTCCTTCCAAGCCCCCCCAGAAACCGTCCTCTGCAAAATGCCTGGTTGGTGCTTGGCGCGAGCTGGATCATGATGCTATGCACCCCACTGGACTGGGCAGGCCGGGAGGGTGCACCACTAGAGGGGTGAACCCAAGCAGGTGGAAGTGTAACCTTGCAAACAGTACCCAGCTCACTGGTCTGAATGCTGACTTCCTGTAAAGGAGGAGGGGCTGGCTTTGAGACAGGAACTATGACTACTGTGAAATTCCTGGCAAGAAAACATCCCAGGGTCAGCTGGCCAAGACTGCTTCCACCCACAAAATGTCACTCAGCCCCCAGGGTACTCAGGGGAGCTCCGTTTTGGCACCTTTCCATGGTGGGATTTGGAGCTGGTCTTGTATTCGTGCCCTCTGGTTCCAGTCAGCCACCCCGAGGTCTTTCTCAGCGCACCGTCCCCCCCCCCCCCCTCAATTCAGTAATATAGAAGCAGTAGGCTGACTTACATGGGAGCAGAACCTTTCAGGGGGGTCTCCGCACGTGATGCCTGAGGGCTCCACTTTCACCTTGACATAATCCTTCAGGCGCATCACTTTGGGCTGGCAAGCATAGAACTCCCAGGTGGGGCCTTCATCTGTGGTCACCCAGGATTTGCAGATGTCATAGTCCCCAGAGGCCATCGGAAGGCAGTGCAGGAAGAGGGCCAGCAGGTGCAGCATGGCTGCGCAGTCAGAATGGGTGGGGCCCAAAGGGGCACCGGAGAGGTGGTGGTGGGGTCAGGGGGGACTCGGGGCTTCAGCATGGAAATACCACATCTACCAGGCAACGGTGGCTGGGATGTACCATGGACTTGAGTACTGCAGGCTTGCCAATGGTGGGAGCTTGTGTTCTCCAAATGGCCGATATGGAAAATCCGGAGCCAGCGTTTCTCAGGCTGCTGATGAGCAGATCAAAAAGTTGCCTGTAAGTTGGCGTCCTCCTAACCTTGGCATTACAACCTCCCCTGGAGGTGAAGCTGATCAAATCGGGCAGGCTCTCAAATTGTGACAGTGGATGGAAATGGGATAAGGAGGAAATCCGAAGGGATCCGGCATGGGGCTGGATCAGATTGCTTTTAATTTTTGTCCTTCCAATCAATCCAGGCCTTTAAAGAGCCCTTAATGTGTGATGTGCTCAACACGACTGCATAACAGCCCTCCAGCCTGCATGGCGAAGATAAAATAAAATCAGGAGGTGTACATGTTAGCTGGAAATGAGTCCCCTCTTTGGGACTGGACTTGGCATCTCAGGCCAATAAAAGAGATTTCTTTTCGTATGGGCTGCAACTGACAACAATTGTGTGGCTAGACTAGACAATAAAAAAGCCACCGAGGTGTTAACCGGAGAGGCCATTTGCCTCTGCTCTGGTGGGGACAGGCTCGAATGGGGGCTGGCTGACCTTGGCTAGTAGCCATTGGCCACTCATTGGGAAATTCCTGAGACTTCAGCTCTCACTCCATCCAGGTACCTGGGCTCTGGCTTGGCTTTCATTGTGAAGGGAGAAGAGAGACTGTGTTCATTAGCAGCAACACCTGCAACAAATTAGAAGGGGGTGGGTGGGTTAGAGACATAGAAGAACAAAAGCTCTCTAGCAAAAAAAAAAAAAAAGGTTGTATTAGCGAGATCTCCAGGGAAAGCCGGGCTATTTTGTTTTTAATTAATATCGGAGTTGCAGGTTTAGAGATGGGCATGCTATTAAGAAGGCGGTGAACCTCCTCATCGTTTGTAAGGGCGTTTGTTTGGTAAGGGTGTTCCTTCTGGAGGACCAGGAACTTTCTACAGCATTCCCAAGAGCCGGAGTTTAATAGTCGCTTTAACACACACTAAGTCGAACCAGTCCAAAAGCCCAAGTTGTTAAGGAGGAGGAGCACCCAACAGAGGGCCCGCCATTACTGCTGCAGTCCCGTAGGGAGGTCTCTGTGCGGGCCACCAGCAGTCTGCTCCCCAGTCACCGCACAATGGGAAACCATGAATTAAATGAATTAATGGCGGCGAGCAACTAGGAGGCCTAAGGCTTCCCCGGGAATCAGGGTGCTTTGTTGTGTTAGATTTTCTGACCAAGGCCAACAGTTTGCAATCATTTTAGGAGTGTAGCGTCTATTTTAAGCCTGCAGTAATCATTTAAAAGCTAAAATAAATATAGCTAATAGGAGTACTGCGTCTAGAAACATATGACTCGCAGACTCTAGTGTATTCCCAGGCGTTTGCTACATCATGGACGAATCTGAGCCCGCCAGCATGAGCTCCCCGCCAAAAATAAGCTTTGCCAATAGGGTAAAGGTTATTGCAATGGATGTAGCAAATAAATAAATAAACAAAGTCTATGTTATTAATTATTCTGGTTATAGTTAAACTCACAGTCGCTGAGTTTAAATTCCTAATCCTCACATATGGTAGCCTGACTCTCACCGGAAGCCCTTGTCAACCACTGCATACTGAGAGTCCCAGAGGAGTTAACTGTCTTTGCACGAAATACTGTCACCCAGACACAAGTACATCCCTGCCCCCAAATGACAAGGCAGGTGCATTTTGGTCCAGCTTGACTGCTGAGAGCTTCTTGCTCAGGGGGAAACCCTCAGCTAGTCCTCTGCTCAGGCTGCAGTGGGCCTCATCCATCTAAGTTAAGACCGCCCCTGCCCCCTCTTGGGATGAAGGACTCCTAATATAGATGAATGAGAACCCAGCCAGACCACACTTCACACCTCTCCTCCTGCTCTAGACCCCGCCCAGGGCTCGCTTCTTGCTAGAAAACTCTCTGGAAGAACGTGACCAAGCGTCTATTTTTTTTTTTTTCAGCCTGAGAAATGTAGTAAAAATAAAATAGCGCGGGCCCCGGCGATGGTTTGGACGTTTCCAGCCAAGCTCTGAGCTGCCCAGAAAACAGCATGCCCCTAATTAATTCTTCCAGCAGCCGGCTCCCGACTGTTCACTAACAGGTAGGGCGCTCCTGATGGCTGGGGACGACCAGAGAGCCGAGCTGCGGCGGCGCACAAGGCGGGCCCAGCTGCCGGCTTCATCTGCAGGGCCAGCGGCTGCTCCTGGCTGGGACAGCGCTGAATTCTGGCCCGTGTGGGAAGGCAACGAGGCCCTGAGGCCAGAGCCCCAGCGAGCTGCAAGCGGCGCAACTCGCAAATCTATTAATTGCTTTGCCGTTTTGTTGGCTTAAGGATCACACATTCCCTAGAAAATGGGGGTGGGGAAAACAACAACAAAATCTGCCAGGGGAAAATGTGTTTACAACCCGTCAATCATTTGGGCGTTGCTGGCATCGAGGGGGCACTGTGAGCTCAGCACTCGAAAATTACAGTAGATTTTTGCCAAAAAGAAAACAAGGGGCGGGGGGCCTAGGCAAGAGTCCGCGGGAAAACGAGGTAGATGGCAGGGAGCGAGGAGTCAGCAGGGGAGAAATTCAGAGTAAGAGGTTGCATCCTTGCGGATCGTTTTCTCCTTGGAAAATAAATCTTCACCTGATATTATTAAGAAACTGCAGCTCTCTGAAACAAATGGAATCAATGCGCTTTATTTTCTTTTAAGAGTCCTCAGGAACCGAGGGGGGCTGATAGCCTGGGTATTAAAACCCGAAAATTAGATTTTATCAGGATTTCTGAACTCAGATTTCTCTGTCTTATTGAATTAGCGCCTTTCGGAGCTGGCCGGGCTGCCAACAGGCTCCTGCTGGAGTCTCGGGCTGCGCGCTCTCCCAGTCAGAAACTTGGCTCTGCCGGGCGCAGGGTCCCTGGGGATCGGGGTGGGGTGGGACCTGGAGGGGGGCAGTCCACAGGAGGTTTATTCTTCCACCCAGGCTGGACAAAGGGTAGAAGGGGTGCGTGAAACTTGCTTTTGAGGAGGAATCGGGAAGGAGAGGGGAGCCCCACCGCCCGAGATTACCTTCCCCCTTCGCCGTGTCTCCCTCCTCCCCCCTCACCGCCCTGGACTGCCCCGCGCTCACCGCTGCCTTAGTGGACGTCCGGGTTCAGGTGTCCCGGTGTCCCCAGCTCTGGGAAGAGAGCGTTCTCCAGACCTCTGGTTTCTCCCTGACGCCCTCTCAGCGGCTGGGGAGCCCCGAAAAGTTGGGCTGTTGGGGGCGGGGCAGAGCACCCAGCTCTAGGACGCGTGGCTGAGGCCGCCGCGGGTAAGTCCCCGAGGACGGGCGGGGCTAGCCTGCGACCCGCAGACACCGAGGAGTCTGGCTGAGTCCGCGCTGAGCTTGGGGCGCGTAGACAGTGGCGTGCACTGCACTCGGAGCATAAACCGCCGCTGCATTTTGCTTTTCCGAAGTTCGGTGCAAACCGCCGGCACAATTAATAATCACGCCTTTAATAAAGGCCAGGCCAGCATCCAGGCTGCCCCCTCATTTGATATCGCCTCTCTTAATTAAAAGACACCGAGCAAAGCTCCTTGGAATTATTTGCATTCTTTTGCCCGGCGCGCAGCTGCTCCGTAGGGACCCTGACGCCGCTAGCCCCCAGCCCGTACCCACAACTTACTCCGAAGCTGACAGACCCGAGATCCGGCTCCCGCCTTCCCGCGCCTCTGCTCCCCCAAGAGTGTGACTTCACACTGTGGTGGAGCTCCCCTCTCCACCTGCCGACCCTCTTCCACAGCACCAAAGGAAGTTTCTAGCCTGCCTGGCCAAGAGTTCTCCGTGCGCCTTTAGAGCCCGGAGCCGACTTAAATTAGGGAAGGGGAAAGGCGGCGGAGAAAGGTTAATTTACTTTTCATGAACACAAGTAAGCAGGCGTTCTTGCAACGGTCCATCCCCTCCCCACACAGGCGCACAGGATGGAAAATGATGGGCTGGGTGGCGGGGAGCCCAGAGGGAAGACGAGCTACTCTACTTCTTAAAGATGCTGCACCGGGCGCGCGCACACACCCCTCTTCCGCGGCTCCAGTCCTCCGCTAGTAGCAGCCACCACCGAATAACTTTGCATCCTAGCCTCGGCTGGTTGGCCTGGAGTGACTCCCCGGCCCAGGGAGAACTAGCATCGTCACCTAAGCCTTTTCAAAATGAAAGCACCCTGGGCGAAGCTGCGGCGCCTCGGTCCCTGCCCGCCGCCCCGGCGCTCCCGGTTCGCCTTACCCCGGCTCGGAGCAGCTTCCCGAAGCGAGCCCCGAGAGGCCGGAGACCGCCACCCTCTGGTGGGTGCTGGGTGGGCTCACTCCTGCCCCGCGCCGCCGCTGCGGTGGCCGCCGTCAGATCGGGGCTAGGAAGCCCTCGGGCCGCCAGGGGGCCCGCCCGCAGCCGTCCGGGAGACGCCGGCCAGGGGAGGGGGCCAACTGCGCCGCCCGCATAGCCCGCCCGGGCCGAGCGGGAGGTCGCTGCTAACAAGTGCAAACTTTTGGGGGCCCCTGGGCAGCCAGGGGAGGACCGGCACGCGCGCCCCACTCAGCCCCCGGCCCGGGTGGGCTTCGCCGCTGCTGGTCCAGGCGCCCGAGCATCCCCCTGGCGCGGCGCCGGCCAGATGGCGGGGCGCCTCACCGCCCCCCTGCACTCCGCTCCAAGTTAATGCCGAGGCTAAATCCTCTTGCCATCACTCACGGTCACCATCGGGGCTTTTATCTCCCGGTCTGATCCGGGCTGCGTAACTTCCTCTGTGTGGCTTTAACACACCATCCCACCACGGAGCAACGGTCTTCTTAAAGGTGCAGGAAGGAAATACTGCGAGGCTCCGGGGAAGAGCCTCGGCCCGGGGAGGGGCGCGGCGAGCAGGGGCGTCCCGGCGGGCCCTTGGCCAGAATGGCCCTAGCAGGGGGCCGCCGGAGTGAGCCTGCTGTGGGGGGTCGCTGCCTACACATCGCCTGGCGGCCGGGGGACCAAGCGGTCCCTGAGCTCGGGGTGCATCCTCAGCAGACTCGGGTCAGGCACAGTAGAGCGGCATCTCCCTTCTTCCCAACTGTGGGGCCTGACTCGGTGCCAGCGCCCAGGGGTGTGGGGGCTGCCCCATCGGCACCAGGGAGGGGGCCAAGTGAGTCAGCCCCCACCCCCCACAGCCAGGGCTCTAGGTTGCTGGCTCCTTGGTCTCTGTCTCTTTCTCTCTCTGTGAAGCGCTGCCACCCAGAAGGCCCTGAGCAGTGGGTAAAGGGGTGGGTGGGTGGATTTGGGGAGCTGGGGAGGGGGAGCGCTCTGAGCGCACAACCAAAGCCTGAATACCAGCTGACACATCGCCGCCTCCAGCCTGATGGGCCCTGCTTTTGACGGAGAAGCCAAGCCAGCTCTGCAGGGAGCGCAGAGTAGGGGGGCAGGAGGGCCCTTGCTCAGGAGCTCTCAGCTTCCCTGGGGCAGGCCTGGGAGGACCACGTGGGAGGACTCCTGCAGAGGCCAGGCAGAGGCCACTGAGTTTGGCAGCGCTGGGGCAGCCCTGTGCTCTCTTCAGCCCCCTGGAGGCTTCCTGCCAGGCTGCCTCCAGGCCTGTAGGAGTGCATCCTGCTCTTCCCAGGGGCGCTTGTGGGTCTTTTTGGGTGCTCCTGGCTTCCTTGGGGTGGGTTCTTGCTGCAGTATTCACACAGAGATGTCATTTGGATGCATCAAGAACAAAGGGAGGGCTTGGGGGGGAGATGGGGCGTGGGTGGGGGAGACAGAGAAGGAGAGAAAGAGAAGGAGGGAGGGAGAGGAGAGGAGAGGAGAGGAGAGAGGGAGGGAGGGAGAGAGAGAGAGAGAGAGAGAGAGAGAGAGAGAGAGAGAGAGAGAGAGAGAGAGAGAGAGAGAGAGACTGGTCCAAGGTCACAGAGGGTGTCAGAATAGATAGGAGCAAGATAGGCTTGCACCTCAGTGCCCCACCCCGATGCCAACACTCACATCCACTTTAGCCCTTCCCTGTTCTCGGCATCCCCCCTAAATCTCCAGAGGGTTGTTGTGTTGGTTAACATTTGTAACATCTTGGGACAAAGCAGGCAGAAGATGCAGAATTGGAGATTATCATTAGTAATAATAACGATGATAATGACAAACATTTATTGGACACCTTCTGTGTCAGACTCCATGCTCAGCAGCCTGTGTGTGTTGGTCCCTAATTCTTCTTGAAGCCCTGTGACCAACCCCTGTTAGCAAAATGTCAACCTGGAGCTCAGAGACCTTAAATAACCTGGCCAAGGTCACACAACTAAGCATGATTTTGTCTTGAGAGGTAGATCTCAGGTTCTTAGTTGGTGTTCCGCCACTGGCTGACTTGCTGGTAAATGTGTGGTATGGCACAAGTAGCTTCACAGCCTCAGTTTCCCCATCTGTAAAGTGTGAATGGCAAGACTTTCCTTTCCCGAGTGCCTACTTGAACATGTCCTCAGGTTTCCGAGAAGAGCCACTCCACCATGCTGATGCCGGACAGCGCCCCCCTCCCCAGCACACACCTACTCCCTGCCTGGCCTCAATGTCTCCAACTGGAGGAAACTCCTTGGAGGGAGGAGGCAGATCACAGCCTCTTGGGTTATAAGCCTTTGTGCCTCAGGCAGCAGCGAAGGGCACACCGTGGGGCTTCTGCCCAGGGTGAGTGATGACCCAGCAGGTCTTTGGCCTGCTGTCACCCCAGGCAGGGCCATCCATCCCCAGCAGGGCCCTGCTGCTACAGAAGACAGTGACTGGACACTGTCAGGATCAGCCAGTAAGGCATGCAGGAGGCTGCTTCTAATTCCCAGTCCCTCTGAACACCGTGAAGGGATCCTGGGCTGGTCCTGACAGTGGGTTCCAGGATAGCCCTTGTGACCCATACATGCAAAGATCTTGCCACTAAAATTACAGCACAGTGGAAGTCCAAGTGAGCTCTGTCGGGATATTGGATTTTCTGGGCTCCCCGCCTAACTCCCAGCTGCATGCCTTTGGGGGAGAACTCTTCCTTGCTCTTAGCCTCAGTTTCCCCATCTGTGTGAAAAAAGGATTGGTCTGGGCATGCAGTCCCTGCTCTGCCATCCTGAACTGGCCACCTTCCACAGCAGCCTCCAGGGGAAGGCATTCCTTTCAAAGGATAATAGAGTGCCCAGGAATGAATAGGATTCCAGCCATGTAGGGACCAGGTGGCCCGGCCCCGTTCATTTCTAAACTGCATTAAGGTGCTTTCTGACAAATGACCTTTCACTGGCAGAGAAAAGCAGCTGAGCACCAGGGGCAGAAAAGTGTTAATGAACACCCCCACCAGAATCATCGATGACTCCCCTCTCTCTCCAGAGGCCTAATCATCTTCATTGGTGGGACTTTGCCTTCAGTGGACTGTTGTAATTTGAATTGTGTATGTGAAAATCTGTTATCGAGAGGCATCACAGAATAATGCACTGATATTACGGCACCTGCCTTTATTTTTAAAAAAGGATTTGTGTCTAAGCGTTTATGTGTGTGCGTCTGTTTATGTCACACACAAAGAGAGAAGCTATACAAAGACTCTGAAGACATCTATCAGTCCATAAACAGGGGAGATGGGGAAAATGACATGCTTTGTTACAGATATTTGCCAATGTCTTCCAAATCCTTTGCAATCAGGAAGTAAACAGAGAATCAAGGAGTAACCGGAAATTATAAAGTCACATGGGAAAATAAGCTCCCAGCTCTGCAGTGAGAGGTGATAGATGAGGTCCCGCCCTCTGGGGATCTCAGAGAGAAGACAAGTCCCAGCACAGACAGACAGAAGGAGGGACAGGTCAAAGGAACTCATGCCACAGAAGGAAGTCAAGCCCCAGCTCAGAAGCTGCCCCTTCCCTGTTCTGGCCACACCCACAGTCACTGCATTCTTTATGCCAGACCAAAATCTGGATTCTTCAAGAAACCCTTTGTCCCTTTGACCTTGAGCAGTTGAGATAGAGATGTGAACCGGTGGCAGCTGCCTGGGCCCCATCCAGGGCCATTTAGGGGTTTTGAGACATCCCAGGGTCTCCTGCTTCTACAGCTCAGGTTGATGCAAGAGAAGGGAGAACAGGACTACTCCCAGGGCATTCCCCAAGGTGATGCCTCCAGACAGCAGCAGCAACTGCAAGAAGCATTCAGCTCCTCCCTGCCCCTTCTCAGCTATAATCTCTAGATCATACTCCCATTAATTATTATTACCGTATTAATCATACATGTGATTAATTCAGTAATGGTGATTCATAATTGATTGCATTTTATATGGCGCCTTTCATCCACACATCTCCCAAGATGTGCACAGCCTATAACAAGGCTCACATAGAGCAGGACGTGTTCTTAGCTCGTCTGCATTTTGTTGAATAAACTTCTCTTTGCAAAGGCTGGGGGCCAATAGTCTTTGGGTGGACTGGGCTTGCCAGCCAGCCCTACTCCTTGCCCATTTCCCTGAGTACTGGTACCCTGCCTTGCCTGGTGTTGCCTATGTTCTGGGAGTCCGGTAGACTGTAGTCTTTGGCAGGCAAGTCCATCTGAGGCTGGACCAGACCAGCCTTCCTCTACAGAAGGCGTGCTACAAAAGTGGCTCTGGATCAGGGCTCTGGAGCTAAGCTTTCTGCTAATGAGCTGTGTGACCTTGAGCAAGCTGCTTCCTTCCTGCCTCGATTTGCCTAAATTACTGTGGCATTAATCATATTCTCTGTCTCTCTGGACAGCTAAAACCAATTAAACACCTAGAACCTGCTGTATAGGAACCTTAAGCTTGTGGCATATATATAACCAGACTTCACATTTTTTTTCTGGGTCTCCCTCAATTTTCTCACCTTTAAAATGAGATGATGGAGCCAGAGAGATGGATCAGCAGTTAAGAGAGCATATTGCTCTTACAAAGGACTTGAGTTTGGTTCCCAGCACCTACTTTAGGCAGCTCACAATCACTTATAACTCCAGCTCCAGGGGAAGCCAATGTCCTCTTCTGCCCTCTGCAGGTACCTATACTCATATAAACACACCTACACACACACACCCACCCCACACCCACACATGCACGCACATATGCACCACACATTCACACACTTGAGAATAAAATCAAAAAATGGGATGGTAGGTCCACTTCAGGAGCTCCTCTGAGATCCGAAAGGAACCCTGACAACAGAAGCAGTTGGGATTTTGAGGACTGAGAGTTAGGCACCCTGGGCTCACAATCTTGTTTGCCATTTTCTAGTTTTGTGACCTTGAGCCAAGGACACATCTTGTCTAGTCTCAGGCATCCAAAGACCTAAGCTTGATGTAAGGTTTTAATAAGCAAATACTTGAAGTCTTTTGGCTTCCAGAAGCGATTAGCATGGAGCGACACTGCCATTTTTCACCCAGGCAGACACATGATAGTTTACTGATGGTCTCCATCTCTATCCTGCCGATAGGTAAGATAGATCAGCATTCTCCCCCTTGTCTAGATGAGAGCACTGAGGTTCAAGACTCAGTCCTTGGTTCCTTAGTGAGGGCAGGGCCCCATTGGAACCCTGGGTTCACTGACACTTGGTTTTGGTCTGCGTTTATTATTCTAGTACTTTCTTCTTGGTAACTTGGGGAGGAAGCTTGCATGGCGGTCTCCAGTTGCCAGCAGAGCATATAAGGGACCTGGAGAAGTGTGGTGCCTCCTGAAGAGCATGTACCAAAGGAGCCCTTGGGCAGCTCAGAACAGGCTGTAGATGGATGAGAATATGCCCAGCTGCCTGCCTTTGGCACTGGGTCTCTTCCCCGAGAAGTCTGATCAGGATCCCTGTAATGGGGTGGTGGTGGTCAGAATGTCACCTTCCCTAACTCCAGGCAACACTGCAGGGAGAAGAGATTGGTGGAGCCCAGTCTAGGAGGAAGATCCCGAGGCCCCTGCAGACAAATTGCTGGACTCCTTCCAGAAAGATGAAGCCCAGGCATGCCCTGCCCACCTCCATCCCAGAGACTAGCAGAGAACCAGGGCTCCTCAGCCGCTGCAGATCTTGCTTGTGAAGCCTCATTGTGGGGACCAAGTGATATTCACATCCACGAGCCAGGAGTTGAGGATTCGTTGGGGTCTTGGGACAAGATGCACAGAGCCCTTGTACCAGAGAGCAGGTGACTGCCTGGCCTCACTAGGTTGTACCTCAAAAGGCTTCTCTCTGTAGGCAAATCTGGGATCCTAGCTGAGCACTTACTATGTGTGGCATCCTGCTGGGCCCCAGAGATGACAGAACCACAGCTTAGGGAGACTATCCACGCTGTCCACATATCATACAAAGGGTGACTAAGCATCTATTATGTGCCAGACAAAGGTCAATCTAGAGAGGTGATAGAGCACACACACACACACACACACACACACACACACACACACACACACACACACACACACAAATAGGGTTACATCAAGCAATCTTAGCCATGCAGCCCATGTGTTCTCCAGCCCTGATATCTCCTCGTTCTCGGATCAGCAAATGAATTCCCATCATCTGTCTGTCCCTCCTTCATCTGTCTGTCCCTCTCTCATCTGAGGCTGTTTCTGCTGACCCTCAGCCTGGGGAGCAGAAGCTTGCCTTGCTTCCATCCTTCCTGCCTCTTGGAAGACGTGCAGGACCCTACTAGGGTTGCCTGGCTGTAGAGCTGTTTGCAGGCGATCAGGTGGGAAGACAAAGCATGCCAGCAAGGTGGGGTGGAGAAGGACCCAGGAGGAACCGCAATCTCACTGAGAATATGCTGCCTCCCGCTCACCCCAGCCCCACCTCTACACCTAGAGGAAAGTGGGTTTTTTCCTTATGGAGCAGGTGATCTGGGCCAGGATGGTATAGCAGATGTGCCCTTCCCCTCAGACATGTGCTGATCACAAAATAATTGACCCAGTTATAGAAATACCAGCTCTGCACCTTGGTCCTCTAACGAGGACTATGGGGGTCCAGCCCCTCGATAGTCCCCTCCCAGGGTCCGCGGAAGGCTCTATCAACCAGCAGAGAATCTTTAGGGTCGGTAAATCAGTCTACGCACTCAGAGTTCTTTGATCCATTCGCTTTAATTCCTCTGGCATAACATCCTTTATACACAGCTACAGTTCTGTTCTTATGTCTAGCTCCTTTCTTGCCTGATTTCTCTCTATATTTATCTACTGTCCCCTCTATGTTCTATCTTAATTCCTTCATATAGTTCTGCCCCTTCTAGGTTCTCATCCATCTTGTTCCTTCCCATATCATCTCCTCTCCCGTCTCCTTCTCCCTCATCTGGCTCTTCCTCATCTTCCATCTCGTTCCTGTCGTACTCTCCTGTAGCCCTTCAATCTACTTCTTCCCCATCTCAGTTCGTTCCTCTCCAGTTCTTACCCATCTCGTTCTTCCATTTTCTTCTCTCTTCCTCTCCTGTCCTCTGCTTTACAGTTATATATCTCCCCAAAATCACGATCCTCCCCTCCACCCAGGACACTCAGCCTGAACTTCCTCAGGCAGTGATTGTCCGCTATCAGGATCAAATGGAGGGTTGATAAGAATTACAAAGAGGGGCACTAGTTGTTAATTACCATTTGTGACCCAAAGGGGAAGTGACTAATGAATTAACTAAAGGCTAAATATGGGTAACATCTAAGAAGAGGGATCTTACGTGTACAACTATAACCTTAAATGTGTTTGGTAAAGGATGTTAAAAATCTATAAGTTGCTAGGTCAATGGGAGAAAATAAAACTGTCTTCTTTTTTCCTGTGGCTCCTATCTGTTCAAGCTGTCTGCCGTTTACTGCAGGGTGGGGGAAAGTGTGCTCAGTCTCTAGGCAACCTGTGTACAGCTAGATGCCTCTGGTGATACAGGGAGGTTTGAACTGGGAGTTCTGGCTGAGCATAGCTGTTAGCACAGAAGTTTATCTAAATATTCCTAGAAGTGGTTAGGTAAGTAGTTAGAGGTCTATAAAGTTAGTAAGGCTGTAAGAAAGAAGGGCCTAAGCTAAATTGTGTAAAACTATTACTTAGTGTCCACCTGGCCTAGGCGGCGTCCTCTTGTGAATTTACTGTAAGTCAGGAGACTTGTACGTGGGCTGCTATCACTTGTTAGTCCTTGGAAGTTGGGCGCCCCCCTGGGTGGTGTCTCCTTGTGGAATTTAAGTCAGGAGACTTTCAGGTGGGCTGTTATCATTGTTAGTCTTTGGCAGTTGGGCGTCCACTTGGGTGGTGTTTCCTGTAGTCCTTGAAAGTGGCTAAGGGAGATAACTGGTTCCAGAGAAAGCCTTTCCTGAGGCTGTTCTCCAAATACCTGGAATGTGTATGTCCAGAGAGTGATCAGTCTACACTGTTAGTCCTTCTTAGGGGAAAGTCAATTGGGAAAACTATGAAGGCACACATGATTTTCATAACAGAATACAGCTGATATATAACAAGCCAAGTAACACCAAAAACTCCTTGGGATTTGGCTTCCTCTGGAGGAATTCCCTGATCCCTCCAGGTAGTGACTTTGCCATAACCAGCTGAGTTCTTATGATATATTTCTGCAGCCCGCAAGAGTCCTCTCCTTCCTGCTCTGCTGGGGAGCACCCACAGCACCCACAGCACCTCCACACCGACACTCACCCCGTTTTCCCCAATCACTGGCAGTGTTTGAAGAGCCCCAAGTAGGCCTCAAGCACAAAGCACCCATGAGCAAGCATGCTGTCTTCTGCAGAGGAACCACTTGAGGTGGGCAAGCTGAGCAACCCCTGAACAAAGGATGCCGCAGATGCTAAAGGCACCCCCAGGGAGAGAAACATTCAGAAAGGCATCCTCCGGCAGTCTCCTTCTTGATCTCTCTCTCTTTCTCACTCACTCACACTCTTTGTCCCAAGCAACACTTTCCTCATTAAATTGTCCACTATGAGGCCACCCCTGGCTCCTTGCCCCATCAAAGTGCTGGGATGCAGGAGCCCTTTGTCTTCAGACTTTGCCCTCTGACTCCTGCCCAAGGGGCAGATGGTGACATTGCCCTGAATGACACATCAGCAGTCCTGGCTGTGAAGCCCTGAGACAGTGTCCATCTTGCCTCATTTTGCCCTGGGCCCATCTTCGCTGCTCAGAGGAAGGGGTTAGGGTGGGACCACCCGAGGGTGGCAGGTACTATTGCTTTGGAAGCTCTAGCTGTTCATATTCAATTTCTTGCTTAATGGCCCCTGGCCTAATGCACGGAGACAACTGAAGCCAGTGGTCTCTCTCCCTCTGCTGGCTTTGGTGGGCTTTACTTGTGATCTCTCTCTGGTCCACATTTAACTCACACTACCTCTGTTTCCATGGGGGTCCTCCCATCCTTGGGGTCCTTATTGCCTTTCCCCATGGCTGGGGCTCCTCACTGACCCTGTTTCCTCTTGATTCTCACACGGGCTCCTGTCTCCTTCATTCAGTAAATCTAGGTAGAAGTTGGCAAAGAGCCAATGGCCATCTGACCCAACACTTTGCTTTTGCAGCTGAATGAGAGTTAGAAGGACATGGTTCCTGACATCCCCTTCCCACCCCTATGGGGACTCCTGAGGTTTTATTAATCTGGAAACAGCGGGGAGCTCTGGGCTTGCACTCCCTCACCTCATCAAGGCCATGAGACTCTTTGAGCACACTTACAGCAAGCTTGGCATTGATAGGTGGGACCCCAGGGGCCAGAAAATAGCTTGGACTCCCTTTATTTATCCCTGTGGTCTCAGGCTGCCTGCTGTACCTCAGTTTCCTATCAGTGCTATGGGAACTGCAGCAGCCCCCCCCCCCACTTGCTGGGAGGACCAAACCATGAACTCGCTGCTGTATTCTGGGGTCTCTCTTCCAGTGCTATCAGGCTGCATGCAGGCAGCAGGATGATTCTCCACTCTCAAGGGCATGCCCAGCGTGGACAGCAGACTCTTGGGGTTCTCTCTGGCCACAGAGGGGAAAGCCCCCTCTGGTTTGACTTCCTCAGGCAACAAACTAAGACAGCCCTGGAAGCCAATGGCAGTGAAGCAGTTTCATGAAAAAGTGGGTGAGGACCTCTGAGCATCTCTTCCTACCCACGTTCACCTGGTGTCCCAGGCCAGCTGGAGTCACTGTGATGCCAGAAGCGACACCCTCCCTTTCCTTCTGTCCCCATTCCAAACAACAGGTTGAGGACTAGACCCTGACACAGGCACCCATATTTGCTCTCACTTTGTGGACTGGGAAACTGAGGCTCAAGAGGCAAACACTTGCCCCAAGTCCTGTACTGAGATCCACCCCCAGTCCAGTGACCTCACAGTTGCTACCTGATCCCTCTTGGTTCCCGCCAGCACCCCAGGCCAGCTGTAGTCTCTCTCACCACAGTCTACACCCTGGAGTTGTCAGGCCCCTGGCTGAGTCCCTAGCTCCTTCTGGGGCCTTGGATCTTCATGGCCAAGGGAGGGGGTGGGGCAGGGAGACTTGGGGTCCTTCCAGCTTAACATTTCTGGATTTTCTGGCACTTCCTGGGGCCAGCCTGAGTGACAGGTCCCCAAGGAGGGAGAAGAGCACAGGGAGGCTGGTTAGAAGCCTGACATTAACAAACGGGGAGCTCAGCACAGGAGAGGCCAGAGGGTGGAGAGCCGTGTGTGTGAGGAGGCCGCCAGGGACAATGAGGCGCCAGGTAGGGAGGCCTGAAGGGCTGATTGTGGCTTTGATTTTCTTTTTAATTGTTTGCCAGAAAGAGCTCCAGAAATGCCATTACAGAGATTCTCTAAGAAGGACTCTCCTTTCGAGGCTCAATGACCAAGCATGCACCACGAGACTGCTGCATGTCTGTGGGGGCTCAGGAACCCAAGGGTGAGACTGGAACTCCTCAGCAGGTGCCACAGGACATTTTTCAGAGGGGACCCATTGCCAGAAGCCATCCACACACAAAGCTGCAGCTCCTCTGGGGTCCCTGTACCAATAAATAAAAACAGAGTACGCCAACATTTCAGCACTTGGAGGGCTGTATGTCAGGCTCTGTGTTAGGGCTCGAGACACAAACCCACATCAGTTCAAAGGGCTTCTAAGGCACACCCCTGTGTGGAGAGACAGACAAGGTGGAACACATGGGCTTCTGGGCAGCCACGGGGAGTCTGGTGGAGCCCCACTGCCTAGCCCTGGCAGAGCCACCCTCCCAGACTAGCCAGGGCTATTAATATCCTGCTGAGTCAGGGGGCTCTTGAGTTTCAGCTGAAGATGCACAGAGAGCACGTTAGATATTCTTGACTCCTGACCTACCCCCACCCTTTCCACCTGCTCACCCCTGCCAGCATCTATGGGAAATAGTGGGTGCTGATGGAAAGTGGTGGGGCCTTGGAAGACAGGGAGCATGTGTGGAGATAAGAGCTGAGAGATAATTGTTCCTGATGTGCTGGGTGGCCTGAGGTGAGTAACTTCACCTCTTCGAGTTTCTTCATCGAAGGAGACAGAACAGCATGAAACAGGCTGTGAGTGCCAAAGGCCCTGCATTCTGTAGCCCCTACTAGTTAATACTCAACAAATACTTGTTTGACTATGCAGTGGGCCTTATCCTGGAGAGAGACTGGAAACAAGATTGGTCAAACCTGCCCTGCGACTCTCAGATGGGTTGAAAGGCCATTAGTCAGATGTGACTTCTGGGAGCAGCATCTGGACAGCTTGATTCTACCTGTCCCCATAGAGGACCTTGTCACATTGTACCATGGTGTTCTGGTTGCATCTGCCTCTTGTCCATGTGTCGCTGGACAGCCAGCTTCCTGTGAGAAGGCTCATCCAGACTGGCTGAGTGTGTAGAACTGGGCCCAGCACACAGTAGATGCTCAGTAAACGCTGGTGAGCTGTACACGGGTGGCAGAAGGGTGGGTGTGGCGCTGTGGGTTTAGATACCTCTTATGAATCAGGCAAAACCAAGTAACCAGTGGATTAGTAGGGTCAGCACAGATGTTAATTGGAATATTTAAGATCAAATTCCATCTAGATGGACCCATTTCTCCTGGGTAGAACTGTCTGGACTGTCAGTTGTCTCCAAGCACACACGTAGCCCACAACCACAACTCTGAAGTAGATGCTTTGTTCTCACAGGACATGGGAAGGCAATGGGTGTGCCACTTAGGCTCATATTCATCACTGTCTGAACCCAGCCTACATGCCTGGTTGATGCGGTGCTGAGGATGGAACTTCCGGCTTTGTGCTAGCCAGGCAAGTACTCTACCAACCGAGCTACAGCCCCAGACCTGAAGTTATTATTTTTATAAATTAAAGCAATGATGTTACCACCTCCTATAATAGAACAGCAGGTATATGCTGGGCATTGAGCTCGATGGCCATCTCCTTAACCCAATTGCCTCAAGCTTTAAGTCTTGCTATCCGCATGTTTACAAATGAGAACCTGAAAGCCCAGAGCACTTAAGCCCCTGGCCCAAGGTCATTCAGCTAGTTGGAAGTGGACGCCAGTCTGCAGACTCAGGATCCTGCATATGTGGCCTGACATCCAGGTGACTTCAGGGATGCTCACCACACAGTACCCTCCTGAGGGTTCTAAACCCCACTTTCCTTCAAGAGATTTTCTTCAAGAGATTTTCACAGGAGCTGGGGAGCACTTTGAAGACCATGTCCTGTGGAGAATATGGAGCTGATGATTGGCACGTTGGGCCCGTTCCTTCTGCTCTTTACTGGGATGCTCCTTTCACCCACACTGGGAAAATACCCGTTTCCTTCCCTCCCTGCCCAGGAGGGGCAGTGTGCACGCGGATGGAAGGGGAAAGGGAGATGTGCGCGATTGCCTTGCCGCTGCTAATGAAGGCGCCATTTTCCACGCACACTCTCTCAGAGGGAAACAGACTTCGGATAAAGGGAAAAGCATCACAATGGCTTCTCTTCCCGGTGATTCCTGCTCCCTGGACACAAGGCTGCGTTTCATGGCAACAGCATTCACACTTTGCTAAAATAAAAGCTCCCGCCAGCTGGACCCCTTATTAAAGTGGAGCCCCGGGATTAGTGTTTTCTCAGTGAGTGGCAGAGGGGTGCTGGCTGCCCTCCAAGCTGACCTCACCTCCTGGGCACAGTAGCCTCCAGGTAGATTAAATAGTGCCCGAGAGCCTGTTTGGCGACCCCTTCTGGCTTTCTCCACTCCGATGCATCGGAATGCACCAGGACTGTGGGCCCTTGGTTTGGAAAGTGAATTGAGTCTTACGGTTGATGACAGGGGTAGTGGGACAGAAAGAGCTGAGTTCGAATCCTCACTCTGCTATTAAGTGGCTGTTCTTTCTAAGATATGTCAGTTCTCCTCTCTCCAGGACTCCAGTCTTCCCACCAAAGTCCAGGGGAGGGCTGTGCAGTTGGCGAGATTCACCACTGCCTCCTGCCACATGGCTTTCCTCATCCCTTCCCCTCCTCCTCCTCCTTCTTTTTTGATCCAGAGTCTCACAAGTCCTAGACTAGCCTACAACTCACTATGTAGCCCAGGCTGGCCTTGAACTCACAGCAATTCTCCTGCCTCAGACTTCTGAGTTCTGGGATTATGCACCACACTTGGTTTATTGTACTATCCTTAAAAAATTATATAGCATCCACTAATAATGTCTTCTTTCTTCTCCTTCTATTTTTCATCTTCATCACCTTTCTTCTTTTTCTCTCTTTGAAACAGTCTTACTATGTAGTTCTGGCTGGTCTTGAACTCACTATGTAGACCAAACAGGCCTTGATTCCATATGCCTTTACCTCCTGAGTGCGGGGATTAAAGGCGTGCACTACTACACCTGGCTTTCTTTTCTTCTTGTTTATTAGTTCATCTTGGTTTCCTTTCTGTGGACCTGCCCTCTACAACTTAGAACACCATATGATTCTTTTTGTCACTATTTTAGAGAATACTTCTATTTATGAAATACAGTCACTACAAAACAGCTTGAAGCTTACACCCACGCCTTCAGACCTAGGCGTCAAGAGCCCACACAGAGTCATTGAGTGGCAGCAGCCAGCTGTGTGTGAGGATGCCCTCGGATGCTCTGACAGTGACAAGATCTCCTCAGTACACATTGCCCAGTACCAAGAGCTAGTCTAGACCAAAGGGGCTTAAAGAGGCTCAACTGGACAACATACAGGCCTTAGACCGAGTCCTCAGAGGTCATGAGGAAAACAAAACTGTTGAGGAGATTAGTATTGAGGGCCAGAAAGATGCTTGATGGACAAAGGCGCTTGCTGTCAAGGTTGATGAGTGGAGGTTGACTCCCACCCAGGCTGGGAGGGCAGAACTCATTCCTAGAAGTTGTCCTCTGACCTCCACATACCCACCCCACCCCACCACACAAAACAAATAACATAATTTTTTTGAAAAGATCAATATTGAGAAAATTAACCAAATGAGCACATACACCACATATAGGATGGTGGTATTCCCTCAGCATTAAAGTATTAAATTTTCTGAATGTGACTATGGTGGCTTGAATGAGAAACGTCCCTCATAGGCTCATGCATTTGAATACCTGGTTCTCTGTTGATGGCTGTTCGGGAAGGTTACAGAACCTTTAGGGGGTAGAGTCTTGTTGGAGGAAGAAGGCCACTGGGAATGGACTTGGAGGGTTTGTAGCAGTGGTTCTCAGCCTTCCTAATGCTGTGACCCGTTAGCACAGTTCTTCATGTTGTGGTGACCCCCCAACCATAATATTGTTTTTGTTGCTACTTCATAACTGTAACTTTGCTACTGTTATAAATCATAGTGTAAATAGCTGATATGCAGGATATCTGAAATGCAACCCCAAAGGGGTAGTGACCCAAAGGTTGAGAACCACTGGTTCATAACCTCACCCCACTTCCTGTTCTCTCTACTTCTTTCCTATAGGTCGATGAAAATGTGAGCAGCCAGCTTCCTGCTCCTGGCTTCGTGCTTCCCCTGGCTGTGGTTTAGCCTCCCTGCCTCGATGAACTCTTCCCCCTGGAACCTTCAGTAAACCCGTCCTCCTTCCTCACTTTGTCTGTCAGGGTGCTGTGCCGCAGACAGGCACACAGCAGCGCAGGGACTGGTGGGGCAGCTACTGTCTATGCATTGAAACACTCCCTTCTGGAGGGAGGACAGAAGCTCATAAGGCTTGGGAACTGGAGGAAACTTAAAAGGCTCAGGAAATTCCTGACCATTACAAGATTCACAGGCCCCTCCCACAGTTATAAAAGCAGTAACAACTGGTGGGGATTGCGGGGATTGCTTGGAGGGAGCTGCTTGTGAATCCTACAGGGCGCTCCAAGGATGCAACCACCTAGAGGTCCTGGCACTGGCCAGTGGGGTGGGGATTCTAGGAGAGATGGGGTCCCTGCCCCGTCAACAGCTGAATTCCAGGCTGTTCACATTTTAGAGGCAGCGACTGTCCACCACAGGGCCCTGGGTATGCAGGCTGGGGCAGGGAGCAGACACTGACTTCTATTAACACCTGCTTCTCTGAGCCACCCAGACAACCTGTGTTAAGAACAGTAATTGGGTTAGGAGGACATGATTGGATAATTCAATTGCTATCCTTGGAGAATTGTTGTTTAATTAAAGGGGACTGACGGCAGAGCTAGGCAGTGGGGGAAGGCAGGTCTGATCCGCTAGAGAGACTGGGACACCCTGGCAAGGTGGGGAGCTCCAAGCTCTACCCCAGCTCTATGGGAGGGGCAGGAGCTGGTCACATGACATCAAATCTGAAGGAGATCCTGTTCATTCACTTGAGGAGACTGTTAGATCTACATGAATAAACTTTTGGCCTCCAAATCAAAGGTTTCAGCAACAGGACCTGTCCCACAGCAAGCCTGTGACACCAGGAAGTTACTTGACCAGTCTTTGTTTCCTATCCAAGGTCATAGGTGAGAGGTGAACTCATTCCATAGAGTGAGGGATCCTGTCACTGTAGTACCCCATGCTTTCAATAAGCTTTTCATATGGGCCATACCAGCACACCCCCACCAGAACACATACCCTCTCATTGATGCAGCTGAGTATGTGGGGGGCAGGGACAAGTGTCTGTTCTTTGGGACTTACCTGAATAAGATGTTTTTCTGGTGCTGTGGAGCAGTTTGTTCATCAGGCTTTTCTGAGGCCTGGGCACATGGCCAGTGCCCCATAAAATGCCTGTTACATTTAAAGTTTACATTTAAAAAAATGCTAATTCACACATCTTGGACCCAACAACAAAAAATTTCCCTGCAAATGCCTAATATCCATGCATCTTTTGTGAGTATAAACTCAAGAAAAAAAAAAGTCTCCGAGCAAATGTAGCTGTCCCAGGCATTTGCAGAGATAGTGGAGGGCCACTTATATTTAGGAGCAAGTAGCCCAGTTAATACTAAGCCAGCATTCGTAGAGCACCTACTGTGTGTCTTCACTCATGTTCAGTAACAGTGAGAAAGCTAGACTTGGCTTCTCTCCCCATGGAAGTTTCAGATGGGCCAGGCTGGCCGTTGTCCTTCCAAGGCTCTGGGAGCAGTGTCCCTTCCCAAGCCTCAACCCGGACAAGAAACGGGGGATGCAGAGGGGGTCGTGTCTGGTCCCCCAAACAGAGTACAACTGAGCGTTCTGGCATCCTGTATGCCTGCCTGAGCGGCCACCCCTTCTCTCTGGCAGTGCTGGGGATGGAACCCAGGGACTCACGCATGCTCCGAGCAGCCCCCAGCTCAGGGCTAGCCATTTAATTGGTGCTTTCCCAGATGCAGCCAGTGTTCTCAGCTGGCGCTGCCACCAGGCGCCTGGCCCTGCAGGCTCTGCGCCCTGCCTCCCCTGTGAATGGTGTCCTTTCAGTCCCCCATGGAAGCGGCTCCTTTGTGACATCTGTGTTATCTCTCAGCTGCCATCTTATTAGGAAAGCTGAGCCCTCTCCCCCAGGGTCCCACATTGTCCTGATCTTCCCAGAAACTGCCATGATGCTGAGCTACAAAATGAAGCGGTCGAAGGGGCTTTTTTGCCTGCTTCACGGCTGGCATGGGAGGGGATGGGGCTCTTTGAGCTGCCTGACACATGCGGCCAGGGTCCAGGAAACAATGGTGACAGTTCTTGAACAACTGAGCTGCAGAAACTGTGGCCTGCCACCCCCAAAGGTACAGTTTTGGGGAAGAGCCAAGCTTTGGAGAAAACTTAAAAGAACAGGATGAAACTATGCTGTGGCTAAGTACAGAACTAAACAGCAAGTGTCTGTGCATGGAATGTTCTTACGGGTCATTAATATTGACAGTGTGGCCCTGGGCTGGACGAGGGGCACCGCTCTCATTAATCATTTTTAATGGCAGCTCCGGTCCCATTTCACTTGGCATTTCTTATCAACAAGTCTCCCAAGGGTTCTTTGCTCCTGGGAATAGTAAGTAGAGATGGCTGTTCCCATCCTCCAGAGGAAGGCCACTCCGGCCTGCCACATGCTCAGGGCTCCCAGATCAAAAATCCAAGGCCAGCTCCAAGACTGACAATGGTTGAGATTATGTTCACACAGTCACTCGAGAAACATTTTAAGGTACCTGCTATGGAGTCGGGGAGATGGCTCATTTGCTCGTGTGCTTGCCTTGCAAGCATAAGGATCTGGGTTTGAGCCTGAGAACAACAACAACAAAAAATCTGGGTGTACTGGGGCGTTAAGAGTACTGGCTGCTCTTCAGAGAACCCAATTCCCAGCATCCACATGATGGCCAGCAACCATCTGTAGCTCCAGTTCGAGGGGATTCCGGCCTCTGTGAGCACTGCACACATGGCACACAGACACACATGCAAACAAAACATCCATACACATAGTAAATAATTTGTTTTAAAGCTGGATGTGGTGACACACACTTGTAATCCCAGCACGGGGGGCTGAGAGGAGGCAGAGGGACCCCTGAGGCTCACTTACCTGGGAGCTTAGCTTAACTGGCAAGCTCCAGGCTCTGAGCCTGTCTCAAAAAACCAAGTAATGTGACTGAGGAAGATATCCAAGGATGATCTCAATTACACACACACACACACACACACACACACACACACACACACACACACACACACATCTTACACATACACACACATACACTAAAATCACTACTATACACCCATTACTGAACCAGGCTCCAAGGCATGGGGTGTTCAGACCAGCCCATCCCAGTACCAACTCTTAAAGGAAGACCGATATACAAGCAGTGGCAGCACAGAGAGCCTCCCTAGAGATGGACGGACACTGACACTGCCCCTTAGAACTGGGGCACTGGCCTTGTCTAAGTGTGCCAGCAAGACTTCCTGGAAGAACTGGCATGGAGCTGGGTCCTGAAGTGTGTACGATAGGAGTCCATCTAAGTTACTAAGGGGGATCAGACTAGGCATGGACAGGATGTGCAAAAGCCCAGAGACACGAAGAGAGGGGACAGGGTTGGAAGCAACACATCTGACTGCAGTCCAATCAAAAACATTCATGTTGCACATTGATCCTCAGAGCAGCGTTACTCACAACCGTCTAAAAATGTGGATGAAATCCAAGTGTCCGTCAGCAGAGAATGGGTGAGTATGATATGTCTGTACACTGGAATAGTGTTCAGCTGAAAAGGGGGTGGAGTTTATGGGGACTGCACTTGACTGTCAACTAGACAGGATTTAGAATCAACTAGAAGCCTGGTGAGGCACACCTCTGGGTGTGTCTGTGAGGGATTCCAGAGAGGGTGAACTAGGAGAATAAGGACTTATCCTGAATGTATGTGGCACCCCCTCATGGGCTGTGGGTCAGGATGACGTAAGAAGAAAAGAGGTGAATATCAGCCATGGTGTTCTTCCCTTACACAGAACCAGTCACAAACCAGGAGTCAAGGTAAATGATTCTTCCTTTTAAGGTGGTCTTTGGCATTTTGACCACAGTGACACAAAAGTAACTCATACAAGAGCATTGGTGTGGTGGCTACTTGGAGGGACATGAGATCTGGAGTTAAGTGTAAGAAGCCAGACCAAAGGTTTTTTTCATATGTGAAACCCAGGACAGGCAAGTCCATAGACAAGGCACGGGGTGAGGGGAAGGAGGAGGGACTGGATGCTGAGGGTCAAGGGAGTCCTACCTTGGAGTAGTGATGAAGATTCTGGAACTCAACGGGGGTGGCAACACCAGCCGGTTGAGAATGTGCCGATGCCACACCCACATTCAGATGGCCGGTTACACGGGAAATTCACCTAAAACCCTAAACAAGCAAAACAGTGGGGAGAGCACTGGCTGGTTAAGAGGACCTGGGTTCAATTCCCAGCACCCACATGGCAGCTCACAACTGTCTGTAACTCCTGTTCCAGGGGATCTGACACCCTCACACAGACACACATGCGGGCAAAACACCCAGGGATATAGTATTTAAATAACTGAACACTTCCTGTCCCTCATCCGGCTCTGCCCAGTCAGCTGTGTCTCTAGACGCTTCCCTCTGCCCTGTCCAGATCACAGCATCATCCACGGTGAGTGAGCCAGTGAGGCAGAGAAACTGGCCAAGAGTAGCTGTGGGGCTCAGGGGCTTGTGTTGTTTATGGCCTGCCACCCTGTCCTTCTTGTAGATGCTCAGCCCGGCCCTTGGATGGTCGTGTTCCTTTCCAGGCTGCCTTGGAAGGCAGCCCTGGGGCCACTATGACATTGGAAGTGACTGGATTGAGTGCTTTATTGATGGTCTGAGGAGAGGGTTGTTAGAATGTATGGCCTCAGGCCAGCTGTCCTCTAACTAGATGTGGCTCAGCCACCAGAGATGTCACATAGCCCAGCACACGCGTGTTCTTCTCCCAGCCAGCCAGGACTCTCTCTTGAAGTCACTGTCTTGGGGGAGGGGGTGACCGAAGACACCACACACCAGTTTACTGTGGACTGTGAGAGTGGAGCCACTTGTCAGGACACAGAGCAGCGGGGTGTAGACACACCACCTCCAACACCAGGGAATGGCACTAAGGGACTCCAACCAAAGCAGACACCAGACCATGTAAGGATTTGAAAAACACTGAGTCTTTTGCCGGCTCCCTCCGGGACCTTTTTGGAATGAGCCTGTTTAGTGTCGTGATTCTGTAACTCACGGGCCTCAGGCCTCACACTGATCTGAAACACAGATACTGAAAACAGGGGGGTGAGGTGACACTTTCATTGACTTGATTGTAAAGGAAGTCAGAGGACCCAGGGCAGGGCAGGCGGCCAACCCTGTGCTACCACATCGATGCTCGCTAGAGTCCATAGCAACATTGCTAGAGTCCATAGCAACGGCAGATCAGAAAACTGCTACCCAGGGATGAAGAAACCCAGGAGGAAGGAGGGGGCTCAGTCCTGAGGGGATGTTTTGTGGGTTTCTTTGGTAACAGGGGGAAGCCTGGGACTACAGCAAGTCACCCACACGAGGACCCAGGCAGGCAAAAGGGGTGGCAGTGGTGCCTTCTAGCCAGGACCGCTGCTTGGCCAGGCTCAGGGCAGCGTAGCCACTGGTCAGCTGGTGGGGAGCCTCTCGGAAGCTTGCTCTCCACCACTTGCTTTGAGAGGCGGTGGTGCAGCCCCAGCCCGCGGCGTGCACAGAGGAGCAGTGGCTTTGTTTCCCAGTTCCCTTGCCCTCCTCAGAGGAAAGTGGTGACTCCGAGGCCCGCTCCAAGCTGAGAGGAGCAGTCCAAGCGGAGATGGCCCCGAACAATGGAGGCTGGAGGAACCTAGGCTGACAATCTTAGAAACAACCCATTAAGGCCCCGGAATGATCAATACTCAGACGAAGCCGGGAGGTTTAAAAGCCTCCGTACAAAGCCCGCTCTTATCAACGGGGCCAAGTGGCAGCTGCTTGGTCGGCCCCGCTCTGGGAGCCAGAGCCACTCTGGCAGGGAAGGGAACAGTAAGGGGTAGGGAAGCAGGGGAGCGGGTACCAGGCCACAGAGTCGGCTGGGGTGCTGGGTCAGATGTCCCTGTCGTCGGGGGACCTGTGACGGGTCACGGGAGTCCATCTGAACATCTTCAGGCCTGCACTGGAAGGTTCTGTAGCAGTCTTCCTCAGGATCTTGTTCTCTACCTCCAGAGTGTCAAGGCTGGTGAGGGGAAAGGGTTTGTATGAGGTCACATGGCTGCAGGGTTCTGGCTCCGCCTCTCCTGTGGATGGCTTTCTTTCTTGAGGCTTAGGAACATGATGCCCCTTTCTCTTTTCTTGAACATCAGGAAAGATACCAGACAGCAAAACACGTACAATTAATTGTTAAAACCTGAATTAGCCCGGCATGGTGAGACACACCTGGGATCCTAGCATTCGGGAGACTGAAGCAGGAGGATGACAGTTCCAGGCCCAAGGAGCTAGGGATGTAGCTCAGTTGGTAGAGCGTATGTCTAGGAGGCAGGAAGACCTGGGTTCAATCCTCAGCATCACAGAACCCAGGCATGGTGGTGTGCACCTGTAATCCCAGCACCTGGGAAATAGAGACAGGAGGATTAGGAGTTCAAGGTCATCTTCAGCCATGCAGCGTTTGAAGCCATCCCAGGCTGTAAGAGATCCTTGTCTCAAAAGAAACAAACATAGGCCAGCCTGGGCTACATGGTGAACCAGATAGGCACAGGCTGGTAGCACAGGCTGGACCACATGCCTATAGTCTGAAGAAATAGAGTTAGCTGTAGTAAAGGCAGTGAGACTGATCCCTCAAAACATGCTGCTGCTGCATCTGTCACTGGCTTTTGAGAAAAATAAACAAAGATTTAGGAATTCTGTGACCTGCCCAAGTTCACCCGAGTTGGGGTTAAATCCCCTACCTCTGACCCAGAAGCTCCAGAAGCCCCTAAATGCTGCACGGGGGCATTCTTGGCAGTCCGAAGTGCAGGGGTTGGCTCAGGAAGGCCAGGCAGGGAGGCCACTTCTGAGTTCCCCTCAGCCCGGGCTTGCTCATCTCTCCTGCTGTTCTGGCCTGGGAGCTGCTCAGCCAGCATAGTTCCCTGAGTCAGCAGAGGGGGCAATGCCCCTTATGACACCACGCTGCTTACAGGCTGGAGCCCAGGTCCTAGAGCAGAGAGGTGAGTGAGAGCAGTGATGTGGCCTCCAGCCTTCCTGATCCACTGGAGCTCTTCTGGCTCTATCACTGGGTTTGGCCAATTCTTACGGCACACAAGCACAAAGACCAGTGGGGACCAAGGACATCACCTGGTTAGTTTTCTCACCATTGTGACTAAACTCCTTCCAAGAACAACTTGAGGGAAAGGGCTTGTTCTGTCTCGGAGTTTGAAGTACAAACTACCACGATGGCGAAGTCACAGAAGCAGGGGTGTGGGACAACTTGCTATATGGTGTCCGCAGTCAGGAAGCAGAGAGAGATAGATGCTGGCACTCTGCTTGCTTTCTCCGTATGCAGTCTGGACCCCCCTCCCCCAGCCCATGGGATGGTGCCAGGTCCCTTTACGGTGGGCACTTACAGAGATGCGCAGTCCTCTGTCTCCTAGACAGTTCTAGATTCTGCCTAGCCAACACGAAAGATGAACTGTTCCAACATTTGACCTGAGGTGGAGACAGGGCACGTGGACAGAGGCCTCAACTGCAGCCTGTCTACTGTTCATACATATGCAGAGGAACAAGCCACTCCTTTGTGGACAAAATCAGGAGAAAGGGACACGGGTGCCACAGGCTTGCTGAGAGCGGGTGTCACTGCACATGACACCAGGCTGTGCTGCATGTTGAACTCTGGCCTTGGTGGTGCATTCCTGTAATCTTGCACTGTGTGGGGTGGTGAGGCAGGAGGATTACTACAAGTCAGAAACTAGTCTCAAAAAACTAAGGCCCCTATACACACCTAAGAGAGAGACAGAGAGAGACACAGAGAGAGAGAGGGAGAGGGAGAGGGAGAGGGAGAGGGAGAGGGAGAGGGAGAGGGAGAGGGAGAGGGAGAGGGAGAGGGAGAGGGAGAGGGAGAGAACGTGAAGCCTCTGGTTTGTACCATTGGGCATTTCCTGGTGTAAATATTCTCGCCATGGCTGACTCCACTCACAGTGTGATGTTACTGAATGTGGGGCTGGGAAGCCCCTTAGCGTCTTCATACCTGCCATGCTGACTCCAGGGGTGCCAATAACCGCAAGAGTCAGAGTGCAGTAAAGTAATTAGGAAGGCATGTGTCTTGAGTAGTAACCACCTTTGATTTTAGTAAAGTTTGTTTAATTATAGGTTTGAGTAATTGAATTTTTAATAAGAGCTTATGTTTAATAGCTGTATTAGGGTTCTCTGGAGAGACAGAAGTGTGCACATGTGTGCGTGTTACTTTTCTCATTGCTGTGATCAAACACATGAGAAGAAGTAACTTGAAAGAGGAAGGGTCAGAAGGCATGGCGGCAGAGCAGAACGTGGTTGGTCTCATTGCTTCAGAGTCAGGAGGCAGGGGCTGGAGAGACGGCTCAGGGCTTAAGAGAAGTGGCTGCTCTTCCGGAGGATCCGAGTTCAATTCCCAGCACCCACATGACAGCTCACAACTGTCGGTAATTCCAGTTCCAGGGGATCTGGCACCCATGAGGGCAGAACATCAACACACATAAACTAAATAAATAATTTTTAAAGAAGCCGGGGAGTGTAGATGGATTTTTCTTTGGGTCACCAGCTCACAAAAAATGATATGGAGACTTCTTATTAATTATGAAACCTCGGCCTATAGCTTAGGCTTGTTCCTAACTAGCTCTTATAACTTGTTAACCCATTTCTATTAATCTATGTTTCACCATGTGACTTTTTGTCTTCCTTTCATTCTGTATGTCAGACTCCCTCTGTGTCTCATTCGTGTCTCCTCTGCGCCTCGATTATCTCTTCCTACTTCCTCTCTCTTCCTGGAAGTCCTGCCTATATCTCCTGCCTAGCTATTGGCCGTTCAGTTCTTTGTCAAACCAACCACAGCAATATATCTTCACACAGTATACAAATATCCCACAAAAAGGAAGCAGAGGGCAAACAGAAGTGTGTCTGGCTATCAAAATCAAGCCCCTGACTCCACTCACATCTTCCATCAAGGCTCCACCTCTAAAGTTCCCAGAGTCTTCCAAATGTGGTGCTGCTAGCTGAAGACTAAATGTTCAAATGTATGAGCTTCAAATATAACAGTACACATGCGTACATGCACGCGCATACACACACACACACACACACACACACACACACACACACACACACACACACACGAGAAGGGGTATATTAGAGGAACTGATTCACATGATGGCAATCTGGTCAGCTTTGATCCTCCTGAGCCAATAGGAGCTGGCTTCAGTATTGCTGACTCCATCTTCCGCCCTTGAGTTTATCCTCCACATCCTTGACACTTACAACCTAAAGACGCTGAGCACTGAATTCCTTTTCAGGGGAAGAACTCAAGTTAAAGACACAGGTTGCCCTGGAACATACATGTTCAATGCACTGTTGCAGGACAAGAGCAGACCACCTTGGGGAAGCAGGGCTGCTATGCAGCAGGGAGGTACCAGGCATTGGGTGAGGATGGATGTATCTCAGGGTAGAATCTTCCCACATTCCTGTCCCATAAGCAACTCAGAATGAAAACATCTGCTGACAGACCTCTGGTTTCCCTGCCACATTTCTACTCCAAGCTACCCAGGCCACCCTGATCCATGGCATTTTCTGCTCCTTAGCCTATGTTTAAGTCAGCATCCTGAAGTGACTGTTCTCGGTAACTGTGCGGGGCTGGCTGAGCCCAGCTGAGTGGTTTTCAGCCATCTCACAAAGGCTGGTTCCATAGTCAGTCTGGCCTGGACAACATTAAACCAGAGAGCTGATGAAGGGGCAGATATTTCCCTTGTGGCCAAGGCATCCCAAATTGCCATGCATGAGTTTCTTGCATGGCATTTGACCACTGCTCATGAAGACCTACTTCTGGGCTGGATGGAGTGGCACTTGTCTTTAATCCCAGTGCTTGGGAGGCAGAGGCAGGCAGATCTCTGTGAGTTCAAGGCCAGCCTGGTCTACATAGTGAGTCCCAGGACAGCCAGGGCTATATAATGAGAACCTGTCTTGGAAAAAAGAGAGGAAAAGAAAAAGAAAGAAAAGAAATCCTGCTTCCTTTGTCCCCTGCCAGGACAACAGCCGCACTGTCACTCTCCTTGTGATACCTGGGGACCCTTCTCACTGTTTCCTAACCACGATCCTTCTCCTGATTCCACCCTTGATCCTCCCCTCCTCTTCACTTGTAACTTTCTCAGCTTGGCTCCCGGACTGTTCCCAGCAGCATGCTTCTCTTCCATCTGTGCCTCCCCACCTGGCCCCAAAGGGAGGCCCAGCCTTCTCGCCATCTCTGCTCACGTTGGAACCCCCGGAGTGCAGACTCGGGGCGGGACAGCGTGCAGCACCTAGCTGTGGAGCTGTGTAGACAGGAAGAAGAAGGAGCCTCGGGAGGCAGCACCTGCCATCCTGGTTGGTCACTGCCCTGCCTGGTTACTCATCTTCCAGGAGGAACAGACAGGAGACTGGAGAAAGGGCACTGCCAGCGCCCAGCCCTATACATACTTTATAATGCAGGATGCACGCTAGTCAGCAGAATCCCGATCCAAGGGGGAATGGAGTCCATTGTCAAAGGAGAGGATGTCTGCTAAGTGCAGGACAGAACATTCTAGAAGGGCCCAGGGAGCTCCAGACACATGAGCAAACAGGAAAAAAGGGAGAGTCAGCGGCTTAGCCATATGGCTCTGCTGCCCTCTCCCCTCCCTACCCCCACTATGCTTACAAGTTACTGAAGGTGGGCTGGAGCTCCAGCCAGGTGCAGTGGGTGTGGTCTCTGTATGGGCCAGAACTCGCATATGACTGGGCAGCCAGAGTGCCAGTCATTTCAGACCACTGTGGGACTATCAGATGTGTATGCCAAGAGGCTGGGAACCTCCCTCAGGGCCACATCCTGGCCAGGCAATGCAAATGCTCCAAGGGAACTGGGTGGGAAATATTTCCCAAGCTGAAGACAGTCCCACAGGTCTGCCTTGGTGGTTGGTGTGTGGGAGCAGTCCTCGGGAGAAGGAGCTAGAAAACAGTTGTGTTCCTTTCTAATGGCCAGGCCGATCTCAGGCTGAGCCTTTTTCCTGGGCTGTTTTGCGGATGGATATTTGGGCTGTGACCCCGGCAAGAGATCCCACTGTGAGTTAGAACAGGACAGTCCCACCCAGCTGGGTTTTCAGTCCTTACACCTAGACCAGCCTTTGCCATCACTATAGGTGGTTTTCAGAATAATCCTGGTAAAGACATGACCTCTGCTTTGCTGGGCCAGCCTGAGGAAGAAGAACCAGGCTGGGGGTAGAGTTGGACTAGAGGTCAATTCTGGACAAATCCCGAAGTCTTAGATTTCGCAGCTAGGGGGAGGCTTGAGAGTCTGGCCGACACCTGCAACCTCCATAGCACTGTTGCTGTGGTCACTGCCACCGAGGCCAGTATCGCTACAGCTATCACTATGGCCGCTGTCACTGCAGTCACTGCTACCACAGTCGCTGTCACGACAGCCCCTGTCACTGTGGGGGCCAACACCGTAACCACTGTTACCCCAGCCCATCACCACAGCCGCTATGGGTATCATTGCCGTGGTCACCGTCACTACAGCCACCATCGCTGTGACACAAGAGTCGCCACTACCACCACTGTTACTGAGAGGACTGCAGCCGTCCCAGCTGTCACCGTGACCAGGGGCTGTGGTCACTGTTGTCTGTCGCTCCTGTCATCATTGCTGGCCGGGCTGACACCACCAGTCCCTGGAAGCACTCTTACTGCTGTAGCTGCAGCCGCTCTCCCACACCTGCTGTCACTGTATCACCACAACCACCGCTATCAACCTATCACCACGGCTACCGTTACTACCAACAGTACCAACAACAACAGCTTAGAAGGAAGGCCAGGATCGCCCTTCATCGGCCTCAGCCTCCCATCTGTGGGGAGAAGGAAGTCTTCATGGCCCTGGCCTCTCCTCACCCCCACAACTCCCAGCACTGCTGGACTTCAGACTATGGGGGAATCTCCACTGCCTGCTCAGCAGCTTGGGGGCCGGCCAGGGCCTGGCCTGTGACAGTGATCCCCACATGGCTCTAGGGGTGGTGAAGCGCCCACTCCCTCCCACTCCGATCCCCCTGCCTTTCCCCTCCTACATGCCCTTTCTGCCACACTTAACATCTGACAGAACACACAGTCCGTGGTGCTGTCTGTCTGTCTGTCTGTCTGATTCATGTGGCATCCTGGTGCCCAGACCTGTGTTTGGCACCTTGCAAGTTCAATAAATGTCTGTGGGTGGGTGAAAGAAAGAACGGCTGTTGACTGACATGTGTGCTGGATTTCCCGCTGTCCAGTTCCCTCCCTTTCATTTGCTCCTCTCAATGATCTGTGTCTCCACATTTGCTCCTCTCAATGATCTGTGTCTCCATTTCCAGCTAAGGAAACAGAGACTCCCAGAGGCCCCAAACTCATTCAAGGCCAACCTGGGCAATGGCACCAGAAGTGACCTATCCTATTTACAAGAACTTTCCAGAATAGAAACCCCCTCAATATCTCTGTGATTGTCAGGGAATCAGAGGCATTTGAGAGGCACGCTAAGTGGTCCCCAGCTCCTCTGCCTTGTCCCAGGCTGGAAGCCAGGCCTTCACTTACATTCAATATCTCGCAAAGCTACGGTAACTATGTGGCACTGGGGTGTTATTAGTCAAACTGGTCAGACAGGAGGAACCCGGGCGTAGACCAGAGACACATCATGCACATCATGCAAAAGATGGTCGACTTTTTTATAGGCAGTGTCTCATGTAGTCCAGACTGGCTACAAACTCACTACATAGTCAAGAATGACCTTGAACTCTTGACACCCCCGCCAGTATTTTTGGAGTGCTGGGATCACACGTGTGCATCACCACGCCTAGATTTATACAGCACTGGGGATTGAACCCAGGGCTTCATGCACTTGAGGCAAGCTCTCTACCACCGAGCCACATCCTCGGCCCCAAGATGGATGATTGTTAAGGATGGAATTAAAATTAGACTCCCCCCCTCATTTCCCACAGAAAACAACCCCAAATCCACCTACAGACAGTCCTCTCATCAGGACTTCCCAAGATGACGCACACAAAGCACTTGGAGCCACGCCTGGCCCCGACACAGAGTGGCTGTCACTGTTTTCCTTGTCATCCACCCGTAGGAAATAACACCTACAGTTAATATGTCCAATATGTCAGTTTGAACGTGACATGTCCCCACAGGCTCCTGTGTCTGAATTCCTGGTCCCCGGCTGGAGGAGGCATCACGGGTGGAGGTGGGTCACTGTGGGTGGACCTCTGAGGCTTATGGCTGGCCCCATTTCCCCGGATCTCCTGAGGTGTACCCCGCCTTGACGTGAGCTCCTGCCAACATTGAAGGGGCCCCAGGCCTTCCATGCTGCAGCAGACCGTTTCTCAAATCCAGAGTCAAAAGAAACCTGTAGTAGGTTAATTTTTCCCCTTTGGGGGGCCTGGCACCCAGCTCCCAAGTAAATCACACACAGGGGCTTATTATTTCTTATGAATGCCTGGCCTTTGCTTGGCTTGTTTCTTGCCAGCTTTCTTTAGTTTAAATTATCTCATCTACCTTTTGCCTCTGGGCATTTCCTGTTCTCTTACTTCAGTAAATCTTGCTCTTATTCCATGGCTGGCTGTGTAGCTGGGTGGCTGGTCCCTGGAGTCCTCCTCCTCCTCCTCTGGCTCCTCCTTTTTCCCCTCCCAAATTTCTCCTTCGATATGTTCTCTCTGCCTGCCAGACCCGCCTGTCCTTTCTCCTGCCTCACATTGGCTGTTCAGTTCTTTATTAGACCATCAGGTGTCTTACACAGGCCCAGTAACACAGCTTCACAGAGTTAAACAAATGCAACATAAACAAAAGTAACACACCTCAAAATAATCTTCTACAGCAGAGACCTTCCCTCCCCCTAAGTTGCTTCTTTCGGTTTTTGTCATGACAAGGAGGAAAGTAAATAAACACCTGTATTTTGTTTAAACTGCCTGGTTAGTTTTAATTGTCAGTCTGACCAGCCTAGCCTCACCTGGGAAGAGGGTGTCAATGAGGGCACGCCTGTGGGGGACAGTCTTTGCTGTCTTAACTGCTGTGGATGGCCCCTCCCACTGTGAGTGACCAGTTCTCTGGGTTTGTGTCCTAGGCTGTATAAGGTGGGGAAAGTGAGCCCAGCACTTTGAATGCGTTCATTTCTCACTCCGATCTGACTTTGACTGTGATGTCGCCAGCTGCTTCAAGCTCCTGCCTTGACGGCCCCCCAGTGATGAGCGGTGTGATGAGCGGTAACCTGGAGTTAGGAGCTAAAGGAAACCTTTTTCCGCATGGCTTTCTGTCCTATCACAGCAACAGAAGTGAAACTAGAGCACCCATACACTAGGGACTCCCCAAAGATCCATCTGTGATTTACTGGGCTCTTTAACTGCTCTGTGCCTCAGTTTCCTCATCTGTAAAATGGGGACAGTACTTACTTCATGGGTCAAAAGCTTTGCTGAAATTAAGCCTCTGTTGAATGAGCCACAGATGCTGGCACACTGTAATGGGTCAGTGAGCATCAGCTATTTATTATTGTGACTGGTGGGCACTAAGGACACAGCCAGACTAATCTGGTTGTGTGAATTATCTTATCTCTGTGAGAATACACCTGACAGAGGCAACTTAAGGGAGAAAGGTGTTTTTGTTTTTTTTTTGTTTTTTTTTTTTTTTTTTGGTTTTTTTGCCTCATGATTTAATGAAGGATACGCTCCATCATGGCAGGAAGGCAGGATGTCTGAAGCAGCTGATCACATGGTATCTACAATCAGGAAGGAGGGAGAGGGAGAGAAAGAGAGAGGGAAAGAGAGAGAGAGACAGATAGACAGACAGAGAGGGAGGGAGAAAGGGATGGAGGGAGAGTGGGGGGAGGGAGGGAGAGAGGGGGGATGCTGGTGCTCAGTTGTTTCCCTTTTTTATTCATCTCGGACACCAGCCCATTGACGAGCGCCACCCACACTCAGGTTGGGCCTTCCCACTTCAGTAAACCCAATCCAGGAAGCCCCCATGCACACACCCAGAGTTCTGTTTCCATGGTGATTCCAAATCTCATTAAGCTGACAATCAAGTTAATTTTCACACTAGTTTTCCAACAAACCTTTCCTTTTTCCTTCCAGATTGACTGCATTGGCCCATGTATTGGCATTGTACGACGGTCTGTGGAAAGATGGATAAATTCTGTGATGGTTGATATTGATTGTCAACCTGACAGGCTGAGTTCACCTAAGGGACAAACCTCTAGGCATGCCTGAGGGTGATCTAGACCAGGTTAAGGGATGTAGGAAGCCCCACCTTCCCTCTGGGCAGCACCATCCCATGGACTAGGGTCCTGGATTGAAGAAAAGGAGGAAGGTGACCTGTGTGCCAGCTTTCATTTCTCCCTTCTTCCTGGCTGTGGCTGCAACGTGACCAGCCACCTCACACTCCAGCCGCCATGCCTTCCTGCCAGGACGGACTGTCCCCTCAAACTGTGAGCCCAGGTCACCCCTTCCTTCCATCTTTAAGTCACTTCATTGGGTGGTTAGTCACAAAACAAGACACGTGACTAGTACAGAGCCCGTTTTTTTCTTATATGGACACAAAGAAGATATTGTAAGAATCACCATTCTGGGAGACTTTAAACTCAAATTCTTGAATGATAGCGGGCCAGTGAGTCCCCCCGGAGGACCATCCTGAGGTGAGCAAGCCTAGTTCTTGGGATCTCCTCCTTCCCCCATCCTCCACCCCATTATCCCAGACTCAGCCACTTGCTGCTCCTGGTACGTGAGCCGCACCCCACCCCATGGCCCTGCTGCTCTGCCTGCCTGCACTGCCCCCCTACCCAGAACACACTGTCTCTCTAACTGAGTGTGCTTATATTATATGCTGCCGAATATAAGACTCAGGCCCAGAGGTCCCACATGGTCATGGCTTTGGGGGTCCTGGAGTAACCCCTTCTGAGTCAAGAATCAACAGTTGGTAAAACCCTGGATATTATCCAGCTAGCCACAGGAGCTGAGCCACACCCAGGGCAGAGCCCAACCAGAAAGCAGCATCCCCCAGATTTAATAAGCTCCAAATGACAGCATCTCCCAAACCTTTCTAAATCACACAAATAACCACTAAATTAGTCAGAGCTCTTCTCCCAGTTCTTATGGAGCCATAATTCACACACACTCCGATCCATCCACTTCAGTCGTACTATTCAATGGCTTTTAGCATATTCCCACGGTTGCTCAGCCATCAGCACAATCAATTTAGAACAATTTCATTATCCTAAAAAGAAGCCCCACTTCCTTTAGCTTGCCACCCTTCCCAATCACCCCCAAGTGACCCGCCCCGTCATTATCCAGTCCCTGGCAACATCAATTTACTTTCTGTCTCTATAGCTTTGCTTGGGCTGGACAGTTCGCTGAGTCAGACTCAGGCACGCCGGGACTGGCTGGCTTCACTCAGCAAAGAGTTTCTAGTTGGCCTGTGTGGTCGCACGGGCACCTCCACAACCTCCTTTAATATCCTCTTGTGCAGATAGACACCGTGTTTTGTTCATCCTTCTGGCTGTTGGTGGACACCCGGGCTGTTCCTTCACTGGGCTGTGAACACACCTTGTGCAAGGTTTTCATGACTTCATCTCTAATGGGTGTGGAATTGCAGGCACAAATGATAACCATGCTTTCTCTTTGTGGGGAACTGCTGGTCTGTTTTGCAAAGTGGCCACACCATTTTACACCCTCACCAGTGGAGCATGCGGGTCCTCAATTGTCCTAGTTGGCTTTCCGTTGATGTGATAAACATCATGACCAACAAGATTTGGGGAGGAAAGCACTTATTTTATCTTACAAGTTCCAGCCCACCATTGAGGGAAGTCGGAGCAGGAACCCCAGGCGTGAGCTTGAAGCAGACTGCAAAGGGGAACACTGCTTACTAGCTCGCTCCAGGCTCATGTTCGTTTACCCTTCCTACACAGTCCAGGCCCATCTGCCTAAAAACTGCACGTCCCTCAGTGGGCTGGGCCCTCCTGTATCAAGTAGCAATCAAGTAAATGCCCCCAGAGGCATGCTCATAGGCCAATCTGATGGAGGCAGTTCCTCAACTGAGGCTCCCTCTTCCCTGGTGAGTCAGTTGACCACCAAGATCAGCCACCACATCATTTCTCTACATTCTTGCCAGTGCTCGGTACCGTCAGGTTTCCTGCCGTCCTAGGGTCCTGGTGGGTGTGAACTGGTGTGTTAGCACTGTACAGAGAAACCGTGCTGAGAGAATGAATACGTGATTAAAGCGGGTTTACTAGACCCTTTCCACGATATGACATAGGATGTCCAACAATAGTTGTCGCACATGGGGGAGGCCAAGGAGCCGCTAGTCACTCAGTACGCTAGATGCCCCGGGATCCCAATTTGGTCCAGAAGGCCTAGAGGATTCCTGGAGGGCTGCTGGAGTTCTGATAGCAGGGAAAGGATCAGTCGTGGCAGCAACAGTGGGGTAGATGAACCGGCCAGCGAGAGAAGGCAGGCAAGCAGGCAAAGCCCCCTTCTTCCCTTTTGTCTGGGTTGTCCTCAGTAAGCACCCCCATATTTAGGGTGGGTCTCCCTGATTTACCTCATCTGATCAAGAAACAGGAGGGCCCAGCAGTGGCATTTTAGTTGATTCCAGATCCTGTCACGTTGACGACCAAGACTGACCATCATAATGGTATCTCATGTTTTTGGCTTTGGATTTTTGTTTGTTTGCTTGTTTTGTTCCATTTTTTTGAGATGGAGTCTCATGTAGCCCAAGCTGGCCTTGACCTCTGCTGTGTATCTGAGGATGGCCTTGAACTCTGACCCTCCTGTCTCTGCCCCCTAGGTACTGGGGTTATGGGATTATCTCAAGGGGGTTTGATGTGCCTTTTCCTGATGATTAGTAATGCCCGGCATGCCTGATGTTCTTATTTACCCAGGCCTCTCTTAAGTGAAACCCACACAGCCCTCCCAGCCCAATCACCCTGAGCACCAAGGAGCAGCAGTTTTCAAGGCCTGCATCTTCCCAGGCAGCTCAAACACACTAAGGTTTCCTGAACTCCCAGCATGCCATGGTCCCCTCTACATGCAGCACTGTGCCCATTCACCACAGATTGAGACTTCTTTGATATTTTTAGTGCAAATCATGAGATGTTTAACTTAAATATATGCTCTTTCAAAGGAAAGCATGTATCACCATGGCAAATGGAAAAACAGTACAACGGGCCACCAATATAAGGTGATTATAAAAATAAACACAGCAAAATCCCCTAAAATACTCTCAGTGCTCAGTTCTCACTGGAGCCTGGGGGTGTCGGGATCTTCCTCAGGAAGATGAGCAGGCATGAGGGGGGCAGCAAAATCTCCCAACACCGTGTCACTCCAGCACCTTGAAGACGGGAAGGCCGCTTGGAAAGGAGGCAGGGTGCTGTTCTTGGTTTGTGGTTGAGCATTGTGAGTGGACTCCACACCTCGGGGAGTCCACTTATACCCTGGCTGCAGAGCCCGTGTGTCGGCAGACAGACACGGAACCCATAAAGAGACGGCACAGGGGTCGTGCGCCAGATTTAAAATCTAAACCATCAAGCTTGCTGTGCTAACCCACTTGTCCAAGGTGCCAGGAGGGTTTTCAGAGTCTAAGCCAAACTCTTCCCTTTGAGGGTCCAGGACCAGCTGCCAGGCCAGGGGAACAGCGCACCTGGATTTCCTCATTCCCAGATTCCCGTCAATCAACAGTTTCCTCGTAGGATGGCTTTGTATCTCTTGCAACTTCCAGAAACTTCTGACACACCATCAGCAAGGACTGATAAATGGGTAGCATTAGTATTTCAATAATCTGAGGCCCCAAAGCCATTCGCCAGCAGAGACAACCTCACTCCAGACTAAATTATTAATAAACCAACAGTGTAATTGGAGAAACTGGGATCGGCTCTCAGGGGGCTTTGGCCAGAGGAGGAGCGGGGTCACTTCGGAGCTCCTCAGGGTCAGCATCACTGTTCTTATTCACGGCAAAGACGTGACTCTGGGCTGGGAGGAGGCTTAATGGGTGAAGTCCTGCTGACCAAGCATGCCAGCTTAGGTATGGAACCCCAGAACTGGCCAGGTGCAGAGCCGTGAACCTATAGCCCAGCACTGAGGAGAGGGGCGGATCCTGCGGCTTTGCTGGTCAGCTAGTTTAGCTAAACCGGGGAACTTCAGGTTCAGTGAGAGACCCTGCCTCGATAAATTAAATTAAAATAAGGTGAAGGTGCTGGTGAGATGCCTCCGCTGGTAGAGAATGTCCTTTGCCACCAAGCCTGAGGGTCTGGTTCCCATCCCCAGGACCCACACCATGGAAGGACAGAACCAACTCCCACAGGCTGTCATGCGTGCACACACAAAATAAGTAAATAAAATGTAACTGAACAAATGAAAAGATAAAGTGGAAAAGGATTGAGGAAAGGCAACCTGATGTTAACTTCTGTGCACCCCACACATACGCAAATGCACACATGTGCACACATGTGCACACACAAAAATAAATAAGTAAACAAACAAACAAACAAATAAATGCATATATAAAAATGTGCCCCTGCAGTAGTGTCGCACACCTTTAATCCCAGCACCGGGGAGACAGAGCCAGGTGGATCTCTGTGAGTTCGAGGCCAGCCTGGGCTACAGAGTGAGTTTCAGGACAGCCAGAGCTACATAGGGAGACTCTGTCTCAAAAACAAAAATGAAACAAAACAAAACAACAAAAAACAAACAAACAAACGAAAGCCTCAAAAAGAAGACATGGCTTCCACATTTCAGTATCAGGGGTCAGCGTCAGCAGCAAGGCTGTCCCTACTTGGAAACAAGCTCAGGTTGGCTTTGAGAAGATACCAGCAGTAATGGGGGAGGGACTCTTGCTGCTGGCAGGGTTTATTTTGGGGGCTTGTGGAGAGACGGTGAAATATGAGGCTTGCTGATTGAAAAGAAGGTATCGATTGCTGGCGATCGATAGTGAAGAGCTCTGAAGGAGGCGCTGGCTTCCAAGGCTTCTGCTTCTCTTCCTTTCTCCCCTGCCAGGATGGAGAACTCTATCCAAACAGGTGACCGGGAGCATCCAAACAGCAAGAAGACTGCTTCCCGCATGGGCCTCAGCTGTGTGCAGTCACTTGATGGACGCAGAGGGACCTCTTCCCCTACAGGAAACCTAACACCCAGCTTCCTGAAGGGGGATCTTCGTGGTGGGAGGTGAGGGGCCTGGGAGGAAGTAAGGATGACCGCTCTAAATAATAGGTTTCTAATGGACTTGGGAGAGCATCAGTGTTTCTCTGGAAACCACATGGTAGAGAACACTGGAGGGTTCAGAGTGGGCTTGCCCAGGAGGGGGATGGACAGACGAGGGGACAGTGAACCCCTGCTGGATGCAGACAGCTGTCTTGTGATCTTCTTTCAATAGGAACCAGAAATGAACAGATGCCCAAGACAACTGTGAGGATAGAGAACCTCACTAAAAACACAGAACTGGGGGTTGAAGATGTGGCTCAGTGGGTACTCATCTAACATGCGTGAAGCCCGGGGTTTAATACACAGCACAGCACAGTGTGATAGCACAGGTCTGTAATCCCTGCACTTGGGAGGTGGAGGCAGAAGTTCAAGATCATCCTTGGCCCCATAACCAGTTCCAGGCCAGCATGGCCTGCATGAGGCCTTGTCTCAAAACAAAACACAACAGCCAGAGGAATTAAGCTCACTGACCCTGACAGGATGCTGATAGCTGCTTGCATCCCTCCTGCCAGTCCCTAGTGACAGGACCAAGACTTTCTTTGACAGGCCATGTTCCCTTCCAGGAAGGGGCAGGAGCCCTCCTCTCTGATCTGCCTCTCTCTGTTTTGCGAGGGGACCCCGGAGGCAGAGGTAGGAGAGGAGAGGCAGAGAGTGAGCTCTTCTCACCCGGATCCCGTGGGTAAACAGATGCACCATCAGCACATCAGGCCCTGTGATTCCAGGGGCCCTGGAGGGCTTACCTAACCTACTTGGTATTTTGGGAAAATTATCAAGGCTAAAACTGAGGCTGGAAATGCAAAATGATCAGAGTACATCACACGCGTCTCAGGAAGGGAGAAAGAGCTGGTCTCAAATTCGCTCTCCCCAAGCTGGAAAGGCAGCAGCAAAGAAGCCTGATGGGTCAGCCTGTTCCCTTTTTCTGCTTAGCCGAAGGTTTTATTATCCCCCAGTCAACCTGTTTCAAGAGCCAATGGATCCATAGAGTTCCCCTCAATACAACAATCTGTTTTCAGAAGCAGAATGAGCAGGCAGTCTGCCTGTGGTTTGGAAATGGAGCGCAGCCTTGATCATGGGCAGACCCAGCTTCGTGCCAGATATGTGGTGGTGAGCCCATGCCATGGGGCTTCGTGGGTGTGCACCAAACTGTCCTCCCCAGGGACAGAGAACTCGGGCTCAGAAAGCTAAGGCTCTGGCCTTCAACAGTGTCAGGGTCCTGCAGGATCTCACCCATTCAGTTGGATAATGACTGTGCTATTCCATCTCAGCTGAGTGGCCCTTTACTGGCCCTGCCTCCCTTTCTGCTTTAGGGACCCAGCGAATTTAGATGCTAAATTCCATGGGGCTCACTGGCCAGTCAGTCTAGCCTCGCTGATGAGCTCATAGAGGTCATGGAGAGACCCTGCCCCAAAGGAAGTGGACAGTGTTTCCAGGGGAACACCTGATATAGCCCTCCTGCACGAGCGTGAGTGGTGTGGTGAGCTCACATTCACACACACACACACACACACACACACACACACACACACACACACACACACCTCAGCCGCTCAAGAGGCAGAAGAATAACTTTGGCCCGGGAGTTCAAGGTCAGCCTTGGCCACACAATGACATTTTATCTAAAAAATAATAAAATAAAGTGCAGAGGCCACGTTGTAGCTCCATAGACGCCAGTCATTTTTCCTTTAACCTCTGCTTCCCTCAGGGTCCTAACCCCACAGTGGGGCTCCCCTTGAGACGCTGACCCCTCTTCTTTTTGCTCTTCCCTTTTTGTTTTCTCCCCTTCCTTTCTTTGCCCTTCTCCCCCAACTCCCCCACTCCACCCCCGCTGTCTCCTTCTCTCTTCCCAGCCTCCCCTGCACAGCACACGTCAGGCAACAGCTATTTTGCACCTGTGTGAACACACACAAGCGCTTACTAAGCAGAGCAGTGCTGCTTATCTGTGCAAGGACGATGTGCTATTTACAAGAATCTCAAAATGGGTTTCTCTGCAGATTGGAGAGGAGACACATCTGTCAAACATGTCAGCTCTTCTCGCCGAGGCCTCTGCGTTGGGATGAGGATCTGGATGGACGAGTCGGTTTACACAAGTAACCCCCAGGTTCCCCTCCAACCCTAAGACTGCAGGTTCGGATGCAGAACTCTCTATGTTCACAGTTTATATAGCAAATACCTTTCAGAATAGTCTCTATTTGTAATTCTGCAGGAAAGGAGGCATACAAGCCCTCAACACACAAATGGCATTTTAAAAGGCTGTATTGTAGGTAAGAGACTTCCAAGGCATGTCTACCAAATGTCCTTATTTTGGTCCTGATTCAAGCGCACCAACTGTAAAAAGGCTTCTTTTGTTTTGGTTGGGGGGCGGGCAGTTAGGCAAGAAGTTGAACAAGGGACAGCAGACAGATACTGTCATAGGAATTTTTTTTAAAGTATGTTAGATGTTGTAATAGTGCTGTGATATTTTTATTTTTTTAAGGAAAGTCTGAATAACACAACGGGTCAATGTGAAGAGAAAAAGAGACTTCGGCATGTTCAGCCCTAGATGGGATGCCTGCACCACATCCCTCCCCTCAAGGTTCATGGTGCTCTTGGAAGTCAGGGAGGGGATTGTCAGAGCCAGAGGTGGTCGATGACGCCAAGGAGACAGTGTTTTACAGATACAGTGGGGATGGTGCACACAGGAACTCACAGTGAGTGTGGCAGCATGCACAAGACCTGTGCACGTTCAAGCCGAGACTCCAGCGTGGAGGAAGGGGAGGTGGAAATGATGTTCACCTCTAGGTGAGGAGCTGCTGGCATTTGGTAGCTGCTGGGGGTGGGGGTGGGGGCGGTCAGTTTTCCTTGTGTATCAACCACATTCCAGGCAGGTCCTATGCCCAGGAGTAGCTGGCCAACGCTAATTGGACTCAGCGGGGTTTTTTTTAAGAGAAGGAGGGAAAGGACATGAAGTTGGGTGGGTACGGAGGTGGGGGAGGATCTGAGAGTTGGAGGAGGGGAATGAACATGATCAAACCATGTTGTAGGAAATTCTCAAAGAAGAGCTGGGCATGGTGACACACGCCTTCAATCCCAGCACTCGGGAGGCAGAGGTTGGTGGGCCTCTGAGTTCCAGGAGAGCTGGGGCTACACAGAGAAACTCTATCTTAAAAAAAAAAAAAAGAATGAATACAAACATTACTTTAAAAAGGAAAAAGGAAAGCCTTTAACTGGTCAGAGGTACATTTTGAAGTAGTGGGGCCAGTGAGATGACCCCGTGTAGAAGGGTGCTTGTGTCAAGCCTGAAGAGCTGAGTCTGATCCCTGGGACTTACATGGTAGAAAGAGAAAACTGACTCCTACAAGTTGTCCTCTGACCTCCACATGTCTGCCACACTACAGCCAGAAAGGAGGGAGAAAAAAAGGAGGGAGGAGAAAAGGAGGGAGGAAAAAAGGAGGGAGG
This sequence comes from Peromyscus maniculatus bairdii, assembly GCF_049852395.1. NCBI lineage: Eukaryota > Metazoa > Chordata > Mammalia > Rodentia > Cricetidae > Peromyscus > Peromyscus maniculatus. The sequence continues at coordinate 11,056,615 of NC_134855.1, read as the reverse complement.
AAAAAAGGAGGGAGGAAAAACGAGGGGTGAGGCAAGAGTAGCAAATGCTGTGGCTGTCGACCCTGGGTAAGCAGGGCCTGGAGACACCACGGTATAAAGTGTGTTTTAAAACACGCTTATCGGAACTGTGGAGACGGCTCAGTAGTCAGTACATGCACCACTGTTGCAGAAGATCTGAGTTCAGTTCCCAGCACCCACTTGAGAAGGCTTACAACCTCCTATAACCCCAGCTCCAGAAGACCGGATGCCCTCTTCTGGCCTCTGAGGGCACCTGCACTCATGTATACACACACACACACACACACACACACACACACACACACACACACACTAATAAAATAAAAATATTAAAACATGCTTGAATGTTTTAGTGTATGTCCCACCCCTGATTTTTGTATTGCTTTGTACAGAATCCTAATTTTCTCTCTCTGGGTGCCCTGAGTCTGTGGGCAGGAATAGTCCCTTGGCTTAGCTGGACTGTGAGATTCTTGAGAACAAGGGCCTCAGCTGTGGCTTTAGTACAATTTCCAGGAGTTCATGTGGGGTGGGGCTGAGGTGGTGGGACCTCTAAAAGGTGGGGTGTAGTAGGAGGTGGTTAAGTCTTTGGGGGCATTACTCTCAGAAGGATTATGTAGACGAATCTTAAAAGGTCTTATTAATAAAAACAAACCCGGAGCCAGGTATTGGGGTGTCCACCAGGATTCCATTGTCATACTTTCCACCAGAGGCCACATCAATGGAGCCGCCAGAGCATGGTCTCAACAGTCTCCAAAGCTGCTAGCTAGCTCTAATCTCTTTTCTTTTTAAAGTTTCCAGCCTTGAGTGTTTTGTTACAACAGAAAATGGACTAACACAACCATGTTTTCCCACTTGGATGTCTCTTCCCAGCAAAGGGAAAGGCTGCACACATAGATATTTAGCACATGTTCTTGGTTGGTCAACCAAGAGATACAGAGAGATTCAAGGAAACTCAGCTGGTGTCCTGGAGACCATGAACTCCCCAGTTTCTATAGAAAGCAAACAAGTCACCTAAGCATGTTCCCTCTCTGCTTGAGTCCACCTATACAGGAGGAAAGATAGATAGTGATAAGATTAGGTTTTATTAAAACATTTGCCATAATGTATTATGCAACTTTCCTTGCAAAATGAATTCACCGCAGGATGAAAAAGAGATTCCTTGGCAAATGGAATGAACACACACACACACACACACACACACACACACACACACACACACACACACACGACAGGTGACAGAGTGAAGCCCTGCTGAAGGTGTGTGCAGCCAATGTTTGTTCATTTCCCATTTAACATCGTTAATAATGATCAGGAGGATGGAGTCAACAGCACACTAATGAAATTTGCATACGATTCTTAATTGGGAGGTGTTGCTGTCACCAAGAAGGCAGAAGAGCAAAGCAGCCACCTCAAAGGGGGCTGAAGACATAGATGAAAAAAATAACAAAATAAGATTTGGCTCACAGGGAGGAAGACAAATTCAATTGGGAAGAAAGTCTAAAACAGGATATTCCCCAGAGACAGAACAATGCAGAAATAATGCTGAAGGAGGCTTGGGCAGAGCAAGCTTCGCCAGAGGTTCCATGGAAAACGGCCAAGCTTGCGGAGGAGGCCAGCATTCCCATGAGGAGCCCACCTCTACCTCTGCCCTGCTGGGATACCCCTGAGACACCCTGCTGGGCCACCTAGGTCTCTAGAGCCTTGGACCCCTTGCCTGAAAAAATGATGCCTGGGAATTCCTTCTCAGAGTCATCCTGACCTCTTGGGGGCTGGAAGCTCGGTTCCCGGAATCTTCATCCTCAGGCTAGGACAGGACGGCCCCTGGCGAGCTCTGGGATGCAGGCCAGTCAGGATGACTGACAGCCACTCTGTTTTCTGGATCCAGTGAGGGAAACAGCAGGTTTTGGAAACGGGCTCCAGAGAGCAGGAAAGCGGGGTCTGGCTGCACCCCTCTGTGAAGGTGCTTTGCTCAGGCTTGCTTGGAGACGCCAGTACCATTTTTGCTCTGAAGAAAATCTGGAGCAGATTTTTTTCGAGACTCCTCTCCATTGCAGGCATCTGACTAGATAGGTCCCCTGTCCTGGCATTTACACTCTTGAGGACACTTCAGTGGGTCTCCAGGGCCACTTTTCTCCACAAGAATTGAGAAGATAGTGTTGCGATTAGATGCTCTCCTAGGAAGACATCCCTTGAATGCTTGTATGTCCAAAAACATAGATAGGGCTTAAAACAGCACCCTCAGGTCTTGGGTGTAGCTCAGTTGGCAGAGAGCTCGCCTAGACATGTGAATTCCCAACACTTCATAAACTGAGCACATGCCTGTAATCCCAGCACCTGACAGGAGGAGGTGGGAAGATCAGAAGTTCAAGGTTATTCTTGGCTACATACATGAAACCCTATCTCAAAACAAACAACAAAAATTCTCTCTGCAATGACAGCAAGAGGTCAATAGGAGACAGGCAGAGGTTCAAGTTAATGGGCCAGAGAACAATGATGATAAGAAAAGTAAGAAAGGGGCTGAGGAGAGGGCTCACTCAGCAGGTAAAAGCACTTGCTGCCAATTCTGCCAGTCTGAGTCCCATCCCTGGGACCCATATGTGGCAGGAGAGAACCGACTTCTGAAAGACGTCCTCTGACCTCCAGGTGTGCACCAATGCAAGCGTGCACACAATAAATAAATAACACAAGGGAGGAAGAATCCTGCTCTGTTCGGATGCACTTGATGCCAGAACAGTGTTTCCAGGTGGCAGGTCCCAGAGCGATGACCATCTTAGGGTCAAGTCTGGCATTCAGTGAGATGGCTGGCTGGCTGGTCAGTAACTCTAGGTCAGCTGCTTAACTCTGAAGTAGCAAGATACTGACATGTGATATGACAATCACTGACGTAGTTGGTTGTTTTTTACTCTATTGGCTCTTTACTCTTTTGGCTCTTTGGGGGGCCCATCACCCAGTTCCCAAATAAACACACAGAGGCTTATTCTTACTTACAAATATCTGGCCTTAGCTTGGCTTATTTCTAGCCAGCTTTTCTTAAATTATCCCATCTACTTTTTTGCCTCTGGGCTTTTATCTTTATCCTATATACTTTTCTTTACTTCTTTCTCCATGACTTGCTGTGTAGCTGGGTGGCTGGCCCCTCTCTTGCTCCTATATCTCATTTCCCAGATTTTTCCTCCTATTTATTCTTTCTGCCTACCAGCTCCACCTATCCTTTCTCCTGCTATTGGCCGCTCAGCTCTTTATCAGACCAATCAGGTGTTTTAGACAGGCACAGTAACACAGCTTCACAGAGTTAAACAAATGCAGCATAAAAGAATGCAACACATCTTTGCATCATTAAACAAATGTTCCACAGCATAAACAAATGTAACACATCTTAAAATAACATTCCATAAACACACAGAAGCTACCAGTTTTACAAGAGAGCAGAGTATATTCACAGAATGGCTGAGCCTGAGGGGGGACAGGAAACCCAGGCCTTGCCCCAGCATCCCTGAAGAAGGGCTTGGGGACAGTCCTTGCTGAGGGAGAGGAGGCTGGAAAGCAACTAAAAGCAGAGGAGGGGCAGTCCTGGGAGTTTGCCTCACTTTCCTGTGACTCTGCCAGCATATTCTAGATAAATGGGGCAGACTTCTATGTGTTAGCAGAGAGGCATGTGCTAGAATATGCGGTCTTCCCTTTGATGAGGTCATTTTCCACTGTCTCTATCATCTGTGATATCTACTGTGTATCTTCTCCACCAGGTATTGTGGTACCAAGAGTCCCTGATATCCGTGTCCTAGGATGCCCAGGGGACTGGCTGCTGTGCCCTTCATTCCTGGCACTACAGCTGAGTGATTTGGTTCCTAAGGAGATCTTTCACTTCGTTCTCATCTTTAGAACTTGGTGGTTGGTGATTTGTTGTCACTCTGTTGACTTGCAAATGTCAAGACAGAAGCAATGGACTTTAAGTTTAGGAGGCATGGACTGGAAACCCAGCTCTGCCTACAGCTTGGTGTGTGTCTGTGGAGAAGGCCCTTCATGTCTCTGAGCCTTGGCCACACCCGCCTCTGAGGACCACTGCAAAGACAAATGACCTTCACAGAGACAGCAGCACACACTGTGTGTGTGTGCGTGTGTGTGCAGGTGTGCACACATGTGGGTGTTGTTCTTTAGGGGCTGCCCATTTGTTGTCGTCGTTGTGACAGGGTCTCTCTCTGCCTGGAGCGTGACACAGGGTTGGCTGGCTAACAAGCCCGGGGATCTGCCCCTCCCTGCCTCCCCAGCACTAAGATTGAAGCCTTTGGCTTCCTTCCTTTCTTTCTTATGTGCATTCCTGATGTCTAACTCAGGTCTCTAAGTGTTTTACCAGCTGAGCTGACTTCTCCGTCTTAGAGGCATTATCTTACCCACTAAAACCTGAAGACTTATTAAAGTCTGTTTAATTTTATACTCATTTCTATAAGGCCAAACTCTTCTGAAACTTGGAGACCTTATTGAGATGATGTCCTGTCTGGGTTTCATTTCTTCTATTGGTCAAATAAGAAGAAAGAACAAGGCCTCTCTCCTCTCCTCAAAAACCTGTGTGTCTATGGCAGAGGCAGGACAGGGGGTGAGGCTGTGTCTCCTGATTGTCTTTGAAGTGTCTGGACAGGCATCATGTGGAAAGGGTAGACGAGCATTGAAAAGGGTAGAGTCACGGGCAGCACAGGGATGACTTAGCGGGGCCTGAGGAGGAATGATTGATGGAATTTAGGAATAGTGGGTGTAGACTAAGTACTGAGGAAAGCTGTCTGACAGTGAGAGATGACTCTCTTGTGAATTCTCAGCATCTACAGCCCTGATGTCAGAGCTGGGGCTCTGTCTTCCACAGGACCCAGGGTTCTTAAAGCTCTTTTGATAGCTTCTGTTGGGGGCAGAGCCCTAGGGAACCCTCTGCCCACCAGCCGATAGCTAGACATGGGTGGATGGGACTCTTAATTTATATCAGAATTCACTTCAGCCACTTTCCTAGGAGCTGTGCTTCCAATGTGCACCCAGCTGGGCCCAGCCTTGCAGGGAATTATCCCTTCCCCGTGTGTGTGTGTGTGTGTGTGTGTGTGTGTGTGTGTGCGCGCGCGCGCATGTATGTATGTGTGCACATGCATGTGCATGCACACACACACTCATGTGTGCAAACATGAATGCATGTACATGTAGCATGGTTCACATATGGAAGTCAGAAGACAACTTTGTGGAGTGGATTCCTGCCTTCCACCATCACACAGGGGCTGGGAATTGAACTCAGACCTCTAGACTTGTGCAGCCACTGAGACATCTTGCCAGGCTCCACCACCTGTCACATTTTACTTGTGGGAGCTCAGGGTCTGGAGAGAAGCCACACTAATAGGGAGACCTTGTGTCTGGAGTTGGCTTTGAAGGAAAGTGACCCAGAGTAAGCTTGCCAGTGAGGAGCAGATGGAAGGAAGTGATTACTCAGGAAGAGCTGGGTGGTGTGGGGGGCAAGCCCTGGCTTCAGGCTTAGTCTCTTCTGTGCAGGGCAGAGCAATGACCACTGTGCCCCACCCCGACTGCCCACAGCCACTTCTCCTCCTCCACTCCCTCGTGCCCTCCCCAGCGGATTTTGGGAAGAAAGAAGCTCAGAGAGTGTCCAAAGCACAGTGGCCTCCATCCGACACCCCTGTGGTTAGAAGGGACAGTAGAGGGTGTGGTACCCCAACCAGAGAGACAGACGTCAGCGAAGCCTGAAACTCCAGCTTGGCAAATTTTAATAAACTCCAATATGGACCAATTGAGCCCTTTTGGGTCTCACACCTAAGGAGTTTTCCACCATGATTGGACCCCAGGTCATGCTATTAAATGGTGGAGGATTTAATAGGCAGCCATCTGCGGCCTGCCTGGTCCCGGCAATAGTCACCCAGACACTCGGGTAGAGTAGAGATCTAGACTGTGGTCTCTTCTGCCCCCTCACATCTCTACCTCTATGAGGCTCCTGGTAGAGGGAGTCAATGATTTGGGAAGAGCTGTGCACGCATGCCCACGATCAATATCACCAAAGACAAATCTGCTGTGGTTGACTCCAGGCTCTTCTGTCACTAAGTGAGGATGAAAAATGACCAGCGCTTGAACACATTGCGTTTTCGTCTTTAAATCTTCCTACAGAAGTGGTGTCAATATCAGAGCACTAAATAATCTGTGGATAGCAGGAAGACACAAGAACATTTTTTTTTCTTCCTAGAAGATGGATGTAGCTTTTTGGGAGGCCTTAAATACTGAAGCAAGGAATTAGCTCTCGAAATGCCCCTTGATGACTGGCTGACTTGCGGGTCCTCCGAGGGCGATTTGAATACCTAACTCCTCTCTTCCATCAGTGTTCTTTAAATAACAGCCCTTGGCTCTGAGGACCAGAGGCCCCTTTCCAAGCCCTAATGAATCCATCAATCAAAGCTTTCTGTATCTTCTTTCTCTGGCCAAATTACGTGGATCAAAAGGGGGGAAATTGAGGCAGGAGGTATTTCAAGCCTTATCTAACCAGCCACACAGAGTGTTTTTATCTTACAAGGAAACCAGGCCTGCTTCATGTGGGCCCTTAGAGGAATGTTACACAAGAAAGTTCCTAGTCACCATCATCAGCTGTTTGCTGGACCCTGACAAGTGTGAGACACAGGTAGACATTAGTCCTGCAGAGAAATCAGCCTTACTCTTTCAAGTCAGCCTAGTGACAGTCACTGCTACACACCGAGCAATAACAGTGTCAGGGTACCGCACGAAGAGCTCTGTGTGCCTGCTCCTGGGTATCCCAGAAGCTGATCACTGGCCCTATTCTACAAAGGAGGAGATATTGCCACGGACAGAGCCAGGTAAGGACAATAGGCCTGGGTTCCACACCAGGTCTACATGGACCTTGAGAAAGCCAAGCTCGCTGTGCAGATCTTAACTAAGTAGAGTGAGAAGAAGAAGAGTCCATGATCTCTGAGGATGCCCTGTCTTTATAATCAGCTTTTCTGTGACTGCTTAATTAGGTGTATAGCCCGTGTCCACCACCTCCTGCATTCCCTGGGTATCTTCTGCAAGCAGGGGCATGGGAAGGCACAGAGGGCAGGTACAGAGCAAACACGCCCACCACTTCCCCTCAGCCTCCACTCCACGCACATACCGGCTTGCAACACTGCCATTGAGCAACATGTGTTTCCTTTTTGCTTGACAGGTGGGGAGAGAGAGGTTATAAATACCTGTCCTTTCCCAGTGAGTTATTTAAAAAATAATTAATCAGCACCAGTGTGCCTGGCACTGTGGGGGGTTGATATAAAACATGCAAAGAAGAAGAGAAGCAAGTTTCATCCTTGAAAGACTTTGCAGTTATCCAGAGAGAGGGGATTGCTGGCCAATGAAACAGCCTACCCAACCAAACCCGGGGGTGGGGGCTGGAGGACGGCAGGGTAGTAGACGCATCAATGGCACTTAAAGCCCTCTTGTCTCTAATCAACTAGTAGGGAGTGGAGCAGATGCTCCAACTTTGGATTAGAGGCTCCCTTAAAATGCAGTTCTATCAAGAATTAGCATTTGATCTAGAGATACTGTATGGTGGTATTTTATTTGTACTGAAATGTGATTTTATTTGTATGTTAATAAAGTTGCTTGGAGGTCAGAGCTAATAGCAAACCATAGCAGAGCTGGGCATTCGTGGCGCATGCCTTTAATCCCAGCACTTGGTAGAAGAGCTAGGTAGATCTCTGTGTGGTCAAGGATACAGCCAGCATTGGAGACACACGCCTTTAATCTCAATACCATAGAAGACATGGAGGGCTGTACATACAGGCAGTGATGAGGCAGTCATGTGTTTGGGTTTACAACCAATGAGAAGGCAGAACAGAAAGACTATATAAAGACAAACACACAGGAAGTAGGTCTCTTTTGGAGAGGTAGGACCACCGCAGAAGGAAGGGTAAGGTTTTAGCTCTGAGCTCTGACCTCTTGGCTTTCTTCTTTACATTGGTTCTGTGTTTCTTATTTAATAAGACGGTTGGTTACATCTACAATACTCCTTAGTACTTACAGCGTTTGCCTTGCAAGTGCAAAGACTGGAGTTCAGATCCCAGGAGTGGTTTTAATGTAGGGCAGACAAGTCCTGTAATTCCAGCATCAGAAAGCAGAGACAGAGGATCCTCAGAGCAAGCTGGCTGGTGAGGCTAGATAAATCAATGAGCTCTGGGTTTGATTGAGAAACCCTGCTTCAATGAATAAGGTGGAAGAATGATTGAGGATGATTTCTATCAGCAAACTTGGGCTTCCTCATGTGTGTGTACCCACACACCACAAGGCCCCCCATACTCAAACATGCATACACATGAATATATACCAAATACACAAATACAAAGAAAAAAGAAGTGGATATATGTTCCATAAACGTAGACAATTGCTCACTCAGAGAAACAGCTTGAGCATGCCTTGCTGACCTGGAGTACACTCAGATCTAATCAAGGTGATCTGGCTCTAGCCTCTGGACTGACTAGCAATGTGGTCACCTGACTGGTTGTTCTCTAACTTGTCTGGGGAGGGACTGCTAACAGAAAATTACCGTCCAGCAGTAGCACAGAGACAGAGCTGGACAGTGGGAGCTGGTCGGGCTCCACGGAGTTCCACACAAAGGAGAGAGGCTGGCCCGAGCCGCACTTGCCCCGACACCTTTTCTGCAGCACATAACCTCCAGCAAGCATGGATGGGTGTCTAAGAGCGAGCGCAGGGGAAACGCTTCCCTTACTCCATTGAAGAATGTGAGACTCCCAAGTCCAGTACAGGCCAGGGAGGTCTGCGGTAAGAAAGGCACTGAGCTTCGTTTACCTGACATTTTTGAAGTTACCCGAGGATGAGGTGCAGCGATGGTTAGTGTATCAGTTACCAACAGGACCTACAAAACCGGTGAAGGGCTAGTTTGGAGTGTGATTGTAAAGGTGCCTCCAGAAACACTGGCATGGGCATGACTAAGCCAAAAACGGGAGACTCACCCTCACTGTTGCTGGGTGTCAGCCAATTATCTGTAGGTCTGGAGAAAACAAAAGGTCCTTTTCTTCTCTCACCAGTGTGGCTGGGTTCCTTCTCTTCTTGTCCTGAGCATCAGAACTCAAAGCTTTGAGCTTCGGATTCTTGGTCCTTTAGCCTCAGATTATACATCACCAGCTTCCTTCGCTCTGGCCTTCCTTGGGACTGGGCCATGTGACTGGGGTCCTGGAGTCACCAGCTTGCAAATGGCTACTGTGGGTCTTCTCAGCCTTCATAATCGTGCCTGCCAATTGTTTTTGTCAATTCCCTCTCATCTGTCTGTTGTCTATCTGTGTGCCTGTCTATCATCCATCCGTCTACCCATCCATCTTCTATCCAGCTATCTTACTGCTTCTGTTTCTCTGGAGAATACTGATGCAGGTGAAGAGAGAGATACCTGTGAATATGAGATACAGTTTAGAAGAGAACACCCTAAAGATGCAGACCACACCTTGTAAGAAAAAACAATGAAGCCTCAGGTTCCCACACACATACTTGTACACACAATTAAAAAATAAAATCCATCCTTTTTACAAAGTCAGATGTGGTAGCATGGATTTGTAATCCTAGTGACTGATGGAAAAGCAGAGGCAGGAGGATCCCTGAGGGATTCCTAGTCAGCAGCCTAGCCTTGGTGAGCCCCAGACCCCAGTGAGAGAGACCTTGTCTCAAAAAAACAAACAAACAAACAAAAAAAAAAAACACTTGATGCTGTCCTCTGGTGCGCGCGCGCGCACACACGCACACACACATTCACAATGCAACCACAGACTTACATACACTTGCACATACATGAATGCACATACACATGCATGGAAAAAAATACAAAAGAAAAAGACAATAAAAAAATAGGAAGACAGACTTTGGCACAGATGAGGTATCTCCAGTGCTAATCCAAGGTGTATAGCCATTTCAAGAGGGTTGGGGGTATAACTCAGTGGTAAACCATTTGTCTAGCACGCCCAAGACACTGGGTCCCAAGGGTACATTGGGAAGAATCGTCGTGGAAGAATCCCCAGATATATTGTTATCAATGAAAAAAACTAGGTGCCGAATGCTGGTTGAAGTATGCATTTGTTATTTTTAACAATGAAGTTGGAATATCTATACATGAATCTTATATTCATATATATATATATGAATATATTTGCTTTCTAGGCAAATATAACTCTGGACATATGGATATGAAATGAATAACGTTGGTTGATCACTTCATGGAAAAATAGAGGTAAAATGGTCTTTTCACTGATTACTTTCAATTTTGTATCATGGAAGACTTTACCTGCTGGAAAGTAAGAGAAAAACATTCTGGAGGCTGGAGAGATGGCTCAGCAGTTAAGAGTGCTTGTTGCTTTTCGAGGACTTGAGTTCAGTTCCCAGCATTCACCAAGTAGCCCACAACCTTCTGTAATTCCAGTTCCAAGGAATCCAACACACTCTCCTGGCCTCCATGAGCACCCACACTCATGTACAAATACCCACACACAAAAATATACACTTAGTTAAAAATAAAATCTTAAGAGAAAAAGTCCTATAGTATATTGATATCAGTATCTTAGAGGACACTGAAAAGAAATTATTACTAAGTTACTCTTCTTCCCATAACACCCCAGGGGCTTTTCACACCTCTTGGGATAAAGTCTAGGCTCCTAATGGTCCTTAATCATCTGTACCCCTTTTCTCAAGTTTCACTGTTCTTTTCAGTATTTTATTTTATTATTAATGTTGCAGGTGTGTTTGATGAGTCTGGGCACACATGCCACGGTATACGTGTGGACCATGTGGAGCTGGCTCTCTCCATCCACCCTTATGTATCTTAGAGGTCAGGGTCAGGTGGTCAGGCTTGTGCAGTAAGCAAATTTTATCTACTGAACCATCTTGCTGACCTGTATTTGGTATCTCCACTGTAGTTAACACAGTGGCTTTTTAAAGTGGTGTGTGTGTGTGTGTGTGTGTGTGTGTGTGTGTGTGTGTGTGTGTGTGTGCACACATACATTCCATGGCACATGTAACAGATGAGGACACCTTGTGTGTTGGGCCTCACCTTGTTTTGAAGCAGTCTCTTTCATTTGCCTCTGTGTATGCCAGGCTAGCTGGGCCCCAGCTTCCGTGGATTTTCCTCTCTTTGTCTTCTACCTTCTCACAGAAGTGCTGGGATTGCACATGCACTCTACAGCTTTTATAAGGATTCTGGGGGTCCAGACTGAGGTCTTCACACTTCCAGGAAACCATCTCCCCAGCCCCCATAGCGGGTTTTTTGAAGGTCTTCAAATAAGCCATCATCTTCCCCTATTTTCAGAGTCTGTAGAGAGGGTGTTTTTTGCAGAGTGGGTACTCATCCTCAGTCCCGCCCACCTGGTTCATTGCACCCCATCACTCAGCACCAAGTCTCAGTCACCTGCAGATGTGCTGGTAGCTGTCCGTGGTGCTGAAGGTCCTGTGGCAAGGCAGGCCTGGAGCTGGTGCTAAGGCCGTGCTGACTGCATCCGGAGGAGGAGGACAAACACACGGTGCTTACTGATTCCCACTTTCATGCTCCTTGTGCCACTTGTATTGTATAATCATATTTATATGATCACTGTAGACAAAAAAAATGAAGCACTTAAAAAATGTACTGTCTGCCTTGTGCACTAAAATATTTTCAGATCCTTGGGTTGAATGTGTTTGGAAAACAGACAGCCAGAAGCAAAAAAAAAAAAAAAAAAAAAACAACCCAGCTGATTCAGGCCGGATGTGGCAGCCCACACGTTTAACCCCAGCACTCAGGAAGCAGAGGCAGGTGGATCTCTGTGAGTTTGAATGTTTGGTCTACAGAGTGAGTTCCTGGGAAGCCAGGGTTCTCTAGAGAGACCTGTCTTAAACAAAGCAAAACAAACAATCAAAAACCTAGTTCACTCCTCTGTCCTTGGGCATCTGTGTTCATATGTGCATAACACACACACACACACACACACACACACACACACACACAGATGCACACAATTACAAATAATAAAACAATGCCTCTTTCAAAAAAGATCTCTGGGTCTTCTGTAAGAAGACAAAATATATCAGAGACAAAAGCAGAAAGTAAGGAGGCCAGGGAGGGGTCACAGCAGGGACCCGACACAGGCCAGGGAGGGGTCACAGCAGGTAGCAAGAGGTGGTCACATTAGAAATAGGTTCTGCTGTTAGAACCCTCGGGGCTCGTTGACCGACTGGACAGCATGCCATACATGTTGAAGTGCCTCCAACACAGACAACAAATTCTACCCTGAGCCTTAAAGGGCAGAAGGGCGCTGTTCAGAATGTGGAGCTACAATCTTCTTCTCCCGAGGTGGCTTTAGGGAGCTCATCCTGGGTGCAGAGTGCCAGGGACACACTCATGGCAAGAGTGCTCAGGAGTTGGAGCCACTCAGGCTGGGCTGGCAGGTCCATCCCTGAGTCTACATGAATGAGCTAAATACAAACAGCCTATCCACACAAGGGTAGAACTGGGAACATTTTCCATTCTTTTCACACACTTCTGTGCTTTATTTTCTATTTTTAGTAGGTAAATATAACTCTTATAATCAGGAAAAAATATCTCTTTCAGATAAAAAAAGAAACACAATGTGTTGTGGGTCATACTGTGTTTACTGTTCATGATATTTCTACTGTCTATCCAATCTCTAGTTCTTAGTAAATACAGTTTTCCCTTCATTCACTCACATGGAAGGGTGAGTGGAGTGAGTGTGTTTGTGTCAGGGCATGTGTGCAGAGGTGAAGCCCACTGGCAGGAGTTGACTTCCACCACATGGGCTCCAGTGATGGAGGTCAGGTTGTCAAGCTGAGCAGCAAGCGCTTTTACCCCCTGATCCATCTCACTGGCCCTTTGTGCTTTGTTTTTGGGGCAATCAGACTCTGTAGCCTAGGCTGACCTGGAACTCACAGCAATCCTCCTGCCTCAGCCTCCTGAGTGCTGAGATTATAGGAATGAGCTGCCATGTCTAGCTCTTAGCTCTTAGTAATCTTTCATTTCAGATCAATGGCATTGCCTGGCTGTGGCTGCCCACTCTGTCCTTCCTCAAAGATCTCTCATGGATGTGAGCTATCTTATTGCTGGCATGCATCTGGGGGGCCCCCTCTTTGCAGTCATGCAAGCCCCCAGGCACAGAGCTGGGCACCTCAGGCTCAGGGGCCCACTGTGCTTTGATGGCCATAGGACTCATTAATCTGATGGTAACACATTGCTGTGATTCTAAGTTTTCTCTATTTACCCCAAATGTTTTGAGGTTCTTCCTGACAACTGTGATCATTGCAAACATGATAAAAATCAACAAAGCGGAAAGGAGCCTCACTATTCTGAACGATGTAGGGAAACACTTGGTTCCTCGTGACTGTCAACACAGGGATGCCCACAGAGAGGCCCAGGCAGCCCAGTCTGCCTGAGGGTGAAGCAGAAGCTTTGCGAGTTCCATGCTGGGCAGGGGCATAGTGGCCCTGAGACAGGCAGCAAGCTGCAGGGTGGACAGTGCCTGAGTTCTGAACCAGAGCCTGCCAGTTCATCAGAGAACATGAATGCTGAGCCCAGGAAACCGGTTCCAGCATGGCAGGGCCTCCAAGGCAGGTGTCCTAGGAGGGTCCTGGCCCAAGCTTCCGGGCTGTCCTTGTATTTCTAAGGACTTATGTGAGACACAAAAGAATAGCCTGTGGCCTGGGAGGAAAGGGAATAAAGTCTTTTGGAGTTCCCGTTGGAATATGGATTTCTAAATGGGAAGAAGGGTTGCCCCCTTCGGGGAGGCATCAGAGTCTCCGGGAGCTTTTCTTATCTCCTTTCTATCCCCACCTCCCACATATTCTAATTTTAATGCCTTAGGGAAAGTGGGGCCCACTGCCTGCAGCAGCTACTATTATTGGTGTGATTAGTCATTCATTCAACCGCTTACTAAGCTGTAACCGTGTATGGGCACAGTCACAGCCCTCAGGTGCGTTGGTACTAGACAGAAACATCATGAGCCCTCGTGGCTCAGACTTCCCTAAGTTAGAACGAGGCACCCTCACCACCATGTTTTCTAACTCAGTGCTGCGATTTCACCATGGCCCCGCCAATGCTCAGGTGCCGCCAGTGTGGTGATATCAAGAGGTGGGCCTTTTTAAGAGCTGACTGGTCCAGGAAGGCACCTCCTTTGTGAGTGTGATCAAGGCTCTTGGGAAAGAGGCTGCACGCTCAGCCTTTCACCGGTGAGGACACAGCAGTCCCCCCTTCTGGAGGAAGGTGCCATCTTGGAAGCGTGAAGTCACCTTCTCAGACTACAAAAACTGCCAGCATTTCACGCGACTCCTCAGGCCCCAGGTCCCACCCCCCAAAAATAACCATTTTCTGTTGTTTATAGATGACTCAGCCTTGGGTGTTTTGTTATATAGCAGGGCAAACGGACTGAGACACTTGGCGAATGGAGCAATGGGTGGGTTTCGGCTCCTGCCTGCCCCATTGGCCGGCAGCCCTGGTGCAGTGATGGCCCTGCATGACCACACATGGCAGTCTGGCAGGAAGGAGTCATGTAAGAAGTTGAATTGTCAGCTCCACTAGGGCAGAGAGGCATCTGTCTTGATCACCACTGTGTCCGAGCATCCAGCTTGGTTCCTGACTCAGGGAATTAAATTAAATCGATGTGCAGAGCCAGTGGGCTCAGGAAACATGGGTGGAGGATGCTTCCGAGATGGCCCCGCCCCGTTCCCCTGAAGCACCTAGACGGTGTGAGAAGCCCCTGCTGTGAGCGGGAACCCATGCTCCACCTTTCGGATGATGAAGGGGCTTCTACTGAAGCGCTTACACCAGGCCTTTGTGCAGTTGAGATGTCACTGAGACTCAACAAGTGAGCTGGAGAATGAAGGGGAGGAACACTGTGATTCTCAGTCAGAGTAATTAATGTGACATAAAAATGTGCAAGTTTTTCTTTAATTGAAGAAAAACCCAAGGAATCACAGAAGAACCAGAAGAATTAGGTCACCTAAAGCCCCATTCCCAAGACTCTTCCTCATGTAAGGAAATCAGTCCAAACAAACAAACAAACCAGACACAAAGATATGAGGACCTGGGGAGATTGCTCAGCAGCTGGGAGCATGCACCGCTCTTGAAGAGACCCCAGTATCCATGTCCCCCAGGTGCTCACAACTGCCTGTGATTTAAGCTCCACAAGGTTCAACTGGCTTCTGGTGACAATACACCAAGAGACATAAAACCGAAAATAAAGATACATCTGAAGAAACAAAAAACAAAGCTGCATCTTGTGAACACCAGAAATCACCGGTTGAAAGGACTGGTCCACCCTGCCAGCACCTTGGGTTGAGGGGCTGGGGGTGAAGAAGAGCAAAGACGCGTGTTCTCACTAAGCACCTTTCAAACCAGTTCTGGGGATGCCCAAGCCCCTGATGCTCAGCTAGTGTCTCCCAAAATACATTCATGGAGCCCAGCAGCAAGTGATGTTTTTAGAAAGCAGGGGCAATTGTCAAAAGATGGAACCTCTGGGGTATTTACCATGAACAATGATCTCTTTCATACACCTGCCCATTTTCTTTGTTTAGTCATCATTTTCCCATAAGCAGCCTTGGACAACACACACACACACACACACACACACACACACACACACACACACACACACACACACCTTCTAGCATGCTGTCAGCAGGCTGGCTGGGTTCATTCTGGGGAGACTGTGGGGAATAGCCTTGCTTCTTTCTGGGTTCAAGTCTGTCACTCAAAGGCTTTCCTATAAGAAATGTCCTTCTTGGGCTGCTGAGGTGGCTCAGTGGGTAATGAACTTATTACCAAGTCCTGACAACTTGAGTTCAATCCCTGAGACCCGCATGGTGGAGAGAACCAACTCTTGGAAGGAAGTTGTCCTCTGACTTCCACACGTGTGCTGTGGCGCACACATGCAAAGATAAACATGCACTCACAAATAAGGGAAAGGAGAGAAAGCCAGGGAGGAAGGCAGTGTGAGGGATCCTCCCTTCACATCCAGTTCCTAGTGTTTCGACAGCATCTCAAGTGTGCTTTTTACTTGTGAAGACATAACTGGACATAACTTGACAACACCACCCTTTGAAAGAGGGCTAGAGGGAACTCTGTTAGGTCACCTGCCACTCTGTGCAGAAGTGACCACGCTCTCACACTCTCCCGTGCAGCCCAGGCCGGTCTCTCACTCTCTGTGTAACTGAGGGTGTCCTTGAACTTCTGGTCTTTCTGCTTCCACTTCTTGTGTGCCAGGTTACAGGCATGCACTACCACATCCAGTTTATGCTGTGATGGAACCCAGGGCTTCTTGCTTGCCAGGCAAGCACTCTACTGAACTATATCCTCAGTCCCACAAGTGACCATGTTATTTTAACCCTTCATCACTTCTCTTTGTAAAGGTGCTGAGCTCTGGGGTTTCTGAACCATGAACTTTGAGTTTCCTGGGGCCTCTATTCAAACCCTTCCTGGTTCTGGGGATCCTGAAGCCCTTCCGGGTGAAATGACTATGGGGCAGAGGTGCAGCAGGAGCTAACTTCCCAGGAGCTTCACCTGATTGTTGATGTTCCTTGTGCCCCACAAGTCCCCTTTCCAGGGCTGCACTCTTCTCTTGAGGTCTTTTCTGAGTCTGGAGTGGTGAGCTGAAGACCTCAGAGGACAGAGAGTCTCCGGCGGCTGCAGGAAACTGACCTGTACTCATATTTCTGGTGCGCATCATGAGGGGAGAGTGCACTAAAGTCCACATGCAGGGGGGTGTCTCCACCCCCTTCCCCACTCAGGTCTGTCCCAGGGCTTTGTTTCCTGTAATGACCCCTCCACCAGGGCCACCGGGCCTGCTGGGAGGACTCTGAGCAGTGACAGGTGCCTGCTGCTTCCCAGGCCCCGTCTGCCACCCTGCTTGCTCTCATGGCGGCAGCCACTGGGGCAGGTGGAGGGCCGCATGGCCTCAGAGGACCTCCTACAGGTTCCATGTCCTTCGTAGAGATCATCTTCCTCCTGTGACTTAATGAGGCCGAAGTCAGAGAGAGCCTGCAGCGGCTGGACGGGTCGTCTCATCCGGGCATCGTCCTCCTCCTCTCTCAAGAGAGCACCGACATCCTCCCCTCCCCTCTGCACGGAGAACTTTAAACATTTCTAACAGAACTCAGACATCCATAGTCCTCAAAAGAGTAAAACAGACCTAGAAAGTGTTTCTGTCGCACCCTGCTCACCAGCCCTCTCCATTTCAGAGGCTGCCACAGCAATTCTCTGAGTTTATCTCCATTTGTCAGTTTTATGCATCATCCAAATTCATGTCCTGCTGTAGAGACTTCGTCTGTTTCTCTCGGCCCCTCCTCATCTTCCCAGTATCACAGATTCTAGCTGAACCGCTGAGCCCGTGTTTATTGTCCTATAACTTATGAAAGTGTCATTAGTGCAGGAGTTCGTGTGTGCGTGCGTGTGTGTGTGTGTGTGTGTGTGTGTGTGTGTGTGTGTGTGTGTGTGTATTCACATGTGCACATGTTCATGTGAGTGCACATGGAGGTCAAAGGATAACCTTGGGTTCTGTCCCTCAGCAGCCCACCCACTTTTAAAACAAGATTTCTTTTTTATGGATGTGTATGTACGTGTATCAAGTGTGTGCAGATGCTATAAGAGGCCAAAAGATACAGATCCCCCAGAGCTGGTGTCATAGGATGCTGTAAGCTGTCTGATGTGGGCGCTGGGAATCAAACCCGGGTCCTCCGGAAGGGCAGCCAGTGCTCTCAACCACTGAGCCACCTTTCCAGCCCCTCCATCTTGGCTGGCTGACCAGTAAGCTCTAGGAATCCATGTCTCCATTTCCCCAGCTCTGGGGTTGTAAGGGTGAGCTGCCATGTTTGACATTTTTATGTGGGTTCTGGGGTCAAATTTGGGGTCTCACACATTTTACCAACTGAGCTATGTGTGATCTCCCTGCTCCTGGGGCTGGCCATTGCATTTTGGGTAAAATTCCTTTTTTTTTTTTTTTTTGAGCTGAGGATCGAACCCAGGGCCTTGTGCTTGCTAGGCAAGTGCTCCACCACTGAGCTAGATCCCCAACCCGGGTAAAATTCTTATTTGTGTCAGAGTTCTTCAGTTTTCTCTGTGTTGTGTCATGGCTTCAGTCCTCACTGATACAATAAAACACCCAGGAAACCTGCTGGTTCTGTTTTCCTCTGTGTGCTCAGACTTTGGCCTAGTCAGGCCTGGCTACTGTGGCTGGTCTGTGGGCCAGACAGTGTTTGTCACTCTGGTGTTACAGAATATTTCCTGGATTCTCATGGATTCTCAGCTTCCCCCTCCCCTTCCTAATTCTTTTGGTTTTTTTTTTTTTTTTTTTTTTTCAAGACAGGGTTTCTCTGTGAAGCCTTGGCTTTCCTGGATCTCACTCTGTAGACCAGGCTGGCCTCAAACTCACAGAGATCCACCTGCCTCTACCTCCCGAGTGCTGGGATTAAAGGCATGTGCCACCACCGCCCAGTAGCTTCCTGCTTCTTAATGTCTTTTCTCATTTTGATGTAGCACATCCTCAAGGGTTTCTTGAGAAAGGAGGCATGGAGGCAGATTTGGTGAGGTATTACTGAAAAGTTGGAGATGCTTTTCCTGGGAACTATGAAGATTCTCGCCATGTCTCTGGAAGCCTTTTGATGTGATTCAGCTGGATGGCCACGCATTACTTCTGGATAATTTCCTTCACTCTTTTTGTCTGTCCTTTGATGGAGCTTCTGCTTTTGACTATTGAACTTCTGAGTTGTATGAACAGAACAACGACCTTCACAGAACCTGTGCCCTAATCCATGAAGCTTGTTGAGTAGGTTGCTTGTCTGGCTATGGATTTGCCAGGGAAGATCATGTGGAAGGGTCTGAGACGAGAGACTATCATGGATTGTTTCATCTGAACCAGGGAATCATCTAGATCCTTATAAGCACAAAGCTGGGATGCTAACGTTAGAGAAACCGTGACAATGGAATTGGACGCTGGAGAGACGTGCCTTGGGGGAAGGGCCGAGAGCCAAGGAGTGAAGTCAGGTGGCCCTTGGAAGCTGGAAAAGGAGACTGGGAAGATGGCTTAGTTGGTCAAGTGCTTGTAAGTGTGAGGACCTGGGTTTGGATTGCCAGCACCTAAATAAAAAGCTAGACACGGCAGTGCACAGCAGTGCGTGCCTGCAATCCCAGTGTGAGGACCTGGGTTTGGATTGCCAGCACCTAAATAAAAAGCTAGACACGGCAGTGCATGGCAGTGCATGCCTGCAATCCCAGCAGGGAGGAGGTGGAGAAAGGAAGGCTCCTGGGACTTGGCGATCCGCCAGTCTAGCCAAACTGGGCAAGACCCAAGTTCAGTGAGAAGCCCTGCCTCAGGAAACAAGGTGCTCAGAAAACAGCAGTTGCTGAAGTTGATGTCCGCCTCTGGCCTCCACACACACAAGCACACACACACTCACAAGCACACACCCACAACCACATATACACCTACACCCACACCCACACACGCATACATACACACACAAAATAGAAACTGGAAGAGGCAGGGAAATAGATTCTCTCTCCTCGAGCCTCCAAAAGGAGCACAGCCCTGCCAACATCTTGCTGAATTGCAGCCCAGTGAGACTCATTTCAGACTCAGGACTCCCAGAAGTTGAAGATAATAAATGTGTGTTATTTAAAGTTACTAAGTTTGCAGCCATTTGTGACAGCAGCCACCGAAAACACAGGCATGAACCAGCAAGCACCCACTAAGTGGCTGATGCCTAGTGTCTTGGCTGTGGCTGTCCCGAGCCTTCCGAAGCTGGGGGCTCCGCTTTACAGCCAGTGCCTCCCTCCGCACGCTCACTCATCAACTAACTGTACCGGCGTCGTTCCTCACCTCTCCAGCCACTGGACTGGAGTTCCACCAGGGCTGGGGGGTGTGGGTGTCTGGCATATGGGCCTATAGTCTTGGGTCTGTTCTGAAGGTTTTAATAAAGGTATGGTGGGTGAATGACGAAATGAATGGAATGAACTGTCCCAGACAGCCCTGGCAGTGGTGACAGTAGGTCATGGGAGCCGTCAGCCACTTCCCAGAAGTGTGACACACTAGTAAGGCCCTGTCCATTTCCAGGAAGGCAGGAGCAAAGCCATGGTCTGAAGCCGGCATTGTCCGACTTGACAGCCCTACAGCCCGTATATTCAGCCCCTCTATGGCCAGGACGGGCCCCTCAAAGTCTGCATGCTATAACCTCAGTCCCCAATTGCTGTGCGAGCATGAAGAGCTGAATTCGAGTGCCAGTACTTACATAAAAAGATGAGCATGGCAGCATACCCTGTAATTCTAGCACTCAGAAGGTGGAGTGACAGACAGGCAGAGGCAGGCTGGTCTCTGAGTTCCAGGCCAGCCAGGACTACACAGAATGACCCACTCTAAAAAAAAAAAAAAAAAGAAAAAAGAAAGAAAAAGAAAAGAAAGAAAGAAGTGGATGGAGAGTGACTGAGGAAGACACTTGACATTGAACTCTGGTCTCTATACACAGGCATAAACACATGCAAATGCACACAAGCACATGCACACACAAATGGAAAGTGAGTTCAACTCCATTGTGCCCAGATACACACACACACACACACACACACACACACACACACACACACACACACACACACACAAAAGTGCGCACATGCACATCACACACACACACTTGTACACACAAAGGAACACACAATTCTATCACACACACACACAGATGTACACACATGCACATCACTCACTCACACACCTGTACACACAAAGGAACACACACACACGCACACGCACATGCACACGCACACGAACACACACTGGTACTTCTGACTTCCACCATGGGGTGTCATAGGATGAAGCCTTTCAGCATATGCTGGCCCTTTGGTATTGGACTTTCCCCCACTCCAAAACCCTGACCAATGAGTCTCTGTCCTTCATAAAGTCCCCATCCTTGGGTATTCTGATACAGAAGCATGAAACATTATGACAGTCACTAAGCCAAAAAATTGTCCCTCCAGACTGTCTTCCTCTGGCCTCTGCCCACCTGACTGTTCCCACCCTTTGCTGACTTCTGCCCAGGGACCTGCCACTCTGGAGGCAGGAGCATCTTAATTAGGCCACCCTGCAGCTGTTGAGGGAGCTGCCTGGTCCCGGTGGAGGCGGAGGCTTCTGTGACGAAACCGGCACTTAGCTATACAGGGGGCTAGGAGCCACGGGAGCTGCCAAGTCACTCCGGGATTCTCGGGAATGGGCTCTGGTCCAGAATTGAGTGTCATCATCCTTATTATTGTTTTATCTAATCTGTTCTGAAGAACAACCATTTTGAAATTGGGCAAAAATACTGCCTAATATATTTAAACATATATATTTTTATTTTTGTATCATTTTAAAAATAAATGCATGGATGTACATTTTCCAAGTGCCTGCCTGCTGGATTCCTAATGTAATACAACATGACTCAGAGCTAAATTTAAAGAGAGAAGCACATATGTTTAACGCAGGCACCAACTTTCAATCTGGGGAGAAACGGAGTCAAAAGGATTTTTTTTTTAGCGTGCGAGTGGACCCAGTGCAAAGTGAATTATCTCCAAGCCATCTGGGAAGTCTGGTGTTTTTCAATGCCTTCACGACTCTAATTTTAAGCCGTTATTTGGCCTTTAAATAACAATATCTTTTCTTTCCATTGGCTTTTGCACCAGATTCCGTATTTATTGCGCTATTGACTCCAGAGAGAGACCTATCTTTGGGAGCAAAAAAGAGCAAAGTTATTGAACGCATTACTCTGCAGATTGGCTCTGGGGCGGGGGAACAGCAGTCTGATATTTTGCAAATGAAGTTTGACATATTCTGGGACGGCATATTGCACTCACCAAAAACAAGCTGGTTGTGCCCAGAGGGGAAAGCTTAATTAAAAGCCCTCAGCAGCTCGAGACTCGAGGAAAGACTCCCGGTGTACTGTAAGTGACCTTCAACTAGTTCTGCAGCTTCTTGTCAAAATGGTCAGTCAGATTCTTACCTAGAATAAAGATGGCACCAACACAATTAATCTTAGTTCTGCCTGAGAGTGGCCTGGGTTGTCAACTAGAGAACCCTAGAGAAACGTTCCTGTGATTTCTTCCTGAACAGTGTCAGTATGGAGAGCCCACCACCTTTCTGACTACAGGAAGTACGTCACAGTTTCAGCCCGGAGCCTCCCTCAACAGTTTCTCTGCAATGGGCTCTTGTTATTTCCCTAAATAATCCAGAAGGTCACTTCTCCCCAGTTGACACAAAGGTGAATTGAAGGTCACCAGCCTGACCTTCTTCCTGCCCATCATCTATCTCTCTTCCAAGCTGTGTACTCTCAGTTCCACCGAGGAAAGAACTCTGAGGGCTTGGGTAGGTTCTCTGTAGCAACAGCAACATTCAAAACCAACATGGCGGCAGGAGACCTGTCTGAACCTCTATAAAGCCAGACTTGTCCAACAGTCTGTTGGCTCTGTTTGGCTCCCAACCCTCCTGTTCCTTCTTCTCTGTGTGCCCTTTCAGAAGATATGGCTTGGCTGGAAACCAGATTCTAATTAGTGGAGAAGTTCCCAGAGGGAGTGACCTGGAGACCCCGCACACTAGCCTATCTGACCAGCCTTAGGCGCTCTGTCCCAATCAGTTTCTCCTCTTCTACTCAACCAAGCACACCAACCAGCTTGCCCTGCGTCTGCTACCTACTTAATGGATTGCATAAGCATGTTGTGGCTGTGCAGTACCAGGGTTACTCCATCCCCTAATAGATGTTGATATGGTAGCTTCCATGTGGCCTTGCCCTGCACTCTGGCGTCAGCCCCTGTGTTCCCAACACCTGCCTTCTGCACTGTTCTTCAATGCTTTGTTCTTGCTATTCCCTCCATTCCTGACAATGTCCTCACAGCTTCACACCAGGGATGCCCCCAGAGATCTTACTGAACCACCTATGAAAATAGCCATCACAGGCTGACTGGATGGCTCGGGGGGCAAACCTCTTGCTGTACAAGCCTGATGAGCTAAGTTCAAACCCCAGAACCCATGTAAAGGTGGAAGGAGAGAATTAACTCCACAAAGCTGTCTTCCGACCTCCCCATGTATGCCATAGCATGTGTGTTCGCACACACAAATAACAATAGTAAATAAGTAAGAACTTAAATAGCCATCTCCCTGCCATTCCGTCCATTGCTCTGCTCTCTTCTCCCCTTGACCCACCTCAGCACACGATGTATCACAGAAGCACCCATTCTTCCAGGTGACCTGTTTCCCTCATCAGAATGTGGGCTTTGCAAAGGGAGGACTTTACTGAATGATGCATCCTTCGCCATCCTCTGGGCCCAGATCATTCCTGACACCGAGTATCTGCTTAATTAAGGCATATTGCATGGCTGTTCAAAGTCCTATCTACAGAGCCTAAGAATGTGCTGCAGACAGACCCGAGGGTGACTGGATTTGTCTTGGTGTGGTCTCTCTCATGTCAGCTGACTGCCCCTTTCTACCTGGTTCCAGGCCCACTATACCGTTCCAGTGGCCTTGCTTCTACGGCAGCTTGGGTGCTAGTTGACTTGTTTCTGCCTCTCTTCAGTAGCAGTTACCAGAGATCAGTCACTCACTCAGATGCCAGCAGGCACCCAGGAAACACAAGATACGAGAAGGAGTGCTGTCCTCCCTCCAGCTGCACCTGAAATGGAGAGGGTTGTGGAGGTTCAGCTTGAGATTTTTTTTAAAAACGATGGAAACCTGTTCTTTCTAGTGTAACATGGAGTACTGGCTATCCTTGGGGTAAGGTTTGGGCTGATGAAGAGCTCCGAGGGCTTGATGCTCTCTTCCATGATGCTAACTCTGGTGTCAGGTGCCATGTAGCACTCATGGAGAAGATGTCCAGGTGGGTGTGGTGGTGCCCACTGGTGCATGCTTCATCTGTAACCCTAGCACTCAGGAGGCAGAAGCAGCATGGTGAGACCTTGTCACAGAAAAAACACATCCATTTGGAACTTAATAAAAAGACAGACAAGCACCAGGGGTCCACTTGTCTCTGCACTGGGATTGCAAGCACTCATACCTGGCTTTTTTTTTTTTTCTTTTTGTTTTTTCGACACAGGGTTTCTCTGTGTAGCTTTGGTGCCTGTCCTGGATCTCTGTAGATCAGGCTGGCCTTGAACTCACAGAGATCCACCTGGCTCTGCCTCCCAAGTGCTGGGATTAAAGGCGTGCGCCACCACCATCCGGCTAGGTCCTCACTCTTGCAAGGCAAGCACTTTGATAAATGAGCCACACATCTTATCCAACCCTTTGTGCATTTAAAAAATGTTCTTTTATTTTTGTCATTTGGGTGTGTGTGGAGGTGTGGGTATGTGTGTGCACATATGAATTCAGGTGTTCTTAGAGGCCAGATGGCGCTGGATTCTGAGAGCTGAAGGTACAGGCTGTTGTGAGTCATCTGATGTAGGTGCTGGGAACTGAATTCTGGTCCTCTGCAAGAGCAGCAAGGCCCTCTTAAAACTCTGAGCTATCTCTCCAGCCCTCACCTCCCATCTATTCTTATAATTATTTGTCTAGTTGGTCTTGCATGAGCTGCTGGGGTGTGCATTAGTTACTTTGATACTGCGGTGATGAAACACCATGACTAAAGCAACTTATCTTCTATAAGTTCCAAATGTATGTGTCCTTTCTGTGACAGGGTCTCACCCAAGCTGGCCTTGAATTTGATACCCTCCTGCATCTGCCTCCTGAGTGCTAGGGTTGAAAACTCAAACATGAATCACCACATCCACGAGTTCCGGATGACATCTGACACGTCAGTGTCACGGAGATCGTCAGATCCTCTGAGCTGTTCATCATCTCGAACCTTATCCAAGCACTAGCCAGCACTCAAAATTACACTAAAAAGGACAGGTTTTCACCACCAGGGTTTATTTGGGCATATGTTTCGAGAAGTTGAGGCATAGTGGCTGGAATTAGAAGCTGAGGATTTACACCTCAGACTACAACAGGAAGCAGGAAGTAAATTGAAAGTGGCATGAGGATTTGAAACCTCAACCCACCTCCAATGACATACTTCCTCCAGCAAGGCCACACCCCCTGAGCCTCTTCAAACAGCACCAATCACTGGGGACCAAGTATTCAAGTCCAGGTCCTGTGAGGGACATTCTCATTCCAACCACCACCATCACTGTCTTACTGCCTTGAGTCAAGCTATGCTTGGGACTCACCGGCCTCTTTCCCTCAGCCTCCCTGAGATCACAGGCGTGTGCCACCATGTCCAACAGCAGAGGGTTTCAGTGGACAGGTCTCCAAACAGCCAACGAGCTTCTGGAGATGCTGAGCATCTCCTGTCTTTTTTTTTTTTTTTTTTTTTTTTTTCGAGACAGGGTTTCTCTGTGTAGTTTTGCGCCTTTCCTGGAGCTCACTTGGTAGCCCAGGCTGGCCTCGAACTCACAGAGATCCGCCTGGCTCTGCCTCCCGAGTGCTGGGATTAAAGGCGTGAGCCACCAACGCCCGGCGCATCTCCTGTCTTTAGAAAGCAAATCAGTACCCACAGAGGGATTTCAGTCCCCAGTCCCCAGGATGGTTAGAATCAGAGAACATACAGTAAGAAGTGTTGGCAAGCAAGGAGAAAGAATCCTAACCATTGCTGGTGGGCGTGCCAGTCACTGTGGAAACCAGTCTGGCAAATTCTCAACTATCTCAAGAGTTACCACATGACTCAGCAATTCCTCTTTTAGATAAATATCCAGTAGAATGAAAAAAATATATATATATATATATCCACCCAAGCACTTATATACAAACCATCACAGCAACATTATTCGTGATAGTCACCCACAAATTGGAAACAAACTAAATGTCCACTGACCGTTGCATGTGATGCATTTATTTCTTTTATATATAAAACAGAGCAAAGTACAGATGCACATTACTGTGTGTCTGAAACAGCAAAACAGCGTGCTAAGTGATGTTGTAAGGAGCTGGCTGAGCTGTCACACACACATGTGCACAGCACAACTCAGAAACACCCAGGGGGACCCCTGCAGGCTTGATAGACGGCATCCTACTGCAGCAAAACATGCATTAATAAGGAAATGTAATACCAAGACAACAAATGTCTTTCTATTTCCCACCCAGCTACGGCCGGGAAGAAGAGCTCACCTGCGGGACAAATGAATCTCCCCTGAGTGCGTTGGCTCACAGTGTGCTTGGCAGTCAACAGTCTAACTCTTTCGCCCTATGAAATGAGTGGAGCCTTCTTTATCTAGAGCTGTGCATCTCGACAGCCTCACCACCCAGGATCCTTTTCTACTCTGAGACTACTTGGTGGTGTCAGTGGACGTTCCTTAAAACTTTTGTTAGTCCAGGCTAGTAAAATCTTGTACTTCTCTATTGCACTGATGTTCATGGCAGAATTAGCAGACTGTCAAAAAGGAAGAAAAACTGTTTCCTATGTTCTATGAGGAGGGGTAATGCTAACGATTAACCCAGGGCCTTGAGCATGGACTACAAACCCTCTTCCCCTGAACAGCATGCACAGCCCCGACCGCTTTAGGATTCTTATTCCACACATGCGTGCTGTGGCTAGGTCCCCATCACTACTGTCTGCTTCCAGAGCTCTTCAATGCTGCAGACCTGAAACTCTGCACTCCGTAGCCTGTCGTTCCTCCCTTCTCCAGGCCCTGTCAGCCCCCACTGTACTTTCTGTCAGTAGGAACTGACTTCTAGATACCTCGAGAATTTCTGTGAAGCCAGAGTTGGCCAGTATTTCCTTAGTTTTGTTTAAATGTCGGGACTGCTCTTGCCCCACAGCCTGTGTGCTGTGTGTCCTCACTGGGAAGCAGCCCCGGCAGCCTCCGTTCTAGTTTGTTCTCTGTGGATACGACTGCTGCCGTCCCTCATACTCACGGGATCTGCCTTTGGCCTTTTGGGGTTGTCCTGTTCCCTTGCTCAGCGTCCTCAGGTTTTCCATTGTGTGCCTGCTCTAGAACGTCCTTCCTTCCTCCCCACTATGATCACTCAATCCCATTCTCCATTTGTGTGCACAGGCGCACATGTGTATGTGTGTGGGCGCATGACTGCCATGGAATGCACGTGGAGATCAGAAGATAACTTACAGGAGTCAATCCTCTCCTTCCACCAGGCTAGGCAGCAAGTGTTTTACTCAATGAGCCATCTTGCCAGCCGCATAGCTTTTTTTTTTTTTTTTTTTTTGAGACAGGGCCTCACAACCAGGGTTCTTGGCTGGCCTGCAACTTGTTATGTAGACCATGCTGGCCTTGAACTAGCAGAGATCCTCTTGCCTCTGCCTCCTGAGTGCGAGATTAAAGGCGTACCATCATGCCTACCTCTAAATAGCATTTTAAATGTAGGTTTTGAGGACCAAACTCAGGTCCTTGGGGCTTACATGGAAAGCACTTTACCACTTGAGCCATCTTCCCAGCCAAATGATGATGATAATGATGATGATGATTATGATGATGATGATGATGATTACAGCCATCTTAATGGACTTAAGAGGTATTACTGAGCCGGGCGATGGTGGCGCACGCCTTTAATCCCAGCACTCGGGAGGCAGAGCCAGGCGGATTGCTGTGAGTTCGAGGCCAGCCTGGGCTACCAAGTGAGCTCCAGGAAAGGCGCAAAGCTACACAGAGAAACCCTGTCTTCGAAAAACCAAAAAAAAAAAAAAAAAAAAAAAAAAAAAGAGGTATTACTGATACACTACAATTAGAAAGTACCTAGATTATATTTGGTGGCTCAGGTTACATTTGTTGGTGGTATTTTTAGAAGTTGGAGAAAAAAGAAAACTTTGTAGACAGAGGTGGCCATGTGACATTATTTTGACTGATGAGACATGAGCTGAAGTTTGCTAGCTGGCATCCCCTTCCTTACCTTCTCTCCTTCAAGTGCATAGTCAGGCTCAGCCATTCTGTGACCACGGAAGTGACAGGATGTGACATGCAAGTGAAAGAAACAAAGATGAGGGAGGCTCGGGGTGGTAGGATAGACTGATAAAGGGTGAATTCCCAATGAGCCACTGCATCAGTCTCTCCAGATGTACTCTGGGGTGGTCTGAATGGAAATGGCCCCGAGGCTCTGGCATTTGAGGACTTGGTTTGCCATTAACGCCGCCATTTAAGGAGGCTTGAGAAGTGTGTCCGGACTGCAGGAAGTAGGTTACTGGGGTGGGATTGAGGTTTGAGATCCCCCAGCCATTCTTAGTTCAACCTCTGTTCCATGCTGGGGTTTGAGATGTGAGCCCTCAGTTCCAGGCACTGTGCCTGTCGCCTGATGCTTCCCTCTGCATGATGGGCTCTAACCTTCCGAAGCCATAAGCACAGATCACACCTTTTCTTCTATGAGTTGCCTTGGTCATGGTGTTTCATCACAGCAGTAGCAAGGTAACTAATACACAGCCCAGCCGCTTATGAAGAGCATCAAGCTCTTCTCCCCTTAGTCAACCTGTGGCTTTTCTGTTGGCTGCAGCCAAACACTTCAGTACCAGGAATCACTGTGTAATTCACGGAGCCAGGGTCTGAGCAGGAAGTCTGTCTTCTCATGTGTTCTTAACCCCCTTAACTACCCGTGGCTGTTGGAGAATGGTTGGTGGAGCTGGGAAGATGGCTCAGTTGTTTGTAAAGTGCTTGTCCTGCACACATGAATACCCGAGTTTGAGCCCTAGAACCTGTATATCCTAGTTAGCTTTCTGTTGCTGTGATAAACATCATGACCAGAAGCAACTCGGGAGAGAGGGATTTAATTCATCTTATAGCTTATAGTCCATTGCCCAGGGATATCATGGAAGACGCTGAGCAAGAACTGGAGCTGAAACCAAGGAGGAACACTACTTACTGGCTTGTTCCCCTGGCTTGTGCTCAGTTGGCTTCCTTGTTCAAACCAGAACCACTTAGGTGGCACTGCCCCCTGTGGGATGGGCCCTCCCACAGTATTCAGCACTGAGGACAATTCCCCCACAGGTATGGCCATGGGCCAATCTGGCCTGGGCATTCCCTCAATTGGGACTCCATCTTCTCAGTTGACTCTTGGTTGTGTGAAGTTGACAATAACAACTAACCAAGATACCACATAAAAAAATCCAGGCATGATGGCACACCTTTGCAATCTCAGGACTGGGAGAGTGGAGACGGGAGGATGCCTCGGGCTCAATAGCCAGCTGGTTTATCTAGTGAGAGATCCTGTCCCATAGGATAAGGTGAGGACCAACAAGACGTTCAGCAGGTGAAAGTACTTGTCACCTAGGCTGCCTATCTGAGTTTGATCCCAGGATCCACATGGCAGTAGGAGAGAACTGACTCCTGCAAGTTCTCCTCTGACCTCCTGAATGTGCCATGACACACATCTCCTCTCCCATCATAAATAAATAAATGTAATGAAAAACATTAAAAAGAAAGTGAGATGAACGGATCCTGAGGAACAACATTTGAGGTTTCCTCTGGCCTTCATAGGCACACACACACACACACACACACACACACTGGTGGCACCAGGCTCCTGTGGTCTGTTGAACCTGTCACCTCTACTTAGGAAAAACATTTGCCTGGTCAAATGATGATATACCAATTCTAAGGAACATGTCTGTGTGACACACAGATGTCCACAGTTGTATAGCTTAGGGAAAACCTTAGCTGCCAGTAACTGGATATAATAGTTCAAGCTATTTGGCAAAGCTATTGACTTGACTCTTTGGTGGCCATTAAAATGATGTCTTAGAAGAGTGTTTATAACAGACAAAGGTATTTAAGCTATCTTATGGAAAATGGAATTTGAAAATCCCATGCTTTCCATTTTGTGAAAGACTGTGTATATATACAATTCCAAAATGTTGAGTGGTATAATTATGTGCAACATTATCTCCTTATGTAAGTGTTTTCTATAGTTTCCAGGATTTCAGGATAATGATGTATTTTCTAATTAGGAAAAACCCCCACAAAGCTGCAGAGGTGGGGAGGGGGTGGAGATCCCAGCTTCAAAAGGAACAGCCCTCCTCCTAGCCAGGAGTTTTCTTTCATTGTCTTACCGGAAGTATGGGGAGATTCTGGCTGCTAAACAGGGATTTGACCTTCTGAAATAGAGAGCCCAGGGCTGGGGCTGGAAAGACAGCTCAGTGGTTAAGAGAATTGGCTGCTCTTGCAGAGGACCTGGGTTTGGTTCCCAGCACCAACATGGTGGCTCACAACTGTATGTAACTCCAATTCCAAGGAATCTGATGCCCTTTTTTGGCCTTTGTGGGTACCACACACATGCATTGCACAGATCTACATCCAGGCAAAACACTCATACACATAAAATAGAAATACATAATTTTTTGTTTGTTTTCAGAGACAGGGTTTCTCTGTGTAGCTCTGGCTGTACTGGAACTTAAGCTGTAGACCAGGCTGGCCTTGAACTCAGAGAGCCTCCTGTCTCTACCTCCTGAGTGCTGGGATTAAAGGCATGTGCCACCACCACCCGGCTACATAAATCTTTTAAAAGAAAAGATCCTAGGACTGTCACCACCCTACGTACTTTGGTTTCCCCTGGGAGCCTAGGGCTCAGGCATTTGCCTTTGACCTCAGATTCAAGTGTGCTGGCCATCCTCTGTAGCCACTCCAAAATTTCCTCTGCACATCTCTTACTTTGCACTTGTACCTTGTGACAGCTATTCTTGGTTGTCAACTTGACTACATTTGGAATTAACTGAAACCCAAATGACTGGGTACACCTGTGAGGGATGTTTTTTTCTTAAATAAACCATTAAACCCACTTCTAATCCATATCTTTGAGTTGGGACAATCCATCTTTAATCTGGGCTGTACCTTCTGCTGAGGGTTCCAGGGTTAGAAGAGTCTGCTGTGGGTAGCCACGGTCTCTCTTGGTTAAAATGCATCACCCACAGAACTTAGCAATAGAAATCGAAGGCAGTTCCACCCTCAAACAGGCTGAACAAACAACTTGCATCTCATTCTGCTCTGAGCAGACTTAATGTGTTGGTAAAAGGGTCTATTCCTGAGATGCATCGTACTTAATTACAGATGAATATGGGAGAGAATGGGGGCCCCTCACAACATGCCCAGTGGTTGATTAAGTGAATGTCCAAATGGGTAATCAATAATTTACTAAGATATTTAAAACACCTCTTAGATTCCTGTGATGGGAAGCACCTAGCTTACCCATGCATGGTCCTCTGTTGACCATTCAGCAGTGTGTGTTTGTGTTTGTGTGTGTGTGTGTGTGTGTGTGTATGTGTGTGTGTGTGTGTGTGTGTCCTAGATTCTCTGGTCTCTCTGCTTCTAAACTTGGATCCTTTTGCCCATTTGCTCCATAGCAAGGAGACTTCCAGAAATGAAATCTAATCACAGGATGTCTCCACTTAAAACCATCTACTGTACTTTCCCAGCCCCATATGACATGGGCTCCGTATGACAGCTATAACCCTGATGTGTTAAGTTCTGTTTTAGTCTCCATCAGGCAAGTCCCCACCTGATGAAGACTGGGCTCCCTGTCTGTGGTGCCAGTGGAAGGTAGTGGGACCTTTAATAGGGGGTGCCTCATGGGAGGAAGTTAGATCAAGGATGTGCTCGTGAAGGAGATAATAGACCCAGTCTCTCAGCTTGCTCTTTGTGTCTCCTTTGCTCTGTCATGCTCTCTCCACTTCAGGAGGTCTGAATGAGACTGGCCCCAATCAGGAGAGAGGTGGTTCAGCGGTTAAGAGCACCAACCTGCCCAGGTCGTCTGGAGTTCACTCATGCCAGGATAATAAACAAACAAACAAACAAACAAATAAATGGAGAGTGCCCCCATGGGCTCAGATATTTGAATGTTTGGTCCTCGGTTGGTGGAACTGTTTGGGAAGGATTAGGAAGTGTGGCTTTATTGGAGGAGGTATATTATTGGAGGGTGGGCTTTGAGGTTTCAAAAACCCACAACATTTCCAGTTAGCTCTCTTGCCCTTTGCCTCTTGCCTGTGGATCAGATGTAAGTGCTCAGCTACTGCTCCAGCACCATGATGGCCACAGACTCTAACCCCATGGAACTGTGAGCCCTCAAATTAGTGCTTTCTTTATAAGTTGCCTTGGTCATGGTGTCTTATCATAGCAATTGAAAGGTAACTAATGCACCAACTTAATGAGGCCTTGTCATATGTCCTAAAGCAGCAGAGCCCGGTTAGCATGGACTGAAACTTCTAAAGATGTGAGCCCAAACAAACCTTTCTTCTTAAATTGATTTCCTCAGGTATTTTGTCAAAGCTATGAAAAACTGACTAAAACAAATGCAGGCCAAGGTCTTTATGGCATTTTGCTACAGACTCTGCATACTATACTGCTTCTCATGGTCCAGCATGAGACTCTTAATCTCAAAGTTGTGGGTTTGAGCCCCACGTTGGGCACCAGATGTTGCACAAGTCCAAATGGTTTTATAATAAAAACCTAAAGCCAGATATTGGGGTAAATGCTGAAAGATCAGAGGAAACAAACCACAGCCATTTCTCACCTCGCCAACTCCTCAGCCTAAAAAGGGAAGATTCTGTCTCCACGAATCCGCAGACCGAATGCCTCTGAGTCCTCAGCCAAAAAGGCCTAATCCCTGTCTCCTCCCACCTTATATTCCTGGCTCTGCCCAGTCTTATCACTTCCTGTCTCAACCTTCCTAGTGCTGGGATTAAAGGTGTGTGATCCCAAGTGCTGGAATTAAAGGTGGACCACCACTGCCTGGCTGTTTCTCTTTCAATCTGGATTAATTTCATGTAGCCCAGTGTGGCCTTGAATTCAGAGAAATCCAGACAGATCTCTGCCTTTGCCTCCCAAGTGCTAGGATTAAAGGTGTGTGCCACCACTGCCTGACCTCTGTGGCTAACTCTGTGGCTAGCTCTGTTCTCTGATCTTCAGGCAAGCTTTATTTCTTAGATTACAAATATATCACCACATGGGTCTGCAGGTCCTCCCTTCCCACGCCCCCCACATCACCTGCTAATCCCCTATTCTCTTTATCAGACGGGGCTCAGACTCCCTTAGCTGGGTGTGCTGGCCATCCTCTGTAGCCACTCCAAAATTACCTCTGCACATCTCTTACTTTGCACTTGTACCTTGTGATGGCTAGTTTTGGTTGTCAACTTGACTACATCTGGAATTAACTGAAACCCAAATGACTGGGCACACCTGTGAGGGATTTTTTTTCTTATTTAAACCATTAAACCCACTTCTAATCCGTATCTTTGAGGTGAGAAGATCTATCTTTAATCTGGGCCATATCTTCTGCTGGCAGTCTATATAAAGGACATGGAAGACAGAAACTTGTTCTTTTTACCTGCTTATTTTTGCTCTCGCTGGCAAGTCCATTCCTTCACTGGCATTAGAGCCCACTTCTTTGGAATTCTGGCATATACTGAAAATCAGCTGAGACATCCAGCCTTGTGGACTGAACAACAACTGGATTCTTGGGATTTCTGTTGGTAGACGGCCATTGTTGGACTAGCTGGACCACAGTCTGTAAGCCATTCTAATAATTTCCCTTTCTATATATTGGATCAGTTCTATTCCTCTGAAGAACCTGACTAACACACATCTCTTGTGTTTCTTGCTCCGAGTATGTCTTCTAAGCCACAGGGAAGTGTGCTCCATTTGAACCTTCCTTGAGCTTTTTTCTTGGGTGGATGTCACTCAACACATTTGGCAGCAGATACACACACAGTGGAGGAGCAGTGTTTATTTTTCCTCTTCTTAAAGATAAAAAGATGTATTTATTTATGTAGCCCCGGCTGGCCTGGAACTCCCTATGTAAACCAGGTTGACCTTGAACTCACAGAGATTCACTTGCCTCTGCCTTCTGAGTGCTGGGGTTAAAGATTTGTGCAAGCATGCCTGGCATTACAAAAAGTTTTATTTTATTTTCAATTACATACATGTGTGTGCATGTGAATGCAGGTGCCTGTGGAGGCTGGAAGAGAGTGTTGGATACTCTGGAGCTGGAGTTACAGGTGTTTGTGAGTTGGTTCTGGGAACCAAAATCATGCCTCCTACAAAAGCAGTACACTTTTAACCACCAAGACATCTGTTCAGCCCCTTTCTCTCCTTGAATCCATAGATTCCCCCCATTTTCACATACTTTACAGTGTGAGCCCTGGGAAGAATCCACTTCCTTAGTCTGTATTTTGTGTGTGCTTGTCTCTCTGTGTGAATGTATGTGTGGTTGTTCATGTGCTTTTGTGTGCACACATGTGGAAGCCGGAGGTTGACATTGGGTGTCTTCCTCTACAGCTCTCCATCTTAGTTTCTGAGACAGGGTCTCTCGCTGAACCTGGTGCTCACTGATTGGCTGTGCTGTCTGACCAGTGATCTGTCTTTGTCATCTCCCCAACCAGTGCTGTGGATGCATACGCTCACCACCATGCCTGGCTGGGGATCCGAACTCAGGTCCTCAGGCTTGCGCAGCCATCTGACTGAGCCGTCTCCCCAGTCCCTCATCCTCTAGATGCAAATCTACATGTTTGTCAGGTTGGAGAGAAGACCCAGTGGTTGAGTGCTTGCTGCTCTTCCAGAGGACCCAAGATTGGTCCCCAGTACCCATGTCCAGAGACTCACAACCACTTCTAACTTCAGGTCCATGAGGATCTGGTACCCTCCTCTGGCATCAACCTGCATTCATGTGTATGTCTCTCACACACACACACATACAGACACATATAAATAATAAAAAGAAATCTTTAAAAAAAAAAATGAAAGAACACAGGTGTGGAAGGGTTAGAGGCAGAGGCCCCTGTCTAGGCTCATTTTCAGGGGCCTGACTCTGGGGTCAGCTTGATCATTGTTCTCACTGTCCTGTGGTCTTCAGCATCACATCAGGGTCATGGTGGGCCAAAAGCAAGAGAGCATGTGAGGAGCCTGTACCACCTTCGCTTTAGATGGCCTATAATAGGCCTGACACTAAGCACTTTAAACATGACTGATGTCTAAGACTTGGCCAGGTAAACACGAAGGAGTATATAAACCACCTCAGATATTTTCATGCTGCTTATTGGGTTATCCCAGACCATTGCCCCTACCTCGAGCTGCTGCAAAATGCTGCATCCGTTCTGGGTGCATGTACACGGAATGACTAACACGAATGTGTACTGTGCCTCCAGGACTCTGTGCTACCCCCACTTAGTCCTCAGCCCCAACCCACAAGGTCTAAGCATTGTATTTTATGATTATGACAGGTAGCTCGTGGTTGATCTAGGCCAGGTCTGGTAAAGTCTTTCTGACGACATTCTGCCTAACTATCCGATGCATGGCTTTGCAGCTGGGGTGTCCTTAAAAATTATTAATTGATGAGGATATCTTCTCTGAATGTTTCAGCCGCATGCTCTCAGAATACGATGGGAGTCGCAAGCGTATTTTAATTAAATACTGACAACTATAATTCTGATTGCTTGTTCTCATACTCCGGAGCTCGTAGCATCCAGTTAATGGCTTGCTCATTTTGGAAGATGTTAGCAGTGGGGTGCTGCCTTTTACCAAAACAGAATATCATAATAATTAAAATCTGATAGTGCTCAAAATGAACTCCTTTAAAATAATTTATACCCCGCCAACACGCACAGATGCGGGCTTGTACATGCCAACATCCTCGAGAATTTACAACACCTCAGAGAACCCCTGTCCATTTCTTTCTGAAATGAAAAGTTTTCTGTTGACGTGATAAAAGACTCCTTACTAGGTTCAGGGGAAATGTGTATTTTCACTGATCAATTTCTCAGTTTCCCAGAAGAGGGGAGCCATGGAGAAATTCAGAAAACTAATGACTGCGGGAGCAAAGTCTATTTGTACTTTATTGCTCCAATCAGGGTGGAAGCCAGCGAATCACAGAAGGAGACAAAGGAAGATGTCGGGGGAGCTGGGGGAGGGGCTGAACAAGATGAAGAGACAACTCTGAGTACAAGAGAGATGGAGTCATTTGGAAAGAGGGGCCAAAACAGCAGACATACTACACTGCATTGCCTCATTTGCTTCCATGTACAGATCCCGAGCCTCTGTGTCCAAGGTGGTGCAGACACGATGGTGATTGCCGCTTAAGCAGAGGAACATGTTTAGGCTTTATGGGGACCATGAAACCCCTGCGGATGCCACAGAATCTCACACGGGCAAATATGGATGAGAGCAGAAAAATCCTGGTACATTTTCCCTCCCCACTAGGGACAAGGAACACAGCTTGGGTTGTCTCCTCCCCTCCCCCTTCTTTTCCTGTTTTTGTTGTTTGTCTGTTTTGAGACAGGGTCCCTCTATGTAATCCTGTCTGTCCAGGAACTTGCTATGTAGACCAGGCTGGCCTTGAACTCACAGACCTGCCTCTGCCTCCCATCTCTTCCTGTTTTGATCAGGATCTTGCTCCGTAGCCCTGGAACTCTTTATGTAGTCCAGGCTGGCCTTGAAGTCACAACAGTGCCATTGCCAGAGCTTCCCATGTGTTAGGGTTATAGGCAGAAGCCACCAGGCCGGGCCACATCTTCTAAACCTCAAGGGACCCCTAAAAAGTAAGCACACAAAGCTAGAATTTAGGGTCTCCAGCCTTGCCAAACCAAGACAAGTCCAGACACTTCCTTTCTTTTCCTTTTATGTTTGTAAAATATATTGTACAAACACCATAAAAAACTCTATATCCCAAAGTTGATGAGAAGTCTACCCCAATAGAGAACCATGGGACACAGCTCATTGACAATGTAGGAGCAGCAGGGTTATACCATTAGAAATCCTGAAAACAATCAGACTCACTGTTAACTCTTTGTGGTTTTTCATAAAGAACTCCCCGTGGTGAGTCACAGGCACCTTCTCCTAAAGGCTATGTTTTCAGCGTCTTCATTATATACCAGTGTTATTTCAAAACTTTTCATTTTTTTGAGACAAGATTTCACATTTTAGTCCAGGCTGGCCTCAAACTTAAGGAGATTTCCCCCTGCTTCAGTCTCCCAGATCTGAAAAATTTTACCTGCATCGATAGTTATTAAAGCACATGGCTATTTTATGAAAATTAGTTTTATTACCTGTTTTAAGATAACAAATCAACCCCAGCACTTGGGAAGCAGAGGCAGGCAGATTTCTGTGAGTTCAAGGGCAGCATGGTCTACATAGTTCAAGGCCAGCCAGGGTCATAGTGAGACCATGTCTCAAACAAACCAACAAAAACAAAAACAACAAACAGAAAACAAACTAATCAAGGTTTGGAAGGAGACATAACTGAGGTAAGATTCTACAGCTTGAAATTAAATATTTTTATGTGTATGTGTCATAGGCATGTGTGTGGTGTATGTAAACATATATGTATGGTGGTGTGCACCTATGAATTTGCTGATGGGCTAGTAGCCAGCAAGTCTCAATCACTCTCCTAGCTCCAACCCCACAGCCCTGGAGTTAGAGGCTTACATGTGTCTGTGCCTGGCTTTTTACATGGGCACTGAGGATTCAAATTCAGGTCCTCATGGCTGCACAGCAAGTGTTCTTACCCACTGAGCCATCTCCCCAGCTGATGTCCTCACAAACCCGCTCCAGCCTTAAGAAAAGCTATAATTGGAAGCACTGTGAAGGTGAGGTTGATGCCAGGAAATGACTAGTGTAGAAACCCAAGTCAACAGAATGCTTTTCCTTCACGTAGCTCTGTGAATTCATTTAAATAGTGCTTAAGAGTTGTTTGTCTCTGGCAAAGCAACCCTGGGAACCAGATTTTTGTCCAGAATTTGTCTTTGAAAAGTTGTTTCTTTTTTATCTTATGTGTATAAGTGCTTGATGTATGCACATCGTGTGTGTGTCTGGTGCTCACAGAGGATGGAAGAGGGTGCTGGATCCTTTGAAATTGGAGTTATGGGTGGCTGTGAACTGTCATGTGGGTACTGGGAAACAAACCTGGGTCCTCTGTAAGAACAGCCAGTGCTCTTAACATCACAGCCATCTCTCCAGAATGGCTTTAAGTGGTGTCCCCAGAATTTACCTTTAAAATTTTAGAAGCAGTGGATTAGAGTTGAGGTGCTGCGGTTGGACTGAGGAGAGGTGGGGATGGAGGAGTGATACACAATACCATTCTGTTAGTACAGCCTGGCAGGAGAGAAGAGTTTTCCTATCATCTGGACTGTGTTTTTACTTTTCCTGCTCTTAAAATCATGACGTCACTTAAAACAACAGATAATGACATTCTTTCAAACTCACCATTGCAAAGACAAAAAAATATTAGAAAGAATCTTCATGCGGCAGGACTGCTGCCATTTTGCCACATTTGCTTATCTTCCTCCCTCCAGACAAACATTTCCTTTTTCATGGAGATGCAGTGGTGGTCTTTCGTCACTTCCGTGTAGATGTATTGTCCCCAAACAAGGACATCTTCTTCTGTAACCATGATATGATGAACAATGTCATGAAATTATCATGGACAAAATGCTCACAGACCTTCAAAGATCTTCCTCAGATTTCTTCAGCTGTGTCAATCAGATGAGCAAAGTGCATTTGGTTGTCAAGTCCTGAAAGCAATTCATGGCCTGAAACAGCTTCTCCACCTTTAGCTCTTGTTAGCGCAATATTATTATTATTATTTTT
The DNA here is from genome assembly GCF_049852395.1 of Peromyscus maniculatus bairdii. Classification (NCBI taxonomy): domain Eukaryota; kingdom Metazoa; phylum Chordata; class Mammalia; order Rodentia; family Cricetidae; genus Peromyscus; species Peromyscus maniculatus. The sequence continues at coordinate 11,018,061 of NC_134855.1, read as the reverse complement.
AAAAACTCTTTTGACAGGTCAATTATTCTGTTGCAAGTCTTTCAGTCTAAGGTTGGTTTTCAATTCATATGTGCTCATTACATTCAGGGTTTGCATCCTGGCGGGTAGGAACAGAGCAGAAGTCTCATTGTCTCTTTTCAGTACACGGTATCAGGAAGTTAGAAATGTATTCTGCCCCTGGTCATGGTGACTTCAGCCCCCTGGGTAAGCTGCTGTTTGTGAAGTCTAGCAATTTTCTCCTCATTTAAAAAATGTAGCATTATTATTAGCACATTATTATTGTGCGTTTGTAAGTGTATGTGTGTAGGTCACAGGACAACTTGTTGGAATTGTTTCTCCTTTTCTACTGTGTGTGGCCTGGAGATTGAATTCAGGCTGTCCTTTACCTGCCGAGTTATCTTTTAAATTATACCTGCCGAGTTATCTTTTAAATTACTAAGTTTGAAAAAAAAATGTTCTGAAATATTTTCTTTAATGCTTTAAAATTCATTTGTTTATTCTTTAAAAAATGTATGTGTGTGTTTTGCCTGCATGTATGTGTGTGCATCACGGTGTGTTGGGTGCCCAAGGAGATCAGAACTCCTAGAACTCGGGTTACAGATGGTTGTGAGCCACTGAGTGGGTGCTGGGAACCAAACCCAGGTCCTTTGCAAGAGCAACAAGTGCCTTTAACTGCCAACCCATCTCTCCAGTTTCCGAGATATTTTCTTATCTTACAAGAGTCTGGTTCTGTGGCAGTCAGTCCATTTACAGTGCTATCTAAGCGTCCCCATCCTCCATCCCTAGAGACTTTTCCAAGTCCCTTTTCTTCAGTGTTCCTGAGACAGTCGGGAAAGCCTTCCTCCCTGCTCCTTCCCTGTGCCGTCTTCCCAGTTCCTGGGACTGGAGATGGCATGCAGAGCCTCCCATATACTGGACAAGCACTCTACCGCTGAGCTACAGCCCTGCTACTGCTGGTTCTTTTTGTTCTAGAAATCCCCGAGGGCTCTCCCCCTCATTGACACAAAGACATAATGAAAGCCAGCATTGTGAACTCCTTCCTTCCTTTCTTCTCATCTCCTTTAATCCAAACTGCATGTACTTGGCTCCTCTCAGACCAGAACCTGTCCATAGTAGACACGGCAGAAAAATAAGCAAGATCCCTTAAACTGCCGTGCCAGATCTGGATAATATTTTGTTTACATCCCAAATTTTCTCTTCTTCCTACAATGTCTATGCTAGGTGTCTTTAGGCATGTGGACGTCACTAGAAACCGGCCCCTGGAAGCTGCAATTTCATTTTTTCCTCTGTGATTTTTGACTACTTCAATACTTCCTAGGAACAGAATCTTACAACATTAGTATTTTTGTACCCTTTTGCTTCCTATAGTTTATTGTTCCAATTCCACCTGTGAAATTATCACTGGCAAAAATGTGTTCTCGTTTTTCGTATTATTTCATGTGTACAGGCATTTTGCTTTCATGTATGTTTGTGCACCACGTGTGCTGTGACCTTGAAGCCAGAAGAGGGCAACGAATCCCTTAGGACTGAAGTTACAGCTGATTGTGGACTTTCATGTGGGTGCTGGGAATCAAACCCACATCCTCTTCAAGGGCACCAAGTGCACTTAACCACTAACCCATCTCTCCAGGCCCCAAACATGGCTTCTTTTTTGGACAGTACTCATGCTGTAGCCTATGCTGACCTGAGGTCCTAGTCTTCATATCTCCTCTCAAGGGCTGGGATTACATGTGCATATCAACATGCCTCACGAGCAAAATGAATAATGAGTCTACAGGTGTTACTCAGATATCATCTGATTATTATGTGTCAGAATTTCCTCCTTCCTTTAGAAAAAAGGTAATGTTAAACCTGAGAATCATGAGTAGAAAAGACCAAATCCACTGTTATCCAATTAAAGCAATCTATATTTTAGGGATGCTCCTGGGACTGACCAGCTGGCTGTCTCACCCTAAGTCGGGATTTGAGAGAGCAGCCCCTGCTGGCCTCTTGAGGTTCTTTTTTATAGGAGAGAGAACAAAAGTAAGAATATTCATCATGGCCGGGTGGTGGTGGCGCACACCTTTAATTCCAGCACTAGGGAGCCAGAGCCAGGCGGATCCCTGTGAGTTCAAGGCCAGCCTGATCTACGTAAGTGAGTTCCAGGAAAGGCGCAAAGCTACACAGAGAAACCCTGTCTCGAAAAACCAAAAAAAAACCCCAAACCCCAAACCCAAAAAAACCAAAAACAAACAAACAAAAAAACCCAAAAAAACCTTAACTTGTGAAGACTTAACCCAGGACAAAAAGGAACTTATTATTCTTTTTTTTTTTTTTTTTTTTTTTTGAGACAGAGTTTCTTGTGTAGCTCTGGTTGTCCAGGAACTCATTTTTAAACCAGGCTGGCCTTGAACTCAGAGATCCGCCTGCCTTTGCCTCCTGAGTGCTGGGATTAAAAGCGTGCATCACTACGCCTGGCTAGCAATTTATTTATTTACTGTTTTAACTGTATACATAATCCTTAACCGGCAAGGTACATTTTTCCTGTTTTGCTATCCCATTAACTTGCAAGGTATATTGTTCCTGTTTCAGTCTCACAGTATATATATTTTCTATCATATATAATCACATTTTGTTTATCTGCTCATATGTTGATGGACACCTGGCTCCTTTGGTACTTAACTATTGGGAATGAGGTTCTATGAATACGGAAGTACAAACATCTCATTTAGACAATGCTTTCAATTCTTTTGGGCATATGCCATTATTTCTATTACTATTATTACTTTTCTTTTGGACAAAGGGTCTCATGTAACCCAGCTGTTTTCTCCTTCCTGTCAAGTTTCTTAGGGAAAAACGCTTTGAGACTGTGTAGAATATCTTGCCGGTTTTTTTTTTTTTTTTTTTTTTTTTTTTTTTTTTTAGCATCAATTGATTCATATCTGAATCAGTTATTTCAATGGCTGCCAAGTGGAAGTTTCCTAATATCACTCCAACTTCATTTTTGTGTTGGCATTCTACTGTAGGTAAGAGAGTTCTTCCCCTTTATTTATGATTATGGACTCATTTTATTCATGTACTCTGGGGACATTTTATTGTTCTGAGAAATTCTTTCCTATGTGACTGTCCAAGTTTTGGGGATACGCGGTGAACTTCTGTATTTCTTTGTCATTCACCATCAAGCAAAAGGCGAGGGCAACCTGACTTCCCCACACGGAGGTCACACTTGAGCCGCCAACCCTCTCATTTAGTCAGACTGGCGCAATTTTCCGAGTTGTACACTGCAGCTCCCAGGACCATCGGCCAAGTTTGAAACTACACATCCCAGAAGCCTCCTAGGACAACGTCATCAGAAAGTGCCACGCGCCGCTCAGACTTCAGGCTCCCGAAAGCCGGCTGAGGCGGCTGCAACATGGCGGACGTGCTGAGCGTTGGGGTGAACCTGGAGGCATTTTCCCAAGCCATCAATGCCATCCAGGCGCTGCGCTCCAGCGTGAGTAGGGTGTTCGACTGCCTTAAGGATGGCATGCGCAACAAGGAGACGCTGGAGGGCCGCGAGAAGGCCTTCATCGCGCACTTCCAGGACAACTTGCATTCGGTCAACCGGGACCTCAAGTAGGTACTGGCTGAAGGAATCCGTGTCGAGGACCCTCCTGGCACCTGTCCCACCGGGATCCCACGCCAGTCTTCCCAGTCACGGGCCGCTCTCCCTGTCCTCGGTCCGCTGTTTCTTTTCGCTCGTCTCCAGGCCCCTGTCAGCCCCTCAGGGACACCTTGTCCCCCGTCCCGTTACCTAGTATTCGTTCTGTTGGCCCTTCGGTCCTGGGTGTCTTCTGCGGTCCTGGGTCCCCGCTGCGGCCGTCTTGCCCTTCGCAGGAACTCCCACTTGGGCGATCTTACCAGGTTTCTTACCTGTAGGCCCTTGGGCACCAGCACATCTGGACGTACCTGTTAACGCTGTCTCGGGCTCAGTTGAGTACCGTCGATCCGATGAGCTCCAGTTCCCGTCCTCACAATTCGGAGTTGATCAGTTCTACCTCACGTCACCCTCAAACACTACCTCCATTTCCTTTTGCCTCTTTCCATTTCTCCTCAGCACTACACTCACCTCCATTCCTTTTGTTCAGCTCTTTCTCAACAGAGACCTCGTCACACTTGTTAACTAGGCTAATTCCTCGTGCCTATATTCTCTCTCTCTCTCTCTCTCTCTCTCTCTCTCTCTCTCTCTCTCTCTCTCTCTCTCTCTCTCTCTCTCTCTTTGAGACAGGGTTTCTCTGTGTAGCTTTGAGCCTTTCCTGGAACTCGGTAGCCCAGGCTGGCCTCAAACTCACAGAGATCTGCCTGCCTCTGCCTCCCGAGTGCTGGGATTAAAAGCGTGCGCCACCATTGCCCGGCTCTCTCTCTCTCTCTCTCTCTCTCTCTCTCTCTCTCTCTCTCTCTCTCTCTCTCTTCTTTCTTTCTCTTTCTTTTTCTCTCTCTTTTTTTTCTCTCTCCTTCCTTCCTTCCTTTCTTCCTTTCTTTTCTTTTCTTTTTTTAAAGAGGAAGGATTTATTTCACAGTTTCAGAGGACTTGTTCACTACAATGGGAAAATCACGTAGGAGCAGCTTAGCCCCTAATAATTCTTAATTTGTGGTCCTAGTGATTACATACTTACTTTTGTTCTTACAAGACTCCCTTTACTTCATTAGTTTGTTAAGAATTAACTGAGCTGGGCAGTGGTGCACGCCTTTAATCCCAGCACTCGGGAGGCAGAGGCAGGCGGATCTCTGCTAGTTTCAGGCCAGCCTGGTCTACAGAGACGGTTCCAGGACAGCCAGAGTTACACAGAGAAAAGAATTAACTGAGAGGATATTTGTCAGATACCTGGTACATAATAGGAACTCCCCTCCACCCCCTCAAGACAGGGTTTCTTTGTATATCCTTGGCTGTCCTCCGACTGGATCTGTAGACCAGGCTGGCCTCAAACTCACAGAAATCTGCCTGCCTCTGCCTCCTGAGTGCTGGGATTAAAGGTGTGCACCACCACACCCAGAAGTAGGTACTTCTTGTTTGCCTGCACTTGTATTCTCTTCTTGTCTTAGAAGGTTGGAATGGAAGGACTTTGGCCTTTTTTTGTTTGTTTGTTTTGTTTTGTTGTTTTTTGTTTTTCGAGACAGGGTTTCTCTGTGTAGCATTGTGCCTTTCCTGGATCTCACTCTGTAGCCTAGGTTGGCCTCAAACTCACAGAGATCCGCCTGCCTCTGCCTCCCGAGTGCTGGGATTAAAGGCATGTGCCACCACCGCCCGGCTGGACTTTGGCCTTTTACTTCTGAAATTGACCTTAATAGGAACAGCATTTGGTGAGCTAGTCAGAATTTCTGGATAGATTGGGCTTTCTTTCTCCCATGTCATGTCCCCCCACAGTGCCTGGTTCAGGCAGGTTCTTCACTACTTAGCTAACTGCCCCCCCCCCCACTCCCTGCACCCTCCAGTTTGGTCTGGCGGAATGGAGGAGCAAGTGGTAGTGAAGTACTGGGTGCTTTCCCTCCCCTGTATTCCACACCCCGTCTTAAATCCCACCTGCACACATTTTGATTGCAGTGTCCCCAACAGGTAATCCTTGCCCTGCTTGAGGGTGACATGCTCCCACCCGTCACCACCATCACACACATACTTCCATTTCAGGTTCTTTCCTCTGCTTTTCTAATGGGAGGTTCCAGCCCTTTTCACTTTAGAAACTTTAGCAGTGTGGACATTCCTGTGACTTATTAAATGTATAATAAGCCAATAAGAAGGGGGCTGAAGAGTCTGGACGGGATGCCGCAAGGGAGCCGTTCACAGAGGCTTGTTGGCATCTGGGGCAGCTCCTCAGACTCCACTCCCGGGGGGTGTGCTCCCGCTGTCGGCTCGCTTTCCCAACTTCTCCCTAGTTTCCCTGCTGGACGGAAGTGTGTTTGTTTGACACAGCCTCTCAGTGGTGTCTTCCCATTCCAGTTGTTTACTTTATCTCTTTGTCTTACTAAAGCTTTGCCATCTGTGAAGCACCGTGCACAAATCTATCCCAATGTGAAATGATAAATAATCATGGTTTATTCAGGTCCTTGCTGCTCTGCCAAATGGAGAGAGCTGCACGTGGGTCCGAAAATCCTGAATGAGAGGCAGTGTTATACCACACTGCAAGATCACAGAACACCTCTCCGCTGTGGATGAATCTGAGTTGTTAAATCCTAACTTCTGGGAAACTTACTGTTTCTCTGTACTGTTAGCTTTATTTTCCCTCTGGAATGGCACGAGACAGCTATATTTTGTTTTGTTTTCTTTGTCCCACTGTGTAGCCCTAATTGGCTCTGGAACTCCCTATCTCGACCAGGCTGCTCTCAAATTCTCATGGATCTCATGATCCATCCAGTGCTGGGATCAAAGGGATGGGCCACCATGACTAGTTTGGAAAGGTCTGTTTGAAATGAAAACTCTCAGGCATTCTCTTCTTAGCCCTAAGTCTTTTTCCAGACCTCTTCTTAAGAGACTTCTGATGGCATCCAGCCTTGCGCAGTGTGCTTAGCCTTGATGGAGTGAAGCGGACTCAGGTTTATGTAGTGTCTCTCTTTACTTTTAGTGAGCTGGAACGTCTGAGCAATCTGGTAGGCAAGCCGTCTGAGAACCACCCTCTTCACAACAGCGGGTTGCTAAGCCTGGATCCTGTGCAGGACAAAACTCCACTCTACAGCCAGCTGCTGCAAGCGTACAAGTGGTCCAACAAGGTAAGGGGGTGCTGTAGATGGAGCCGACAGAGCAAAACCCAGTGTTTCTCCTAGCAATGCAGAACAAGGGAGCAGGTTCTCTTCTGCATCTCGGAGTCTGCATGGGCTGCAGAGTTGGAATTTTAGGGTTTCCAATAAGTGATGTTTCATCCCTTTGAAGCCTTTGGAGTTGATAATGATGCTCAAGTAATTACATTTGAAAAGGAATCCTAGATCAGCTGTGCTTAGCCTGGAGATTGGGTGTGGAGAGCAGATTATGGAACCCTGGATGATACATGAAGTGTGTTGTGGTGTGTTACATGTAGTGTGTTACATACACTGTGTTGTGGTGTTACATACAGTGTGCTGTGGTGTGTGCAGTTTTGCCTGAGGAAGGTGCATCTGTCCTAGCTTCCCTCAGTTTACCAGGAGGTCCTGACTGTTAAAAGTTTAGACTGGCGATGGGAAGGCTTAGCCACTCAGATTTTTTTTATGGTCTTGCATTGTCTTTTCTCTGTCATGGTGGAAGATTATCTGGAGAGTGCTATGGATTAGATTATGCTCCACTTTCTCCTAAACCCATTTTAATATGTGCTACAGAGTGTGACTTTTGTGATGTTGTTGAGCAAGCAGGTCCATGGCGTGGCCCTGGGAAAGCTGGAAGAGGAGAACTGAACAGTAGTCTAAAATGACAGGAACCACCGGGCTCACCAACCCAGAAGCAGTTTGCTGCCCTGTGAGTTCCTTTCATTTGTCTACTGTGTGTTGTGTGTTTTCCTGCGGACGGGAAACTGGCACATACTTTGGGGACAGGTTTGGAAGCCCTTCTCAGTACACTCGGGTAGCTCCTGAGACCTGTCGATGGTGAAGGGCTGTGCTCCCCCGGCCACCCTTCGCCCTCTCCCTCCTGGCCTCTCCCTCTTGGGTCTTGGCGACAAATGAGCCTTGATAGTTTTTCTGCTGTGTGATTTTTTTTTCTTTGAATTTCTCTGGCGGGCTTCTTTTAGTATTCTGTTTGAAGTGAGTTGGAGATTCACAAAGATGATTGTCACCGAGGACTAAAAGAACTTGGACTCTGAATATACTGATTTGGCTTTTAAGACCTTTCCTCCAAATTCTGTGGTACCAGGTGTAGAAACCCACCCTGGAGTTGGAGGAAACTTCAGTGCATCAAAAATGATCAATGAAATGGTCAGGGACTCCCTGGTTCGAAGCTGAGCTCATGAGGGTCAAGGCGTGCTTGGCTGTGTCACTCACTGCGTCTCAGGGCTTGCTTGCTGTTGTTGTCCCGAGACGCTCGTGGTGGGAGAAAGGACGGCCTGGCAGCTGCAGAGTTGTGCCTCCTCATGCCTAGAGAGCTCCCAGCGGCTGTGCCAGGCCCTCTGTGGTGGGGCCCTTGCAGAGGTTCGTTGTTTCAGTGGGTGGGAGTCGGAGCTTGGCTCATTGGAGTGATTCTCCTTGGTAATGGAGAAGACTGTTTCCTAAAAGAAGAGTGTTATTAGTCTGTTTTTGTTACTGTAATGAAGAACCTGAGGTAGACTAACTTTATAAATAAGAGGGTTATTTAGGCCTTGGTTTTAGAGATGCCGGGTCAAGGTACTCATTGGCTTGATCCTGGTGAGGACTTCATAGCAGAGTACCGTAGCAGTAGGTGAGTATGTAGGAGGGACAGATCTCCTCGTCAGACAGGAAGGAGGTCAGAGGGCTGGTGTCCCCCAGTCACTTCTGAGGGCATGTCCCCAGTTGACCTCTTATTAGGTTCCACCTCTTAAGGGATCATTACCATGCTAAGGACAAACCCTCTCACCAATGAAGATTGGTGGAGGTGACAACACCCACTTAAACATACCCAACCAGAGCAGAAGACACCAGGCAGGAACAGTGGCAGTTGCTGGGGCCAGGGCCTCCTGCTTTCTAGACTGCCCTGTGGAAGCTTCCTGGTTTTCCTGGGGGTGTGCCTGGGATCTGAATGTGAGTTTGCCTGGTAAGTGGGTAGAAGCTGGTCAGCAGATGTGTGGCTGGATTTGACTCCCAGAAAATCCTGTTTGAATGAAGAAGTCCTATTGCTGTGTCACAAGGGTAAAGAAGCCCGAGTGATGAGAGCTTTTCAGTGGGACAGTTTGGACTGGGTGACAGAGACTGCTATCTGAGGTGACTGGTCTCACATTGAAGTGATGGCAATTTCCATTTGAACAGTGGTTTGGCTGTGGAAACAAGTCCTGGCCTTGCCTTTGTCCCAAGGAGGGGAAAAATTGTATTAAAAGAAATAAATATCAATATCATGTGTGTGGAACTCTTGCCTCAAGATGATACAGGTTAAACTATTTATGGAAGCTTGTCATAAACTATAAAATCCTATAGCCAGTGTTGGGAGCTTTGGAGGTTTTAGGCATGGCCCTGACATGTGGTGATATGCTTATAAAGCCACAGAGTCCTCTCACTAGTCCCCTGGGTCACCACAAAAGAGTTCAGCTTCTTGTGTTAGAGCCATGCAAACTGAAGCCCCATGAACTGGCTTTGTCGTAGCTCCTAGATGGATTACAGTTTGAGTGTGGTAGTTGTTTTCCCTGAAACTTGATGGTTAAGTTTTCAACTTAAAAAACATCTCTCCCTTTTGGCCACATCTTAGAAATTCATGTGACATTTTTATTTATACTTTTTTTTTTTAAACCTATTTAGTGTACATGCATTTCCATGGTTTCAAAAGGCAGGGAAGACAAAATACATGGTATGTGGGTCTTTAAACTTTTTCTCCTTCCAGGGCAGACATTACTAATCAACTGATGTATTCTTTCCTGCTCAGGCTGTTTATGGATTGGCTCTGAATTGTACAAATGTTCTATGGCTAGGCTGCAGGAGACTGACTTCTGTAGAAGGACATGGCATCTAATCTTACTGTTATTTATTTCTTCCACACCTTACTTAGGGAAAGACTTAGGATTTTGAGATTCATAAAACCAGAAAGATAAGAAGTCAGGGTGAGAGTGCCTTATGTATATTTCTCCAATAAACGAAAGAAATAGCCTCAAGACAGAAAGCAGTATTCTCATTTCCAGCTGTTAACATGCAAGAGGCCAGTCATTAATTATGTTTTTCTTGCTTCTGTAAATGAAAAGAGATTTTAATTGCTAAAACATTTGCCATTCATCATTTTATCTGAGGAATTTAAAGCAGTGCGTGCAGTAGTGTGTGAAGGGGAGTTGGGTTCTTGCCCGGGTCAGCTTTCTGTGCTGTGGCCGAGAATGGAAGGACACGGGAAAAGGCTTTGACACCACCCATTATGTGGTGGACTTTGTGTGCTGTTGACCATAGAAAGGTCTCGTGCATGTCTAATGACTGCTCATTTTCTTGGGGGGAGTTTTCCTCATTTTTGTAAAGTCAGTTGGAGTATTACATGGTAGTTGGCGTAATTGTTAGACTAACACATTCAAAGATTAATTTGATGAAACGCTGTCAAATCGCTGTGAGCAGCACTTTCCCCATGCTGATTCGGGGAAAGAGCTGAGCTTCTAACTCTGATGCACCTATAGATAATTGTTCTGCAGGAGGGTGACAAGCTCTCTCGACTTGGGCAGAAAATAATTGGCATCAGCGCTGTTCCTGCTGTAGTCAGTGTAGACTTTGTCACTTGTTATGCTCAGACATGAGCGACTGACTTGTCCTGAAGTCCCTTTCTGAGGACTCCAGCCTCCTGTCACCAGGCTTTTAACTTCAGGCATTGATGATTTTCACTTGTTTGTGGCAGAAGGCTGCTTTGTGTAAGGTCCTCTGTGGTCCCAGTAGGAGTTTGATCCCAGGAACTCCTGTGCCTGGAGTTAGGAGGAGGTCCACAGATGCTCAAGTCCCCCACATAAAATGATGCTGTATTTACATTTAACTATATACATTGCCTTCTCCTCTTGTTTTTCTGTGCTTTTGGAGATGGGTTCTTGCTGTGTTGCCCAGGCATCCGCCAAGTGATCCTTCTCCCTCAGCCTCTTGAGTAGCTGGGATCTAAGTGTGTGCCACCATACCTGCTTTCTCCCGTGGGCCGCATCGTCACTGGGTGGCATAATACTCAAGACAGTGCATTTGCTGTACGATGGCTGCTGTACCTACTGTATTGCCCAGGTGATAATGACGAGGAGGAGTCTGTAGACATTCAGTGTAAGAGCAGTATTTTCCATTAGGAGTTGGTTGAACGTGCAGATTCACCGACAAGAACTGGGGGAGGACTCATGGCATCTGCATAGAAGAGCCGGCCATGATTTTGCTTTCCTTGGTGATACTGGGAGTAACAAAGATTCCAAGTATTTGAGTTGGGAAAGGCCAGCAGAGCAAGATGCTATTGCTGCCTCTGTCCCTCCCTCCCTCCCTCCCTTCCTCCCTCCTCCTTCTTTCCTCCCTCCTCTTCCCCTCTTCTTCCTACTTTTCTAACATCTTTAATGTTTACTTATTTATTTATTTTTGTTTTTTTCCAGATAGAGTTTCTTGGTGTAATAGCCCTGACTGTCTTGGAACTTGCTTTGTAGACCTGTCCGGCCTTGAACTGCAATCCTTCTGTCATAGACAGACAGACAGATAGATTAAAAATAAAACATTAAACCAAGTGTAGTAGTACAACGCCTTTAATCCCAGCACTAGGGAGGCAGAGGAGCTCTTGAGTTAGCCTCAGACCTGGCACCTCCCCTTTCATGGGAGGCATGACAGAAGGATTGCAGCGCAACACTACAAACAGGAAACTGGACATCAAAGCAGATGCTGCACATGCCCTGAGCTTGGACCTGCACGGGCCTGGATGCAGGTTTTAGAGTCAGGCTGCCTGGGTTCTGATCCAGCTCTGTACTCATCCAGTACCTTGGCTAAGTGATAAACTTCTTCCTGAGTGAGGGTGTCCTGACTGAAATGAGGCTAGAACTAGGGTTTGTATCATAGCATTGGTGAAGTAGACATAGTCTATAAGATGCATTGGCTATTGATGCTGGCATGTAGCTCAGTAGTAGATCATCTATCTGTTTTAGCATGCTAGAGATCCTTAGCTAACTCCCACATAGTAAGCATTGAATGAATGTGGCTGTGCTCAGCACATGATAGTGTGCATATGCATGTGTATCTGTGGTGTGCAACAGCGCTGCTGTGTGCTTACGTATATAAGCTCCTGGGCCTAAGCACCTTGGCTCACATCCCATTACTTGAGAGTGTGAGACTAACCTTCCTGGTTTTCTCCTTAGCTTTCAAAGTTGGGTGTCTTCAGAGAGATGCTTAGGAGAGCTGAGTAGTAAAGTAGGGTGGGCTGGTGGCTCCGAATTCACAAACAGCGATGAGGAGAGACTCCCAGGATGCTCTGGCCTCCCTGTCATAGCTTCCACTCTGTTGCCAGGCCTCCCACCATTGCAGGTATTGCCTCCAGAAGTTCTTTAAAGTGCCTGAGCAAGGATCAGTCGTGGTCCATCCCACTTGAGTGCAAGTTAGCATGAGGGTCAGTTCTGTCCTTCTAAAACCTGGGGTGTGGAGTGAGGGATTGGGAGTTTGGTGAAGGGTCGTTGATTGTGAGGTACACTGGCAGGGAGAGTTTCCTCAGAAGAAGCCATGGGAAGGATGATAAGGCCACAGAGGAGGAGATAGGAAAGGCTCAGTCAATAGACCGAGTGTCCAAACCACAGAGAATTCATCTCACCTGGAGGTTCAATAAGACGTCTGTCCCCGAGTTTAGAATTGTGTCTGCTCCCGTGGTCTGCTGCAGGGCATGCTGTGTGCCTGCCTGCTGCTTTGGGAACAGGTTAAACACAAAGGCCAGTCTGGAAAGAAGCGTTTGGATTATGCCTAGTTCGTCACTGACACTCTGACCAGGTGACTTTTGTGCCTTGCCAGGCAGCTGCTGGTTTAGAGTTGTCACCAGGGTAAGAGTAACTCATCTGTAGAGACTAGATGGTGAGCAGTCATGTGGCTCCTGTGTCATCTGATGCTGATGGTCTTCCCTTGACTGACTGAAGGGTTGGGTTGGTTGGATGTGCTCTGAAGGTCCTTTCTGCTCTGACCTGGAGAGGCCCAGGCAATATTGATGCATGCCCGTGGGTAGGGAGGGGAGGGATGCTCCTGGGGGCTGGAGAGGACCTCTCCTGCTCTTCTCTTCTGAAGCATGTGGAGCTGTCATCCATGCAACATCTTTGACTGTGGCAGAGCAAGGCAGCCTTGAGGGCTCAGTGGAAAATTACCTGGCAAAGCTTCTCCAGTGCCTTGGCTCTTGGAGTGCACCCGTATAAATGCTAATGAGAGTCAGGCAATGCCCTAGAATGGAAATGGTTTCTAGCCCAAGGCTTCGGGCCGGTCCACATCTCAATGTTCTTATTAGTGGTGGTTTGTGACAATGGTCACCTTATTGTTGCTGGAATCAGGTTTCTCTGACACAGAGCTGGCCTATCTATGGACAACTACAGCTGTGTAACAGGCCCGTGGTGTTCTTCCATTTACTCCCGGCCCACACCTCTGTTTTTGCAGTGCTGGGGATGGAACCTGGGCCTTGTGCGTGCTGCCCAAGCACTCCGTCTTGAGCTGCACCCCAGCTCTGCCAGCCTTTTCAGGACTGCAAAGGTGTGTTGTGTGGTTTATATATAGGTCCAGAACCTTTTGTAGACCATAGCCAGAGCCTTAAAAGGGCATATTCCTTTCCTGAACTGTCCATGTCATCTCTCCTCAGCCAGGGTGGGAAGGAAGCGTGTCACTGTGCAGAAAGGGAATTGGGGTTGTCTCTTGTTATCTTGTCTCTTCCCGGTGGGCAGGCTGGAGAAGAGCTGCAAGATTAGTGTATCTTCTCATCATTCCACCCTTTTCTGGGCCATCTCATCAGCTCTGCAGTTCACACATCACCCAGCCACCCCACCTTCCTCCACCAGATCTCCCCTGAGATCCCTCCTGTCTATCACAGTGTTCTTTGCCACTCATGGGTCACAGACAAGCAATCCAAATGGGGAGTCTTGCCCCACTGCAGGCCCTGATGTCACCTATGAGTGCTGGCCGAGCCTTACAGCCACCAACAGCTCCTTTGGCCTTCTCATTCCATCCTGTCCACCCTCTCCTTAGGCTGCTGCTCAGGGTTGTGCTCAGCCATATCGCTGGCATCTCCTTTCTTGTGCTCTCCAGATTTCGAGGCATGGAATCTGTCACTCTCCAGTGATCCCCATCTCTCTTGGGAATGATTCCAGCCCCACTGTTGGTGTGCAGAGCATTCTAGCAACAGTGTTCATGAAGCTGAGTCTGTTACCCAACCTCAGTTTCTATGAAATGGTACTGGCAGTCCTGCCTGTTAGTGTTGCTATGATGGTGACTTGTGGTGTGTGGCACAGTTGAGTCTGCTTCCATCTGTGGTCTCCAGGTAACACACATTGCTTCCCTAATGCCCTCCTCAGTCCTTCCTATCTTTTCTTCTTCCTGCAGAAACAAAAGGTTTTATTATGGGAAATTTCAAATATACACAGAAATAAGAATTACATAATTCTAGTCATAATAGCTTCAGTTGACAACTTGAAATACCCGGAAGGGAAGAGGGAACTTTAATTGAAGAATTGCCTCCATCAGATTGGCCTGTGGGCATGTCTATGGTACATTTTTTTGGGGGGATTAATAATTGATGTAGGAGGGTCTAGCCTACTGTGGGCAGTATCATTCCTAGGCAGGTGGGCCTGGGCTATATAAGAAGGGTAGTTAAAGCTGAGCATGGTGGCTTATGCCTTTAATTCCAGCACTTGGAAGGCAGAGGCAGATGGAGCTCTGAGTTCGAGGTCACCTTGGTCTACAAAGCGAGTTCCAGGACATCCAGGGCTGCACGGAGAAATCTTGTCTTGAAAAAACAAAAAAAGAAGGACAGTTGAGCAGGCCAGAGGGAGCGAGCCTTGAAGCAGCCTTTCTCTGTGGTTTCTGCTTTAAGCCCCTACCTTGAGGTCCTGCTCCAGCTTCCCTAAATGATGGATGTAACCTGTAAGTCAAATAAACCTTTTCCTCCCCAAGTTGCTTTTAGTCGGTGTTCTAGCACAGCAGCAGAAAAGCAGGCCAGAATGTTTGGAAACCTAGATTGATATCCAGAACATTTTAGTCTTGTTTCATTCACCCTGCCCTGGGTAGGGCTGGACAGGTCACATTTGGGCTCGCCACAGTTTTATAGTTTTTCTGCCTTTGCCTTCTGAGTTACTAGCATGCACCTCCCCTCCCCCAGCAGGACTGGAGTATTTTAAAGCAAGACCCGGACACGGTGTCATCAGCGTGTGCACTCTTCCTTGTCCAGCTCTGGTTTCTCACGTGCCTGCTCCTCTTCTGCCAGTTTGATCTTATAGAATGAACTGTGGTTTCCCAAGGGCCTTTGCACGTCTTCTTCCATCCCATGTCTCATTCCTTTCTGTGAAAAAGTCTCAGTCACTTGGGGCCCATCTTCTCTGAAAGCCTGCTGTGTGTCTAGTTAGGTGTCCCCAGCTTTGTCCCCATTGTTCCTTTTATCCCACTCTGCCTGTTTACCCACCTGTTTGCCCCAAATCTGGTCCTCCTTTGGCAGTTACTGAAGCCCGTAGGGTCTTAGTGTACTGGACTCTCAGATGGACACAAGACTGAGCTCCCAGAGTGCTTCTTTCTGGTCTATTGTGCAGATTTCCAGTGCCTCATGAGAACTGTGCATGGTGTCTCCAACTCAGGGCAGGGCTTATAGTGGCATTTCAAAGTAGTTTTTGCTATTGGCTTGCTGTCTGTGTTTGAAGTGAGTTAACTTAAGCCCCACCTTCCTCCTCTCTCCCCTTTAGATTGTGTCTTTCCTTCACCTTGACCTTTTGCAGATTTCCTTGTGCTCATTAGAGGACTGGGAGGAGGCGTGGATGTGGAAGCAAGAGCCTTCTCCACCTCTCTCATGGCCATCATCCCCTGCTCTCCGGGCTCCTTGGGGCCGGGGTCAGGATTCTGCCAGACTGGGGAGGTGAGCTGCGCATCTGTTTTGCCTTCTGCTTGCTGCACTGTCCTTTGGCTCTGGGACTTGCTCTCGGCCTTTCTTCCAGTGTGGGCGTTCCCTTACTGCAGTCACTCATTTGTTTGGGAGACGCAGCTCACTGCAGTTCCTTGGGCTGGCAAGGCTTGTTCCTGGGGTCAGTTCCTGCTGCCTAGGGCTGGCCTGGGCTTCTTGCTGAGTTGACAGTGAATGGAATTCCCTGATCTCTTGGTCTGACTAGAAGGTTCTGGCAAACCAGTAACTTCTGTTGTCTCTCTTATGCTCAAACTTGGTTGTATAGCCACAGTTGTTCCAGCCCTGTGAACTGGAGGTGCTTTCTCAAATGTCCAGCATTGTGTGTTGCCCTCTAAGGAAGCTAGAGCTGTGACTGTGCTGTGCTGCCCACCAGCCCTCTGCCTGGGTACAACCTGTGTACAACCCTCCCTCTGTCCTGTAAAGGCCAAGCAGAGATAGTCTTATCTGTCATTGTCCTTCGGCCTTTATGTAGCAATCAGGTAGATCACCATACCTCATCTTACAAAGAGTAACTTGTCCATGGCCATGTGGTTAGCCCCCTCAATGAGGCTGGCAGGGAATGCTGCCTGGTGTCCGGAAGAGCGGAGTGGTTTCTTCAAGGCTCCTGGGCCCTTTTCCCTGTTAGTAAGGTGGGAGCGGTGGTTCAGACACATATGATGAAGTAGAGGGAATCACCAGTGACATTGTGATCCATTGACAGCCAGGCCCAGGCCCAGCCCAGGCATGGGTGTGGTCAGAGATTCCCTTGGCTACCATGGGCAGAACAGCCACAGGCCCCTGCTCACTAGAGAGGCAGCCTTGGGTACATTATGTTGGGGGTCTTAGCAGGTAACTCTCCAGGAAGGAGAAGGGGACCGTCCAATACCTACAGCTAACCTCGTGACAGAGAGGAGGCACAGGTGAATGGCTGTGCTGGAGAAGCGCCAAACCTTCTCTTGTCTTCCTCTTCAACAAGTCATGGTGTTCTGAGCTGCTGAGCTGCTGGTTGCTCTTCTCCCCATTCACGCCCACCTGTGTGTTCTAGGTTAGAGAGTGACATTGCGTTATTTGCTGTTTTCAGTCAGTAGGCTTCTCAGACATTGGTCATCTGTTAGCGGTTGCCGCCCCCAGCCACCTGGAATGTTCTGAGCTCAGCTCTCTCCAGTGCCTGTGTACTGTTAGAATCATCATGGTGAGCGTTTGCAGGCTTGCCTGTGTCTGAATGTCTGTGTGAGGAAGAGCCTGCACTTGGAAGGTACTGAGTTGGAATCCTAATCCGTTCCTAACTGAGGGCAGAACACTCTTTGCTACGACATACCCAACCTGCCCATTGCAGACAGAATTGGGCACCTCTGTTTGGGCGCCTGCTGTGTGGACACTGTTCTGGATGTGTTGAAGGAAGGCAATAAATACACCCCCCCCCCCCCGGCTGAACTCTAAGAAGACGGCAATGCCCTGATTCTGGCCCCACTGCCCATCTCTCTTCACACCTTTTCTTTAGCCAAGAGCTCTAAACGACTCAGCATACTGTTCCCTATTGTAGAGGGACGTAACTCATAGAGGAAAGTGAACAGTGTTTGAACACAAAGGCAGTTTGGTCTTGCTGTCTGGGTATCTTCCATATTATCTCCTTCTTATAGCTGGCTGAATTTTAATTCTGCCCCTGAATAATACAGATGCTGTTCTCCAGTGCTGTCCCATATACTGGCTTATTGGTCCTTGGCATATGACTGACTAGCTTGCTCTTAGCCTGTGCCAGCCCAAAGCTGTGCTTGTTTTAAGGGGTTCTCATTGATTTCATTAGAGTATAAATACATGTCTTCCATCTGTGTCCAGAGGGAGAAACAGTCACATGTCAACTTTTAGGAAGCTGTTACTGTTGCTTTTCTCACTGTGACTAAACACCTGAGAGTCAACTCAAGGATGAACTTGTTCTGGCTCACAGTCTGGGCATATCCACCATGCAGTGGTGAGGTAGCTGCTCACATCGTACCTGAGTCAGGGATCGGAGAGAGGTGAGTGCTGTGCTCAGTGCGTCTCTGTTCTAGTCAGTCAGGAACCCAGCCTGCAGGGGCAGTGCACCCACATGCAGAGTAGGTCTCTGGAAAAGCCCTCACAGACACTAGGTGAGTCATATCTGGTCAAGTTGACAGTGATGACAAACTGTCACACATACCAACTGTCTTGCACTGCCAGCCTTAAACCTGGCCGAGCTGGTCTCTTGTCACAACGTCCCCCAAGTTCATGACTTGGGCTGGTGACATAGCAGACAGTGCTGTACTATACACTTCTCCCTCCCTGTACAGTAGTCCATGTCTGCAGGGGAGGCCTTCCTTCCAAGAGCCCAGTGGAACTGAGTCATAGAGTTGGATGCCTGTGCCACCCTAAGGAAGTGCTTGCCATGCCTGTGACTACCTTTCTTGGACTTGGAGGTGGCGCATCTAGACTTGAATTTGAGTTCTGTTTCCTCAGTAAATTTATTGGTGGGAGATTTGTTCTTTGTAGTAGATCTTAGAAACTTCAGCTTAGGCTTTTCCCCCCCTCTACTTGTTAACCTAAGAGCTTTTGCCTTTTTATGTGAAGCCTTTACAGCTTTTCTTTGGCATGTCCGAATCACCAGCATCACTGATCTTATGCTTTGCTCTGTTGTTAAGTAATAGTACAACAGTCCCCCATTAACCAAGACAGCTGCTGAGGTGTTGATGGGCAGGTAGCATACCCAGTGAGGACACTGGGTCCAAGATGATTTCCATCTTGAGTGGAGTGGCCCAGGTTTACCAAAGTTCTGAATTAGTTACATTCCTATTGCTGTAACAAAACACCATGACCTAGGCGACTTATGAAAGAAAGCATTTAATTGGCTTATGGTTCTAGAGGGGTAAAGGCAGTGATGGCAGAGTGAAGGCATGGGGGCAGAAACAGCTGAGAGCTCAAGTCTCAAGTCTTCCTGGTCTGCAGGCAGGAAGCAGAGAGAACACACTGGCAATAGTGGGAGTCTTTTGAAATCTCAGTTCTTGCACCCAGTGACACCTCCTCCAACAAGGCTACACCTCCGAATCCTCCCCAAATAGTTCCTCCTACTGGGGACCAAGTATTCAAACATACGAGCTTATGGGGCCATTCTCATTGACACCACAACAACCTTTTTACTGAAAATAGCATGTAACTTAAATCTTAGGATTTACTTATTTCTAGACTTTTCTATTTAACATTTCCAGACTACGACTGCTGATTGTGGGTAACTGAGGCCATGGAAAGCTGAGCTGTAGTTGTGGGATGACTATATTTTCATCTGAGTCTGTCCGGATCTCCTTCAGATGCTGAGTCCTGAAGGGTAATTTCGCTCATGTGTACAATGGCCGCCTATCCCTACTTCAGCATCCCATCTGGGGGCTCCATTATTACCCATCTGGTGCTCTGTACAGTTATCCATTCCTGGGAGGTTGGTTTGCCTCACCATTTGTGGTATGTGTGTGTGTGTGTGTGTGTGTGTGTGTGTGTGTGTGTGCATGTGCGTGTACGCGCGCATTTGTGCTCTTGTATGTGTACACATGTACCTCTGTGTGGAGGCCAGAGGACAACCTTGGGCGTTGTTTCTCAGGCACTGTCCACTTTTCTTTAGTCAGGTTCTCCCACTGCTTGGCCAGTAAGTCCCAGGGATCCTGTCCAGTACTGGGATTACGTGTGTGTGCGCCACTTCCTGGCTTTTAAAGTGTGAGTTCTAGGGATGAAACAGGTTTTCATCCTGCAAGGCAAGCACTTTCCTGACCCAGCCATCCTCTGTGCCATGCTTTCCCATTTAAAATCGCGTTTTATAATTCACCCTGCTTCCCTGAGTTGAATGTGTCAGTTCAAGCCAGTGTGTCATCCATAGCTTCTCTGATAGAGCTGGAATCACCCGAGCATCCAGAGAAACCATGTTCTCAGACCCTCTAGGAAGCAAGTAGTCCACCATGGAAGGGGTTTGCGTGACAAGGGAGGAGCGTGTGTTTCTGGTAGACCACTGGGATAGTTCCACCGTCTTCACCCGCAGAGCGGGTCTAAAGACACTTCCTTTCCAGGAGGGAGAGCGCCTAGCCAGACAGGCACATTGTAGGCACTCAGTCGGTCTCAGTTTTCTTTCACTGGCCTGGGCCCCCAGTGCCATATCCCTTAGGTGACCCTCAGGCTCAGGTGGGTATCTTTGTTACTTTTCTGTTGCTGTGTTGAAATGCACGACCAAGGCGGTTTACAGAAGGAAGGGTTATTGTCCAGGATGGTGGCGTGAAGTCATGGTGGCAGGTACCTGGAGCAGCAGCTGAGAGCTGAGAGCTCGCATCTAGAATCGCAAACAGGAAACAGAGGGCTAATTCGGAAGGGCTCTAAAGTCTCCCGTGACATACTTCTAGCAGGGCCACATCTAATCATCCTCAAACAGCCACAACTGGGCACCAAGTGTTAAAATGCCTGAGACTTATGGGGCACATCTCATTCAAACCACCACAGTGGATACCAAAAAAAAAAAAAAAGCAACCTAAAGAGCCAGCAGTGGATTGTGGAGACTACCGCTCTCTGCCCTTTGCTTAAACAGAGCAGCTGTTCTGGTTCGAATTGTTTGGGTGCACTCAGACATTGAGACTGGAATGTGTTTTCCCATCCTCAGACCGAGTAACCACATGATCCTGCTGGCAGTTCACAGGCATCCTCAGCCAGAACACTGTACTCGGGGCCTCTGCTGATGAAGCCGGAATGTGACAGTTTCCCAGCTAGATGTCCTGTGGGGCACGCTGCCTTTCCTGTTACTGCCTCTCCAAGCCGACAAGTGTCTTTCCTAGTCACCCAACCCTAGTGGGCATTTCTGCTCTCTGGGCGTGTCTCTGGGAGCAGAGGTTCTCTGCTGATTCTCCCCTTCCATTTGGTCGTAAAGGAACAGTGACAGCATCCGCAGTTTGGTGGCCGGCAAGGTGCTCCCCAGAGCTCCTCAGATGGCACAGGAAGCGTTTGCTGCCGTGAGTGAGCCATGGCTGCTGGCCAGCAATATGTACCAGCCTGTCTGCCCCACACAGTGCCAGAGTGCCTTTCAGAACACAAGTTTGGTCATACAGTGGACTCCAACTCTTTTTTTTTTTTTTTTGCTTGACTCATGGTCCCTGTTTTATGTGTTTGTTTAGAGTCATACCCTGGGAGAGCTCTGACCCCCCAAGCTGGGGTGAGATACCCCTCTGTGAGCTTCTGCTACCCACTCTCCCCATGATGCTGTCATTATGAACTGACTCAGTTGAACTCTAGGTACTAGACCAGGAGCGGGGACCATGTCAGCCTGTTCGTACTTGTATTTCCAATATGCACCAAGGCTCACCGAAGAAAATAAACCGACAAGAACAGCTCAAGCTAGGAAAGTGGCATTATCATACCCACCTTTTTGAAAGGCAGAGATGGGGAGCAGAGCTGTGCCCCAATGTGTTGGTGGGTTGGCTTCTCTGACATAGCTGCAGGAGATCTGTCTTTGGCTTATGCATTCTACTCAGGGTGAGGCTTTCTGAAGGGTAGTACACATTCAAGTTGTTGTTTTGTTGTTTAAAAACTAGTTTGGGGATACAAACAGAAGGCAAATTGTCTTGATTATTTTGAGGCAGAAGGAAAAGGACAGGATAGGATAAAGTGAAAGTTAGAGAAACACCTCATAGCACTGTGCAGCTGTGAAGTGTGGGCCTGGTCATATCTTTCCAGACCTGATTGGGCTAAAGCACTGACCCTGGGGCCATGCTACCTGGGTTCATGCTCTGCTTCCTCACTGGCCTGTGACCTTGGATGTATAAGCTGTCTGTCTCCTGTCTCCTGATGTATAAACTGGGACTGAGGACAGTCTCCACCTCAGTCAGTTTTGAGCCCAGAGCTTGGGATAAGTAGCTGGCGTGCCAGGAGCTGTGAGCACATTTTATGGTGATTAACATGGTGTGTTCTGTTTATCAGACTGTTCAAACCACAACAATGTAACTTCAAACTATAACAGATCAGGGCTGGGGGATAGCTGAGTCAGCAAAAGGCTTGCTTTACAGGCTTGAGGACTGGAATTTGATTCCCCCAGAACTCTTGTAAAAAAATGGAAGTGTGGTGGTGTGAGCATGTGATCTCAGTGATGGGGAGTGGTGGTGTGAGCATGTGATCTCAGTGATGGGGAGTGGTGGTGTGAGCGTGTGATCTCAGTGATGGGGAGTGGTGGTGTGAGCATGTGATCTCAGTGATTGGGGAGGCAGAAACCAGAAAATTCCCTAAGGCTTGCTGACCAGGTTAGCGAGAGACTCCATCTCCAAAAACAAAGTGAATGGTACCCAAGGAATGATGTCCAAAGTTGTCTTTTGTCTTCCACAGGTGTACACACACACACACACACACACACACACACACACACACACACACACACAATGTGGCAAATCAACTTAATTTGCAAACTGTTATTGGCATAAGTATAAAAAGACAGTCTTCCCCCCAAAATCTGTAGGTGTAGGCATGGTTCCTGTTCCATCAGTGCATCCCTTCTGGTTCTCACGGGGCTGGCTGCGGCCCTGTGGTAGCCTGAGGGCAGGAGTGTGCTAAGATGCCCTAGTCTTTTTGGCTCTGACTTCCTCTGAAGTAGAACAACGTTTCCAAAGTTGAAGCTCATCCTGGGTCGTCAGGGCCTTACCCAGGCCGCTGTGTACCACCATTGGCCTTTCTCTAAAGTGTTCCTTAATGCTACAGGAATGGTTGTCTGTCAGGAAAGGTCTGGTGTTGGTCATTTAGTTGGTGAAGATGACCGCAGTATCAACAGTTGTCAGGAGAGGTGACACTCAGGACACTTTTCTCTGGAAAAAGAGGGAATGTATCAAAGTACTGAAAATGGAATCTTGAGCAACACATGAATGGCAGAGCTGTGACACTCGGGTGTGGGGGTGGGGCATTGGATGAAGGTGCTGCGGGAACCAGAAAGCATGTACTGAAGGTTCCACAGAAGCATGGCCGCTGCCCTGGGGATGGACCAGTATCTCCTGGTAGTGTGCAGTGACTTTCCCCACATGTTCTCCTGGCTGTTATCAGAAAGCCTTTCTGAGCTGGCATGCCCAAGATGGTTCTGGAGGGGCCATCTGTGTTTTGTGGGCGCAGGCTGCTGGCACCTGTCCTTTTTTGGCAACCCTTATCTTTTGTTCCCAGATCCAACTTCTTCCAGCTGTGCGAACGTCCTTGTAGTGCCACAAGATCATGCCCTGAGGTCTTGCCTCATGGCAGAGATCTGACTCCTTGTACACTGTGCACACTTACACTAACTAATCAAAGCTTGTCAAGCAAAGTGGAAATCAACGTTTTAACTGCTTTTGTTAATGTTTTTCCACCTTGAAAACAGACTTCCTTTTCCTTTTCTTTTCCTCAGGTAGCCTGGCAAGAAGATCAAGTTCAACTCATGCCCCTGGGCAGGCTGTGTGATCTTTTTTGAGTCTCAGTTTCTTTAAGTAGGGGCACCATGGTTCTTACAGTGTTGGGTCTTAAGACAGT
Source organism: Peromyscus maniculatus bairdii (assembly GCF_049852395.1). Classification (NCBI taxonomy): domain Eukaryota; kingdom Metazoa; phylum Chordata; class Mammalia; order Rodentia; family Cricetidae; genus Peromyscus; species Peromyscus maniculatus. Next base: position 10,994,897 of record NC_134855.1, on the reverse strand, counting down.
TCCAGGAGTTAACGCTGGGAAAGATTGAGCATATCAGCTCTTAGCAGTATGGCAGCAGGTGTGTTCTGAATGTCCATGCTAAGATGTTGACCTGAGCCACTGTTCTCCCTGCAGTGGGAGGAAGGAGGTAGGGTGTGGGAAGTCATGTGTCCCAGCAGCACCAAAAAGCAGGCAGGGTTCTCCTATGTTGGGCAAGGCATATTAATGGCTGCTTTCCTGAGGATTTATTTCCATCCATCATGTGCAAATAGCTGTGGGTGTGCAGGCTGTAATGGATCTTGTGTTTAAGGCTTCCATTGTCATGGCTGAGCAGAGCCCTCCCTGGGCCCGCCCCTCAGATTGCCTCTCAGGTTGCAGAGGTATTGCATCTCTTTGGCCCATCACCTGTCAGCTCTGATTTGGTGACTGAGACACAGCTTGGAGCCGTTGGCAGATTGGCCTTAGGAGAAGCTAGGCACTGGAGCTTGCCAGCACAATTTGTACTTTGATTAATTTATTTAATCTAACTATCTCGTATCAACCTGCAAGGATAATTATGCACAAATTAGTGTTTAAACTGGAAGCTTGTCTCCCCTCCCGAGCCCCATGCTGGTCCACAGCTCTTCACCGAAGTCTTTGGGAGAATGTTTCGTATTCTCTCACCCTCCCTGAGATCCCAGACTCTCCAAAGTGAATACTCTAGTTGGAGTTAAAAGCTTCTGAGAAAGGCAAAGCGCTGGTTTGGATTCTGATCCCGTATGTAACATCTCATGGGCAGAGAACTGGCCCTTTTATCTTTGCCTGTGAGTTCAATTCCATTTTCTCTAGGCAGTAAGGTTGTGTAGCTGGCTGCTGCTGTTTCATTCTTTGAGTCAAGTGGGATTTTCAGAATGGGGCTAGAGCAGGTCCTGTGTCCTTTGTGAGCATGGGGAGGGGTTGTGAGTAGCATGTGGGGCCACGCACAAAGTTGGTTCTGTTTTATTGGCGTTACTACTGCTGATTGTAAGGCGTGTCCCTCTTTTTTGTGCTGCTGTGAGACTCCTGGATAAAGCAATACACTGTCAGATAATTCTCAGACCCTCAGTGGCGGGAGACATTTCCTTGTCAGGTGTTAGGATAAGTGAATTATGACTTAGTGATGATGGGGTTTGGCTGTGCAGTCTTAGCTTTTCAGGCAGTTTCTCGGAAGCTGTGAAGATGTGGATGTTTTGCTGATGTTCTTCAGTGACCTTCACTTGAACTCTCAGATTACAGAATAAAAGGGCAACAAACCTTGCTTTTGTGAGGTAGGAAGAGGGAGATCAGTGCCCCACACTGCTTGAGAGAACGGAGAAGATGGGCAGTGCCTGTTGCCATATTCTCATGTCTGACTTTAAAATGAACACAGTCTTTTCTCTTTGGCTTAATAGAAGGTTTTTCCTTTTAACATTTCTGTACAAGTCTTTAAATTCCTGATATTAGAAAAGATTGTTGGGGCTTGAGAGATGGCTCAGCAATCAAGAACACTTACTTTGATCCAGAAGACCCAAGTTCAGCTTCCAGCACTCATATCAAGACTCTGACTCTCTCTCTCTCTCTCTCTCTCTCTCTCTCTCTCTCTCTCTCTCTCTCTCTCTCTCTCTCTCTCTCTCCCTCTTTCTCTTTCTCTTTCTCTCGTGCAAACACACACACACACACACACACACACACACACTCACGCACGCACACATGAGGAAAACTTGTCATTGCTGCTGCTTTTCTTCCAAGGGCATATTCTCCTGTGCTCATTACATTCACCTTGAGCCCAGGCTCCATTGCTGTCATCAAGAAGGAGCTGAGAAAAGGGAGGAGGTGACAATTTGAGGAGTCTCTGAGGAAAGAAACTTGGGAAGTCTGTTGACTTGGGACCACCTGCTAGAAAAGCCCAGGTCCTGGCTTAATTTGCTGGTCACTTGCTGATTTGGTATCTAGGAAATGAAATCCAGCCTTCTCATTGGCTTATATTTATCCAAGCATAAATAAGGCTGACTGAGGACCCATCTAAGTTACTCCTGGTTATTTCAGGCAGGAGGAAGCTGGCTACAGGTTTAAGAGAACACTTGAACACCACACACAGTGTGGGTGTGGTCCCTGTGCCAACCATGGTCCCTCCTGAAGGCTCACCAGCATTTTCACACCATTGCTTGTGGTGACTCAATGTGCAAGCTTCCAGGGCAGTACTTGTGCACAGTAAGGCGAATTTCCCACTCTAGGGTCTTACCTTTGCTCCCTAGGGACTTAGGAATCAAGTCCTTTGAGCATGGCAGTCCCTGTTGGTTTGCCAGATGAGGATGTAGAGGGTCAGGGAAGGCAAAGGCCTTCTTTGCCTCAAAGCAGGCAGCACTATGATGGAGGCCTGGACTTGCATACCTGCCCTCCTCGGTCCCAGACAGGTACCAGCCTCTAATCCTGCTTGACTGGGTTGGTGGAGGATACAGCAGGTGTGCAGTCTGAGGCTCACTTTATCACGTCTAGGTTCTTCTAGTGAAGGTTGCATTTACTGGATATTATGGAACTAAAGGGCAGGCCATGTAGGACTCCTTTTTTTTTTTTTTTTTGGTTTTCCGAGACAGGGTTTCTTTGTGTAGCTTTGCGCCTTTCCTGGAACTCACTTGGTAGACCAGGCTGGCCTCGAACTCACAGAGATCTGCCTGGCTCTGCCTCCCGAGTGCTGGGATTGAAGGCGTGTGCCACCACCGCCCGGCAGGACTCCTTCTAATGTCAACTCCTATGTGAGTCTTGGCTCTCCTGGGCCTCCTGGTCCCTTGCCCTGCTTCATTGTCTCTGATGGGTTTTCTACCTATAGAGGTGGAACAGAGTGGCCCTGTGCTTCTGAGGTCACACCTCCTCAGCTTAGCTGAGCACTATGGGCGCAGTGAAGGATCTTGATACTTGTTTTAAAGAGGAGTGGTGGTCATCTGACCCAGCGCTCTCATTTCTTGTTGGAATAGGACGTTGGCTGTAACATAATTATTAGCCATGTGTCAACCTTTTGTTTTAGAGCTCTAATCTTCCATTTTCCTGTTGGAACAGCACCAGCTGGGGATCTGTGCAGCTGCAGAAAGATTTATCTTTGCATCCTACCTGAGCAGTGTCTGTTAGAGACCAAATAACGAGGTGTGAAAAATGCTGGCACTTGTCCTCCCTAATGAGGTTACCTTATCAAAGGCATGAAGTAAACAATATGCCCTTGTTACTGTGGTGGGAATGTGAGGAAATGTTGTCAGTTAGAGCTGAGAGGACAGCACACATCCGGAGCACAGCACAGACTGATGATCAAGCCCTTGGACTCAGTTTCTAGGCTCAGGCTGGTTTTGCTGTTCCCTTTCTGGGTGTCCCGGTCCACGTGACTTTCTCTCTTTCTGCTTTCTTATCTGAAAAATGGGGCTAACCACCTCAATGCTTCACGGAATTATTGCAGGGCACTTGGAACATAGTAAGGGCTCAGTAAACAGCTGCTATTCTCGGCACCATCATTCAGCATGAGTGGGCTGTGCTGGGGTTTGACTAACAGGAGGTTTTGCATCATCTGCAGATTTAATGGCCTTGGCCGCTCTGTTGGCTCCAGCAAGGGAATGGTAGTGGGGCGTCTCCTCTGCGCTGATATTAGTCCAAATGGCGTTCCCCTTCCTAATGCTCTGTCTTGGAAGAGGCTTATCAGTGCTTTAGTGAGTCAGAGGCATCTTAATAGCAGATTTTATTTGTGGTTGGCAGTATGAGTTGACCCACATCTAAATCCTTCTTGATCTAATCGTCTTTGCTATCCTGTTTGATCTTGTAAATATTAATTTAGTCTGTTTGTACATGTGGTTTCCAATGGTCCCAAGGTTAATTACTGTATTTTGTTTATAAAGTGCTCACAGGAGGCTGGGCATATTGTGGAGGCCTTAGGAAAACTTTATCACCATTTAGGTCCGTAGACTGCAGTGAAACCTGAGGAGCGTCAAAGTGAGAAGAATTCCCAGTTCTTGTGGTTTAGTGGATGATTCGTGCTGTGGTCTTTTCAGAAGTGTGTGGGCAGGTCTCAGGAGCTGGTGCTATGCAAACATGAGGACCCGGGTTCAGATCCCAGCATCTGTATAAAATGTCAGGTGTGGCAGCGTGTATTTACAGCCACAGCACCCGTGGGTGGACACAGGAGGATCCAGGGACTTGCTGACCAACCATTCTAGCCAGTATGATGAGCTCTGGGCTGAGTAAGTGACGCTCTCTAGAAAACAAGGTGGGAAAGTAATTGAAGAAGACATCCTGATGTCAGCCTGTGGCCTCTACATGCCTGCATGGCATGCACAGCATGCACATATACATACACACACACACACACACACACACACACACACACACATACACACACACATACACACTGCATAGGTATACTTGTTTTGTGCCTCTTCCCATTCCATGGCCGAAGTGTTCCCTAAGAATGGGGGAGCCCAGATGTGGTCATTTGGACCACTGTGCACAGCTGCTTGCTGGACTCTGGGGGAACCAGGCCTTGTCACAGTGCTTCCGGGACAGTGAGAGGAAGGCAAATTCAGTGGTGCAGGACTGAAGGTCAGAGGAAGGGCTCTGCAGTCCTATGGGGAGACGGTGCTGTGCGGACTCAAAAGAAGACAGGTGAGGGGCTGGCCACCCCTAGGTTGTCTGTGTATGACAGGCGATGTGGAGGGTAGGGAAGAGTGTTCAGGGAGGAAGGACGTTTTGAGTGACACCCCCTCCCCCCCCCCCCCACACACACCAGATTTCTAAATGGTCTAAGAAATTACATTCATGTGTTACCTTCTTGACTTTTTGATATATTTCCATATCTTTGTTTTTGATTATTTGATACCTTTTAAAATTAGCTTTTTTTGAGTACATTTGCTTTAAAAAGAAAATATTGTCACTTATTTAATTGTATAAACATATGTATATGTATTTGCTAATAGATTATGTATATATACTAAAATGAAAAGCAGTGTGGCTGGGCATCACCTTGGAGCTGTCTGGCAGACCCTTGCCATGTCTCACATGCTTTGGCCGACTGTATATTCAGCTAATGAGACTTGGACTTTTTCCTTGAAGGAGAAGAGTCCATGGTGCAGAGCAGTGGGGGGCAGGGAACAGCCTCGGAGCTACAAGCCTGCATCTGGATCTAGGCCATTGGGTCTGTAGCCTGCTTCTACTGTTTCCTAGCTGTGTGACTTTGGGTGTGTTGTTTAATGTCTCTGTCCCTGCGTTTGCTCATGTAAAATGTAGTATTTCCCAGACCGAAATACAGAGAGAGTTAAAGGAGGTTTGATAAGGTAAGCCTTTATTAGATCTCCCTCTCCAACTTTGGAGGTAAAACACCCCCCCCCCATGCCCTGCTGTCTCTTCTGGAATACGGCATTCCTCTTTGTGGAGCTTATCCTAAAGAAAGCAGTGCCTTTATACCCAGCTCCCTTTTCTGGTTCTCTTTGTAGCCATGCCAGCTGAATGGTTGCTGAGCACCCCAGCATGACTGAGTGAGGTGCATGCTCAGGAAGAGTGGGGTGCACCTACCTGGAGTGCGGGCAGCAGCTGCTGCAGCTGCGCTTGTTTAGGCTTCATTTTAGAGCCACTTTCCCTGTGGATGTGTGTGAGTCTTACCTTCGAAATGTGACTTCTACAAAGGCTTATTTAGATTGATCTGAGAGTCTAGACTTCAAAACATACATATTACATTGCTACCAAATAGTGCAATTAATCCTTTATTATTAAGCCTCAAAATAGGGGGCCTGGGGAGGTGGCTCAGTGTGGGGACCAGCCCTCACCTTTTTTCACCAGGGTACTCTTGAGGAGTGAGGGGTAAGAGATTTAGAGAGAAATATAGAGGGGAGAGACAGACAGAAACATAGGATAGATTGGGAGGACCTGGATCCTTATCCACTGGCCCTTTCTGTCTCTTCTAAAGGGCTTTTTAAAGGAATGCCAAGGGGCAGGGCAAAAGACCTCCCCTTGCTAGATCAAAGCATACTGCACATCCAAGTGCAGACCCTTTCAAACACCTGGTAACCATGCACGTGGTTAAGCAATCTTCTAATGCAGCTCTGCTGGGTAAAGCAAGCTCAGATCTCACTAGGAAACTTTTGTGGGCCTCCATAGCTCAGTTAGTAAAATGTTCGCTGCACCTTAGTTTGATTCCCAGTACCCATATACAAAGTGAGACATGATGATCCTTGCTTATAATCCCAGTGATGGGGATCCCTAGGACTCGCTGGTAGCCAGCCTAGCCAAATCAGGAGCTGCAGTCAGTGAAAGACCCTGTCTTACAAAAAAAGTGGACGACTCTTGAGGAATGATACCCAAGGTTAGCCTCTGACCCCTGCATAAACACACACACACACACACACACACACACACAAACACACACACACACACACACACACACACAGGTACTGATTGCATATTAGGTGAAGACTCTTCTTCAGGAGGAAACACACGTTTGTAGATAAATAACAGACCCTTTAAAAATGAAAGGTAACAATACAGTTATGCGTGGGGTAGGGGGCTCTTGGCTAAGGCTTCTTCTTCTAGCTGTTCCCTTTGTGTGTAGCCACGTGTGAGACTATACTGCAGCCTGCCTCTCCCCCCCCCCCTTGTTTGGGTTGTGCAGAGTAAGTAGGAGCCGCCTGACTTGTGGCTGGGCCCTGTTCTCCTCTTGTCCTTTTCGGGACAACAGTTGGCTTTGTTTTCCTGTCATCTCTTGTGCAGTCAGGCTTTTGATGTAATTGAGTTGGGAAAGGGACCTGCTTTGGCACCGTTGCCTCCTCCATTGGGATCCTTCTGGCCACAGAAGTGTGGCACATGATGGAGATGTTTTCCAGAATGGGGAGAGTGCTCCTCATGGAGACACTGAGCGACCATTATCCAGCACGGTGCCCCTTAGCCACATGCATCCTGTGAGCTCTTGAAATGTGCCATTGCTACCAAGGAGCTACAATTTCAGTTTTAGTTAAGTAACCATATGTAGGTTGTAGCCACCAAATTAGAGAATATAGTTCTAGAGACTGGAAGGACTCCTGGGCTACCTACCTTCTTTTCCACTTAATTATACATATTCACATAGTCCCCTCTTCTGCCCCCAGGGCTGGGAATCAAACCCAGGGTGTCCAGCATCTAGGTAAGCTCCCTTCAGTGAGCTGTGTACCCAGCCTCCACAGCTTGGATGGGAGGAGGGTGAGGCAGGAAAGCATCTGCTGTGATGGTGAGATGCAAAAGAAAGCAGACCCTCCAGTGGAGGCGTCCCGGACTCTTCTCTTCCCTGCGTGCTTAGATTCTAGAATAAAGTATGCTGGGCTCCTGTGTGAATCCTTCAGAAATCCATTTGCCAGCCAGCTGTGCTTCTCTTCTTTCCACTCAGGAAAGCTTACCGAGATGCAGATGAGTGGTGGATGTGTTATTAGGGATAACCTTGAATCTGATCTAATTTATTAGTAAATCATTGACAAGCTTGTGTTATTGGGAACATGTTACTTTCGAAGGGCCGTGTAATTGATTACAAAAGCCACCGTGCCTTGACACTTCTGCTGCAAAGATTGATGACAGCATCTGCAGCACCTGTTGTGTGCATGGTGTGTGTGTCTGTGTCTGTGTGTCTGTGTGTCTGTGTGTGTGTGTGTGTGTGTGTCTGTCTGTCTGTCTGTGTGTGTGTGTATGTGTATGTGTGTGTGTGCATGCGTACGTGTGCTTAGCCTGGGGTTTCCTGGACATGTGGTGGCTGATGAAATACAGCTGCAGGCTATCACCCAGGCTTTTCACCTATCCTTTATGCCCAGGAACCAGCTAGATGCTGAGATGTTGGCATGGTAGGAATGAAAACCAAAGGCTTGGCATCTAGACACTCTCCTCAGCTGGAGAGACAAAGGTGCAGAAACCAGCATTAAGCAGGGAGGAGCATTCCAAGGACATAAGCCTACAGGCTGAAAGTAGAGAGACTGGGTAGGGCTCTTTAGATGGGCTTGGGGACAGGCCTGGTGGGGAGCAGAGGGGCCGGTCAGCAGCTGTCTGGGGACAGAAGCAGCAGCAAGTTTGGCTGCGGAGTCTTCTGAAACCTTTTTACCAGGCTTATAGCCTCTGGTGTCTTTCTGTTAGAAGAGATGCATTGTGTTCCACTGTACACCTGCTCCCACTGTCTCTGCCAGTGTAATAGGCCCTGACCCTGTAGCCCATCGAGTGGCTTTACTCAGTGGCCATTTTCATCAAAACCAGGTGACCGGTCGTTCCCTGTGACTGGCCTGCTTCCTGCCTCAGTGTCCTGGATGGTGATCTCCTTGGCACTTGGCACTTGGTACTTACCCCTCTTAGCCAAGCACTCTGACTGCTCCATCTGTCTGACACCCCACCCAGAGCCTTTCCAGTCCAGCTGTTCTAATTTCTGTGCAGGGACCACAATATGTATTTTCTTTTCCAAATGTCCCTCTTGCCTATATCGTGCCTCTTTAAAAACACCCTTTCCTGATCCTTCCACCCTTGAAGGCTCTTACCTTTGCTTCTTCTTGGACACTTTCTTATGTCAACTAGTTGTAACAGGAACCCACATTTCCTGATTCAAGTTCAGTGTGTTTATATTATGGCTCCCATGTTGCTCTGGTATTGTTGAGTTGGTGGTACGTGTGTGTGTGTGTGTGGGGGGGGGCGAAAGAAAGGCTATAGCAGCAGTTCTCAACCTGTGGGTCGTAACCCCCTTAGGGGTTCCATATCAGGTATCCTGCATATCACCTGTTTACATTACGATTCATAATGGTAGCAAAATTGCAGTTATGAAGTAACAACGAAATAATTTTATGTGGGGGGGGGTGTTACCACACCATGAGCTGTATTAAAGGGTCGCAGCCTTAGGAAGGTGGAGAACCACTAGATTCTAGTGGCTTGGGCTCGGGCTCAGGGACTCTAATGTTTGCCTTAAGAAACAAGAACTTTACTTTTAAATGTAGAAGAGCTCTCCCCTCCCCTCCTATTCTTCAGAAGAGAGTTCACCTTTTTGTTCTCTTTCAGTCCCCTCCACCTCTCTTTGGTGGTGTTTTCTTTCAGTCTTGAGGTTTTGCTGAGAACTGAATGTGTGCTTAGGCTGAAGGGAGGCACCAGGGGCATCTTGTTAATCCCTAGTGGGTCGGAGACACAGCTGTAGATGGTTGCTTTGCTGGTAGTGTTTTCTCAGCCTTTCTCCTTGGAAGGCCCTGCCCAGGGCCAAGCATTCCTGGCCTCTTGCTGGTGCTGCCTTGCTAGGGACCACCAGGACTCTGCTAGTTGTTGGGCCTAGACACACCGATAGCCCCTTAGACCCATGGGGGCAGATGGGCCTTGCCTATGCCAGTCCCCCCTTCTTGCCTGTTGCCTCCCCACCCCGTCTACCCCCATGTTGTTGTTACTTTACCGTTGGCTCCAAGTACAAGCACATGCGCACAGTCTCATCTCAGGACTGGCAAGGCTTCTCCTTGATTTTCCCACAGTCTGCAGAGCCTGATTTAGGGCCGCACCAGGATTAAGTGGGATTACCAGCATCTTCCCTCTGTCTCTCTTGTGTATCTTGTATGAATGTGTCCTAATAACTATTGATATCAAGTTCATCCCTCAAGAAGCCGAGTCGACCTTTGGTGTCCTGCTGAGGCTGCAGTTTGCTGATGTGTTTTTCTTGCAAGTAAAATCAATGGAGAGAAATCTCAGTAACTTTTCCTGCACGGTGAGGTGGTTGGGCCCTCTGTCTACACAGCTGCCATACATAGTAGGCTCCTCTGTCTACCCAGCACATCTGCGTCACATGCAAGTCTGTTGCCCCAGCATCGATCAGCTGATCCACTATTCTTAAAGGTCATGCTTAATCACCCTGCAGGCAGGCTGGAGAAGATTCCAGAGTGCCTGGGTTCTGCAGTTGACTTTGTGCTATCCTCTGCTGATATTTGCCTTTAACAGCACATCTCTAATTCACCAAGCAGGTAGGCCTGCACTTAAAGGGCAAAAACCTGGTGTGCATTTTTATCCTGAAAATTAGTCACAGCCAGTCGGCTGTGGTTTAGGAGTGGTAGGGTTCACTTCTGGAAATACTAATGTAAATGGGCTGACGCCCCAGCGGGCTGTCAAAGCTCTGCTCTCTGCCTGGGACACAGATGCTGGAGGAAGGACGGACAGCGGCCATGGAAATCATGAAGTAACTGGGCTGACACCCCAGCAGGCTGTCAAAGCCCTGCTCTCCACGCCTGAGACACAGACGGAGGAAGGACGGACAGTGGCCACCGCGTGGGCCAGCCCCTCCGAGCAGTTGCTGGACAAGCTGACAGGTGCACAGACTCCGCGGCTGGCTTCGTGTTAAGCATGGTAGAACAGATGGAAGAGGCCTCCTGGACAGTTCCGGGGGGTGGGGACCTCAAGTTCTGAGGAGGCCGGAGAACAGTTTAGTTATTAGCTGCATTCCGGTGACAGCCTGACATTCCGGAACTGTCCACAGCGGCCAGGCTGCGCTGGAATGACACTGTTGCAAATGTGTCCTATTAACTTCTCCCTAATAAGGAGGAGTGGTTTGATTTGAGTAGTTCTGAATAATTTCACAGTATTTATTGCCCATCAGCTGCAGGAATGCTTGTTTCTTGTCATGTGGTTGATTGAAGGACCAGAAACAAGGGCTGCCATGGTTCCTCCATTCACAAAACAAACCCCCTCCCATGCCTGAGGAGCCTCCCCTGATCTTGAGGAAAAAAGTTGGGGTGTAGAATTTGTAATATTATCTAATGTCCTGAGAGTAAATGTTGAGAATGTTTGCAACATTTTAGAGACAAAATTAATAACATTTTTTGTGTGTAGTGGGTAATTATAGTTTTCAAAGAGGTATGTGCTCATTATCCCAACTGGACAAGTGTAAAGAAGAAAAAGGTCATCTCTGATCTCACCACCTCAATACGGTTCATGTCTTCTACTTTTCTTGTGGCCTTTTTTCCCTAGGGAAGTGTATTTGTGCTTAGCTTTGTTTTGTTTATTCTTCATACACCAAGAAAATGACCTTGCCCCATTTTTCACTGGACTTTAAGAATTTTGTATGATATGACAGTGTTGCATAGCATTAGAAAATTAGACATTTAAAAAGTACTCTAATATTCCATTCAGGAAATGTACCCTAGCATTTCCCATGCTATTTCTCTATTGTTGGAAATTTCACTGGCCACTCTTAGAAAATGGATGGGATCAGCACCTTGTGAGGACTGTCTGAGGACCCAGGCCCAGAGTGATTACTAGTCAAAGTGGTGTTTTCTCTCCTCTAGGATTTAAACAAGCTTTTTTACAAGAGCCCAGATTGCTGCCTTACTCACTACAAAGGTGTCAACTGGATTAAGAGAGAGTGTGTGTGTGTGTGTGTGTGTGTGTGTGTGTGTGTGTGTGTGTGTGTGTGTTTGGTTTGAGTATATGTTTTCAAAATGTAATGAAGCCTTTAGGATTTTCAAGCATTCTGCCCAAGCCCATTCAAGCTGTGTTGACTGTCATCTGTGCTCCCCGACCCCCGCTTTGGCACTTTTCCTCCTGATGCTTGCTCTAATGTCCCCGACTGTTGCTGCTGCTCTCTACACCCTGTGTTCTGCCTCTTTCTTGTTAGCCCAGCAAACACTGAAGTTGTCTCTGCCCCTCATTTTCTGTGGGGTTACTGGAGTGAGGAGCAAAGCCTAAAGGCATTGCGATCTCTGAAGCAGTGCAGTCTTCGTGAGCACACATTGATTTTATCATGGTAAATTTGAATCTTTAATCCTGATACTTCGTAAAGATTGCTCTGGCATTTCAGGCCAGCCTGATCTCTATATAGCTAGTCCCAGGCCAGTCAGGACTGTCTACTGAGACTGTCTCAAAACTAATCAGCCAGCTAAGAACAAAATTGGGGCTGGAAAGATGACGTAGTAGTTCAGAGTGTGTACTAGGTTCTGTTCCCAGCACCTACGTCAGGTGGCTCACACCTGCTGCCAATCCCTCCAGCTCCAGGGGATACCACACCTGCTGCCTCCACAGGCCCTGCATCTCCCTGTACCAAGCCTCACTTACACAAGCTAGGAAGAGACAGCCCAACATCAGGTGAACCTCTGAAAGGTGCTCCCAGATGGGTGTTGGAGCTAGATAAGCATGTGCAGAGTCTGAAGGGCAGGCATGTGGGAGGGTGTTGCATGGAAACTGGACTTTGCCCCTTCACTTTCCGGGCCTGTGGGTAGTATGAAAACTGTCAGGGGACTGTGGTGCTCGGTGTGACACTCTTTGCTCAAGAGTGCTGCCGCCACTATGCAGACCAGCATGCCTGTGCTCTCCTTGCCTCAGCATCGCAGATACTAACACTACAGGGACACTCATCACCTGGGGAAGGCTTCGAGAAACCTCGTTTAAAAAACTGACCATCTGAGCTGGCGCCTTTGAGTTTCATTCAGGTTGCTGATGGTTCCCTTTTATTTTTCGTAGCTCTGCATTGTATGGACATGCCGCAGATTGACCGACATTTGGTTGTTTTGAGTCTTTGCCTGTTAAGTTGTGCTAACGACATTTGTATGGATTCTGTCACTTTCTTCTCTGTGTCATATACAAGCTCTGTGTATTTTTGGTTTGAAAAGGCTTTATCTTTTCTTCCAAAAGTTTCATAGTATTCATTTAATATTTAGATCTGTGATTCATTTTGAGTTAAATTTTATGGATGATATGGGACCACGGGAGTCAGACTGTCTGGCTGTCCCTCATGGTTTGGGGAGTCCCCTTTCCTTGTTGATTTGACCTGCTGTCTTGTTGGAATCAGTTGTGGGTGAGTGTGTACATTTCCGGATTCTCTGCCTCATCCCATCCAGGTCTCCCACTGACCTCATGTCTGCCTCCTGCAGCTCCCACACGTCCTGACTGTTGTCGTTCATGGGATGCTTAGACATTGTAAGTTAAGTTCCTTAACAAGGGCTCCTCCTCATACAGATTGTTTGAGTTATTCTGGTCTCTTCACATTTGATCAGCTCCATCCATTGTTTCATCTGTATCGTCCCCAGCCACCCCGAATTTTAGTTACTGTGTTTCAGGGACTTCAGAGATGCAAGTGCCCGTCCTCAGTGGTTCTTCCCGTGAGTCCCCACCCTTGCCCTGAGGCTTTCCTACTTGTCTCCTCGGTCGGGAGGCTGTGATGACACAGTGGAAAGAAAGGCCCAGGGAACACAAAGGCAGAGCTGGGGGAGGGGGTTCCTCCACTCACGGCTCCTGATTGGACGGGCAGTTGCCTTACTTTCCAAACGGCAGGCTCCTTACAGGCTTCTTGGGCCTCGTCTGCTGCTGCCTGTGCTGTTGCCGCTCTGCCTCCATCCCTTAGAAGCTGGGACACGAGACAGTAGAGAAGAAAAGGCTCCAAAGGAGATCGTGTGTGTGTGTGTGTGTGTGTGTGTGTGTGTGTGTGTGTGTGTGTGTTCTAGAAAAACAAGTGTGGGCTCTTGCTAGACATACAGCTTGCTTTATTTTCCCATACATCATATGTACAGCCCACATGTATGCCGTACGTACGATAGTCAATCATGGATCACTGTGGTTTGCTTGTCTGCTGCTGATGGATGGGCTGCCTAGTGTATTTTCTGTTACAGATTTGCTGCAGGGTGTCAGGCACATCTCCTGGCACTGTTTTCTTGAAAGTTTAATATTTAGGCTCCTGTTTCCTGTGTGCTTTCCTAATTTGTTGACTGCCTTAAATTTTGTGGTGTTTTCTTTTTCCACAATCATGCACAAAGTTTAAGTTTTTATTGTTGGGGTTTATTGGTCCTTTCTCTGATTTCTTTTTTTTTAACTTTAGAAGTAGATGGGAGACATCTTCACAGTTGGTTCTTGCCACATCCCATATGGTTTGATCTCATACTCTGAACTCTCAGATATGGAGAATTGTTTCAGGTGTACGTTGCGAGGGAGCACTACAGGTTATAATTTTTCTCGCCTTTTCTGCATTTTCATGGAGTTAAGTGATTTTTAATTTTGTTGGGTAATGGCAAGCTTCTCCAGAAATGAGACTGACCTAAGAGTGAAGGACACTGGGTGGGTATGGTGGTCGAGGTCACAGGATTTCCTAGCTGTAAAATTTGCTGGGGAGCATGTGATGTTTTTGACTGTCTTAGCAGGTTCAGTGTTGTCCTTCAGATTTGAGACTTCAGCTTACGAGAAACAAAGTTGAATGTAGACCCAGAGAGTAGTGTGTTGGGCAGAAAGGCTGTCAGGAGGGCCGGGGAGGGGTGGGCTGCACCAACAGTCCTCGCACCGACAGCACCCTTGTCTTCTCTTCTCGTGGCCCCTCAGGATACACTGTTTCTTGGACCATCTACCCCCTTCTCCTCTCCTGTCTTTGGTAGCTTTTGGTTCCAGGCCACTGAAAAAGTGGTGGGTGTGGGAGAGATTATGAAGAGTAATTTTAGATGGAGCACTTGTGACCTGGGCTTTGTGCCAATTCCTGTGGCCCCAGCACTGGGGTGGGGGTGGGGAGAAGAAATTTACAGTGATCCTTGGCCGCGTAGCATGTTTAAGGCTAGTCTGGGCCACATGAGACCCTGCCCACAGAGAGGGGCAGGGAAGGGTTTGTGCGAGGGAAGTCTAAAAACAGTCTGTGATGCCAGCAGTGTCGTCCTCTTTGAGCAGAAGCCAGACCCGAGTCTGGTGCCCTGTGCCAGGTCCTGCCGCCTCCAGCTAGAGGAGCAGGGTCTCATTAGCTGTGATGTGTGCTTCCTCACCCCTCTTCCTGCTTCCTTTTGTTTGCTCAGTTTTTCTCCTTTCAGGTATTTTGTTATCAAAGTTCATAGAAATCTTGGAGAACATAGCAACTCTGAGGAAGGGATAATACTGCTATTCCACACTCCCCGGGTGGGTCTACCTGGGGCCCCAAGGCACATGATGCCAAGGATAGCTATGAATGAAGCCCAACAATGTAGTCTTACTTAAAACACTGTGAGACTCTGTGTGTGTGTGTGTGTGTGTGTGTGTGTGTGTGTGTGTGTGTGTGTGTGTGATTTAAAATACAAATACAATTGTATGATTCTCAAGTGTGAACTTTGTAGATGGTAGTGTTGTCTCCGTGTGGGGGAGTTCCATTATGTCATGTTCCACTGTGTTGCACACTGCTATGATCTTGCAGCCAGCTGGGAGGAAGATGGCATTTGCAAGGCTTCTTTTGCACCTTTCAGGTTAAGGGTCTGCCCTGTCTTGATGAGTAGTTTGTCATTGTTCCTGTGGACGTCCCTGTCCCCACCACCACCACCACTGGATTGAAGAATGTTGGTTTCTAAATGATAGTATCTCTTTTCCTGAACCATAAATTGTGCTAAGGTCCAGGAGAATTCCTTTTAAAATTGATTGTATATTTGGGCCAGCAAGATGCCTCTGGTGGTAAGGGCACTTGCTTCCAAGTCTGATGACCAGAGTTTGATCCCTGGGACCCAAATGGTAGAGAGAAAAAACCAACTCCCTCAAAATGTCCACTGATCTCCATACATGCTCCATGGTACAAAAGTACACAGACACACACACAGACCTAGACACACACAGACCTAGACACACACACACACACACACACACACACACACACACACACAGACACACACACACACACACACACACACACACACATACACGACATGCACGCATGTGTGCTAAATAAATGTAATAGAACAAAATCCACTACACGTTATCATCATCATCATCATCATCATCATCATCATCATCATTTTTATTATTTTGTGGGTGTGGGTATGTGCGGAGGCTCAAGGCCGATACTGGGTTCCTTCCTTAATCGCTTCTCTGTTGTGAGGTATCCACTAGAGACCACTCTGACACAGGTTCAAACCAACAGAAAGTCTTTCTTAGCCAGCCAATGACTACACTGGGTATTTGGGACCTGAGTAGAGTCCCAAGCTTTTTTCAGAATGAGCTTTGAAGCATAAAAACCACACCATGGGTTGACATAGCCTTAGTTAGCAAGAATAGTCAGTCATAAGCAGAACTATAGAAGCCAAAAAGCAAGGTCAGCGCATGTAGGGACTGTCCCAGAACTGTGATTTGGTAGGTTAGGCTTCATTCTCCTTTAGGAAGGTGTGGCTGCCTACATGCTGGGTTCCAAGGCCTGAGTGGTTCTTCCATCCTGGTGTCAGCTGTGCTAAGGTCTGGTGACCTATTAAGGTCTGGGGTCCCGATACATTTCCCACTTGTTTGTTCTATGGCCATGCGTTAAATCCCATGATAGGCCCAGGTCTATGTTACTTGAGCGCTGAGTTCCTTAAAGTGTTTATCCCCCATAACTAGGGCTGAAGTTTCTGCTGCAGCGGAGCCCACGATGCCTGCCCCACCAACAGGGGAATGAGAATGGGACTGCCCACCACACATAGGGAAGCCCAGAATCTAGAGTTAGGCCCTGCCCCCTTTTCCATTTCAGATGGACACCTACCTGTGTGAAACACGCACAAGGACATTCTTCAGTGCAAACAATTCAGAAGATGCACACTTGGTTAAGCCGTTAGTGCAAACAAGCCAGGTAGTCTCTGAAGCTTGGAAATATATTCAGCCGCCATTCCTGGAATGAACTTGCCTAGGGGGACCTCTCTAGGTGGTATCATGGTGACATTAAACAGGCACCCTTCTCTGGGAAGTTCTCCAGGCTGTGCTTAGATTGGTCCAATTTATAGCTGTTAGGGTTGAAAGTGGAGCTTGTTGTTTGATATATTCCAGTGCCAACCTAATATTGGGGCTTGGGGTCCAGACACAGCAGTCTTGAACTGTATCCAGTAGAGACTGGCCAAGGAACTGATACACCCCTTCTATCAGCCCCAACATTGAGGGGCTGGCTTCTGCTGCCTCCTGGACCTTGAACATCGAGGTTACCAAAGGAATTCCTGAGGAAACTAGAGTTTGGGGGTTTGCCGCTTTAGGGGCTCATATTCTGGGGATACCAAGATGAGTCGGTTGGGCCAATGGGCTGAATGACTCAGGTGCAGGTTTCTTTTGGATAGTGAACTTGCTGCCTGGATCTGGACCATTTAGTTATAACTTGACTCCCCAAGTTCTGCTGATTTTCACCAGTAATGCTTTTTTTTTTTTTTTTTAAATGAGAGGTGTGTATAGAGGACTCTGTGTGAGAAATAGGAGTCAATAAAGTGACCCATCTGTACTTCTCCCTGACGAGGGGCCATTTCTTCCTCCCTGCTGTCACTGGAACCTCTTCTGTGACCCCTTCCAGCCACACCAACAGCCACAGTCTGAATTTTGAGTTTGTTAGTTATGGAAGATGGACATCTGTATTCTTTTTAAATTTTATTTTTATTTTGTTTTATGTATATGAGTGTTTGGCCTGCATGCATATCTGCACCACATGCCTGCCTGGTGCCTATGGAGGCCGGTCTCTCATCCCCTAAAACTGGAGTTACAGAAGGTTGTGAGTTGCCACATGGGTACTGGGAATTGAACCCAGATCCTCTTGAAGAGCAGCCAGTGCTCTTAATTCCCAAGCCATCTCTCCAGTCCCAGTATTTCTTTTGCTGTAGGCTGAGGCACCTGAGTCTGGCAATAAGGATAACTGTGGCACTGGCAACCCTGTCTCAAGTGGCTTCCTCCTCCTGTGGGTAGTAGGTGTTTTCTGTGACCCTCAGCTCTACTTCAGACCATGACCCATTCCCGAAGAAGAAGCCCACTTCTTTGGAAACCTTGCTTTCTTTGTTGAGGTTTCCTTTTGCTTCCCTGGCTATCATCAGAAAGGTTACCTAGCCCCAGAGGGGTGAAGTGCCTGGGGAGTACAGAAAGTCTGTTTGAGCCTCTCTGACTTAGGAGAGCGCCGTGTGCATGACACACAGGAGCAGAACCACTCCCTTTACAGCCGGCACCCTGGGTCCCTGGGAGTCATCTTGTCTGAGAAGGTAGCTGGCCTCTCACAAGTTCCAATGTAGATTTTCTGCCACAAGTGGTGCAAAGTTTTACAGTGCAAGTGAGCACTGGATGCAGGTGGATTCTAAGTGGAGCACAGTAAAGAAGGCCTTCATTACATTAGTGCCTGGTGCCAGGGAGCCCACTCAGACCTAGGGTGCCAGCCCAGAAGTGCCAAGAGCTCAGCTCAGCTTTTACTCCCATGAAGATACACTGAAGGTAGGTTGCGGCTGCTGGACTGTGGATCCTGGAGGAGCAGAGACACTGGGATCTTGAGTCCCAGAGACCACTGGTTTGTGTAGTGCTTGGTCATCCGGGTATACCCTGGAGCCATTCAGGCCTTATTGGTGTGACCTGGGACAAGTGACTTTACTTCTCTGAACCCTGCTCTTCTTCCCATCATGCATTTCAGCAAGGCAAAAAGAGACTGTGAGATGTTTCTGTAGAGTCCTAGTCTCAGAGCCTGGTGCACGATATGTGTTGATAACTGTCAGTAATAACTGCCGTTGTCACCATTGTCGTCATCCTCCAGCCAGCCTCCTCATTTTGTAGAGGGAGAAACTGAGTCCCAGGTCTTGTGACCATGTGGACCACTCAGCAGCCAGTCTGGGGCCTTCGCTCCTGGTGCTCTTTCCACCCTGCCACCTGCCCATCTCCACGCAGCTCCAGATCACGTACTTGTCACCTCCCCGGTTCTCTGCAGTGCCGGCGGATCCTGACAACAGATGGTGCTGTTTTGAATTAAAACAATTTAACTCAAGATCCATCAACTGCCAACATCAAACACCCTTAAAAGAAGGAAAGAAACTCATTATCAAGAGTATTTAAGCAAAGTAGGTATTTAATCTATCTTAATCATTTGCATTCTTGAGGAGAAGAAAGTCAGTGGCAGCTGCCACTACAGGCCAGGCCTGTGACTGGGCCAGCTTGTAATTGCTTCAGACTCGCCGCAGCCACACCCCCATTTGCCACACAGCACTAATTTGGATTTGAGTCTAAAGAACAACTTTTAGAGCTATGCTGAATATTTGAGTATTTAAACATTTACAAAGTAATCTCTTGCTTTTGTACCTAAGTCTTTTGGTAAAGCTTGGGTAATGCATATGGACACAGTGTGTGGGTTTGTGCGTGCAGTGCTGGGCAGAAAGGGTGTGGTAGGCCAGTTTTTGTTAGTGCCGTGAAATACCCGAGTCAGCTACTTCTCAGCTACAACAGAGGCTGGTTTCAGATGTTTAAAAGTCAAACTTGCTCTGGGAAGGCCCCTCGGGGCTGTAGCACCTCCTGATGGATGGTGGCACAATGGCAGGGGCATGTGTGGGAAAGAGAGAGCACTTGGCAGCTAGGCAGAGAGAGAAACCGTGGTGTGACCAGGTTTTCATTATAACCACCCTCTTGGAAACCAACCTGCTCCCACATGCATTACCAGCAGTGCAGTGCCATCCCACCAGGCTCTGCCTCTTACAGGTCCCAGCAGCCTCCAGCATTACCACACCGAGGACCAAGCATGAACTCCGGGGACACAGGCAAGCCATGCCAGTAATAGCTCAGGTCAGTTACTCAGTTCCTAGCTCTTGGCATGGCCGTCTCCTGTCCATCTTTGGCTGCTCCCATGTCCCTAGGCTCCGAGGACCAGTAGGGCAGCCAGGCAGTGGGCAGCCAGGCAGTGGTCCTCTTTACCTGCCTTGGTTGCCTTTTAGTCCTGTGGTTGGGGATGTAGCTTAGCTCTTGGGAGCCAGCCCGTGGATGCTCCCAGCCTGTGGATGCTTCTCTTCCCTAACCTCCGCTTGACTGGAGCATTCATGGCCTGACATTAGCTACTCAGGGTCAAGTAAAATGGTTGTACTGCCTCTCTAGAAAAGTCTGCTCATGGGCAGGAAGCGGGTGTGCACACGTGTGGGGTGTGCTGTCAGAAGGACCATACTTAGTGTTATACTCTGTGATACTTTGACCTCTTTAGTGTACCTTATTGAGACCTTGGTGTCTCTGATGCAGATTCTAGTCTGACAGGCTGAAAGGTCTGCCTGGCATCAGCTTCCCCGTCTCCTCCCAGCTAAACGCTAATATCTCCCTTCATATTTGTTTTCTGCCCCACACTTTGCCTGATGTATGGATCAAAGTCCTATTTCTAGAACTTTCTCCTGACATTTGTATGGGCAGGCTCTCCTCCAGTGCTGGCTTCCAGGGCAATCCGGGTTCCTGGACTCAGCCAGATCCTTCTCCAGTCCACCTCTTGGTCGGGGTGGTTTCGTAAGCAGGTGTTTAGAAGGAGCCTGCCACTGGGTCTTTCTAGTTTGGTTTAAATGGTTATTCTATGGGGAAAGCAAAAAGGTGCTGGCATTTGTGTCTTAACCTTTTAATAATTCATTCTCCACCATGGGGAAGAGGCTGAAGCTTGCAGTAGCTTGAGAGGCCAGGGCTTTGTTTGGTGTTGCTTGGCCCCTGTTCTGGGAGGGCACTGAGCAGACAGATGAGGCTCACTCTCCATCCATCTATCTACCCAATAGCATTTGAAAAGATGTTGATTGAAAATGTGTGTGAATGATCTAATAAAAAAAATGCTATTTGTGTGAAGGGGACATTGTGTGTGTGTTCTCTAGCAAAATGCCTCCTTTTTATTGACACTCCTCATCCTCCCATGGTCTTACAAAACAAAACAAACAAGAAATGGAACCTTGAAAATTTCAGAGCAAGAGAGGCCATGGAGGGAGGGCCCTGGGTAATAGAGGTAAAGGGTGCATTCTCTCTAGTGAAAGCCTCGATAGGCAGGAAGTCCTGAGTGTCCTTTTCTAGGACTGGCACTGGGCATGGCAGGGCATCTGCACAGGGAGGAGTCATTGGGCAGGGCACATCTGCCTTCTGCTCCTAGTCCACATGATGTTTCCATTCTCTGCGCACACTCACTTGAAGTGACACTGCTTTCCTTAAATACTTACTGAGTTCACAGAGTCTTTGCCATCACAGTCCAGAGTGATTCAGTCAATGCTCACTCTGAGACCTCCCCGTACCTTCTTCCCTCTGTGTGGTAGGCTAGTGTGGACGTGGACTCCACAACTGCACCTAGTGGAGACAGTGCAGATATTTACCGAGTGCTTGCTGTGTCCTAGGGACTGAAGCTGGGTGCTCTGCATGATGGCAGTGTGGAGGCACATGTTTTGGTAGTTCCACATTCCCCCCTTGGGGGCGAGAGAATGTAAAACATACAGCAGCTCGTAGTATGGTTCAGTTCCAGCACCTTCCTTGCTATCCCACACTCTTGCCTTCCAACAGAGCCCCTGACATGGTGCTCACTTGGAAACTGGCAGGCGGGAGGAGGCTGAAGTTAGAACACTCGTGCGCTGACCTTACTCTGCTCTTTCTCCACTTTCTGGTGTTGAGACCTAGAAAGTTCTTTCCACCTAGAGATGTACTCTACATTCTGATGGGAGTTGTTTTAGCAAGCTGCATTCCTTGCAATTTAGAAGTCAAATTGAAGGCCAAGGGGCCCACATAATGCTATTTAATTGCATTCAAAGGCTTTACCAAACAGGCTGACCCCCTTGTTCTTGTCTTGGTCCTGCCACAGACTTACTTCCTGCTCTCCCTGCTCTAGCGCTTGTGGGCCAGCAGGCAGAGTGTCCTTCAGCAAGGACAGTCAGTTCCTGTCTCTCATCTACCTCCAACTCCGCAGCAACTCCCATCTTGCTCGAATGAAGCCTCAGCGATCACCCCTGAACTCCCTGTGTTCTCTGCTCTGACATCAGCCTGTTCTGATTGGCTCCCATCTCCACTCCCTGGCCACCCCGGGCCTCTGAGCAGACTGTTCTTTCCACACAGAACCCACATGTCTGTCTCCTTGTTTTCAAATCTTTTCTTCTTCTCAGTGAGCACCCCATGTGTAGCATTATAGTGCCCCCTCCCATAAAAACCATAACGTGCCTCGTCTTTCTAAGTGACATCTTTTTCTCCCTGAAAAGTGTAGCTTTGGGTCTGTGCTCCTCTCCTAGAGGTGTTCTTTGTCTCTTTGACTGTTATGTTCTAAGCATTTAGAAAAGTACCTGGCACATTTAGGGAGTGGTCCGTAAACGTTTGTGGGATGGATGGATGAGGTATAGCCTTGAAAAAGCTACTTTCTCTTTGGGTCTTTAAGATTTTTAAAGTAAAATATCAGCTTGTACTAGATAAAATGTCATATCCTCCCAACTGTGACTTCTGTCGATTCTTTGCATCTAGTGGTGTTGATGCGTCACTCACCACCTTCCCCCACCCCAGGATGTGGGCTTCCTGGGGCAGGCAGGATCTAGCTGGTGTTGAGGAGGCAGGTGTCATGGTAGTGCTGTTTCTGGGAAGGGAACTCAAGCTGTGGCAGCCTGAGCATGCATGGAAGACACACCCTACTTCCGTCCTACAGCAAAAGCCCCACATGTTTTGCCGTTTGATTTGGTGATGTTTCCTGGGGACTCTGCCATGCCGTTGTCATTTCCCTGTGCCAGTATGGCAGCTCCACTCTCCTCGATGCCACCAAAGCCCAAGCCCATTGTTGCTGTGGATTTGTTTGCATATTGCACAGCCATCTGCTCCCTTTACCATCCAAGCTTTAGATTTTGAAATATGAATTGCCAACTGCTCCAAGAATTTCAGTCGCTCTTTGTTTTGTATGCCAGTAACTAGTCTTTCAACTGTTAGAACCACCATTGCAGAAGCCTCGCTTACTCTTACTTTGGGAGGCATTTGGGCAGTAATTGAGACTGAACAAACTAGCGCCCAGGTGTCATTGAGAACTCACACGCTATTCCCTTTCATGCCTTCATCCAACAGGGACTCCAGATTAGAGCTGTTTGAGAAAGCCCTACTGCTGGAAGTTCATAGATAAGATTCACGTATTTCAGTGTTTATTCGCTGTGCAACTCCAGTTCCACCCACTCTATGGTAGAGTAAGTGTGGGCTGTGGGCTTCATCCTGCAGCATCTCTCACCACACCATCTCTGGCCAGATGCTGACCCTGCTCCCCTCCCTAAGCTTGCTGGCTCACCTTCACCCTCTTCCTTTCCCTAGTACACATCTGTCATGCTTCCCTGCTTCTTTACATGCCACTCCTTCTGCCTGCCATGAACTTCGGTGAGTACTTACTTCTAGCACTGGGCCTCTCCTCTGTGGCATCTGTCGCAGAGGTCATCAGTTTTGGTTTTGAAGTGATCTGTTTAATAAGACTGTAGTTCCATGAGGTTCACATCGCCGCTGAACATGGAGTTTCTGGAACAAGAGTAAAAGGGTTTGCACAGAGCCCTGGAAGGTGTTAGTACAGTGTGATTTCCGTTGTGCACATGAGGATCTGGAACAGAAAAGGGTACCTGCCTGAGAGTGCTGGGGGCAGGTGGTGGGTAAACTCTCATGGTAAGCCAGGCATACCTGTGTTAACAACATACTGATTGCCAAGACACTTAGCCAGCAGCCACGTACCAGCCAAAAGAGCTGTCTTTTGAGTGCATCCACATGCTCAGGGAGAGTTGACATTCCTATTTATTAAATGTTAGCCAGAGAATATTTTTGTTTTCCAGCTCTCTTTTCTGATGTTTCCAAAATGTCTGTTTTTCTACTTTAAACAATCCCCCACATAAATGCAGTTTAGTCTTTTTCTTTTGAGGAATCTGCAGTTGTCACTCAGAATGTCAGCTCAAGGAGGCTGGGCTGGGCATCTGGGAGAGTGGCAAGAGTAGGTTCTGTGTTGGGGCCCATGGTAGAACTGGCTTTGCCTCCTCAGTGGCTGATCAAGGGATAGTAATTGGTTTGACTCGAACTCACTGAAGCTTTGGCTTTATCATTCATTGCCCTAGGAGAGGCCAGGGTTTCTGCCACGCCCCTGCTAAGTTGGGCTCCAGCACTGGCCCTGCAGAATGCTGGGAGCTTCAGGGTGTGGTGAAGTGTTCCCCTAGTGAGGACCTGCTGTCTTCACAGTTTTCTTAAACTTCTTATTTTGGATGTGTTTCCAGCTTCTAGAAATACCCCCAACAGTCCATGTGGAGCTCTGTGGACTCTTCACCTGCACCCCCTCTGCCTCCTGTTGCTTGTCTTTGTCCTGGTCTGGATTTAGGATTTTTGCTAAACAATTAGATCATCCATAGCCCGTTTCCCTTTGCTGCTAGAGAACAAAGGTGTTCTAATCTCTGGATACTGTTACCAAGCAGCCTCTCTGAAAAGGACAGAATTTTACCCTTCCTTCTGACTCATTCTTGTTTGAGTTTTTCTTTTGCTTTGCTCGGCTGGTATTCAAATCCAGGGCCTTGGGCATACAAGGCAAGTGAGCCAAGCCACACCCTCAACCCAGTTGGTTCTTTTTCCAGCAGCTGCTGGGGGTCCACTTTTGGGCATACCACGATCCGCTCTCCAAGTTAACCCCCACATTTCATGTCTGCAGACTTGCTGCATTGAAGACACTGGGATGACAGCTGTTGCTCAGACCCAAGCACAGTCAGAGGAAGAATTTCAAGACACTGGCCTTTTCCCTCTGGTCTTTTGGATGTGGCCTGTCTGCAGAGGCCTGTCTTCCTTTACCTCATGCTCCTCGCAGTCTGCTCCTTGGGTCTTAGGTTATCTAAAGGATGAGCACACATAATCATCCTTCCCTGTATAACCAAGTGTGCAGTGGGAAGCGTGCAAAGGAGCATTCTTCTCAGGTAATGGGTGTGTAAACTGAACTAGAAAGGCTGAGCTCCATGCTTGGGATTTATTAGGCCCATTTACCCCCCTCACCAGGATCCAGAAGAAGAGAATCAGGTTGGGATAATGTGCAGATGCCTTAATAAGGGCTTGGGAGGTTTTGCCATTGAGGTATATATTGCAGGTGTGATGGAATTCCTTGTATCTCCTCCCCACCTACCCTTCTGTCCTTGTTCCTTGGTTTCCTCTGTGATACTTCTGTATCCTTCAGCATTGTGATCATTGGCACCTCTGCAGGAACCCCTCCAAATGGCAGTGGTTGTCTTGCCATCTCCCCATTGGTGTCTCTGCCACATTTTCTCTGTGTGCCTTGCTACCCACTCCATGGTTTCCTGTCTGTCTTTTTCTTGTTCAGTAATGTGCTCCCCATGCAGCAGGAGTCCTGCTTGCCTTTGGGGCTCATCTCAGCCCTGCCCTCACAGCAGGTCAGATGTTAAGATGTTAGATGCCTAGTATGTTTTTACTAGTGATGTTCTAAGATTTATATATGGAGTTAAATATGTGCTATGATTCATCATTGGATGAGTAAAAAAGTCTAGTTGACAGTAATACACATCTGTAATGAAACATTTCAGTGGTTTTCAACCTTCCTAATGCTATGACCTTTTAATATAGTTCTTCGTGTTATGGTGACCCCCAACCATAAAATTATTTCATAATTTTGCTACTTTTATGGATTGTAATGTACATATCTAATATGTAGGATAGCTGATATGTGACCCCAGAGGGGTTGTTGAATGATAAATGGCTCTGGTAGCAGTGCTGGTTACCAGCGGAAAAGTCACAAGCCACGGCCATGACTACCAGAGTTAAAGAGCTTTACTGGGAGGAAGGAGGGGATAGGAGATTGGACAGCCAGGCCTGGAGAGAGAGAAAGATGGCAGGGTGAGGGGAGAGGGGAGCACAGCAGAGCAGGGAGCAGAGAGCAGAGAGAGAGCGTGGGGCCTGCACCCGGTTTTTAAAGATGCTTACATAGTCGCCAGCACCCCTGATGACGTAAGACGCAAGACCCCAAGCTGCGCGTGTGCAAGAGTGAGGGCAGGATCCTAACAGTTGTGACTCACAGGTTGAAAATCACTGGTTTAAGTGTTGTGAGCTTGGTATCAATGGTGTGACTTTGGGCAAGTGACATCTTGTCTTGGCCTCTTCCGTATGGGTGCAATGGGATTGTCAGGACACCTTCCCCTGGGTTGCATTGTGAAGGCATTATTAACGCCTGGTGTAGCAGACACTTGAGTTGTGTTGGGGTTGTTGTTGTTTCACAAGTTAGGTAGACCAGTAGCCTTTTTTTCCTTTTCCCCTTTTTATTAGCATTTATTAATTGTACAAAGTAATGGGTTTCATGATGACATTTCATACGTGTCTATAATATACTTTGATATCTTTAATCACCTCTTACCATATCCTGCTCCCCTCCCACTGCTCCCCCTTCTCTACTTCCAAGCCCTCCTTCTACTTCCATGTGTTATCTCTATTATTTTCTTTAATTATTATTGCTACATGGATTGAATAACAAATTAGAGAGCTTATCCTTGAGGAAGACGGATTCTCCCTCCCTCGGCAGTCCATTATTGCCTCTAGCACTTCATCTAGGGTTGAGCCTTAGGAGATTTCCCGACCTATGCTGGCATGCCCACTAGTGTTGTCATTTTGCAGGTCTTGTTTAGGCAGCTATATTGTTAAGATTTCATGGGTGAGGCTCTGTGTCCTCTTTAGAAGACACAATCTCATAGCAGGTATCCTAGTCCTCTGATTCTTAAAATCTTTCTGCCCCCTCTTCCACAGTCTTCCCTGAGCCTTAAGTATGTGGGTTGTGCTATAGATGTATCAGCTGGGGCTGGACACCCCATGTTCTCTGCATTTTGACCAATAGTAGTTTCCTGAAACAGTCTCCATCTGTTGCAAAGACAAGCTTCTTTGATGAGTTATGGGGCAAGCACTTAGAGTGCAGTTGGAAATGATACTGATTTAGAAAAGTGACAGTAGCAGGTTTTCCTCCACCGTCCATGACCTCACTAGTCACAGGTCGTTGGCTGGGTTTACAGTGCCAGTCATGCATCCTCTCCTGTTGAGCAAGCCTGGTGTCCAGGTAGACAGCTGTTGGTTACCCAGATGTGTTGGTGCCACTGTTGCACCTCCGAAGATACCTGTAGTGCTAAGCCAGCAGTCTTGACGCACCATTTCTGTTTGTATACTTCTCTTCTGAGGTGATTGTGTAACTGTGTGTGCACATGCACACCACAGTGTATTACACTGTGGATGAACTGGTTCGCCATCACAGATCATTCTAAGAGTTGACATCTCAGCAAAAACAGAGCCCACTTCCTACCTATGACAGTTTGATGTGTTTGATGTTCTAACAGAGGCCTTGTCCTTCCTACCTTGAGCCTTTTTCTCATTGACCTGTGCCTAGCAGGAGAGGAGAGGCCACAGCCAATGCATGGCCAAAGTCTCTACTTAAATCAACTTTGTACCCACAGGGGACTGTTTCTAAGTTTAGTACATGACATTGTTGGGGACACATGAGGTACAGTTAAGTGCCTTTATGTAATGTGTCTAAAACCCCAAGCTGTCATTCTGAGATTCATTCTCCCATCAGATGCCCGTTTTGAGCTTTCTTTCTGACTAGCAGTGAGGTGGGCCTTGTGACTTTCCTGCACACATCTTTAGAGAACATTTTCCAAGTTGCCCTTTGTCCTTGGGCAAGAACACTGGGGTGGCATCAAAGTCAAGGACAGGGCTTATGAAGAAAACAGTTCCTACAAGGTGAAAACAGTTGGTTTTTCTGCCATCATAGGTAACCTTGGCGACCTTAAATTCTCGTGTCCGACGTGCTTTGATGAATTTGCAATCTTTCCATGTTCACAAATACTTAAGCTCTTCTGTGTTTTCCCCGTGTTCTAATAAAGGTAATCACTTGTTTTCTGCCTCAGATCTGTTTATATTTATGAGCGCTAATGACACATTGTACCTTGGGAAAAGAAAGGAAAAATTCCTCTTGATTTGAGCTTGTGGTGGGCAGGGCAGTAAGCTGCATCCTCTATTCCCATATATTTAATAAAGGTTACTGTGGTACTCATGATTTCATGTCTATTCACGTGGGGCTTCATGCTGGTGCCGTGTGCTGCTTCTGAGATTGGCACTGTTATATTATTAATAGTACTGATCACACATGCCTTGCATTTAATATAGAACATAAGAGGCTCACCTACCATGAATGAAAAGTCTCAAATTGAAAGTGTGGATGCCATAAAAATTTTAAAGGAGGAAATGTGCTGTGGTATAAGTTTTGAAATAAAAATAGTGCATTTTTAATCAGCAGGTGTGAATGTCCTTGGGTTCTTGAGTTAGGATGGTTGAGCAAGGAGAGAAGTCCCCCTTTCTTTTCCCTGTGTGCCGAGTAGAGCCAGAGGATCACCCAGAACACCAGGAACCTGGGTTATAATGACAGAAGTGGAGGAGAAACCACCACAAAACTGCTAGGGAAAGCAGCTGTCCCCTTGTCCAGTCTCCCGCTCCTGCCTGTGAGGGTGATGGTGGAGAGCCTGGCACAGTTGGAGATTTGTGTACACAAATACAGGCGTGGAAATACCACGCTCTGATGACATTCCACAGGGGGCGACCTTTGATGATGAATTTTCTTGCCCTTTTTAGGGGAGGAGAAGAGGAGGCGGGTGGTACTTCACAAGACTCTAAATTTACTCAACTTTTTTGGGTTTAAATTTCCTTAGGAAAAAAAAAATGTCAAATGATTGTAGATCCCAAACTGTCTTTGTTGGCATTTGAATGGCTTTCTGAGTCCATGGATGTGTCGGATGCAAGTGAAAAGAAAAGCTGGCTCTTTCCTTGCTGAGGTGGTATTGAAGCAGAAGCCCCAGACCACAGTGTCTTGGGGACCTTCATGATTTATACATTGTATGTGATCTTTTCTTAAACATTGTTAACCTGTGCCCTTTACAGACAATGCTGGGTCAGAAAATGTCAGGAGAACTTCGGATTGCTTTCATAATTGTGTAAAGAAAATTGTTGTCTTCAAGATCCAGAGCCCATGGCAGGCATCCTTAATAGACAGTGCGTTTGGGAGCATGAGACTGCCTTTGGCTGGTGGGGAATGAAAAATGTTTTAGTGAGATTTCACTTCTGGCCTCAACCAGTTTCGAAGAAAATATGTTGTTGTTCACTGGCAGGCTGTTGTAGGCGCCTATTTAATTTGTTGGGAAGGCGGATTCTCCAAGCAGGAGGCCTTCTGAAGTGCTTACTCACAGGCAGGCACTTGATTATAGCTGGGAAAGGACAGGCAGGGAGTGTAGAGCCAGGCACTCCTCAGGAGGAGATAGGACAACTTGACCACAGGGTCCTGGGAGAGAGGACGGTAGAGGCAGGCAGGAGGTGAGGTGGAGAAGAGCCTCCCTTCCTAACAGCTGGGATCCCATGAGATGGACCTTGGTGCTTGGAGGGGCCCTTGCCTCCTGAGATCATGCACTGCTCATGTAGTAAAGGAAGGCCTGCAGTTGCTAGCGGGTTTTGTCATAAAATGACACGGGCATATTGAGCATGAAAGCCTGTCTTATGTTCATCCTCTCATTTAGGTGGTAAAAAAAGATCCAAGTGAAAAGAAAGACAGACAGATCTTTGGCAGGGCACATGTGGCGTGACTCTTGACTACTGTGTTTTGAAACAACATTGGTTACTTTGGTTCAGCTCTTTCAGAATGAAGAAAAAAACCTCAGATGTGTGGGCTTGATCAGCAGCTTGCCAAATTTCACCTAAGCTGAATTCCGAGACCACATTCTTTCTTTGCAAAAAGTTTACTTTCTCAACAAACATCAAATATGAGCCTATAAAAAGAAACCTCAAAACCTAACGTTTTTCCATGGGACATAAGACATCTCATGTATCTCAAGAATTTCCCCATCATTTTTCATCATTATTTGCAGCCACGGGTGGGCCTCGGGCAAGGGACACCGAGAGAGCCCTTCACTTGTGCCCGGTTCCTTAGAGCGCCCGAGAGCTCAGTGCTGCACCCAGCCCGTCCACATCTGATGGAGCACTTAGCCCTCCCTCATGCTAGAGAAGGCTCTCAGTGCCTCATTATCTCACAACCTGAGTGAATTTGCAAATTAATTGATGTGTGGGAGGGAAGGCATCTGCTATTGTAAAAACCTTCAACTGAGGCAGTAAAGCTTGAAATAAAATTAAGTGTTACTATAGTAAACTAATAGTCCCCAGGTGATGGAGCTCATTTTGTAGTGTGGGGCAGGGCATGCATGTTTAAGACCCACTTTGCTGCTCTGGGTCCCCTCCCCCTCCCCCAATATAATTTTTTTTTCATCAAATACAATTGTGCACACAGTTTAAAAGGAAAATAATGCTGCAAGACTTTTCACAGAAGCACAGGTCCCTTGCCCAACTCTTCCATGCTACTTCTCAGAGGCAACTCTGCATTTTTTTTAGCTCCTTTCTTTTGATTCTTGCCTGTGCTTCTCTGAGTAGCCTAGACTACCTCGGATGATATGTAGGCTCCACCATGGAAGATGGAGTTTGACTCCTACACGTCACATTCTCCCATGGCTTGGCTTTGATGGATGTCAGTTTACATGTTACATGGAGTGCTATTGGTGGCTGAGCCATGTAATGTGCTGTGATTGCTGTGTCTGTGTGAAGGTTGGAGGGGTGTCTCCCCCTCTTTTCCCAGCTGTCCATGAATCCGGACACTCTGGATTAGCCTCCAGATTAGTGTCTGGGAGTAGAGGTTTGGGTATTCAATAGATTTAAGCAATCCACCGGTTCTGTCCCTCCCCTAAACTCGCCTTCCAGACCCCTTCCTCATCTCAGTGTTTAGAGAGTCTGTGTGTCGGTCAGCTCGCTGGCTTTCACCTCCTCCATCCTCCACCAGCTCGCCCCACTGTACAGGGTCGCAGTGAGCTCCTCTCTGCCAAGTGCTGGCCACGAATCTGCTTCCTGTCTGCTGGACTTGCCCCCTGAGGGCTCATGTGTTGAAGGCTTGGTCCCCAGTGCAGCCATATACAGAGGTGGGTCTTTTAGGAAGCGAACAGATCACAAAGGTTTGGACCTCATTGACAGATTGATTAATTTACTGATAGATATATGATTTGATAGACTATTGAGAGGTGGTAGAAACAGGATGTGGGGCCCAGATGAAGGGACTTGGTCCTTGTAGGTATGCCCTTGGAGGATTGTCTTGTCTCTGGCCCTTTCTAACCCTCTTTGTTTTCTATAATTTCATATATATATATATTGCATTGTGATCATATTCACCCTGATTGCTCCTCACTCCTGCTGATCTTCTTCTTCCCAGCCAGTCTCCTTCCTGTGTGTGTGTGTGTGTGTGTGTGTGTGTGTGTGTGTGTGTGTGTAGCCACAGCTGCTGTGTGTCCTGGGCCATCAAAGCGGGGGATGAAGACACCCCACTCAGGGCTGAGCACTCAACTGTCTCTGCTCTCAGCACTCGGAGAGTCTGCATCAACATCATCCACTGCAAGCAGCTTCTGTGACCCAGGCTGAGAGCAGTGCTAGTCTGAGTGTAAACTTAAGTATCAGAAGGCCTCTTTTTGACTCTTTCTAGTTCTTCGCTTCATGGCTGCCTCCTCTGCCGTTCACTCCCATTACTGTGTTGTTGTATCTCACGTCACACCATCAGCAGTGGAGCAGCCGCTGATAGACCATGAAACCATGGTCCCAGATAAACCGTTATGTCCATTTCTCCTGGGAATTTTGTTACAGAAACAGAAAGCTGACTAACTCAGCTTTTCTGTTGTCTCAGATTCTGGTTTGTTTTTTGTCCTTTTGGATTGACCCTTTGTGTTCACTTATTCACCATCATTTCAGCAACCTGGGGAGGAGTGCAGTTGAACATATTTATCCACCATGTTCAGCCAAGAGGCCCCTGGCTCCCATTTGAGACATTGTGCTTTGTGTTATACACAGGCTTATCATCCTGACTTTGTGTTTTAAAGAGCGTGCTTCCATGTCAGTGTGCCTGCGTGTTCCATGAAGGGTCTCTGGGCATTTCACATGGCTGATTAGAATGAAGCAGAATAGTAAATGTATTTGGGCTTCCTAGCTGAGACGATACAGATGATCCCAATTTGTTGTTATAGCAGGAGGGAGAGATGATGAGGGTGACCCAGAGGAGGAAGGCCTTCTCTTCTGCCTTTCCTCAAGGGAAAGCCTTATCTCACAGCAGTCTGTCTTGCTGCCTTGGCTGTTGGCAGTTCACTCCTCTAGGCTGTAGTAGTTGGGGACAGAGGCACATGGTGGGTAATGGCAGTTCTGGAAGCTGAGCTTTACAAAGAAAGCAGACTTCATTAATATCAGAGCCACTCTCCTATGTGGGGCTAGGGACAGTGTGACACTTAGGCCTGTGCAGTTGGGTCTGCTTCTCCGTGTGGTGTCCACCTGACACTACCCCCAAAGTCACATGTGCTGTTTCCAATAAGACGGAAGACAAATTCCTTTGCACACCTGAACACAAACCACTGATTTGATGTGTCACCTGCCTTTGGGAAATGATGTACCATCTGTGTGGGATATGGTCATGGCAGCTCACCTTTCTCTGCCTCCACCTCTCCCTGCCTCAGCCAGCTTATGGTCATTGGCCTGTGTACCTTGAGTCCCAGTTTGCACCTTGCTCCCGCTGTATCTCCACCGCTGTTGCCAGGGAATGTAAAATGCAGCTCACAAGCCTATCTCGGACCTTATTAAAACATCATTTCCCCTGCCTTGTTCCCAGATTTCTGTGCTTAATCATTGAAAGGCAGCTTGCTCAAATATACATTATTCTTGTTTGGAAAACTCTTGTCGGCTTGTCTGTCTCCCCACCCCTCTGCATTTTGTAACCCTGCTGTACTGAGGCAGGACTTATTAAATATCATAATTTGCTCGTTGGAGAATTATTTGTAAACTTAATTAACTCTGTCAGTGTTTGAGTTAATTTTCTCCCTGAATTTCAGCCTCCATGGTCCTGGTTTTCTGGACTCTGTCCTGTGTCTGTTAAAGACTTTGTAAATAGTTTTGAAATGCCAGTTGGTGATATATGGGCCTCTTTAACATTTCTGTGATTTATGTGCAGTGCTGTGGAAAAAGGCAAAGGAAGCAAATTATATGGGGGAAAATGTTGCCAATCTTCCTTTTTTTTTTTTTTTTACCTTTAGTTTTAAAAAGTACACTTATCAATCACATCTGATGGATTTTCTTTTTTATAAAGATTGAAAATTTAACTATTTGAAGACTCTTGCAATGCACGTCTGTATTTGCTTAGTCATGTGTAGCTGAGCCCTGGGAGGGAGTCAGAATTCCCAAAGCTGTCTCCACTTGTCCCCAAGGGCAACATGGAAACGGGATGCTGACTGGATCCGTACCCCTGGATCCTTGTCGGGCAGGGATGCAGCTCAAGAGAGCTCATTGAGATTTGTCCAAGGGAAACTCTGTCACACGTTAAATTCTTACTGTGTTTGTTCATTTGGACGTGTGTACCCTGGAGCATGTGAGCACACACCCTGGTATGTGGATGGAGGTCAGAGGACAACTTAGAGGAGTCAGTTCTCTCCTTCCACTGTGGCTTCCCAGGGTCCCATTCTAGTCATCAGGCTTGGCAGCAAGCTCCTTTCCTGGCTGAGCCATCTCACCAGCTCAGTTGCATGTTTTTGATGGCTCCAGGGAGATACTGAACCAATCAGTGGGTCCATAAATATTTCCTAAGATTGTTCCATGATGGCTCTCAGGTTTTAGTGTACCTGGGAGCCATGTGGGCTCACTGGTATTGATGTGAATTCCTGGGCATCTCATAGAAATTCTCATCCAGCAGATTTGAGGTGGAGCCCTGGAATCTGCATTGGGGGCCAGCACCCTGTGGATGGTCTTGATGCCTATGAAACAGGCTGGCAGGGCTAATGTGTATAGCACACCCACTCCCCACAGCATGGCACAAGTTCCAGCTTCTTCTCCAAAGCATGGGAGTCTGAATTTGTTTGGATCTTAGAATTTTATGTTATAGAAAGGTAGCGTGTTGATATACCACACATTACACTAATTTCTCCAGCGGGATCCAAGATAATACCTTGTAATCAGATATTGTGCTGTAGAAATGTCTGCCTCTTCACAGTAAGTGAGATAGATTAAGATTTAAATAGACTCACAGCAGTTCATGGCAGGCTTTGCTGCCACACGAGTTCTGCGCCTACATTGATGAGAAAGCTTTTGACTTTGAGGACTTTCATGCATTTTCATATTATGAGAAGGAATCCTGGCTCTGTGCTGGCAGCTTCTTGTCCTGTCCTCTGTTCTGGGTGTGAGACAGCAGAAGGCAGTGAGTGGGTGAAAGGTGTGTATATACCAGCTCGAACACTCCCTCAGCAGCAGCAGGGGGAGTTCTGGAAGAGCGAATGCAATCCAAGGGGGTTGGCTGTTCTAGAGTGGAAAAGCAGCCAGTGGATTGGGACTCGGGGCAGCCAGCAGGGACAGTTGGCTAGGCTGTGGTAAGCCGTGGCTCCATCTTCCAAGAGGCTGGGCTATAGTTACCTCTCCTGCTCTCTTTGTTTCCCAAGTGATAAACCCTTCCTAGCGGGGCGACCTGAGAGTGGCTGCTCCTTTAACCTGAACTGACCTAACCAAGTAATGGGACCGTTAGGTCCAGCCTCCACCCCGTCTCCACCCTTCATGAGGGCCTCACCACATCCCAAGGTGGTTCTCAGCAGTCTGGAGTTTACTTCACACCTGTTCTGGCTTTCTCCCACCAGCTGAGAACTTTCTCACTCATTTCTTTATAAATACCTGGAGAGGCATACTGAGTTCTTGATGGCAAGGTGAATGTAGTTGTTCTAGAAGAGGTGCTCTGTAGCCGGCTGTCCAGATTCCAGGCTTCACCTTATTCTTGTCTGTGCCTCAGTTTCCCCACCACCAACATAGAGGCAACACCAGTGCCTGCTTTACGGGGTCATTATGCAGATCATGTGAGTTAACCAGATTAGAGGAGCCTCTAACTCACAGTGAGCCCTTGCTATCGTCCGGATATGAACGGCCCCCAAAGGTTTATGTATTGGGCCAGGCAATTGCATTAATCAGTGGATTGGTCTGTGGGGGATTCACAGTATGATGGCATTGCTGGAGGTGGGGAAGCAGGTGTGGTCTAGGTAGAGGAGGTAGGCCATTGGGACATCCCTGAGAAAGATGGATCTTGTTCCCTGCCTCTCCTCTTGTTCTTTGCTTCCTTGCTGCCTTGAAGTGATAGGTCTTCTCCCCAGTCTCCTGCCTCAGTCCAGGTCCGCTGTGTGGAGCTGGCTCACCATGGGCAGAAGTCAGCCTTTCCTCCCTGCCCTTGCTTTCTCAGGAGTCTTCTCAAGGTGGAGAAGTATGGTGATATTTTATTTGTATTAAAATGTTATTTGTATGTTAATAAATAAAGTTGCCCAGGGGTCAGAGCTATTAGCAAGCCATAGGAAAGCAGGGCAGTGGTGGCGTACGCTTGTAATCCCAGCACTTGGTAGGCAGAGCTAGGTAAGTCTCTGTGTGTTCAGGGATACATCCAGTATTGGATACACATGCCTTTAATCTCAATACCAATCATAGAAAACCTGGAGGTCTATACAGACAGGCCGTGACGAGGCGGTCATGTGGTTGGGTTTACAACCAATGAGAAGGCAGAACAGAAACACTATAAAAAGACAGACACACAGGAAGTAGCTCTGGTTCAGAGAGGTAGGACCACCACAGGAGAAAGGGTAAGGTTTTAGCTCTTAGCTCTGACCTCTTGGCTTTCTTCTTTGCATTGGTTCTGTGTTTCCTATTTAATAAGACGGTTGGTTACATCTACAGAGAAGTCTTACTAACAAACCTGTGTACCTGCTAATCTTAGCCCTTTTACCACAGGCTAGGTACTGTTCTAGACTAGGGTAGTCTCTGCTTTTAGGGGCTTGCACTAGAGGCAGATCTTGACCCAAAAGACATTCCTTATGGTTTCTAGCCACATTTAGCCCTGCGTTATGCATCTGTCACATAGGCCTATTCTCAGCGTGTTGTTATTGAACATCCACATGGGCCCCTGTGCAGAGCCAGTGGGACATGGTTGGAATTCTCCATGCTCTAATGCATGATAGTAATAGAATAGATGTTTCTGAAGGGCAAGATGTGGTGTCTGGACTGGCTTGAGCAAGCCTGGCTCTGCTCAGCTGCCCGTGTGAATGGCAACTTATCCATTTGGGTATTGAGGGTAAAGGGCACTATTGGTGCAGCCCCAGAAGCCTGTTCTTACCTTCTTAGCCCTGGCCCAAGGATGGCTCCTTCCATACTGAACTCTGCCTCTGGGCGGGCACAGGTGACCATAGTCCTGTTCTTGATCTTCCCTCATGGATACCCCCTCCCACCAGGCTGCACTGTGTGGTTCAGTTGCTTGGTTGTTTCCTCACAGCAGATTGGATTGGATGGTTGGAATGTGCTGCACCACGTCTTCAGAGGAAACACTCATTCATCCAAGCTGCTCTTCTTGGGCTGGGGGTATTGGCCCGGTGGTATTGTGCTTGACTAGCATGCATCAGTAGGGAGGGAGAGGAGGAGGAAGGAATATAGGAATGGGAAGGGAAGGAAAAGGGAAAACAGGGAGGGAGGGAGAAGAAAAGGCCTGTGAGAGAGAAAATGACCCTTGCATCAGGGTCTGGCCTGGGTCCCAGCCTAGCTGTTCTGTGTACTTGGCTTCTCCAAGGCCCAGAACTCATCTGTGTCCTCTAATTCTTTTGTCTGAAGCAAGCCTTCCAGTCATCGGCTCGTTCTGGAAGTCTTGTTGGTAGCGGCCCAGCAACCTCAGCCCATCAATAGCAACCATGGTTAACGTGTTTCAGGTATACACTTGATGCCAGCCCTTTGGCTTGGCCCTCTGCATGTGCTTACCACCCACAAACTCTGAAGACCCGAGGATGAAGCCCAGGTTTCTTCTAGAGCAACCAAGCAGTGTTGAG
Source organism: Peromyscus maniculatus bairdii (assembly GCF_049852395.1). Classification (NCBI taxonomy): domain Eukaryota; kingdom Metazoa; phylum Chordata; class Mammalia; order Rodentia; family Cricetidae; genus Peromyscus; species Peromyscus maniculatus. Next base: position 10,958,367 of record NC_134855.1, on the reverse strand, counting down.
AAGCAGCACTACCTCAACAAGAGAAGAGGCTTTGGGGAGTGACTGATGAGCCCATGGTCACAAGGCACAGGCTGTAGAGGGCCTCTAGCATGTACCCGGACAGATGACTACACACCCACATTCTCAGAATCTAAAAATTGTTCTCTGCCTGGATCCTGTTGACTGGTCAATATGACATTCACTCTGATCTGTTGCTTGTCTTCAATCAAAAACATCCCTACTGGTTGACTATTTTTGCCTCCAAGGGTGAAAAAAAAAATCACAGCCCTGTATTTTGTGTGGGAAGGTTCTGGCACCTCGGCTGACAGCTGCTGCCTCTTCTTGTTCTTTCTGTGTGGAGAGCAGTGATCCTGCCCCCCTCCCCTCAGGGCTGCAGCACTCACTTGCCTCTTGTGCACAAGGCCCTGGGTTCAATCCCTGGCACCACGAAGCCAAACCAAACCCGAAGCCAGTGAAAAGCCTCCAACAGCCCCACAAAGAAAGTGGTCCTGTAGGGGTGTGTGTGGAAGGAGACTCTGGCCTTGCCCCACTGAGATCTTTGTGCTCCTAGCTTGGTGGCTTAACTCATCAAAGGTGAGCTAACATGCCAGGCATTTACGTTGACTGCAGATTAAAAAGAACAATCTGGACAGTCTATTAGAAGGCACTTCCCAACTGATCCTCAAGTTGCCTTTCATTTGGTGTGCTCCAGGGTGTCTGAGACCCCATATAGTCATCCTTCTTGTTAGTGAGAGGTTCACTCAAATGGGCCAGGAGGCGTCTCTGCCTGCCAGACTGTCTTCCTCCAGGTGTGAGGAGAATTCCAAGTTGTTTCCTTCTCAGTGCAGCTAGCAGGTGCCTCTTCCCTTCTTCCCTTCTCCAGTTTGCTATCCCCTCTGGCTAGGGTAACAGTCTGAGTAGAGACCTTCCTGCAAACCTTGGACAGCTCTAGTCTCTTTCTCGTTGCAGGGGGATGGACTCTGTGCTTGAGCCTAATAATGGACCCCTCTGCAGACATGGAGAGCAGTTTTGATTTCTACCTGTTTGTTTGCAGAGTGCCAAGCTTGAGATTCCGTCCACATCATACCACTTCATCCTTATACATTCCTGGCCTTCTTCCTCTGGCTTCCACTTTCTACAGAACTGAGAAGTAAGAAACTGTGAAGTCCACATAGGGAGTTGTTCAGTCGACATAAAGACAACTCTTGATCCCTCTAGATGAACATTGCTGTTCACAGTGGGCTGATAAATACAGGCAGAGAGAGGAGAAACTCAGAATCCTTGGTGTGGAGCTAGCCATCTGACTGTAGGGCTCTGTCTCCTGCCCATGAGGCCACACTGCCAAGCTCTGCATTTGCTGTTGCATGACCAAATGCAGAGGACATCATAACCTTCTCATAACCTCAGCCACAGCCTCACGATCCCTTTATCTTGAAGAGATGATGCAGCTATCGAAAGGATCGATTAAAAAGGGGCTTTTGGAGGTCTTGCAGGCCTCCAAACTAAGGGGCTGTCTAGCTCTCCTTCCACTTGTGCTCTCTGCCTGTTCTGACATCAGAGTTCTGACATCATAGGTCTTTGTGAGTCTGTGGTTATATGGCTCCTTCCTTTTTCCATCTACGCCCTCCTGCCCCTATATACTATGGTTGTATCCAGGGCATCATGCATGGTAAGCACATGCTGTACCACTGAGCTGCACTCCGGCTCATGTAGTTTTCTCTGCACTGCCCTGCCTTCTTCCTCTAGTAAGCAAAGGGTGGGAAAAGGTAGGTCAAGTCCCTGGCTAGCAGTCATTTGCCACCCCCCACCCCCCGTCCAGCAGACTACTGGTTAATGGGGAAAAGCAGGGGGATTTGTGAGTCATGGTGTTGAATTGGCACTTACCTCAGAAGCAAGTGTTTCACGACTAGGAAGCAGGAAGAGTTTAATAATTTCCGCAGTGAAATCTTAACACAGCAGCAGCTGTATAAGACTCATTTTTCTCTCCCAAGGAGACATCCCTTCTCTGACTACCTGTGAGAGAAGAAATTTATAATGATCTAATCACATTCTTATTTTCATTAGATTGGTAATCTTTTAGAGCTCATGGTTCCTAGTTTATAGAACTTGTCAGACAGCCAGTGCTGAGGCTTAGTGTCTGGGACTGGGATACAAAGGTGCCTGGGTTCCCATTTTACTCATTTCTCGGTTGAAGTTCCATCTGTCAGTTCGTATTGGAGGACCTGTCAAGGCTAACCCAGCCCCCCAACTAGCTCTGACTGGAGACTTGAAGAGCAATGAATCGGTTCCATCACAAGTGAACTTAAATTCACAAGCACTGGTTTTTGCAGTAGGAAGGCAGACTCAGATTGTTTTTTCATAGAGGAATGTTTATTGTTATTATTTTAATTCTCACACACATGCACGCACTCGCAGCAGGCCAGAGGACGAGTTGCAGGAGTCACTTCTTTCCTTTGACCATGCGGGTTGCAGGGATCAACTCAGGTCATCAGGTTTGGTGGGAGGCACCTTTACGTGTCAAACCGTCTTGTCAGCCAGAGAAATCTTTATAGTATCGTAGTGTTTCAGTGTTGAAGGAACCAGGGGCATAATCCTAGCCTTGCTTTGTAGACTGTTGACCAGAAACTAGGACTTTCCATTTCTGGCAGCACAGAAGTAATTCTAGGTGCTTCATTCTTCCCAGCTGCTTCTATCATTGGTGAGTAACAAAGAAGGGGGAAATGCACATTGTGCTTCATTGGGTACAGAAGTGTCGGATGTAAACAAGTAGCTGTCCTGGGGTAGTGTGAGCATAGCTGTTGATGAAAGCATAATGGACTTCCTCCTTCAAGAGGACCATGGGCACTCAGGCCACCACGCTGCCTCCCTCAAGAGGAACACAGGTACACAGGCCCACCATGCTGTCCCCCCAAGAGGACCATAGGCACGCAGGCCACCACGCTGCCCCCCTCAAGAGGAACACAGGTACACAGGCCCACCATGCTGCCCCCCAAAGAGGATCACAGGTACACAGGCCCACCATGCTGTCCCCCCAAGAGGATCACAGGTACACAGGCCCACCACGCTGCCCCCCCCAGAGGATCACAAGTACACAGGCCCACCATGCTGTCCCCCCAAGAGGATCACAGGTACACAGGCCCACCATGCTGTCCCCCCAAGAGGATCACAGGTACACAGGCCCACCACGCTGCCCCCCCCAGAGGATCACAAGAACATAGGCCCACCATGCTGCACCCCCAAAAGGAACACAGGTACACAGGCCCACCATGCTGTTCTTTGGAGAGTACCATCTCACTCTGTCATTGCTCTTCGGTCACTTGTGTAATGTTCTCAATACTGCACTGTCAATGTTGTTTTGGTCCTATTTATACTTCTGGCTGCATCTTGGGAGGCGATGTGTCATTGTAGTTCAAGCTGCTGTCAAAACTATAATACAATGAATGGCCTAGACAACATACGTTTCTTACAGTTTTAGAGGCTGCAGAGGCCAAGATCTAGGTCCCTACAGATTGGGTGTCCAGTGAGGATGGTCTGCCATATGTGCCGCTGGCCTCTGCTTGATGTATTCTTGTCCAAGCAGTAGTCCTTTCACAGGGCTTCCCTATGGTGACTCATCTAATGTCGTTCTTCATCTAATGTTGTAACCTCCAAGTGCTGAAGTTACTTCAGCAGTCTAGAGTGACAAAAACATCAGTCCATTCACCACACAGCTCTTTGTGACCCCTGTGTGGCACCTGGGATGAAAGCCTGGTGTGACACTCAGGGAGACACCTTGTCCTGCCTCTCCTTGTCCATTTTTTATTTAGAGGTCTTCTCATCTTCCCTTTTTCTCCTGCTGTCCTTCCTTCCTGGACAAATGCTATCCCCATGATGGCTCTACCTTCAGTTTTAGCTGTGTTCACTTTGTTTTGTTCCCAAATGTTCAACTGCATGAGTGATGTCTCCCCTCACTGATTGGCATTTTGAAGTCTGATTGCTTGCATACAGCTGTGGTGTAAATAGGAGCAGGTGGGGAGAATGGCCTGTTAATAAAGGCGTGAGCTCCAGGAAGCACTAGTAGAGCAGGTCCGTGCATTAATACATCGGAAAAAAACCCAAATGGCAGTTAGCACGTCACACAATGCCACAGTTGAGCAAGAAGCACAACCCTGCTTCAGGGCTTGCTTTCAGAGTAATTGGAGGGCCTGAGTCCCAGCTGCCTGGTGGAGAACAAATAGGCAAGTAAATTGGAGGCCTCCTTCTTATGGTTTATTGATGCTGTTTTGACCAAGTAAAAAGATTATTTACCTATAAAAGCTCAACTCAATGGCTTAAAAAAAAATTGGCTGTTTGAAAGGAGTGCTGTGAGATAAAAGGGCGACTGACGCTAATGCCATTGTCTGCTATTTAGATTGAAACCCAAGCAGAACAATTAGATTTATGGTATTTTTCTGTAGTTGTTTTCATTGGCGCAGACAATGCCAGGCAAGCTTCCCTGCTCTCTGCCTAGAGTTGGGCTCAGAAGGAGCTGAGCTTCACAGTGATGCTGTGCTGTCTCATTAGCAGGAAGCTAAGCTGCTGCGGTAATGAGGGCCAAAGGTCTTTGCAACTCAGAGCTGTGATGAAGTGTTCCTGGCTTTCAGTTCCAGTTGGAATTTAATGGTTTGGGGAAATATGACTATGAAAATCTCAGTTTAGCTCTGTTCACCCATGTTGCAGGCATGCGTCGCAGCTGCGTGAGGCGGCAGTTGACTCAGGTGTACGCTGGGTCTAAAAGCATGTGCTCAGATTGTGGTTCTGGCTTTTGGTGTGTTCGCTGCTACTTTGGAGAGATTCTTTATTCATTCGTTCATTCATTTATTTGTTTGTTGATGCACCTTTGGGCCAGTGATGTTTTCGAAGTATGGAGGGGACTCTTGCTTTCTCATTGAGTCTCAAAGTCTTCAGGAAGAATAGTATCTGTTCTCCAGATTGGTAACAGGGCCAGTCCAGGGCAGGCCAATAGTCATCTCACTAAACGGTCCATCTGCTTGTCCACTGACAGATGCACCAGCAGCCCCTGTGTGTAGCGAGTGGTCCTGGACATGGGCAATATGGGGGAACCAACAGCATACATAGTATTCCTTCGAGAGAAGTTTCCTGGGTGAGAACTGTGCCTTGAACCAAGAAACGGTACAAGACTGCCTTTCGTGGGTCCAAATCTCAGGACAATAACAGTTGTGTGCTTGGAGAAGGGCCAGAGTGACAGCCAGAGGGGACTGGGGGCTCCCTGTTCTCCCATCTCTCTGTCTCTCCCTCAGGGCCTCTTGTCTAGGATAGCTACACCGTTAGAACCTCGTCCTAGCCCATTCCTCAGGGTTTGATTACTGACAGTACTTACATGTTTGCTGGTCTTCTTAGAAATGTACAGGTAAATGATTTGTGAAATGAATGAATCCTCCGTGCAGGCCAAGAGATGGCCTCTCTGTTTAAGGATTGAGTGAATCCTTGAGAAGGAAATAAAATCAAAGCTTGATTGATCTGACTTTAAGTTTTCAGATTGTTTTTGAATGTCATATTCTCTTCATGTGGGCTTCAGGCCATATGGCATGGGTAGAAAGACGCTGCTTGCAGAAATGCTGTGGCCTTGGACCCCAGGGACCTTAGCTTAACTAGCGCATTGAATGTGAGCAGACCAAGGTATATCCTTCACATTTTTGGTCCATTGTAAAACATTTTCCTTATTTTGGAAAAGGTAGAAGCCATCAGAATATTGTTACAATATCCTTTCAGTATGTGTTGTAACTCAGAACATACTCAAGCCCACAGAACTTTGACCAAAGAAGGTTCTATGAGACCTAGACTACCCAGAGGTCGAGGTTCGAGTAAGCCTAACAGTGCTGTCCTCTGAGTGTAGGTCTTCAATTTTATCACAACCACTGTGACTACATGCAAGTGGCTATTGATATTGCCTCATAAAAAGAGGGTGGGGGAGAGTCATTGAACCCTCTCCTGGGATTCCGGCTGCTCCTTCCCACACCTCTCAGCCCACTGTATGTAATTCTGCCTGAATTGAACGTGGCCTCATGATCTAGGGAGCAGATGCAGCATGGAAGGTTACTCGAAAGGGGGAGTCCACCTCTACAGCTATAGGCCTGTCATCATCCTGCTGAGGTGAGAGTGAGTCTTCAGAGGTGTAGCCGCTTTCAGATCACAAACATTGCGTACGCTCGGAAGCCCAATAAACACATTGCCCTCAGGTTGGACTTGGGTGGGGTCGTAGTTTCTAGGGGCGGGGTGTTTCTGTCTCCTCCTGGAGCGCCTGTTGTACGAATATTAGGAAAGGTGGTCTTGCTTTACCTCCTTTATGCTGCAGTCAAGTGCCCTCAGGGCGTGGGGATGTACAGCCACAGGCTCTCCTGGGAGTAAAAGCCCAGAGCAGTCTCTTCAGAGGCTGCTGGTGCAGGCCCTCAGTCTCATGGACCTCTCCTGAGCTCCCCCAAGGGCACTGAGCCTCAGCAGCATTTACATAGTTGCCATCAAGGTTTCCCTAATTCTGCGTGGTCTTTCCTCAGGTAATGATGAGTTGTTGAAATTTTCCCAGATATAGACACAATTAGCAGATATCATTGATTAGACAGGGCTTTAGGTTGAGAGCTGATAGAATGATCCTAGGTTATTATTCATGAAGGTAGAAGGCTGAAATGAACACACAGTGAAGCCGTAGCTGAAGTAAGCTCAACCCCAGAGAACAGACTGAGCTGCCTGCATGTCTGTGCGGCTGGCAGCTCCATGGTACATGAAGACCCTGTGTGGAGCATAAGCTCCCATCACAGTTGTAGGTGTGAAAGGGACGAGGCCAGGCTGTTTCATTTCTTACCTCGTTCATGCTCCTCCTTGTTAGTCGAGAAATGACCCTGCATAGAGACATCACATTAGAACTTTGACAAGTGGCTTTTCTGACATGGAGCTCTTGACGTGTCACAGACATTTGGAAGGGAGTATGCTTATTGAAATATGTTTTTATGGAAAACATTACAAAACCTATAACCGAAAATTTATGGCAGCGTTTTGTGGCGGAATATGTTCCTAATGTTGTATGTGGATTTGCTCTGAGCCCCCTTCTGCTTCAGAACTGTAGGTTGGGTAGACATTTTCCAAGAGGCTTTTCAGATCTAAACAGTGTTCCGTGGAATGAAGTGTTTGGTGCTTAAATAATGTATAAATCCAGTTGGACAGGAGCTGCCTGTCAGTTTTATTAACTTTGACCTTTTTGCCCATTATAAAGGTGGTTCAGTTAATATTTAATGGCCCCTTATAGATCTTGACAGTTGGAGCCGTGTTCCTGGAAACCGGGATCTTATATATGATTAACAAATGTCACTTAATCATTATGAGTCAGCTTGCAAGGGCAGGTTTTGTTTTGGAAGAAGGAAAGTCCTTCCACCTACATGAGCTTGTGGAGCTGCACTGCATGCTGAGAGCCACCACGATGGAGAAGCTTCCCAGGACTCCTACGAAAGACAGACAGCAGTCAGCGTGCAGCTCTGCTGTTTGGGGTTTTGTTTGTTCGAGCAAATGATCCAAACGATGCCAGGTGGGCAGAATCCCCTTGCCACTCTGCATAGTTAGCAGGACTCTGCCTTGAAAAGAGTCAGCAGGGCTGGATGAGCTGAGCTTGCATGGACAAAGAAGATGGAGAGCCAAAGGCAGAGAGGGTTCCTTAGGCCAGGAGGGGCCTGCCAAGCTGTCTTTCCCTCCATTCCAGAAAGGCCCGTGCTTATTGCTCTCACTGCAGATTCTGGTGGGGAAGATCGAAGCCCAAGCAACTGACATTTTGAAACATTGTCTTTCAAACTTGTGCTGTCCCTTGCTCCCATTGATTTCCCATTTCAGGAATCTGTAGGAGAAAACCAAATCTGAGCAAAATTCATTGGTCTAAGATGAGTTGTTAGAGCCAAACCATGCCCCTCTCTACCCTGAGAAGAGCTCCAGTTTTATTATGAAAGCCATCTGTCTTTGTCCTGGAGGGGCTGGCCATAGGCTCCCCAGCAGATCTACCAGGTAAATCAAGTGTCTGTTAAGAAGCAGTGTGGATGCTCCAAACACAGCCATTTCCACCTTATTCGGTCACCGGGTAGCTAGTTTCTCTTTTATAGCCACTTGCAAGGAGCTTTCTCTTTTATAGCCACTTGCAAGGAGCAGATCATTTCAATCGTCTTTGTTTTTTCTCTGTGTGTGTAGCCCAGTGGCCTTAGGTGAGGCTATTTGTTTTTCAGAGCATTATTGCCCTTTACATCCTGGCCCAGCCCTTTATATATGGTGGTCACCATTTCATTACCACAAGCTGTAATGCAGCTGACTCAGCAAAGAAAATCCATGCCTTGGAAAAGCAATTGGGAAGAAATTGATTCAGAATGAGTTACTATTTGTATGTTTAGTTAATTCTAAATATATATTTGAAAGACCTTGCTGCATTTGAGAGGAGAGGAAGAAGCATATTGTTCGTTAGAAATGATCTTGGTCCAGATTCTTAGCATTTGCACATCTCAATGTTTATGTCTGTTCAGGATTGGGATACCTACCTGTCAAGGCTAATTTTATTGTGGAGAGATTGATGGCAATTCTTAGGGTCTAAACTGAAAGCAGAAGGAGGTTACTGTCACATATCACAGAGCTGTGCTTCATTTGGCAGTGTGTGAGACTGGAGAATCTGTTTTCAATCCAGATGTTGGGATGACCAAAACTGGGGGTCTGACTGGGGCACCAAGGAGCTTTCTGCAGTGTTGGGATGTTTTTTGTGTCTTGAGTGGGGTGTTAGTCACAGAGATCTATGCCTTTGTCTAGAAAAATGGTTCTCAACCTTTCCTGAGACCCTTTTATACAGTTCCTCATGGTATGGTGACCCCCCCCACCATAAAATTATTTTCATTGCTACTTCATAACAGTAATTTTGCTACTCTTATGAATTGTAATATAAATATCTGTATTTTCCAATTGTCAACGGCGACCCTTATGAATGGGTCATGTGCCCCCACCCCCACCCCCCACTCCCCCCACCCCAGGTTGAGAACTACTGGTCTAAACTCATCAAATGGTATCTTTCAAATGTGTGCATTGCACTTTACACAAACTAAAAGTTAGAAGATGATTTCTAGATTAAGTTGTTTGGGTTAGAACTAGGCAGTACCATTTCTCTCCTCCTAGAGAAGTCAAAATACTACAGTGAGTAAAATGATCTCTTAGGTAACCTCAAGCTTAGCAGTTTGTCCAGGAATAAAGCAAAGAAAGGATGTTGGCCCTGAGCCCACATCATATATTCTGCTTCCTCTCTGCCTCACTGTTCGGTGGTGTATGAGTGGAAATGAAATTACTGCCTCTGCCATTCCCTCCAGTGCCAGGGTCTGTTTGTATAGATTGTTATCAGATTGAGTCCCAAGCTGGCTTTTAACCTGAAACTGATACTTTCACCAATGGGAAAAGTGACTCCTGAGAAGATTCCAACTTGAACCTATGTGACTGGTCGAGTTGAGGTCCTGGCTTACCACAGTTCAGGATCAGTTTTATAGTTTTCATTACAAGCAAGAGCTCCCGGAACTAACTTAGTCCCTGGGAAAATTGTCCAGATCTTATTAGTAACACAACACAGGCTTTCAGACCACCCCATGAATCACCTGGCTGATCTTCATAGCCACATCTCCCCAGTTGTGCTAGTATTCAGAAATGCACAGTGCAGTGTCTTTTGGTTCACAGCGCAACTTGCTTTGTTTCTAAATCAGCGCAGTGGTGCTGTGAAACCCTTTGATATTTTAGCCACTTTGAATTGTGTTCAGTTTTCATTGGTGCATTATTGCCATGATGAACAACTCTGCTTCTTTTTGTCTTCATTTAATTATCACCTTAGGAACAAATGCCTTGCCGCAGAATGTTAGCAGCAGTATGTGAAATAACTTAAAATGTGTACAGCGACAGAGTAGCCTGGGATTGATAGTTCAATGCCTGCTGGCCTGCGCTTATGGAATGTTCTTTCCCTCCTGTCTCTGCAGCTGCAGTACCACGCAGGTCTAGCGTCTGGCCTTTTGAATCAGCAGTCCTTAAAGCGCTCTGCAAATCAGATGGGCGTGTCTGCCAAGCGAAGACCCAAGGCCCAGCCAACCACTCTGGTTCTACCGCCTCAGTAAGTGACGGGTTTTTGGAGGGCTTTCCACCTGGGTGGACATTGCTTTGTGCTCATTTGGAGTTGGTAGGAAGGTTTTGTTTTCCTCCCAAATAGTGTCTTCCTTTTTAAGAGGACTCCAGCAGGATTAGAAAGCATAACTTGCCTAAGGTTTTTCTGGGGCAGCTGTGACACAGTTCCTGGTTGACATGGCTAGTGTCTGACTTTCCAGCTGGGAGTTTTAGATGCCTTGTAACTTACTGTCTCCTCAGCCCAGTCCTGAAGCTGGCAGAACACTAGGAGACTGGCCTGCTGAGTACATTCTGGTGAGCCTGGCCTAGAGGACATGCTTAAGCTGGAGTAGCGTTCGAGCTGGGCTGGCTGCTGTTTTCACCTGGTAACCTGTGTTTCCTCACTAGCAGGATAATAGGCAAGCAAACCACATGGTGCTTTTCCTCTCCTATGGGCAGCCCTGTAGCTACCAATTCCAAATCCCTAGGAGAGTCCCCAGGCTCCCAGTCCGTACTCAAGCTGCCTTTAACCCTGTGCTGAATATTGTTTCCATTTCTTCAAATAGTTCATTTTAGCCTGCTATGGTGGCATGTGCCTGGGAGTCCCAGCATGTGGGAAGCTGAAGCAGGAGGATCTCTGTTTAAGGCTACCTTGGGCTATATAGTAAGATTCCCACCTCAAAACAAAAATAAAAACCTCTGAGAACAAAAACCACAATTTGCCAATCTTTGAACTTTATATAAATCCTATGCTGCCATTTGTACTATTTCTATGTATGTGTGCAAGCACACATGGACACAGGTGTGTACAGGGGGACTGGACCCAAGGCCTGTGTCTGCTAAGAATGTGCTTTTTCTACTGAGTTATTTCCCTAGACCAGCAAAATAAAATAAAATAAAATAAAATAAAATAAAAAAAGGAAACATGAATGTTTTTTTTTTCTGCTCAGTGTGTTTGTTACTTCAGTTGGTTTACCAACTTGGCTGGCAAGCTGCGTGCTAAGAGGCCTCACTGGTAGGTTCTCCCCCAGTGTGCACACTCCTCAGAGACTGCGTGTGGTGTGTGGACCTCCGATGTTCCCTACGACATCATTCTTTACCCTCTCCTTTGTTCCTGTCCTTGGCTATGAGCTGCATCTTTACATTGACTGCTCGAAGGATCATTTGCATACAAGATGTGCATGTTCGCCTTTACTCAAAAGCTCACTGATTTTGTCTGGTTAGCAAATACTTGTGCCTACTATGTACCAAGCAGGGTTCCAGTTCTTGAGGCTGTAATTACGAGCAAGATAGCCCCCAACACCATAGTTTCTGGTTAGTTATAATTAATGCTGGGAAAAGAATAAATAGGAATAAAGTGTGGGAGGAGAGGCCTGCTTAAATAGAGTGACCAAACAAGGATTCAACTGTCAGTGGCTTATGGCACAGACTTAAGGAAAGAAAAGGGCCGGGGAAGGTCACTGGCATCTGTCCACAGCTGTCTCCATGTTCTGCTGACCCTCTCGCAGTCTGCATCTGCAGACAAGATGAGCACCAGCAAGCGGCAGTCTCCACAGTTGTTTTCGAATGCTGCATGCATATACATGTGCTGTGGTCTTTGAAAAGACACTGACTTGAGGAGCAGAAAGCTTCTTGCAGAGTGTTACTCTGTTGTTGCATCGCGTTGACTCGGTGACTCTGCATATCTCAGCACGCAGCTCCCCGAAGTCTGATGGGCCTTGTAATCTGTCATTTTCCCTGCATGGATTGTCTACTGAGGCAAGATGTTTGGCAAGAAGTGAAAGACTTTCTAATGGTCCCATAAGACCGAAGCCAAAAAGTGTTTGTTGCTAACTCTCTCCTGACAAAAGTCAGTTCTTGGTCCATCTGTTCACCATTTGTTAATTTGCATTGGCTTGAAACCTGTTTACAGGTGACATGCTATTATGAGGACACTTAGAAGCTATTTTAAGCACCAAGGCAATCAACAGACACTGTTCAGATGCCAAAGGGAAAGAGAGAAGAGTATTCACAACTGTCATCATACATTTATAATAGATCACTCAAAATACTTGGTTTCAAAGTGAGAAGTGGTTACAGCGTCCTAAGAATACAACAGTGGAATGATTTCCTATCCGCTGGAGCCATTTCCTGCGGAGATCGACTACTCCTCCTTCTCATCTCTGAGCTCTGGGACTCTCAGCCTCCTGGAATCCCTTCATAGAGCTACTGCCTCGTAGGCAGGATCTATATCCAGACTCCCACACAGCTCTTCATTGTGTTTGATGTTGGGTAGAAATAGGATGCAGCATAGATGACGGCCTACTGGAGTTAGGAATGTTTAAAGAAAAAAGCTATAAGTAATAGATGTGTATGTAGATGTAAAGAAAAACCAAAGGTAACAAATATATTATACCATCCCAAGAAGCCCCTTTTAAGGTTTGGTGGATATTGTTCAGGCATTTTGTTTGTTTGTTTGTTTGTTGTTTTGTTTTGTTTTGTTTTGAAACAGGGTTTCTCTGTGTAGTTTTGGTGCCTGTCCTGGATCTCACTCTGTAGACTAGGCTGGCCTCGAACTCACAGAGATACGCCTGGCTCTGCCTCCCGAGTGCTGAGATTAAAGGCGTGCTCCACCAACTGCCCGGCCAGACATTCTTTTTCAGCACACACATACAATCATTTTTGCAAATAAAACTTTCCAGAAAGGACCAAGGACCAAATTGAGATAGTTTCCTCTCTCCTGTGCTAGTGTATTGTGAAGGCAGCATGATGTGGTCTGAGTATTCATACCTACATGTTAATAGTATAATAGTTGCACCTTCCTACAGAAGAGTCCCAATCACAACATTTTTATTATAAACACATTATCACCCTAAGTTCATTTTGTCATTAAGAAAATTCCGGATAGCTGGGTAGTAGTGATGCATTCCCTTAATCCCAGCACTCAGGAGGCAGAGACAGGCAGATCTCTGTGAGTTCGATGCCAGCCTGGTTCCAGGACAGCCAGAGCTGTTTCACAGAGAAACCCTGTCTTGAAAAAAACAAAAAACAAACAAAACAAAAAGAGAAAAAATTCCTGAGCTCCCTATATAACACCCAGATTCACTAAGGTTGCTATATTAACTGTCTGTCCCCCTACTCCCAACATCCTCAGATGTATTGTTTACCTATTGCTACCAGATAAATTGCTCCTGGACATAGTGTTATTGTTAGCAATAAGAGGCATTCTCTGTCCTGTCATCCTAGGTCAGGGTTCCGAGAGTGGCTTGTCTGGGTAGATCTGACTCAGTCTTCCAGTATGTTCTACTGGGACACTGGCTAGGGTCATAGTCATTAAGGGCTCAGCTGAGGTCAGGAACTGTTCCACCAAGGCCACTCAGTGACCCCAGCTGATCCCTCTGACTGTGGCCTTGGTTGGTGTCTCATTAGAACACTGGGAGAGAGTCCAGCTGCAGGCAGGCTAGTGTTGGCTGATGACAGGAGGTTGTATTTGTTTCCTGTATCACAGGAAGTGTCCTTGGGTATGGCACTGGCTTCTCCAAAAGCAGCCATCTAAGAGGCTGAGCCAAGAGGAGGTTGTCCTTTTCCAACTTAGCCTCAGATTATCTGTTGTCCATCATTCTCTTCATTAGAAGTGAGTCACTGAGCCTGAATGGCATTCAATAGGAGGGCACGGACTGTCCTTTATGAAAGAAAATATGGCAAGGAACATGTGGACAATATTGAAAAGCACCCAGTTGCCAGTGGAGACACTGTAGGGAAGGGTGGCTAAGACTAGGTCCCGTCAGGTCCGTTTACTCAGGACCAGTCTGTGCATTGAGCAGGAGCTTCAGGGAGGACTGAGATGCACTCTTGGCTTTCAGGAGACTAAAGATGGGATCAAGTAAGTCACAGGCTTCATAAGAGTGTGTGCCAAGTCCTGTGATGGACAAGATCTGTGGTCCCGGTCAGGGTGCTGTTTTAGAGTGCTCTCCAAGTGTAGGAGGAGACTCTCCTCTCAAGATCAGGCTTGTTGGCTGTTGACATTCCCTCACAGAAGAAGGGGATGGGGCCACTGACCCCACACCTGAGGTTCTGGAGGTTTTCTTCTATACCTCCTGGCCGTTTGCATGTAATTCTGCCCTAATTGCATTTGACCTCATGGTATGAATGAAGTTGCTAGAGTGTACTATAGAAGTTAACTGTGTTCCGGAAGTCATCACCATACCAGATGAGACTTTCCTGTGGCATGGCTGCTTTGGGACATCCATACTCTGAAGCCCATTAAACCCAGTGGTTCCCCAGGTTGGACTTTTGTGGAATTGGACTTTGATTTGTTCTTGGTACTCTGGGGTTGCTTCCTCTTATACCCTCTGTACTGGTCCTGTTGGGCTGTGCAGCCACCATAAACAGGAATGTGGGACACTTGTAGAATGTGTTTCAGATGCGGTGGCGTGAACAGTAGTCATCTGCAGACATGATTGCTCCTCTGTTCCATAGGATGAGTGAGTGCTGGGATTAAAGACTCATCTCCCCCCGAACCCCTAAAGAAGCTTGTAAAGAGATAAAAATGTTCCCATGGAACTGCTAAGCACCCTCCCTGCAGCTGTCCAGAGTGCTCCTCCTAAGTGACGTCTCTGGCAGAAGGTGCTGTCCATCTCAAAAGAGGCTGTCTCCCTGTTGCTGGGGAAACATTGCCGGGCCTTTGACTCCCATTGGATTGAAGTTAACTTCTAGAATGGCTGTCTCATTTGGTTAGTTTTTGAGTCATGTTCTGGAGACCTGTATTTAATATGTCAGGAGCACTTTTGAGTATACTTCTCTGTTAACCTGGGATGCTAGTTTGGATCCATATGGTCAGGCTGAGGATCCACAACCCTATGGCCTCAACAGCTAATGATGCACCAGCTTTCAGTGGCCAGAGATCTCTCTGCTCCAATTCAGCATGCCTTGGCCTTATTTAGATTTGAAGGAAAACGAGTTCCTCTGAAAGGTTCTTTTTGAAAATACTACCACTCTCCCCTGCAGGCTGGGCCAGCAGCATCTTGTCACCATGTTTTCTTTGTGAGAAGCTCCCACCTGCTGAATCCAAGCTCTATTCCACTGGGGCGCTCCTTGGAGAGGAACAAGCCATTCTCCACTTGTTGCCTGCCCTGCCGTTTCCCCATTGGTCTTCCTCTTCCATTCTGTATATGACAGTGTTTCCTTTCCTCAGCTTGTTCTTGTTAGTAGACAAAGCACGCTTATTCGAACCCCTGAACGCTGAACCCCGCTTCCCTGCCATCCTCCACGTCATACAGCTCCACTTTACAGCCAAGCTCTCCGAGTCCATGTCTTGTCTCTGTAACCCCGTGTGGTCTCTGTCTCTAGAACATCACACATGGCGTGCAGAATGTGCTGTCTGTTTCCCATTTACTCACCGCGTAGCTTTTGAGATGCACTCACGTGGTGTGGATCAGCGCCTCATCCCATTTTGATGCTGAATGGTGTTCTTGGATGTCCTTTGAGCCTCCTGGTGGCCCTTCCTCAACATGTTGTGTGTTTTCAGTGTTATCTCACAGGAGCCATCGTCACACTGTGTGTGTTTGAGCAATAGCATCACCAATGGCAAACATGTGCTATGCAGTTGCTAGAAAGATGTGCCACCAGCTCAGGGCAGGAGGGTAATGGGACTGTCCTCAACCCAGTACTTGAACACAGACTGCCTTTCTGTGTGCCACTGATTGTGCTCTGGGAGTTGAGTCAAATGAGGTGCGCCTCCAGCTACCACTACGTGTCTGGCTCCCAAGATCACCCACTCACAGTTTCACATGGTTATTTTGTTCTCAGAAGGCTCACATTGCCTTTTGTTTCATGTAGAAACACCAGGGATCACGGGAGCAAGGCAGTGGTGTTGTGTCCTGGGTGGGAGCTTCTGGAGTCACTGATGTATCACCAGCAGCACAGTGCTTGTGTGGGAAGGCTGTTCCATGGCTAGCTGGCTGTTGCCACGTTCTCTGATTTTAGGATCTTTTAAAAACAGGTTTGGTTTGGTTTTTCGACTTTGTCCACTTCAGCGTGCATGAGATCCAACATTGTGCAGCTCTACTGGAAAGTCTGCTCTGGTGACCATGAGCTTCCATCCTTGTGGTGGTGGTGGTGTTTTGGACTTCTTTTTTCACACTACTGAGACTATTTTGTTGAGGGCAGACTGTGGTTATGTGGTGAGTAATTTATATTAAGTCCATTGGCCTTGCTGGAGACAGGAGCTTGAGTAGAACTCTATATCTCCTTTCATTGGAGCTGAGTTCAGCTTGATCTGAGCAAAGCTTCAGCCAGTAGATGCTGGCTCAGTCCCTCTGTCAGGGAGGCTTTCCTAGCATGCAGCAGGCTCGGCCTGAGCTGGGATGTAGCAGAGAGAGTGTGTGGCCTGTACTGATGTCCCACAGAGGAGAGAGGCATGCAGATGAAAGTTTGCTGAGTTTGGGGAAAAGTCTTCAAAACTTGGGTGGAAATCCACGAAGTCCTTCTTTCCCCCATTGGCGAGCATTAAGTAACAATATTCATTAAATACCACAGAGAGGCTGTGTAATAAAGAAATAATCCTAGGCCTAGGTGGCTGCAGTTCTCCAGAAGAGCTGAAATTGAGAATATAATTAAAGATTAAAACATTGTTTGCATTCTAGAACATGGAGAAATCTTTTCTCTCCATTGCGGGACCATATTAATAAGGAGGAGATCAGTTTCCAATAACTGTTGCCGCTGAGCTCGGTTATTAACACACGTCACGCCTGAGCTTCCGACTCGGGACTTGTGCCTTTCTCCTCCAAGACTGGATAGGAGCACCAGCCTCCCTCCGAAACAGTTCACACGGGCTGGGGAGTGCGCACAGCAGGGGAGCTGAGCACGGTCTCCAGCACCCCCATAAGAAAACCCCAAAGGCATCAGACAGACGGAGCTTTCGTGTCCCGAGTGGGAGGAGTGGCGGCCTTGAGATAGCCAGAGTTGCCTTTTACGGGAACCTCAAACCCTGCAGCCCACTGCTGCCCTCTCTTGTGGACACAGTAGATTCCAGGCTGTTCCTTTTAGCCAGTGTGCACACAAAAGTGAGGATATTGGTAGGAACTCTGCTGTAGCCAGCTGTGATTTTAACTGTAGCTGAAGGGCCACCTCAACCCAGGCCAGAAAGGAATCTCCTGCAGAGCCGCATCTGGTCTCCAGAGCTTTTGGAGGCCAGTCTAGACACTCAGCCTCCCAGGCAGGGGCTAGGGCAAGCCTCGAGCCTTTCCCCACCCAGCCTTGCTCACTGGCTTGTGAACGCCTAACATCACAGACATCATTTCACTCCCTGTTTTTGCTGCTGTTTGTACCTGCTTGTTTCCCACTGGTTTTGAAATAGACTTGGACAACATTTTGAGGCCAAGGGTGTGGAATAGACTTCCTTCTGGCTCTGTCCTCACTGCTCTTTAGTGTCTCTGTTTGAGAAGAGACAGCCCATAACCATTGTTACGCTTACGTGCTCATGTTATTGGCAGTTAGAGGAGGGAAGAGTCCGAGTCTAATGGGAAAAAAGTGTGATGTGGTTCCTGTGTAGAAGGAATGCTTCCTTAGCTCTCACTCAGCAAGGCTTCAAGCCCAGGCTTCTCCACAGCACGTCATCCAGGTACCAGAGGATCTCAAGCACTGATATGTGGTTTTCCTGGCTGATAAGGCTGAGACACCCTCGCCCCCGCTGCCGTGTGTGTGTGTGTGTGTGTGTGTGTGTGTGTGTGTGTGTGTGTGTGTGTGTGCGCGTGCGCGCGCGCCTGTGGAGAGCAGAGTTCAACCTCTGGTATTATTCCTCAGGAGCTGTCCACCTAGTGTTTGCCTTGTTTTTTTTTTTTGTTTTTTTTTTTTGTTTTTTTTTTTTGAGTCAGGATCTTTTACAAGGACCGGAGTGCTCATGATTCTTCTAGGGTGGCTGGTCAGTTAGCTCTTGGCATTCTCCTGTCTCTTTCTCCCCAGTGGTGTGATTATAAATATGCAGTGCCATGCCTAGCTTTTTATAGGCACTAGGGACCAACCTCGGGTCCTCATGCTTATGTGGTAGCTGCTTGAACCACTGAGTCATCTTGTAGCTTCCCGAGAACACCTCCAGACACATTTTAGATGTGTCCACAGTACCTGGGACTCGTAGTGAACTGTACCTGCAAGTACTGGATGTTTAAGTCTCCAGGAACCAAGTGCTACTTCGACAGACAGAGGGAATGGTCGGGGGCAGATGCAGAGGTGGGCTTCGAGCCTTTCCCAGAGGACAGGGCCCAAAAGCCAGCCTTAGCACGCTGTGGAAGAGCAGGACCCCGGGGCTGGCGCCCAGGGCCCAGTGTGTGGAAAGTGCTATATTAGGAAGATGAATCAAGTGGCAGGTTGCAGATGAATAAGCTAGTCCTTTGTAGCTGTTTAAAAGATAATTGGTTCGTGTTACTTATCTCGTATCCCCTCTCTTTGGGCAGGAGAAAAGTCTCTGGGAGAAATAAACGAGGAATCCCTCATAAATATTAATGCAAAAATCTGTCCATGGAGAATAAATATAGGGACATTTTGTTTTAAATGCTCTATATCGTTGCGATTCATTAGCATATATGTTGTAAAAGCCTCTTCTCTTCCCTTGAGAGAACTGCGTTCTGTTCAGCTAATAGCCACAGACCAAAATCTGTAGCTTGTCGGGACTGTAATACTTGAGGCATATGGCAGAACTTTGCTCTCTGTTTCAGCCAGGGGAGTTCTGGTCTCCTGTACTCAGAGGTATTCCCTGTGACAGGGTGCCGATGTCCCCAACCCCATTCCCTTCCAGCCTCCACCTGGACCTTTGATCCCCACCTCAGCCTCCCATTTTCCATGCACTCATGGCTCCTTTTCACTCAGAGCAGATTAGGTGTGTGGACAGCCAGGCCAGGAACATCATGGCACAGAAAGGACTTCTTGTAAACAGAGGGAGAGATGAAGCATTCCTCTCAAGGCATGTGCAGCATTAGGTGCTCACAGATCTTGGGCAGAGTGATGGATGGGCCACATTTACTTTAAATATACTAGCATCGTGTTGCCAAGTATTGTGGCCGGCATACTGCTGCTGTTGGAGTGGGGTCATGAGACCCTCTTGCTGTGGATGGTGCTGCAGGGCCGTCAGGCTCACTTCACTCTTGACTGCGTTTATATGTACATTCATGCCCCTCATCTACAGAACGTGTTCACAGATAACAGAAACTCCCGAGTACGGAATCTCAGGAGTACAAGAACGTTTTCCATAAGGGCCCACGTGTGATGAAGCCTAATCCACATGTTCTCCACAGCAGGGGAACAGTGCGTTTTCTCCCCAGTTTCACAGACAGAGGATCTTCTTGCCATGGATCTTAGGATTCTTGGCATCTTTTTATTTTTATTTTTGAAAATCAAGTTTTAAATTTTGCTTTTTCACTTACAGGGAGCCCTTTCCAGCTTCTTTGGCAAGTCCAGGCTGTTGGCATGAGTTGAATAAGGGTTCTTGGAATGCAAGTTCTGGGATGCTAAATGGTTTATCTGATGGTTCAGACTGTGGTTGACTGCTGGTACCTAAAAGAGCAGACAGCAAAGTCATGGGTAATGGGGGATACTATATCTGAAAATTTTATGATAAAATGTTGTGTCCCACAACAACGACAAAACCCTGTCTGGAGAAGCAGACCAGGGCTGCCAGCAGTACAGTGCTAGGCAAAATCTAGAGAAGTGTACAAGCCAAGCAAGGGGCGGCAAGGGAGAGCAGAGTTATGGTGACAGGTTTGTCATGTCCTGCCCTGTCAACCCCATAGACACCTGCAGCCTCAGTGACTGGCTCTGTCATGTATTTGTCTCAGACCACATGTGGTACAGAGAACTGAGAAACTTAGTGTCTTCTGTAGATACTGAATCACGGAGCAGTCGGATAGACTAGAAAACAGTAATAAAGAACCTAGCCATTAAGCCCTGAGCGGAACGTGGCAGCCTGCAGAATCAGTTTAAAATGATATTTCATTGTGTCCTCTAATTGCATTTCTCCTTTACAAGGTGATTTTATCCAGGAAGACAGCTGTCTGCTGTGGCTATTACATCACTGGCCATTACAGGGCAAAGGAAGAAAAGAATGGGTGGTTCCCCAAGGCTCATCGGATAGGTGCTGGTCCTTCTTTTTTATTTTTATTTCTAAAAACATTTATTTTAAAGCATTGCATCAAGTTTGGATCACAGTAAACAAAGCTACGGCTTCATTATATGTTGGATTTTGCATAGTACAGTCTCCCAAACAGCAGATATGAGAAAGTAATTGAAAGTAAAGAGTATTTGTTTAATTCTTTTGCATAACGAAGAGCTGGAGCCTGGGATTATTAGCTTTTCACACCATAGGGTTCCCAACTAAAGCTGGGTGCAAGTGAGACTCTTTGAAATCCTTCTGTTCTGCCTGAGCTGAAAAGTAATTCCTGTGATGTCCTGGTGTGTTTCTCTCTGGCACATTGGCCATTAGTAAGCCACAGGCTTCAGTCCCGAAAGTCTCCACATAGCATATAGGTGATGAAGAAACAGTGAGCCAGGTTTTCTGTTCACTTCTACTGAAGAGTGCAGAAGCTCACAGGTACAGTGACTGCTGTGAGCCTGGCTCTGAGGAGGAAGTGGCTGTACCTTGGCTGGAGTCGCTTAGGGTAGAATGGACTTGTGGTACCCACCAGTCAGCCCCGCACTCACTGCCGGTAGAGGGACACACAGGACTTCTCAGCAGTAAAACCAGGAAGCACTGTTTGCTGCCCCTGTCATATTGACTTCTGTCTTGCTGGGGCATAAATCTCTCCAGCTGGGTCTAGTGTGGTAAGGATTGGTTGTTTTCCTTCAATCTGGGGGCATGGGAAGACAGTGGAAATGTGTTGTTGAATATAGAAGCAGGGGGAGTGGGCACTCAGACAGTGGATTGGTGCAGACCAGGCTCCCAAGCAAAGCGGCCCAGCCAGCCAGAGGTAGCCACAGTTGCCCAGTGGACCCACATGGGATGCTTGGGAGAGAGACCCAGACATCCCAGCGTTAACAGCTCTCAGGATTCCTGCTGATACCTGAGATTTAGAGAGCCAACTCCACTGAGATGTAAGGAGTTCTCCAGGGATGATACCCCTGGAAAAACTGTCAGAGCCTCTCTTCACTGTGGGGAAAAAGTTTGCAGAGCTCACTGAGGCAATGGATGGGGCCTGCTGGGTTCAACTCAGGGGAACATGGAGCCTCACATCACCATATACTCTACTTCCAGCATCAACACTGATCACCTGCTTCATTCACTTTAGCTTATGACTACAGAAAGGCTGGAGACTCCATTTTCATTCTTCACGATCCTATTTTCTATGATGTTCATGTCTAAATAACTAGGCATGCTGAACTACCCTATGGGTACTTGAGAATTAATGTATTTATGAAAAATCACAAATACACAATTAAGATTTTTTAAGTTTTGTGTGTATATATATGTGTGTGTGTCTACGTGTGTGTATTTGTATAATGTGACAATTTAGTTTATTTTAGATCTGATGTGTATTTTTTTTCTTTACAGCCATTATTTAATAGCTTTATCTTATGGTTAAATCATATATATTTAAATTGTGAAATATGTACAAACATGTATAAGTACCATCTTGCAATAACTAAGAAAGTGAACATTGTTTCCCACCTCAAATATTACCCCATGCCCCTTTATCATTTTTTCTGTACATTAGTTTATATTTTCTAGAACTTGATGTGGATGAAGTCATATAACATATACCCTGGTTTTAAAAATCGGTCTTTATTGGCATTACCATTGAGATTTAACCTTATTGTTGCATGTATAGGTTATTTCTTTTTGCTGCTGTATAGTATTCCACTGAATATTCCACAATTTGTCCCTTTGTCTATGATGACGTTTGGGTTGCTTGGCTGCAACATGTCTTTGTGTAGACGTGTGCTTCCATTTTTCCTGTATAAGGACTTTGAATTACCGTATCTTGGTCACATGGTCGATGTAAAGAAATCGATGAACTGTTTTCCAAAGTTGTATGGCTTCACATCCCGAGCAGCAGGTTTTGAGAGTGTGGTGCTCCACACCCTCACCTGTGCTCCATGTGGCTGATAGCAGCAGATGTGTGAGTAGGTGGGCAGTGGGGTCTCCCTGTGGCTCTAACAGGCATTTCCTTGATGACTAGTGATGCTGACTGAACACCCAGGTATCTTCCTTGGTGACGTGCAGGCAAGGGTCAGTCCTTTTGTTAGGGTTGGTTGAAAGGCAGGCCAGCATTTCCTTTGAAAGTTTCAAAGAGGCTTTAACATAGGGCTACCATAAACACTATTAATTGAAGTTCTCTGGTTGTTTATCTGCTGAGGGCCCTACTCTGTGCTCATCACCCCCTCAGCTGTCATGGGAATTTCAGAGAAAACAGATGGAAACCCAAAATGTGCAGGGCTCTAAACACATAGTTTTGCCTGTGTGTTTTCTGTTCCTTAGCTTTGGGCTCTTGACATCTTCCTGTATGGGTGTGATAACTGTGGTCTGGAGTGACTGTTGGTGGTGACAGACTTCTAGCAAGTTTGGTTTGAGTGTGTGTGTGTGTGTGTGTGTGTGTGTGTGTGTGTGTGTGTGTGTGTAAGTGAATACTTATTAATCTTTGAACCACTGATGTCTAAATTCATGCCATTCTTGCCATTCCTTTGGTTTGCTTTAATTTTGTTTGTTTATTGAGTCTTGCTATGTAGCCCTTGCTGGTCTAGAACTCACTATATAGATCAAGCTGGCCTCAGATTTGTGATGAACCTCCTGCCTCTGCCTCCAGAGCACTGGGATTATGAGGGCCACTATGCCTGGTTTAAAGTTACATTATTCTTACTTATTTGCACTAAGCTCTACTTTGTGTTCACTTTAATGATTCAGAAAATTAAACCTGATGTTGATGATCATGCTGGATGCCGGGTGCCAGGTGCTGGATATTGTCGGGGGCAAGTAAACTTCCCTGTGACCAGAGGAAGGCCGGCTATGCAGATGCTTACTTCCCTGTAATCCAGAAGAAGGCCGGCTATGCAGATACTCACTTCCCTGTGACCAGAGGAAGGCCGGCTATGCAGATACTCACTTCCCTGTGATCCAGAGGAAGGCCAGCTATGCAGATACTCACTTCCCTGTGACCAGAGGAAGGCCGGCTATGCAGATACTCACTTCCCTGTGATCAGAGGAAGGCTGGCTATGCAGATACTCACTTCCCTGTGATCCAGAGGAAGGCCGGCTATGCAGATAAACACCTGCTCATCTATCTTTCATCTTGTTGCCCAGGTGACCTCATCCTTAACCTTCTGTAACTAGACTTGGGACTCAGATCAAATAAAAAACAGCTTAATCTTGAACTATGGAGGATACATTGTCATAGTACAGGCTGCCCCCAGATTTTCCTTTGTCCCCAGTCTGCAGAGAGACTCCTTGAGTGACAGGAACGTCCCCAGGTCTCTTTCCCAGAGTAATCAGGGCTGTGACTTCCTGGCTCTAGAGACTTTCTCCATTGCAGTTTTTCCAGCTCCCCGTGTGGTGGTAGATCTGAGGACTTCTTGTCCTCAGAGAGAATGGCAGGGCATCATGGTGCTCTAAAGAAAATAACCCTAATTCTCTCACAGGCTTACAGTAACATTACTTCATTCTTAGCAAGACTGAGCATGGTTTCCAAACATCATGGCACTAGAAAGCTCTTCTCCCCATTTGGCACATAACAAAGTAGTTGATTTGGAGTGGGGAAGGGGGTTAGACTTGGGTATGCTGGGGAAAAGATATAACAATGAACTTATGTAATGCATTAAATAAATCGAAGTTACCAAGTTTTCCCTCCCTCCTCCTCTCTCTTCCTGTTGGTTAAAGTGGATCTTACCCCCCATAGGCTGTGCACAAACCCGACTTTTCCACATCACATGTGGGCTGAAATGGGTTTTCACAAAATAACTAGGTTTTTGGCAGATTTTTATTTTTAACAAAGGAGCACTTAGAATTTAGAGGTCCCCTATGACCAATTAATTCAATGCAGTTTGTTCAGCAGACATGCAGCCACTACACAGAACTGTCCTCACCCTAGAGGAACTTCTGTATTGTTGAGGAAGCATATTTGGGGCACCGTGAAACCTAGACTGGAAGAGCCAGGAGGCTTCTCTTCCCCCTCATCCTGTGTTAGGGAAACTCGGGACCACAGAGAACTTTCCTGAGTTCCTGAGGTTTTATCAGAGTAGCACTGCTGACACTTCGTCACACACACACACACACACACACACACACACACACACACACACACACACACACACACACACCCCATCTTCTCTTGGGTAGGACACGAGCAAAGGCAGACAAAGCTAGGCTGTAGAACACATTTACATCTGCCTTTCCTCGGGAGTTTGCATGGTCTCTGGACCTTCCTCTGCTTTGCTTTGCTGTTCTGGAGGTGACGTCCTCATTGCTGGAGAGCTGCCTGTGAAGCTAGCCCCAAGCCGTGGCTTCCATTGTATCTTTGTGGGTGGAAAGGTTCCCTCCGTTGCAGAGCTTTATGCTTCAGCGTGCATGGTGGCCGTGGAGCTTTGCCCGGTGCAACACCGCTTTTTGGCAAAAGCAGTACTTTATCGGCCAGGATGGACAGATACTTCTGTGCTACAAATGAGTCTAGATTTATAACCTTAGAGCCCAAGGAATGAGATGGCAGCTCACTGGCCAAAGCCAGTCAGGCATAGAGGGAAAAATGAACGTGACCGCATGGGGCACCTGAGTCATTCTGGGAGGCGCTGTCACTCTCCTTAGCTGTACATATGTTGACACTGGAGCTCACACTTTGTCCACAGTCCCTAGATGCAGACCTGGATGTGAAGATTCCAGCAGCCCCACTTGTTAGCTGTACAAAGCATGGCTGCTGGAGTGTGGTATGTTTATTAGGGGTTAGTGCCTAGGAAAGGAAGGGGAGGAACAGGCCAAGGCCAGGAGAGAACAGTTTACCTGCATCCAATAGGGTCTTGGCCCCCTGAGCAATGTCTGGAGCCAGTGCTGCCTGGTGCTCAGCAGGAGGTGTCCCTCTCTATCAAGCCTCACTCTGTCAGCAGACTCGGGCTCTAAGAAGGGTTACTCTGCAGTGAGGCTCCAGCTGGAGCAGGCTCTGAAGGAGCTGACTTCCGGAAGCGGACTACCCCCACAGAAGCTTCCTAGAAGAGGACTCTGTGACTGAACCCCGCCAACCCTGGTCTTTCTCAGCTTCAATACTGTTACCACGTAGTGGTGGTTCAGAATGCTAGTCATTGATTCCCTGTCCCCCGCAAGCGGCATGCTTGTACAACCTCCCAACACCAATAGCGATGCTGTTGCTCTCACTGACACTCAGCTGAGTATCAGCTGTCATATGGGTGCAGTGCATGCCTCAGTCTACCTGCAAGGTCCTGCTCTACTTCCCCATGTGCATTTAGAGATCCCCTCCTCTCGGTGAGCTTCTCCTCCTAAGGAGGACTTGGAAGCTTAGTGGGGCTCACTGGAGACCCCTCACTGTAGTTACTCTTGGGTCTGTACTTGGTAATTACCATCTCCTTTAATATTCATTCTGGGTTCTGTTCATCCTTAGCTGCAGTGCTAGCCAAGGGAGGTGCAGAGCTGCATTCCTGTCACACCTGAACCCCCAGTCACCAGGCCCTTCTAAGACCAGGCACCCAGACTCACAATGAGTGAGTATACTAGGGACACCATGCAGGTGGCCTAGATGCCACCTGGGTTCCTCTTCATCCCACTGCCTGCTTCTCAGAGCCAGTGTTGAGGCAAGATGACACACCTATGCTCCCATTGGTTCTTAGACTAGGACTGCAGAGTACCCAGGAGGCAGCCATGCCATAATACAGTGGAACTCTCACTGTATCCCCTGGTCAAGATGTGTGCTCCTTTTCAGGGCAAAAAGTTCTCATCACGGAGGTCAGAATCTCTTATGAGTTTAGAGGACATTTCTCTTGGCTCCCCTTGACTTCCAGACCCGTGTATTCTCCCAGAGACACAGCATCCTACAGAGCTCCCTGATTCAGTGCTATACTATGTCTTAGGAGATGGTACCCCATCTTTGCATAGTGATATCCTGGCATTATAGACATCATTCCTGCGGGAGCAAACTGCTAACCCTCTAGGATAGAAGATATCAGATCATCAGCTTCACCAAGCAGGCCTCCTTGAGGAATAAATAATCTGTCTTGGCCACTGAGTATGCGTCTCTCTTGCTGACACATGTAGTTTATTGGCACCAGTAACTTCAAGAAGGGTATGTTCATGCTGTTCAGCCCATTTCTGCCACCATGGCCACCCTTGGGTGTATGCACTAGGTTAGACAATGGGCTGGCATTTTGTCTTCCTGGTTGCTCAGTGCCTTTTGTTTAGGGGGTGGGTAGTGATGACATATGGAGCCTTCTACTTTTTCCATTCTCCATGTACCCATGCACATGTCCACTTCTGTCCTCGTCTTGACTCCCTGTCTAAGTGGGCCAGCCACCTCTGCCCATGAGACCATGTATCATCTAACCTTCTGTGGGAAGTACAGCTTTGCTGTACTGAGGTCCCACTAAAGTGCCACTCACTGGACAACTTTCCCCTCATTGCTGGCTCTGAAAGCCAGATGATGTGTTTTCGGCTGGTGCTCACTTACCAAGATGGCCTGTCTGTAGACCAAACTTGGGCCTTTCTTTCTCTTTCTGTTGGTCATGTGGGATTCCTATGCTCAGCCATAAGTGTGAACCTTGAGAGGGAGCAGGCATAGCCATGATGGGCTTTATATTGTGGCAGAGGGCAGGAGAGCACTCCCAAAGAAGAAAATCTAAGCTTTGTCTAGTCTGTGGACTACGAACTGGGCTTGATTCTATTTTTGATTGGGATAAGGAAAAAAAAAATACACTCACTCTGAAATGGCTTTGTCTGACTTTAGTGGTGATATTCCCAAAGATGCCTCCTCATCAGGCATAGTGTATGTACAGTGAGGCCCTCCACCTGTGGGCTTATGATAATCTCCAGTCCCCCTCCAGGAGCCCCAACTCCAATGCTGGAGCACGGGGATTCATTCCCCTCAGTTCCTAGGACTAGGATTTGTGCTTTGCTTGTCTCCATCTTTCAACATGGCGGACAGAATTTGTAACAGAAAGAACCTTGGCCACAAAAAGCAACTCAGGAAACTGCTGTTTATCGGTGGATTTAGGTCAGACTCTAGGAATAGAGAGAAGCCTTGTCCTTAGGACTTAGGATATGTGCTGGATGAAAATGAGGAAGGATAGGCCCAAACTGCATGGCTTCTGGATAGACTGTGAGTCTGAACCTGGGGTTCCCATTTATCTGCGGGCCATGTTCCCCCACCTCTTTGAAATTGCTTACCTTAGTCTTCTCCTTTGTCAAACAGGATAACAATAATGGAAGCATAGCTCATGTCATGTTCCAAATGGCAATCACTACATGTTAGCTATTCATATGTCATGCAACTATTATATATGGTGGCAGTAGTATATCCCAAATGAGTTTTGTAGGTACTAAGTGTCTCAGGATTTCAGCAGGGAGCTGTGAGGAAGGGGCGTGGTAGAGCCAGGCTCTAGTGGCTTTCTTTAGTATTAATAGTGCATTCCCCTTTTAAAGCAGGCACCGAAAGAGATATGCTGTGGGTTGAAATGTTCATTAGAATTTTTCAGAACTTCAATCCTTATCTATACACACGTGCTTTCCACATCCACAACCTGTGGAAAGACACCTGCTGGTGTGGACAGTAACAAGACTGTTTTGTCTCCTCCATGCACATTCGGATCAAGCTCTGTCTTCTCCCTACATAGGTGTTTACTCAGTGTATGCAGAGTACAGTTTTCCTCCCAAATAACGCAATTAAGAGCAATGTCGTTACAATAGTCACTAGATGAACTTATAAAAGCTCTCCTAACAGATAGTTGGAGTAAATGCCGTGGTTGCTTATAACTAATGAATCACAACACTGAGAAATCTATGTGCTCCATCCTGAGCCTTCAGAGGAAATTAAATCCTACTTTATATAGTCTTATTCAAAGTACATGTTATTATGTCTTAATTTTTGCAAATTATTGATTCATGTGTTATGTGTAATGCCTTGTGAGATAGCTGTTTTAAGGACAGATCATTTACAGAGTCACTTGAAGACTCACCTGTCACCCTGGAGTTTAACTCAAATCTTCCCACAGTGTGGGTGGGAAGCCTGCCTAGAGGTGTGTTTCTTGTTTCTGACAGTCAGTTGGAAATAAGTCCCTTTTGAATCTCCGCAGCAGCCAATGCAATCGGCAATGCTTCTGCCCAGACTCTTAAGAGTTCCTGCTGGGTCCAGGGATATGGAAGGAACAGCTCTGCTGTAAAATGTCACTTCTGAATGGTGGTGGCTGAGGGTAAGTCTCCCTCAACAGGTGCAGGCTTGGGTCTCTGGTGGCACCTGCATTTTTGGAACACAGCTGTACTTTAACTTAGCAAGCGTCTGTTGTTTTGTATGGCTGCCTCCAAGATATTTGGGTACAAGCAGCAGTTAGGAGAAACTGTCAAAAGTTGTCTTGGAAGGGAAAACAGGCTCCTTTTGCTGTGTTCTGGGCTATGACTGGAAAGCTAGGTAAGGCTTTGCTCTGTGATTTAGCACACACTCAGGTTTCCCATTGTACCCTGCGGCTGTAATGCCAATTACACTGATTAATGAATTGACCACAACTGTTTATGGATTTCCCACCCATGTCTGATTAGTGCACAGAGTTATGTGCCCTTGACTATGAAGAACTTATAATCCAATTGAAGGACGAGATTGTTTTCAGATGCAGGTAAGAGAATATCAATTCCTGGTGATTTGTATAGACTGTCTGTCATGAGAGTATTGTGAGCTGAGGTCCTGGGAGAGGGTCGGCGGCCAGCTCTGCTGCGTTAATAGAAACCCTAGGCCTGGACAGTACCTGCATTTCTTAGGCAAGGCAGGCTTTCAGGGCGCAGTGCATGGAGTCAAGGGTGAAGATGCTGGCCTCTTGTAGGTGACACGGAAATTGATGGCCAAGTGCGCTATAGGATACAGCGTAGATCTGAAAGGACAGGCGGCAGTTTTGACCTCTGTCTCCCTTTAGAAAACTTAGAGGATGCTCAGCAAACTTGTGAGCCTGCTGTGTGCTGTGAAGTGATGGCAAGGCGACCTCCCTGCTGTTATGGAGGTCACACAAGCAACACACACACTCTCAGGAGCCAGGCCACAACTCTCGGGGAAGATCAAAGAAGAAATAAATCCAGGTAGAGCCTTCCATGCAAATCAGCTGCAGGATGGTCCCATCAGGTTCCCTTCTGAGCATTACTGCATAGCTGGAGATGTTCTGTGGTTGTTTTATTGTGGAGTCTCTATGGCCTTCACACGGGCAGAGAAAACTTTGTTAAGAGCTCTGACCCCTTTCAGACCAGATTGGAATCGGTCTTCAGAGGAAGCAGACTCCCTGTAAAAAGGGTGTGGGGAGGAAGTGGGGGGGGAGCTGGGAGGGACAGCAGAGGAAGATCAGAGGTAGGGCTTGTTCTCTGTAGGTTGGAAAGATGGCAAGCAGGCCAGTGTGTGAAGGTGGCTGTCGAGGCTGGTGGCTGAATTCAGGATTTCTTGGTGGCAAGCTCTTCAGGCAGTTAGTTGCACAGTGTCTATGCAAGGCCCTGTTAACATAGTTACTGTTGACAGCTATGAGGACCACTGTGTCTTGCTGAAATAGGTCATGGAAGCTTGGTCACAGTGTCTGGGATTTGCATTGTTCTTTGCAGTTTAGTTAAAGAGCATTTATGCATCAGGAAGGAGCAATGAAGCAGGATGTCAAGATAGGTGTGTAATTGCCAGCACTCCTGACAGCAGTCGATTATGACTTCTCCTTCCTGTGGGAATGTTTGGGCATTTCCATAGCAGAGAGCTAAAAACATAGCAAGGCTCACAGCAGTGTGAGTGGACCTAGCACCATGGAACCGCACATTTTAAAAAGTGGTCATGGTTCTATGGGGGCGTTTTAAAGCATTTTTAAAAGATGGTTAAATGGTAAATTCCATGTTATGTGTATCTTACCTATAGAGCAACAATATCCAGTTGACCAGCACCAGGGCCTGCTGCGTTCCTGAGAGGGAGGTTCCAGGTACAGTGGTGACCCAGACCCCTCCCTTTGCCTTGAGGCAATCTCAGAGCAAGCTCAGTCTCCATATGCAGACTCAGCACTCCCTGAATATCTGCGCTTTCAACCTTCATCAGCCTCGATTGTACAGCTCTCATCCCTGGCACCATCACTCACATTGTAAACTTTCGATGAGATGATGGCTATAACCAGGCATAATATAACCCCCAGCATCCCAGTTCCCACTGGACTGCTTTCCACTGCCTCAGTGGGATCCTGCTTTACCCTCCTGAGTTCTGGTTTATAGGAGTGAGAGACCATGTTTGATCCTCCTAACTTAGCTTTAAAACTTGCACCCCCCAAATACCAAGGCTGGGGAGGACAGAGGCCATGCCCATGAAGACCTAGGCTTGGTTATAGGCTGTAAGGCGGGCGGCTCCAGGTTCAGGAACTTCATCCTAAGCAGGTCCTGTCTAGGCAAATCACAGCCTCCCCAAATACCTGAAGCCAAAAGCTGAGGAGGACAGAGGCCATGCCCATGAAGACCTAGGCTGGGCTTCAGGCCCCTCCAGTGTGTTCTTGTGTAACTGAGAACTCTGAGATCTGGCAGGAGAACTGTCTGTCACCTACATGGTGCCTGGTAACCAGGCATAATATAACCCCCAGCATCCCAGTTCCCACTGGACTGCTTTCCACTGCCTCAGTGGGATCCAGATTAATGAGGTTTCCTTACACCCAATCCAGCAGAGAGAGACCCAATTTCATGCATAATTCGTCATGACTGCTCAGAGCATTTTAATTGTTTGCTATTGTGTCAAAATATTGTCCTCTTGACAGTTGGGACAATATAAATGGAAAGCAAGAGGAAGTAGAAAATTGAGTAAATCCACAAGAAAATAAGAATGCCTTTGAAATACCTAAAAGGCTGACTCCCTAGCATCAGAAAGATACTTGCTCTCTGGCACTTTCGGGCATGGTATTTGGGGAGGCTGTGATTTGCCTAGACAGGACCTGCTTAGGATGAAGTTCCTGAACCTGGAGCCGCCTTACAGCGAGCTGGGTCCTGCCTGTCTATGCTTCCTTACTGAGCAGATGCCTCACCTGCTCACTCCAGAGACTTCTGATTGTGATGCACCCCCACTGATTTCTGCACATACTCCCCCTGTCCTTTAACTCATTGCCCTAGTTCAGAAAAGCCTCATTAAAATGTTGGGTTTGCCCCAGCATCCAGTCCTCACTACTGACATGTAATAATCTTGCCCCAAGGAGCTTTTGAACACACAGACACCCTGGAGGCCTTAGATTCTCCCTGTGTGCACACCTAGTTAGTTAAACAAGAAAACGCCCAAACCCATTATGTACCCACATCAGTCAGTCAAGGAGGGGCTGGCAGTCAGGACAGGTGGTACAGAAGATTATAGAATTGTCACCTGAGTTCTGTCCATGACATCCATTCAGGCCAGCAGCAGTACAGTATTTAGGGGATAGTCCAACCCAAGAGTTTTAGTCTTGGCTCAATTGTATTATGTATTTTTTTAAAGATGTATGACCTCTGGAAAAGTCATGAGTCTTCCTTGAAAAGACTACTAAGTCACAAAGTACAGTGAATGGAGAGATCACCTAAGCTGCGCCACAGCTGATCAGGTGTTAGTGACTGCCTGCAGGTGGAGGGATCACCTAAGCTGCTCCACAGCTGACCAGGTGTTAGTGACTGCCTGCAGGTGGAGGGATCACCTAAGCTGCTCCACAGCTGATCAGGTGTTAGTGACTGCCTGCAGGTGGAGGGGTCACCTAAGCTGCTCCACAGCTGACCAGGTGTTAGTGACTGCCTGCAGGTGGAGGGATCACCTAAGCTGCTCCACAGCTGATCAGGTGTTAGTGACTGCCTGTGGTGAGTGGATTCCTACAGGAGGCATTGGGAGTGTAACAGTGCTCTAGCTGATGGTTCTGATGGGGAATAACAAGGCCATCTGTCTAGGTTAAATGCATAACCAAAGCCAAATACTGGTCTGAGGTCACATTATTAAAGGGTGTGAAAATCCTCACTTCACATCCAACCAGAACTCAGGGTTAGTGAGCTTTCTCATGTGATTTAGGAGTAAGCGATGATGTCTAACAAGAAGTCATGGCTTGGGGGTCTGGGGGGGCTCAGTGTGCAAGCATAAGCACATGAGTCAGATCCCCAGCACCCACGTAAAATGTCAGGTGCAGTGGTGCACACTTACAGTTCCTATACCAGGCTTGCTGGTCAGCCAGCCTAGCTAAATTGGTGAGCTCCAGGGTTACCGAAAGACCCTGTCTGAAAAGATACAGAGCTATCCAGGTTGAGGCCTGGTGTCAACCCTTGGTCTTTACACATGGATACACACATGTACACACACGCATACAAAGAAATCAAGGTTTTAGCATATTGTATAAAACTGGGGGGGGGAACCCTCAAAATGGTAAAAAGAAAGATGATACAATGTGACCCCCACCCCCCAGACAATAAAAGACAGAGGACAAAGGAGCACCAGGTGAGATGTAAGACTGGCTATAGTCTGATGCCAGTTGACAACAGTGGGAAAAATTCCTACCAAAGGGAAAAGCAGCAGATGTCCCCAGTGAGACTCTGCCATGCATCCCATGCCAGAAATAGACATAGAGGCAGATCCTGTGCTCTGACGCAGACCTATGAGAGACCCCATTAAATTCAGGACACACAGTGTTGGTGGTCAACAAAGGGGACTTCCAGCAAGAGAGTGACATCCACAGTAAGGCCTAATGGACCAGATTACCAGCTATGTGAGGGACAGAGGAGAACAAGGCTCACTTTAGTAGCCCATGGCAGATCAGGGTGACAGAGACTCCAACAAGCAGGTGCATGATCTACTAAAGTCTGCAGCATGAATCTTAGAGAGTCTTAGTAATAAAATCAAACCTGAGCCAGGTATTGGGGTGAACTGGAAGATCAGAGAACCAGAACAAGCCACAGCCACCTCACCTTGCCGGATCCTCAGCTGGTCTTGTTTCCTCAGACTGGAGACCTCTGAGTCCTCATCCAGAATGAATCTTAGCTGAACTGCTGCTCGAAAGCCTGAAAGCTTAACCAGCCAAATGCTTAACCAGGCCAAA
Source organism: Peromyscus maniculatus bairdii (assembly GCF_049852395.1). Lineage (NCBI taxonomy): Eukaryota > Metazoa > Chordata > Mammalia > Rodentia > Cricetidae > Peromyscus > Peromyscus maniculatus. Next base: position 10,925,079 of record NC_134855.1, on the reverse strand, counting down.
TGCTTCTAGTTTCTGATCCTCATGCCTTATATATCTTTTTGCTTTCTGCCTCACTCCTTGGGATTAAAGGCTGCTTTCTGAGATTAAAGGCGTGAGTCACCATGCTTGGCTATATCCTTGAACACATGGATTTCTGCCTCTGGAATGCTAGGATTAAAGGCGTGTGCTGCCACTGCCTATCCTAAGTATCGAGTGGCTTTTCTGTTCTTTGACCCCAGATAAGTTTATTAGGGTACACAATATTTTGGGGAACACAATACCACCACAAAAGTCTCCTTGCCCCCATCATTAGTGAGCTGCCACCCTGCAAAGATGCCATCCCTATGGGTCAGAAGAAGCTTCTCCAGCCCCTCTGCAGACCCATTTTCTTCTCTGCTCCTACTAGCTCATTATCCCACGTTCTGTCAGATGACAAAGTTCTGTTTAAAAGAGATACCTCTTTTCCACTGCTATAACCCCCAGAACCTAGAACATGCCTTCCAAAACACTGCTGGCTTAAGAAACACCTGCAGGGTTCCTGCTCTATGCCAGCTGTTGTGGGAACTCTTGAATGCAATGGCAATCCAAGCACAGACCCCTGCTCCAGACCTTCTAGTAGAGTGAGCACATAATCAGTAAGTAGCATGCTGGGAGGAGGGGAGTGCCTCAGGGAGAGGAGAGCTGGCAGAAAGGGCCCTGAGGCCTGGGCCAGGGAAAATGCCTTGAGGTGGTGATGGAGGAGCAGATGGGGTGCTAGCCATGTAGCCCTCTGGGAGAAGGTGTTTCAGACAGGCATGCCAAGGACAAGAGGTATTAATAAGGTAGGCTGGGGCCTTGCATGCCAAGCTTGGACTTTGTCTTGAGACTGTAGGCCTGACATTGGCCCCGCTCTGACACTGACTTGTCCGCATCAGCTGAGCAGGAGGAATTTGGGCTGAAATGACCTTGAGCCACTACTGATCCCAGGCAGCTCTGCTGCGGCATGATGCAAACAAGAGTTCTTGTTTTATACATTGTTTCTGAGGTGAACAATGTGTGCTAATCTCAATTATTAAAAAGTCCATTTGGAACATTTATTAGCACAAATGAATTCAATTATTTCAAATATAGAAGCAAAATATTGTACGAGATGAAAATATATGATATAATTAGACTATTAATGAAGACATTCACATACCTCTGCATGATTGAAAATGAAAGCTTAACAGTCTTGAAAGGATGGTGCTAAATATTTACTTATCTGTCTGAGGTTCACATTTTTAGATGCTAAAAATATTCATAGTTAATGACGGGGGCGGGGGAGGTTTAATGCAGTAATAAACTATTTCATATTTGTCTCACACCAAGTTAAAGCCACTTCTGTAAAGTCTCCTGGGCAGTCTTTGAAATAAGAACTACTGCTGGAATAAGAGGGGCTTTGCCCACGCAGTCACCATACCTCTTCCGAGAGGAGCATGTGTAGAATGGCTGAACATGATGGGGAAGTTTGCCTGGAAGGTGGGCTGCTATCTGTGCAGAAAGATTTCTGGAGATGCCATGAGGAGACTGAGTGAGTTGCATCAAAGTCATGGGGCCACGAGGCAAGGAAGGAAATGGACATGGGCCTTTCTTTCTGGGAAGGGCTTGGCCTGGCTGACTTCTTCCTTTTCTGCCTCTGTCAAGTGGTGGTGAGTGGAACTTGCATCATAGGGTTGTAAAATCCGAAGTGAGAGTGCAGAGTGACAAGCCTGTCTGTAGTCCTGCAGCAAGGTCTCCCGGGAACTTAGCTCAAGCCCCTGATCACTGCACCACTCCCATGAGACTGCATAGTCACAAAGCCATCAGGGGATTAGTGTGCGGATTAAAGTAGAGACAGAGGGCTGGGGGATGGCTCAGCAAACGAAGAGCTTGACTTGCAGGCATGAGAACCTCCGTTCAATCCCCAGAGCCCATGTAAGGCCAGACATGGTCGTGCACATCTGTAACTCCCATGCTCCTTTGGCAAGATGGGAGATAGAGGCATTCTCAGAAGCATGCAGGCCAGCCAGCCAAGCTCATGAAATGGAAAACCAGAGACCCAGTCTCAGGGTAAAAGGCAAGGACTGACCCTTGAGGTCCCCTGACCTTCACATGTGCGCCATGGCACATGTGGGCCTACACTCACATGAGCACACAAATCATACACACATACACAGGTTGAAAGTAGAAAAACATCCGCTTAGTGCAGTAATTAGCAAGCAAGCCAATGCTCACTGGCCATGCTCCTTCAATATAGCTTCGTGCCTGGCCACATCCATTGATTTCTTAAATCCAAAGAGACTGCTCAGAGGTCAGTTATCACCACAGAGGTCATGTGATCAGCAAAGCTAAAAGTATTTGCTCTCTGGACCTTTAAGAAAAGGTCTGTTGGTCCTTAACTTAGAGGAATAGTTCTGGTCCTGTGTCCTGAGTTCAAGTCCACATCCCCTCTCTTCCAGGTTACATAATGGTGTAGCACTGATTGTGACATCCTTGGGAGAGCAAGGGATGACTCACTTACTGAGTCCTTCATCACAAGCTATCTTATTTACTAGTGATTCCCAGTCTGGGCTGGCCCAGCTGCAGCTGTCCCTCTGGACTTGCCACTCACCTGTGTACCTTAGCTCGTTCCCCTGTGGCCTCAGCTCCCTTCCTGCTCAGTGTGGCTTCACCGCTCTCATGAGCAGAAGAGCTTGGTGTTCTGGGGTTTACGGGAGCGCAGAAGCAAAAGCTGCTGAGCCATCCTGGTGCTCAGGTCTGGAACTGGTAGTCGGTGCCACCACACTTTATTACTGAGAGCATCACAAGACCATGGCAGACCCAGGGGAAGGAGGTGACTCCAGAGCATACATCCTACTGGGATCCATCAGTTGGTAGACTGCCACACATGGAAGAGTACACAGAGTCTGCAAGATGTGGTGTTTGCTATTTGTGTAGATACTCTGCATTTGGGAGTGGGCCTTTCCCCGGGTGATTTCCTCCTGATTGGAATCCTCTTTCTCTAACACTCCAAAATAGCGCGAGAAGAAAATGGGGTCACTTGTTAAATTTGGTTGGAAATCTGAGGCCTGGCTTTTCTTAGAAAGTGTGCCAGTCCCTTAGCTGGCACTGTGCCCTTCTTTCCACATCTCTTGCTGTCTTCAGCAGCAGTGTTGTGACTTGGGGCCTGCAGAGCTGGCCGTAAGGTGCCGTTTTTCCTCATGTTGCCTTCTTCCTTCTTCACGTCCTGCTTTGCCCTGTCTTGTATTAGTGTGGTAAATCATCCTCCTACCGTTGTGTGTGCAAATGAGCCTCAGTGTGTAGGAGAACGCGCGCGCGCGCGCACACACACACACACACACACACACACACACACACACACACACACACGCGCGCGCACACACACACACACACAAACCATAAATCCTGAGCCCTTCTGATGCTCAGTAAACTCTCTCTAATGAGCATCTCCCTCTCCTGGGAATGCGGTGGCACCAGTTAGGATTAGTGCTCACAAATGGCTGCGTTTTAAAATAAACCCAGAGAGAGGGATCAGATCATCTGTGCATCACGTGTGTTTGACTTCTTCACTATCAGAAGTTGTATTTAGTTCCATTTTGGCACAGGGGCCCAGATTGCAGCTGTCCAAATGGCTTGTGCCTGTTTTGAAGGAGAACATCTTTAGCCATCACTCAGGGCAAGCATCAGAGAATGAGAGTGATTGTAATTTAGCCAAGACAAATAATGGTTTCCCTGAAAACTTACAACAGTGCTGTGAATGAGCAAGTGTTTATACAAGGTGTGAGTTAAGTTTCATGCAGTCACAAATGTGAGTCCCAGCCAGCAGCCTTTATATTTTGGGTAACAATTTTGGTGGCATTCTTTGTTGCAATTAGGAGCCCTGCTGCTTGGAGACACCATACCCTCATCCAGATTGAGTTGGGATAAAGAAAGTTATGCTGATTTCTCGTTTTAAAAAAATGGTTCTAATCTTTGCTTTCAAAATGTGCAAATTCTGTCAGAAACTGTGGGTGACTGAAACTCTTCCCCGGGTTTCATTCTCTAATCGGCTCCATTGAACCATCTCTTGCACTAGCGAGGACTTAGCGCTGGCTGCCTGCTGCCAGCATTGTGAGAAGGCACTCAGCTACCACCACGCTGGGCAGCAGCGAAGTGGTTAAAGTGCCTTTTTAAAATGGGACTGAGCAGGCAAGTGCCTTCCAGTCCCTTTTCCTCCGAGAAGCAGTTAAAAATGCATTTGAGGACGTTTTCATGAGAACTCAGCTCACACGTGATTGACTGCCTGTGCTTACTTTTAAGAACTAATTGGAAAGCGTCCCTGCGCCTGGCAGGTTCCTCCCACCAAGTGAAGAGTGATATGATCTTCCGTGCCCCTTTCCTTTTTGCCCTGAGGTACCATTTGTTTCACAAAAGACAAAGGGCAGGCACATGAAATGGCTCGCTGCGGTGGTGTGCGGGTACTTGCCAGTCTCCTTTCAGCCTCTCTCAGCAACGGAGTCTCTTAATCAGGAAGCCTTCTGCTGATTGTAGGAGTCCACCGTTTGGGGTCAAAATCAGGTGTGCTCTCAATGAGAGGAGCAGTTTTGCCTGCCCTAGCATTTGATAGCTAATGAACTGGGTAGCTGACTTCTTTCCAGAGCAGCACCGTGCTTAGAGCTGGTGCTCTGGCCAACCAGCCTTCATTTTCTCCTCTCTACCCCCCCTCCCTTCCTAGGAGCCGCTTGCACAGTGTGAACAGTGTTCTTGTTAGGGATGTGTTTGCACTTCTGAAAACCCACAGGCCAGAAGTCAGTTAAAGAAACGGTTCGTGTTTGAGGCTGTAGTTCTTAATAATTTGGACAGTTATATTATGTTTTTTTTTTTTTTGTTTTGTTTTTCAAGACAGGGTTTCTCTGTGTAGCTTTGTGCCTTTCCTGGAGCTCACTTGGTAGCCCAGGCTGGCCTCGAACTCACAGAGATCCGCCTGGCTCTGCCTCCCGAGTGCTGGGATTAAAGGCGTGCGCCACCACTGCCCGGCTTATTATGTTTTAAATAAAAGCAAAATGATAATTTTGACAAAGTACATTCTCTCTTAGAAACAAAGAGAGCCTGTAGATTCCTAAAGGTGGATTCCATCCTTCTGTTCCATCCATCCATCTCTCATACCAGGTTCTACTCTAGTTGTAGGAAGAGCCCATTCTAGGAAAGGAATATTCCAGAAAGGGTGGCTTTGCATCTGAGCAGATATCCCCATAGGGGTAGTCCTTGAGCCTTCCAGTTCAAAGCAGAGAAGTTCTTCATTGAAGAGTCCCCTTCATTCTTCATCCAGCAGGTGCTTCACTGAGTACCAGTCATGTTCCAGGCTCTGTGCAAAGGTGACAGCAGATACAATGTGACCAGGATCCTCTATGTTGTCTGCCTTCAGTGGGAACACTCAGATTCTCTTAAAGAAGGGCTTTTAATGTTCCGTGGCAAGTTAGTAATGGAGCTTAGTTGAATAAATATGATGGTATTTTTCATGTATTTCTAATATAGAAAGGAAGATGCCCGAGTATGACTTAAATGATCAGATCTGCTTAAAATGAAGTCACAGATTTCACAGGTACCCTTGGCTCCTGTGTGTTTTAATGCATTTGTTGGTCTGGTGTTGTTTTTTAAAATGAGACAAAGAGGAGGGTGTCAGATCCTGTATTAGTTCTAGATTGGGTGTCCCGCGCTTCCAGCCCTGTGTATCAGGAGAGCCAGACAATGCCCACAGAGTGCCTGAGCCCCAAGGGTGGCTGAGGAAAAGTAAACAGGCAAGGATGAAATTAATCCCCCAACCCCATCTCTGTGCTACAAGCTTGTGCCCCAAAGCGTCACCAGACAACTGTGCTCCGCTGTTCCATGCATGTGAGGTCTGGCTGGCAATTCTGTACCCTGTGTTACAAGGGCTCTCTGTGTGCCTTTCTGTAGTAAAGAGGAAGGACAAGGGCTGGAGAGCTGATCTAGGTGCCAAGAAAACTCCTATCCTAAATGCTCTTCATATTCAGAATGCGCATTTCTGAACAGTGGCCTCCGAGATGGCTGCCTGCGTCTGTGCTTGTCGGAAGAGTAAAGTGTGTCTCGTTATGCTCAGACCTGTACAGAATGGCACAGTCTTCTGTCTAAGGAAAGTCACCTCTTCATTACCCAGGCCTAAGGCAATCACCTTACTTACTTTGTAAAACCTTCTTAAAGGCAAACGTGGAATGTACACAGAAGCAGACAGATACTGTAATGGACTTGTGCACCCCAGCTGCCAGCAACCTCTTCTGTGATTTGAAGCAGATCTAAGACATCATGGTCATTAATCCCTAAGTATTTTGCCATGGAGCCCATGGATGCAAAGATATGTAATGTGCAAAAACTCTTGTTTGTTTGTTTGTTCATTTTTTTTTTAAGCCCTGGCTGTCCTGGAACTCACTCTGTACACCAGGATGGCCTCGAACTCAGAGTGCTAGGATTAGAAGTGTGTGCCACCATCACCCGGCCCAGGTGAAAGCCTCTTAAAGAAGCATAACCATAATGCAATAATTCTGCTGGAAATCAGAATTATAACAATCCCACAAAAACTGCCTGTCAGTCTCAAATTTCCAATTGTCTCCTAGGTGTCATCAGTGGTTTTTTAATAGTTTGAATCGAATCCAAATATAATCCACATCTGTGATTAGCTTGTAGTTTTCTATATCTGTCCTCAATCCCTGCCCCCTTCTCTTTCTGTGAAATTTTGTTGTCTAAGAACCAACTTGTTTTCTATTGTCTGGATTTTGCCAGCTCTGTCCCCATGGTGCCATTGGCTAGATGCAGACCTTCCTCTGGAGACGCAGTGATATGCTTGTATGTTTTCTCAGGGTCATTTCCAATGGCATTATGCCCTGTGAGGAAGCACAAGATTACTGGCTATTTGACTTTTTGCTGGTGGCAGTAGCTGGGGCTGGATGCAGTAAGTGGTATAGTGACACTATGGCCCAGATCCTGTGAAGGGACGCTTCCCCTTGTCAGCTGTGTGGGCACCCCAGAGGTGTCACCCACACAGGACAGCAGAACAGATGCTTGATGCTGCTTTTTGGGTCCCAGTTTTCAAAGTAGAGTTGATTCTCTAGTACCTTTCCCTCTGGTGTGTTATAAAGGTGATTCTTACCTGGGTGGAAACAAGGATGTCTGTGGGGAGCTGTGTTCACTGCCTTTCAAAACCCCATGAAGAGATGGACTGGTATATAACTCTCAGGCCAATATCTGACATCTGGGACCAGCAGCTAATAAGAGTGGCCCAAATGTTCTGAGAGCTGGTGGGGACCACGGCTGGGTGGTCAGTCTGACCACTTTTACCCTTGTTTTCAAGAAGCCCTGCTTGGCTAAGCATCCAGACTGGCTTCCATGTCCAGAGGAAGAAAGTGGGCCCAGAAAGGTGGTCTGAGGCCACATCATAGTGGCACATAGCAGCTGGCACCTAAGTACTGTGGCTTGAAGGACGGTGCCATTGGCAGTAAGACGGTGTGATCCTGTTGCACTTGGACCCAGAGCTGCCTCTCCACACTTGACCTGACTGGCTGTCCTGGATGGCCCTGAGATGGTCAGGGAATTTGTCCCATGGAGAATGTCCCAGGAGAAGCAATTCTTGAACAAGGGTTAACCTTGGAGCCTGGGATGACCAGCAGTGAAGGTTAACCTTGCTTGGAGCCTGCCTGGGGTGACCAGCAGTGAAGGTTGACCTTAGAGCCTGGGATGACCAGCAGTAAAGCTTAACCTTGCTTGGAGCCTGGGGTGACTAGCAGTGAAGGGTTAACCTTGGAGCCTGGGATGACCAACAGTGAAGGTTAACCTTGGAGCCTGGGATGACTAGCAGTGAAGGGTTAACCTTGGAGTCTGGGATGACCAACAGTGAAGGGTTAACATTGCTTGGAGCCTGGGATGACCAGCAGTGAAGGGTTAACCTTGGGGCCTGGCAAGGCAGGGCCAAACCTTGAATGGCAGGGCCAAAATAAATAAATAAATAAACAAACATACAATCTGGTCAAGTTCATCCTTGGAACTGACATCAAAGTGGTACAGCTGTGACTAGCCGCCCAATTAGTGCTTCTCCTGTTTAAATGGGCTCCTGTGCGCTGAGCCTTGCAAGGCTGTTTTGCTCGGGCTTGGGAGAGCAGAAAGGAGGAAGGCCCCTCTCCTAATTGCAGTGTTCTTAAGGCATAATGATGTGGTTTTGGGGCTTTCCTGATTAGATAATGGAACTGTAGGTTAGAGATGGAGCTAGTGAGGTTCATTGCTGTGTTAGCTTGTTACTGGGTCGGGTTCTTGTGGTAGCTCTTTCCATAATCACTACAAACAGTTGATATTTACAGATTTTTTTTTTAAAGCAAATAATGAAACAAATTGGTCAAAAGTTTAGTTTCTCAAGAAAGCACAGAGGTTTGGAGACATTTCTTTGCTAACTTCGCTGAGTCACCTGTCTTGCTAGCAGGCTTGGGGTTTGGAAACTAATATTGGTTCTTCACATCTGGTTACGGGATTAGTGCTCAGGAGCCTGGGAGTTAACCACAACTCAGAATGAGATAACCTAATGTCCTAGAGGCCAGGCTCCCCACTTCTTGGCCCTCACTCTTCAGAGCACACCTTACAGTCAGATGGTGAAGATAGGGAGCGAACAACACAGCCTAACGTTGTGGCGTTTAGAGCCAGTGTGTGCTTAGGTCCCTGGATGCAGTGAAGCAAAGCCCGTTCATTCCAGGTCACCTGACTTGGGTATTTGCCTCCCTGTCCCCCCTTTTTTCTTAGGAGGAGTTGAATGAGTAGAATTTTCTCCTTGTGGTGAGTGAGCATTTGAAGACCAGGGCTGTGTTCTGATTGGCTTTGCTCACCCAGCCCCTCGACACATTGTGTTCTGATTGGCTTTGCTCACCCAGCCCCTCGACACATTGTGTCCTGATTGGCTTTGCTCACCTAGCCCCTCGACACATTGTGTCCTGATTGGCTTTGCTCACCCAGCCCCTCGACACATTGTGCACTGCTGCACCCCATCCCACCCTTTGGTGTAAAGCAAGGAAGCTGAAAGCCAGGGAGCTGACATTTCCCCAGACTTCATGAAACTTGTTTATTTAGCATTGGGAAGTTCATCATACTGTAGCACAAGTCTCCTTTCCGTCACTTCTTGACCAGGTTTGTGAGGACAACAGTACCACTCCTGGCTTCTTCTTCCCACCAGTGAATGTGGTGATGAGCTGTGGGGTGGATCAGTAGGAAGAGTGGGGCTGGGCAGATGGCTCAGCTGGGAAGATCCTCAGCACCCATGCAAAAAACAGGCATGGAAGCTGGGTTGGGGAAGCTGGCCGGCCAGCCTTCCTGAAATGATGAGTCCCAGACTCAGTGAGAGACACTGTCTCAAGAAATCAAGTGGAGAGCAATCAACAAAGACACTCTTGGGCCTCTGTCCTCCAAATGCACCTCCTACGCACGCACACGTGCAAACACACACACACACACACACACACACACACACATACACACGAACATGTACATACTCCACACATGTGCATGCTCCCACATGTTCTAGTCACAGAGAGCTAACTGTCAAAAGTAAGTCGGGCCACTCCTATAGCGAAATACAATAGTGACCTCACTTTCCATATGGAGAGACAGAGTGGGTGATTTTAGTATGCATTCTTCCTAAAGAATCTGAAATACTCCCTGGTTCAAACATGTCCTGCCTGAAGCCTGCATGTTTGTGAGGGAACAGATCCAGCTAGCACAGTGGATCTCAACCTTCTGAGGCTGTGACCCTTTAATACATACAGTTCCCCCTGCTGTGGTGACCCCCAGCCATAAAATTATTTTCTTTGCTACTTCATAACTGTAATTTTGCTACTGTTATGAATCAAAATGTAAATATCTGATATGCAGGATATCTGATATGCAACCCCTGTGAAAGCGTCATTCGACCCCCAAAGAGGTCATGAGCCCCACAATTTGAGAACCACTGAACTAGCTAGCCAGCCGGCGCCTGTTTTTGAATTAGGGTATTTGGGAGGCAAATAAAAGACATCGGTGTCAATTTGCTGCCCATGTTAAGTGACAGAGGAGTTGAATAAACTTTCTTCTGGCTTTGTTGTCTATGTGGGATGTGGCTCAGTCACCTGATTCTGACCCTGGTGTAAATCTTTGAAGCTTTTGAAGTGCCCTTTTGGAGAACCAAAAGTACACCGAGCAGCCAAGTTCCCCTCTTAATTCTGGGAAAAGGGGCTTAAATTGAGACATGACCAAGTAAATGTGCCTCCTCTACACCAGCCCTCAGTGCAGCCTTACCTTTGGGAGGCCCAGGGCGCTCCCTGTCTCCGCTGAGCTCTCAGCCTAATTGCCCTCCTGTCCCCTGCAGCCTGCCTGCTGGCCTCCTCGGCTCAGCTTCCTCTTCCTCATCCACATCAGTCAGAGCACCAAGTCCTCCTCATGTCCCTGGTGACTAACATCCATCCAGATGCTTCTCATTACACTCTAACCACCCAGACCCTCCATCCAGCCCACCCTCCCCTAACTTGCCCCAGCCACCAGCGTTTGGTCTGCTCCTGGAGCTCTCTGCCTGTTCTTGGTTGGCCCAGGTGCTGTGTGGCCTTCTGCAGGCGTGCTGTGCCCTCCATTTCCACGTGACAAGTGCTGCCCCACCTCACCCCCTCTATCATTCAACCTTAGGCAGACGTAGAAGTAGACTAGAGCCCACAGGGACAGCGCCCGGGGTCCCAGATTAGCACCGTTTGGCCATGTTTTTTCCCAGCCCTTTGTTTCTTTCTAGTTGTTTCTTTCTGCTTTTTTGTTGATGGTGCCGTAGTATTATAAAGCAAATCCCCGATGTCTTGTTGCCTCACTTCTGAATACTTGCTTCTACAAAACAAGAATGCTTGCTTTTGTGACTTATTCCCATTAGCTCGGTTGACAGACATAAGGATAACTCCCTAGCTTGTCTCCCCAGTCCTGCTCACATTTGACTCTCCTGGAAATGAATACCTTTGCTTGGGGTCTGTGGTCCAGACAGACTCCACGGAGATGTTTTGGTGGCTGTGGTCTCTGATTGGCTCCTCCCTCCCAGTTTCTCCAGCTGGGCTTCTCTGATTCTTGGCTCTATTTTTTTTTTTATTTTTTTTATTTTTCTGTTTCCTCTTCCTGATTTCCCTTACTGTCCTTGGGTCTTAGCTCTTGTTGCCTGTGCACCTGTCCAGCCATCTCACCTCTGAGGACTTCTGCTCTATGCCCTTGGTTTTGGTTTTTGGTTGGTTGGTTGGTTTTGGTTTTGGTTTGTTTAATGCATTGGTTAGTTGTTCCTTAATTTTTTTTTTTTTTTTTTTTTTTAGCCCAGTCTGAAGTCATTGGTTCCAGTTTTTATTGGCCAGTATATCCTGGCGTAGACCACTGTCCTGCTTGATTTTTATCTTGTTGTATTGGGTGAAGTAGAATCAGGATTCAGCCTTGTCCTTGTGTGGGGGCTCAACCTCTAGCATGTCCCCTGGGGCAGCCTTCCCAGACACTGAAGTGTCCAGGCACTGGTCTGACTCCATGGCTATTGGGCCATCAGAAGCTGTTTGCTGCCCTGACTTGATCTAGGGAGCTGACTCTGCCCTGCTCCCAGCGTGGGCAGAGGAGGACTGCCTTGCACTTGCAACATTTGCTGGAGGGTCTGGGCCTAGCTGTACACACACCCCACCAGGACCTCTCTTTGGGGCCAGTTTTTCCTACATCTACCTTTCAGTTCTCTCCCTTAGTTAAAGACCTTCCTGTTTTGGAAGCATTTCCTGGTGGCTTTCTGGTCTGCTGCACATCTATGATCCTGTCTCCTATGTTATCAGGGACTTGTCTAGTTTTCCTGGAGCTTTCTATCTACATCTCTCGGTGCTTTACTTGCTTAGTTTGGTTTCCAGGAGAAACTTAGGAAAACTCCAGAATTATGCTCCATTAAATTAAAGGTGGCCTCCTCTTGTGTGCCATCATCTCCTTTCAGCTCTCTGTGGTATACACGGCCCCTTTGTCTTCACCCAGGACTTCTCTGGTCATGTGTCGGGACCATCATGCTCCTTCTGGAATATCCCTTGGGCTGAGCTCCAGCCTAGTCTGCAGCACCACTGGGTTCTTTCTTCCTTGCCACTACAGAAATTGTGAGACTTTCTCCAAAAGCTCTAAACCTTTTTTTTTTTTTAAACTATGGTTGTAGTCTCCAGAAACCAAAAGAAAATCTTTCTCCAAAGGTACTTAAATTACAAAATACAATTGTGGAAAAAAACAACTCCATTTAAAGATACTGAATTAATAATGAAATATATACTAAAGTGAGTTTCTCCCAGACATAAAGGTCCTGGCTTACCTTCTCCCGTCAAAGAGGACAGGTATTTTTTCTGTGATAGTCTGTTGTGAGTGAGTGCATGTGTGTGTCTATCTGTCCCACAATATGATTAAAGACGGTAGTGAGTGGTATCTGAGATAGGGTGGTCTCTAGATTCATTCCCAAGCATGACACTCACATTAGGTAGACCTGTTATAAAATGGGGAGACAGATCGACATAAGGCCAGAAACAAAGCCAGGCTCCTCCTCCCTCTGTCTGGTACCATATGAGCTTGGACCTACCCTTTAGTGGCATTAATCTTTGTCCCATTCATAAATCAAAGAGCTTGGGTCCTTCTTGGCTCTGAGCCCTAGGATTCTTGTAAGCCTGAGTTGCTGTTAGCTGAAGACAACTTCTAACCTCCAAGCAAGTCAGAGGATAGGTTATTTTCTGAGTGGTATCTCTGCTGTAAATAGAGCGCTGTGAGCCAAAGCACACCAAAAGTCTGAACACTTCAGTTTAATTTTGCAATTACCCATTTGCAAGTAGCCACTGAATATTTCTCGTTGTTGATTCACAGTGGTGGTGTCATGGGGGATGCGTTTGAGAGAGAGATTTCTTGGAGCAATACAGTTCTGAAAATAGAGCAGGCATTCCTGGAAATTTTGAATTAACACCCACAGATTGGTATGGCCTGGGGTTTGTGTTTTGAATACGCTTACGGTGTATTGTTTATTCAGACACAGTGGTTCTTGCACGAGTGAAGGCCCGTGAGGAAGCGCTGAGCTAATGACTGTGGCAACCTCATTGAGCACATGTCATGTGCCAGAGCTCCTCACGAATGGTGGTATGTGACCATGCTGTGATCATTATTCTCGCCTAATAGGTAAAAGCTGAGGTGTGTGAGAAAGTTAACCAGTGCCAGGCAGCTAGTGCAGAGCAAAGGTGGCCATGACCACAGTAAACTAACGCTCAGATGTTCTTCTGGCACTGCATCTGCTCTGAGTACTTTGCATCTGTTAAGTCTTTCTGTTGATGAGAAGACTGGGCACAGAGACAGTACATGGCTCAGCCCTAGTCACAAGACTAATTCAGATCCTCTCCTCAAAGAACATGAGCTTGAGAAATGCCTGCAGCCCTGGTACTATCTCTGCTGGACACTGTGATCTAGTGTCACAAAGTAGCTGAAGCGCCCTCGGCCATTTCTGCAAGGGTTCAGTGTGGAAAAGGCCCTAAGTGAAGGACTTTAAGCTGGTTCTTTACACTGAGGAGCGTATTGAGTTCTTTAGCCATGCTGCATGTGTCCTGACTCTCGTGACCCACCTCTAAAACCCTGAGTTTTGGGGCCACTTGCAGAAACACACTCTCAGTTGCAGGTGTCAGAAGCATATTGCAAAGGAATGTCCTCTCTAGGATGACCATGGTTAGAGATTCCCACCTCTGTACTGGTCACCTGCTGTCCTGCGTGCATAGGAACTATGCATTGGTGCTGTCATGTTTAGAAACATGTGCACTGGAGAAGCACTAATGCAGAAAGAGAACCCAAGGGGCTGTGGTGATACGTTCTTAAAAGATTTGTTTTATTTTTAGTTGTGTGTGTGTGTGTGTGTGTGTGTGTGTGTGTGTGTGTGTGTGTGCGCGCGCGCGCGCATATGTGAGTGCAGGTGCCTGTGGAGTCCAGGAGGGTGGGTAGGGTCCTCTGGCGCTGGAGTTACAAGAGGTTGTGAGCAAGAGTCCTCTACAAGAGCCCCGCACGCTCTTAACTGCTGAGCCATCCTCCAGACCCCTTAGTGGTGTGTCTTCACGAAGGTTTTGAAGTAACACTGCTAACAGAGAGAGAGGTCTGAGGGCTGTCTTTTTTAACAGAGTCCTTTGTGTTTGGTTGTTTGAACTATTTCCTACCTTCAGGTTTGTGTCTAGAAAGAGTGAAGCAATGCCTTTGAACATACGCTAGCCCAAGACTCTGGTCAGTCTGTAGATACCTAGACGAAGGTACCTAGACAGGCCATTACAAACTTGGAGCATGCTTAGGAGCCATCATTGACAGAGAGGCCAGGGCAGCAGCAGCGGGCCCAGCATGGCTGCCTGCCCTGTGGTTATTGAGCTGATTGCTTAGAAAGTCTTTAGTGGTTTTCCAACTTGAAAAGAACAAATTTGAAATAAATAAATTGATCCGTTAACCTGTTACAGGAAGGTTTCCTCTGCGCTTAGTACCCTAGAGCATCTCAAATGAGATTCACTGATGCAGACTGGAGTAGATTTTTACGGTGATATGTGGACTGTAAAGTGACCATTAACCAACTTGCTTTGTTTACAAGAGAGCCAGGCACTTAATGCCACTGGCCCTGTGCTGGATGCACATCCCACTGTGGTGTGTTTCAGCATGGTGAAGCCATTGATCAGATGAAAATGACCAGTTAGCAAGTAAGTGTTTCCTGGGCCAGAGGCTTTTGAATAATGTGTTCTTCAGTTAAAAACAGCACTTTAAGCAATTGTTTAAACCTACCCATTTGGGAACACAGGAGAGAGCTTCATGAATAATTTATTTTTGAAAGAAAATATTGAGGGATCTGAACTTATTCACCTTCGAAGCCTTCTGACTAGAGTGGAAATAAACACCACCAAATGCTAGGACGCAGACCAGTAGACGTCAGAATGCAGACAAGATGTGCACAGGCCTGTACCCTGCGTTTTTTGAACTCTGGAGAAAGTGTGGGCATGTCAACACGAGTTTAAAGTAAGAGCTGGGTATGGAATTGCTGGAAGGGCTGTGGAAGTTTAGGTGTAACATTGAACATACATTAGCATAGTGCCATGGGAAAACTTGAAGTGCGGGTAGTACGTCCTTGTGTCTAAAAGGACTTTATCAAAGCAGATCAGTTTGATCCCTTGTGCTTAAACATTATGCTTTCCACTTTCTAAATAGACCACCATCTTGTAAAATGGTACGTCCTTGCTTCAAGGCTTAAGAAGAGTTTGGTGATGGTGCAGGTGTCTACATCACAGCATTGAAAGCTCCCCGCCCCTATTCCAGGCCATTGAAGCCTCACAGCTTTGTATTTGTAGCACTGTCTGACACGTGGCCATGGTGATCTGCCCTCATGGGTGGCATCTCCTTGGCCATCTTGGTATTGGAGGAGTTAGTTAGCACAGGCACAAGGATCCTGAGTGGTGCCTGGAGGTCCACACCCCAGCACTGACAGTGGCTGGTGTTTATGAGTAGCTGCCCTGTCTAGCTTGACTGTCAGCACTCAACACTGGTCAACCCACTTGAATCCTGGCTGGGCCCTGAACGGGTGCAGTTATAGCCTTTGTTTATAGATGAGAAACTGAGACTGGAGGACTTATCGGAGGTCTCTGAGCTGAGGTTCTTAACCCTTCCAGCATCCACATGGCAACTTCTTGGCCATCCTCACCTCAGACCAGAAGTACTCGGCCTGGACAGATAGTCCACACCACGCAAGGGTACACTCGTTAGTCACGACCCTTTTTTAACCCCACAACAAAGTGGAATGCAGCGGTGATCTGAGAAGAATGCTAACAGGCCTAGCCACCATCCCTGATGTCAGATTTTCAGTCTGTCAAATCCACTCTTACAAAGCCTGTTTTCTCCAGGTTGTCAGGGTAACGTGGTTGGAAACATGTAGCACACATACTCACAACAGCCAGGCGCCCGTGCTTATATAACAAGAGCAAGATGGGGTGTGGGGGTGCTATATAAATAACACTTAACACAAAAATTAAACTGTTTTCTTGTTAGGAAGAAACGGAAGTCTTTGTTTTAAAAAGAGACCCATTCGTGGTTGGGGAGTGTAGTGTCATCGCCAAAAGATGGAGGCAGGAGTGTCTGAGCCCTTAGCTAATAAGAAGCTCCATTCTCCAGCAGAGATGGAAAGATGAAGGGAGGCAGCTGGAATTGAGCACTGCCCACAACCATCTTGGAGTAAATATTTTTTACCGTGATGCAGTAATCTCGATGGGTCCCATCTTCTGTTTCTATTCGCTGCTTCTGGGGGCTTTAAACAATTTCATGTTTAAGATAAGGGGCCTCCCATTTTGAGCCAGTCACACTTGAAAAATAACCCTTGAAATTATGTGGACTTAATTTCTATCCATTTTGTTTCAGAAATACTAACCCCAGGGGGTCTTTGTTCTCTACACTAAAATTTAATCTATTTGGAAAATTCCATTTACTTTCTGTAGAAATGGACTGGCCATGGTTCCTGTGAATGATACGGTTGCTATTAGCCCTGGACACTGTAGAAATGAACTTCGAAACAGTTGGGTCGGACCAAACAGGAATCATGCAGGGCTTAGAAATAGCTGAGTGGACATTATGCCTTGATATTTTATTGGTCATTGTGCCTCAGGTTTCAGAAATATACATTTGGCTTTTTGTAGTTTTATTTGGGAATTTTTTTTTCTTATAAAACAAAGTAGATGAATCAAGTGTGTTTGCATCAGTGCTAAAACTGATGTCTACAGCATGAATAGTGTTAGTTATCTGAGATCCAAGTGAGATGAAGTTGCCTTGATGTGGACTTGACCCAGCTCTCCCCTCACACAGAAGGAATGGACATTGAACATAATTACTGTTTTATTCCAAAAGTTTGTCAGAAGGATTCCAAAGCATACATTAACTGAGCATGGGCTAGCCCCTTACTTGGGTTCATCTGAGTGTGTCTAAGCACATACTTTAAATGCACTTATTATTACCCCAAAGTACGTGCAAGAAAATAGACTGACATTTTTCAAATCCTCTTTAGCATGGTTTCGGTGACATTTAAACAGTGGCCAGAGTTCACTGCTGAGACAGACAGCAAAGCAGGTCAGAACGTGCTGCTGCTGGAGGAGGCACCATGGGACTGGTCCAGTGCACTGGGAGAGGCTCTGAACCCTGCCTCTTGGGAGAGAGTGCTACTCTGTGAGCTTCTCAGTGGTCACATTTTAGAGGTCTAGAAGGAGAAATTCCCTCAGAAAGGTCAGAGTTCTAGTCCCATGTTGCCTTCAACATTTTGTATCCAGGTACATGTTCTGTGACCAAATGTGACAGAAGCAACTTCAGGGAGGAAGGGACAGTCCCTCACTGTGGGAAAGGCCTGGTGGCAGTGTGAGGCAGCCGGTCGCGGTGTAAATGCAATGGGGGAGACAGGATTGAATTCGGCTCTCTCTTCTTTTAATTCAGTCCAGGACCCCAGCCCTTGGGATGGTGTCACCCACATTCAAGGTAACTCTTCCCTGCTCTCTGGAAATGGCCAAAGGTGTGTCCCCTAAGTGATTCCAAACACAGTCAGGCTGATAGCGAAGAGCAGCCACCACAGCTTCTCCACAGAGGGCCCGGTTGGAGGTAGAAAGTACTGCTGCCGCCGCTGCCGCCGCCGCCGCCTTCCAGCTCCAGACTCCGGAGTCTTCCGGGGCCTATTATCATAATGTGAAATCTGTCAAACTCCTGGAGCATGTTTCCAAACTGGGTTTACTCAAGCCCTGCTACCTTCCTCCAAGAGAAAGAATTGCTAGCGGTGGCGGGCCACGTGTTGTCATCTTTCCAGCGTGTGTGGGTCCTAGTGGACTCAGCCTGGCCTGCCGTCCCGGTATTAAGGGACTGTAGCGTGCCGAGCTCCCCCATGCAGTGGCGTCTGGTTAGTGAGGGCTCAATTCTGCCGTGTGCCCTGCTGCCGCCTTCATTAGGCCTGACACCCAGAGGCCAGCGGCCAATCGGTATTTACTGGAAAATCTGGAAAAAGCCGTTTCCCAGAGCTGTCAGCAGGTCTTCGAACCTTCATGGAAATGATTAAAAAGTCCGCCACTCGAATCATAAGCAAATGCTTTACATTGTTTAATGGCAAATAATCTGCCAGCCGCTTTGAAAACCACAAAGAAAGAACCCTTTGAATTAGGGCTGGAAACTACCAGAGCATTTCAAGCTGGACAGAAATGCTGTGTTGTTCAGAGCCACCGCCCAGGCCGTCCTGCCCCCATTAAATTCCCCATTGTACCAACCCGAGCCTGCCTTCCCCCGCCAGCCGTCTGCCTGGCATGTTTTGGGGTTAAGCCTGGCCTAGTGGGCAAAGCCTCCCTTGAGCTGATGGACTAGCTGTGTTGTAAACAAGAGTTTAATCTCCTGGCTGTGGTATTCATTTAGATGGAAAGGAGCTTTTCCAGGGCACGTTTCCTGTCCCAGTCCCCTCGGACCTTGCAGGAGTAACTGTGTGTGATTAGCTGGTTGTGAGTTTGAACCCCCACATCCTCTCCTAGCAATCTTTCCATCCTTAGAGCGGTGAGGTTTGGCCTGGTGTCTGAGCTCAGTGTGTCCTGCTGTCACCTTCACTATTTTACAGGCCATAACAAGTCACTGAGCTGTCCTTACCCAGAGCCTCCTGTTTGCATGCTTGAGGTGCCTGTGTCCTGTGATCTCCTTGTTGTGAGCTGCCTCTCTTGCCCCGTTGGGAAGGGAAGCTTTGTATACCTTGTTCCCAAGGCATGACGGGTTTGAGTCCTCTTCATCCCCACTTGTCACCCCTCATCAGTCACGTCACTCCTGCTGCTGTTTTCCTCTGGGAATCTCTCCCACACATGTAATTGTCCATGTTAACACAATTCCAAGTAGTCAACATGAATGCAGTATGAGTCACTGCTGTCCTCATCAGACAAGACCCAGGGACCTGAGAGAGAGTCATAGCCCTGGCTCTGGAGCAGTCTGCTCTGCCCATTGGAGAGTCCCATGTGACCCTGCATGTGCGCACCCTGTGCCTCCCCTCATGTGCCTGTGATGGTATTGGGAGATGGATATACCTCAGTGGAACAGAGCAGGGCTTCTGGTTATGGATGTGAGCATCTGAGATCTCAGAGGGAAAGGACCTGGTGCTTATTCTCTTGGCTTCTGTTTCTAAAGCTGTTGCCATTTAAGGGAATAGTTGTTTTCTCCCTCCTATTCTGAGGGCTTCCGGTGAAGGACAAGTTGTGTGTGGATTTTGATTACCTGTGCACCCAGCCCATCCTACAATAGGGCAGCCCACTCAGCTCCAGTGAGTGCTGCTCTGTGAGCTCTGATGGGCAGGTGCCTCCTGTAAATTCCTTATTGAAAAACTGCTTCCTGGGGTTCTTAGACACCCATCCTCAGCCCACAGATGGAGCTGCTGGTTCCCTCCTGCCACAGGTCCTAAAGAAGTTTCAAGAAATGGACCCGGGATCAGTGAAAGCAGTGTGTTTATATAGAGCTATCCTTGGGATAATCCTGTGCTAGAAATACTGCTAGTCTATACTAAAGTCCATCAAGTCTGATAGATTCCAGGTACTCCCAAAGGTCGGGGAATGCAGTGTTCCAGTTACCTGAATTCTCTACAGAAATTACCATTCAGAGATGGGTGGGTCTGTAAAGCTGTGGAATTCCTTCTTTGTGCATACAGTAATCCTTTAGGAAATATATGTTGAATTGGCTAGAGCTAGAATGAACCACAGAGACCATCTGGTCCAAACAATAGGAAACTGACGCAGGACGGGACAGTGGGTGTGGAGAGCCAGGATGTCTTCCCTTACCTGGACTTGTCTCAGTGAGTACACTGCCCTATATGTTTGGGCTAAGATAACCTGGAAGAGAATACAGGGTAGAAAGACATTGGGGCTTGGTTCCAGGTGGTTGGGTGCTTATTCCATGGGTGTGTGTCAAGGGGTGTACACGTGTGCCCAGCATTCTGGGCTTTGGCTTGTTGTTTCACGTGGTCTTTAGAACCACGTTATAGACAAAGGTACTGTTACGCTGCTGTTCTCATCCCATGAAAGTTGAAGCCCAGTGGCTGCCTCCGTGCCCCAGTGCTGGAGCTGCAGCTCGGGCCCAGCGGCTGCACACCCGCCTCCATGCCCTATAAGCCACCTTCCTGCTTTATTCATGTGCAAGGGATTTTGTTGTGCTCTTCTGAGGATCATATCTTGCTTCAGGTGTAATATGCAGGATTAAGTGTGTCAAAACGGTTGCCTGTATTCAGATGTGTGTGACACTCTGTAGTCCATGAGCAGACAGGTCAAACTGGATCTGTGGTAGGAGGCTGTCCTGCAGAAACTGCTGTGGGCAGGGCCTGCATGGGAGTCCGCTGGTCTCCCCAAGCTGTGCATGGCTCAGGAAGGTGGCACTGGCTGCAGCCTGGCCTGGGTTTTTCTGTGGGAAGGGGTGTGTGTGTGTGTGTGTGTGTGTGTGTGTGTGTGTGTGTGTGTAGGGGGGAAGTTGTTTTTTTTTGTATTTTGTTTTGTTTTTGCTTGTTAAATAGCAAATTTACTTTTAAGCCATTGCCATTGGGAGCTGCACAACAGCCTGTGGACAAATGAGAAACCACCTTTGTCTATGGAGGGTGTTGGGACAGTGCCCTCGAGCAACTTTGAGCTCCCACTCTCGATACTGCTTTCTTGTCTTATTCAGCAGCTCTGCTGCCTAAGTGGACTGCCCTCCTGAAGGGAACTTTTTGAAAGACACCCCACCCCACCCCAGGCATAAGATTATTATTTTTCTTCTCATGTCTGTCACATAACGTACATCTTCTGAAGGTGTCCCTTTCATCTGAGCTGTCAACGGCATTGACATGAAGTATTTCATAATATCCTTAATTCTGCTTGTCATGGCTCTGGAATCTGAACAGTGTCCGCAGTTTGTTCCTGCTCCCGGTAGATTCCGAGTCTCCGTTTGCTTCCTGAGTGGGTCTTGCTAGTGTGTCTGTAGGTCATGGCTGTTCTCTGTCTCACCTGGTTGGTAATGTGCTGGCATATGTACATTGTAATTTTCTTCTGCTTCTCTGGAATTAATTTGCTTCAAATTTTCTAACTCTTAAACAGAAGTTTAGCTAGTTGGTGCTTATATAAGTATTTGAAAGCTATAAATTTTTCTCTAAGCATAGCTTTACCTGCACTCTGGATTTTTTAATTTATTTTATTATCATTTAGTTCAAGATTATTTTCTAATTACCCTTGTGATTTCCTCTGGCTTCTGAGATTTCTAGAAGTTAACTGTTTAATTTTCAAATAACCTGGGAAGGAATTCCTGGTGAATTTTTGCCAATGGTTTTTAAACCCAGTTTTGGTAGGAGAATGGATTCTGCAAGAATTTGAGACTTGTCTCAACCCAACTACCTTCTGGCCTTCCTTGTACACTTGTGGAGACTGTGTATCCTGCAGGTCACTCAGCTCGAGGCTGCACATTCCTGCTGCTCTTCTGTCTGAATCTTTCCTGTCACTAAGAGGGCTGTGGCTTGTTCCTAGGAGCCTTCACTTAGGGTTGACTTGGCTCCTAGATCAGGGCTTCTTAAAGTGTTCCCACTTTTAAGCCTGTGACTCCTTTTCACCTAAGAAGTTTTTATATGATATATAAAATAGGCCTGCCCATCAAACATTTGCTATTTTTATTTTAAAACAATTCTTTGGTGTACATATAATTTTACTGTTTAATACAGATGAAAGAAAATTTGCATGCCAGTTCACTGGGTGTATTTGTTTATTTTACATAAAGACTTCAATCTTGGCTGAGGATGAGACACTGCAGGTGTACAGCATCTCCAACATTTTTCAGAGTTGATCAATGATTTTGCTTTTGTCATCAATGCTGAGACGGCCTCTTCTTATCAATCCATAGTACAGAATGGCAGAAGTATCTTTAGGGCCATATCAGAAATTGTTAGGAATTCCATCAGAATTCTACATCAGAATTCATTTAATGCTTTTTTTTTTTCTTTAAGAAGTCAAGCCAGCAACGAAGTAGCAGTTTTTGTTCTGACACGCAGCAATCCAAAGGTGTCCAGTGTGTGGATACGTGCTGATGACTAATGACAGGGGAACCCGGTCTTCCTCTGCCATAGTAAAACCCTTGTTTCTATAGGAGCAGAAAACTTGGTGTGGACATAACAGGCAAGGTTATAACGTGCAAGGTCTTCGCTCTGAGCCACAGTATTTCAGGCAGTTTGTGGCTTTTGTGTGGTGCAAGGGCATACACAGGGTGAGGTGCCATGTTGTATCTTCAGAACCAAGGCTAAGTGAAGTCATGTGATGTGCTGTGGGCAAGTGCTGCCAGATTCGTGATCCATTTACCTGGAGTTCAGTTTGGGTTGTTGTGTATTCAGAAACCTCTTATAGTTGCCAATGGGTTACAGCCCCACAATTTAAGAAGTTGAGTTCTGGGGCTGGAGAGATGACTCACCTGTCAAGAGTTCCCGGCCGGGCGGCGGTGGTGCACACCTTTAATCCCAGTACTCGGGAGGCAGAGGCAGGCGGATCTCTGTGAGTTCAAGGTCAGCCTGTATTGGTGAAATTATTAAGGCCACTCCACATAGTTAAAAGGGAATTTTATTTAGTGGTGTAACTTACAAATGAAGGGATAGGTAGGTTGCAGGGTCTGGGAAAGGTGTGGCACAGTCCGGTGGTGTTCTCTGGAGAACTCTGCTTGGTCTACCTCCAGCGTCCAGGGTCCAGGAACCAAGAGAGCTGGCCCATCCGGATCTTGGGTCTTCAGGGTCCTCTCTCGGCCCCACCCTGTAGGCATGACAGTTACCGAAGCCTCAATGGGGGTTGGAACTTCCAGATCAAGGTTGAAATGGCTACCCACTACAAGCCTGGACTACAGTGTGAGTTCCAGCAAAGGTGCCAAAGCTACACAGAGAAACCCTGTCTCGAAAAACAAAACAAAAAAAAGTTCAGTTTCCAGCACCTATGTTGGCCAGTTCTCAGCCACCTGTAACTCTAGCTCCAGGGGAATCCAGTGTCTGACCTCTGAGGCCATCTTCACTCATGTGCATAGTCTCACATACCTACCTACACATATTTAAAAGTAAATCTTTGAAAAATAAGTTGGGTTCTAGATTACTTCACTCTTCTTTTTTCTTTCTTCTTTTTTTAAATCAATATTAAGGCTTCCATTGCTTATAAATGATGACCCTCCCTTTTTGTTTGGAATGGATTGCCGTAGAAATGTGGGGACAAATAGGTAGGCCTTAGGAGGCATGAGACATGGTTAGCAGGTGGTCAAGTGATTGACCTTAATTACCTTTTGACATACAGTAAAAAGATCTGAAAGACTGCCACTGATTCCTTTTTTCTTTTTCTTTTTTTTTCCTTTTGTTTGTTTGTTTTGTTTTTTGAGACAGGGTTTCTCTATATAGCTCTGGCTGTCCTAGAATTCATTCTGTAAACCAGACTGGCCTCAAACTCAGAACTCAGAGATCTACCTGCCTCTGCCTCCCAAGTGCTGGGATTGGCGCTGCCACCACCTGGCCCTGGCTAAGTTCCTCATTTTGTTTGGTTTGGTTTGGTTTGAGATACAGTTTCTCTGTGTAGCTGTCCTGGAACTTGCTTTGTAGACCAGGCTGGCCTCAAACTCACAGAGATCTGCCTGCCTCTGCCTCCCAAGTGCTGGGATAAAAGGCATGCGCCACCATGTCCAGCCTGTCACAGTTTGTTTCAGGTACTGTAAAACACCATTCCTCTCGAGTGGAGTCCTAGGTTTGGTCTACAGCCATACCACCCTGAACACACCCAGTCTCATCTGATCTTGGAAGCTAAGCAAGTCTGTCCTGGTCAGTACTTGTATGGGAAAATCCTGGCTGTGGCTCCACTGAGAGCAGTGTTCTGGCAGTGTTGAACTACTCAGAATATGGTGGAGTGGCTGTGCGCATGCCCAGTGGGAACCACTTTTCCTTCCTCACTGAGCACTTCTCCTGTCACACTACATTCCCAGACACATGGTCCAGCACGGTCATCTTTCCTGTGATCAGTCATCACAGCCCTTGCTTCCTGGTCCTGCTGCCTCTCCTGGAATGCCTGTCCATTTCCCTCCTTCAACACCTCCAAGTGGAGGCATGGAAATGCCTTTTGTAAGGTATGGAGGGAAGAATTATCTAGAATAGAGAAAGAAACGCAATAATTTACAAATAGGCAAACCCTTTTGCAACCAAGCTGTTGTTGAATTATCTGCTTTGGCGGGTGTTTCTAAGCTTAGTTACATATAAGATTTTTGTCATAACTTTCTTCAGCTAGTCCATTGTCTGCATAGCTTTCTTAAGTAAATTCACTTTTTAAACTAAGCCTCTGTAGCTGCATGGCTGAGCAAAATGGTATTTATGAAGTCACTGGTTTTTATTTGCTGGTTATGTGTTTCTCTCTATGTAGATGTTGACATGAACAATGTTCATCCTTGTGTCATGGGCCACTGTGTGGCTATATTTGTGGATTTTGGAGATGGTGTGAATTTGACAGTGAACTTAGAAGGAAGCTGGGAGGTCCCAGGACACATAAGAAGAAAGGATGAAGTCAAGGGTGGGGCTAAGTGGTAGGGCATGTGCTTAGCCCTTACAGGCCCTAGGTTCCATCCCAGCATGGTGGAGGGAGTGAGGGGGGAATAAAGGTGAAGAGCCAGACCAGGCATTTCTCACCTGCTGGTTCTGTTTGAATGGCGTGGATTTCTAAACAAAGCCACATCCGCAACTAAACAGTCTAGGGAAATTCTGCTAATAGAATGCTGTTTAATTAAGGAACAGAATATGTAAAGTTCCATTTCATTATTAGTCAAGAACACGCACGTTGCTGTTACCTTCAATTAACTTCAATATCCAGCTCACTGTATTTCATACTCTAACATGTGGAATTTCAGTGTTGTTTTGGTGTTGTGTTTGACTTAGAAGAACTTTTCTTGTTCTGGAAGGAGACGTGAGGAGGGGAGTGTCTCAACTAACGAAGAAGTTGGTAGCAGCTTGGGGTGGTGGTTGACATCCAGGGCCTAGGGCAGTTCCGTGTGCTGCCTTCAGTGGGCAGAGTCAATGCTGTCCTTCAGTGTGAGAGGAGGGCCTAGGTGCTGGGGGGAGACAGATAGAATGGGCAGTCAGAACACTGTGTGAAGAAGGCTTCAATGGCCAGTGCGATGGTTTGCTGGTGACGTCACAGGTAGGAAGTACTACTGGTGACGTCACAGGTAGGAAGTACTACTGCTAACTGCATTTCCCACCACCTGTGTTCTGTTCAGGCCTTCTGTCTTAGTAGAGTTCACCATGAACAAAGGCAAGATGGAGAGAAAACAGTTTACTTCAAATTACAACTCTCACACTCCATCACTGGGGAAAGTCAGGGCAGGTACTCAAGGCAGGAGCTGAAGCAGAGGCCCTGGAGGAATACTGCTTACTGGCTTGCTCCCCTTGGCTTGCTTTGTGCATTTGGCCCGCACATATCAGTCATTAATAGAGAAATACCCTACAGATTTGCAAATCTGATGGAGGCCATTTCTCAGTTGAGGTTACCTGTTCCCAGATGACTCTAGCTGTGTCAAGTTGACTAAGAAAAAGAAAAGAAAAGGCTATAATTATAATAACCAAGATGCCTTTCTTTGGCCAAACACAAACAGAAGATGGAGAGCAGAGAAGCCTGTGGGTGTGGTCCACATAGCATAGCCTACCAGGGTCCAGCCTCCAGAGGAAACCTCCACCCAGGGCTTTGTATGTAAGCTGAGGAGGATGGGTGGGTGGTGGTTGTCAAGAAAGTGAACAGGACTCCTGCCGCCTTTCTGCTGTGGAGACAAAGACAAAGCCACCCAGTCCATGTGCCCTTGCCATGCTGCCTGTGAATGAACAAAAGAAATAAAAAGAAAGGGAAGGGCATGGCTGCTTCCAGGTTTGGTGGAGGAGAAGGGTTATTGTAGATAAAGGGAGAGCACAGATAGAGGAAGGGACATCTGGGACAATCCACAGTGGACATGACCAGCTGAGCGGGGCCGTGTGGGGGAGGGGGAGAGAGGGGAGCCAGGTGCCGCGGTCAGGAGGCCAAAGGTACAAAAAGGAAGGTGACCAAAATGTCTGCATTGTATAGGGAAGAGCCTCTGGGGGAAGGGCAGTCCAGCCCCTGGGCTGAGAGTTCAGGGTAGAGGGTGGGGTATGCCAGACATACCCTGTAACAGGTAGGGACTGAGGGGTGCTCAGAGAACCTGGTGGCTAGGTTCTCCACTTTGATATGTTAAATAGGCACCTCAGCCTCTTGTCTGGGGTTTAGAACTTACCACCTTGTCTCTCCTGGATGGTAGGATTTAGCAAACACTGAACCCTGCAGGTCTGCAGCCTTTTAGCCAGACCTCAGTGCTCTCCAGCCAGCACTTGCTGCTGACCATAGGGCCAAAAGTCTAGTTGATGCTCTGTCTGTGTGGGCCAGCTTCCTCAGCACAGGTGGTACAGAGGAGTCAAATCAAGATGCCCGGCACAAATCTGGCCTGCTTATTCTATCCCACCTCGTACTAACTCATATTTCAGGATCTACCTAAGCAAGCACCCTGCTTCTCTCCTAAGCACCATGCTGGGGAGAGTTCCCTTTTCTAGAAGGACTGGAGTGAGATGTTAGGACAAACCCAAGCCTGCTCTCAGGCTGCTCTGGAGGTGGGTCTTCAGGCTGCAGTGCACTCACCGAGGCTTTGCATTCCATGCTACTCAGGCACAAGGTCTCACCTTTTGTCAGGGAGGAAGACAGTGTTTTTTGTGTAGATGGAGCAGCAGCTGACGTTAACTGCGTATTCTGAGCTGAAAGCTTACATGTTACATTCTTCCCATAGTCCTTGCGAGTGAATGGAGTAGATGGTGTTCTTGTTTGTGAGCTACAAAGCCAAGGCTAGAGAGGAGGGAGACGAGGGCAGAGGAAGACTGGACACCTGGGTGCCTTTGATTCCCGAAGCTTTGGTGTCAGATGTCTAAGGGCCATTTGTCAGTGTCTGAAGAGACTGCAGCAGAGGCGGCAGCAGCATGGCCTTGGCCGTTGGTGGTGTGTTCTGTTGTAGTAAGACAGGTTGTGCTAAGTGATGTGAAGGAGGAGTGGCTTTCGTGGGGGACCCAGAGAAAGTTCCACTCAGCAAAGACCTGTGGAGTTGGGCTCGGGAGGAGCAGTTGGGAGTTGTGTCCACCTTCATCCCACTCCTGCCTCCTTCTATTCTAACCCATTTGCCCCACGTCACTGCTGTCAGGAAGGGCCAGCCTCATTGGGCCGCACTCGCTGTTGGGTGACACTTTCTGGTTTAGAGCTTCGACTTGTAGAAGCAATAGTTGCATGAGACGGTTTGATTCACTCTTGTGATCTTTTTTTTTTTTTTTTGCTTTGATCCGGTCTGATTAAATAAAACCAAGTGTTTATCGAGCGTCTTTTGTGTAGTGGCATCCCAGGGGCTGGAGACGGAGCTTTGGACTCTCGACAAGGAGTTGTCTGATGAGTGGAAACCTAACAAGACAACTGTCACACAGGAGCACGCGTGCCCTGGATTGTTTTGTGGTTTCCTGGAGTGTGCTGACCCACTGGGACAGCCAGCACACATTTGCTTAAGGTTCTGTTCTGACAGGACCAAGTGTGGGATGGTGATCACTGTGAACACCACCCTCTCCTCCGTTCTCTGGGCAGTAAAATACCCCCGAGAATGAAATCTTACTCTGTATGCAGGCGGCAAACTGACCTACCACAACTAGTCACCATTCTCAGTACTGCCAAAAGAGCCGGCGATGAACAGGTAGTGTGCACATGTGAGCAGTCTTCAGCTGCGACAGGGGATGTGAAGGGACCCTCCTAGAATTGAGAAGGTGTTTGTGGTCTGCCAGGAGCATCCTTCTCCTGTCTCCCTTCCATTCACCACGCTGAGCCCATCTGAACTGTGTGCGTCTCTAACCAGAGCCTGAGGAGGTGAGTACAAGTGGCATGCTAGCTGCTGTTAGTTAGTGTTTGGGGAAGTGGAGCCTGTGTGGTTTTCTTGTGTGGGTGGCCTTCCCTCCCTCTCCTAAGCGGTCAAGGGTCTATAGAGAAGGCGTTGAAACCACTGTTAATCCAGTTTCCTGCCATGGCCGCTGTCAAGTCCTGCCCTCACTTGGCACTGGATAGACAAAAAGGGTGGACTTCTAAGGTGATCGCATTTTGTTACTATGTGTATGAAAACCTCCTCACTTGGTTTACAAACACAGGGGCCCACAGATGGAAGGGACAGGCTATAGTGTGTAAGAAATCTCTGCTCGTGAACCCTGGGCTCAGCTCACCCCTTAACCTCATGCTCAGCTTGGGCAAGCTACTGAATTTTTTTTTTCTCTCCCTTGTAAAGCAGGAATTTTGCCCTTGCCCTGCTTACTTCCCAGAGCTGGGGAAGGATGAGTGAGTAAAAGACAAGAGAGTACTTTGAAAACAGCAGAATCAGGATGTTCTTGGACACCTGGAAGAGCCAGTTGAGTTGTCTTGTCCCCTCAAAGCCTTCGGGGTGGGGTGGCGTTCCACCCTCCGTGTGCAGCATCACTCTGGGAACATGTTCATATGGACAACTATGAATGCAGAGGTAGATGATGGGAACGGTTTACAAAGTCCCTTCCTTCTCTAAGTCACTCCAAGAGGTGTGTGTCTAAATCAGGTTCCTTCTGTGATTAAAAGGCACCTTGAGGAGGAAAGGGTTTATTTCATCTTATAACTCTCAGGTCACACTCCATCACTGAGAGAAGTCAGCAGGAACTGAAGCAGAGGCCATGGAGGAACACTGCGTACTGTCCCATTCCTTGTGGCTTGCTCAGCCTGCATTCTTACACAACTTAGGACCACCTGCCTAGGAGTAGCACCACCCATAGTGGCTGGGTCCTCCCACACTAGTCATTAATCAAGAAAATGCCCTACAGACTTACCTGTAGGCCAGTCTTAAGTAGGCATTTGCTCAGTGAGGTTTCTCTTGCCAGATGACTCTAGCTTGTGCCGAGTTGACATAAAACTAGCCAGTACAGTCTGTTAAAGGTCTCCTTTCCTGATGCTGTTTGCCTGGTTTAGTTTATAAGATGCCCAGGAACCTGCAAGGCTGCTGGACAGACAGCAGCCGGGTTTGGCTTCGGTGTGTGCTGGGACTCTGTACTGGTCAACTTCTGGAGATGGAGTAGTGAGTTCTTTGCTTGCCTGGGTGTTCACCTTCAGGGAACATGTGCACACACTCATGAGCTACCAAGTAGGGAGCAGGGTCACTCTCCCCTGGCCACTCTCATTCCTAGGAAGCCACTCTCCCCAGACTTACGGCTGCTCCCACATGGGTGTGGAATTTCACAAGGAGACTAAGCTTGTGAGCATCTTTCCTTGGAAGAGTCAGCTAGTAGTTATCCGTGTTGGGATGGGAAGGGAGTGTTCAGAAATGGAGAAAGCTGAGCAAGGTTCCTGTTTCTGTCTTCAGTATACCTATTCCTGCCTCCAGCACACAGTTTAGAAATTGCTTTTCATTTCTTGAGAGAACAACCAGACATCTTGCAAGCCTCAGTGCTGACATTTTTTTTTTTTTACAAATGTGGATGTGAGCAAGATTGACCTGCACCTCCAGTCTCCTCCTTCGGCATCAATGGCTAGTGGTAGTTTCAGCCAGCTCGATCCCATGAAGTCACTTAGACAAGCCCCCATCTGTTCCGCCCACTGTCAGAGACCACACAGGCTCGTGGGTATGGACAGGTGTGGAGAGAAATCTTCACTCACTTCCAGATCCTACAGATGTCTCTGTTCATGGCCACTCCTAGCTTTACCCTCTCTAGAAAAGTAGTCTATTATTAACACATGCATCCCTAGCTCTGAGGGTGTGTATGGGTGGAGAAAATGAACAGCATGGATCTTACACACTGTGGGATAAATGCTATTTAAATCCGGATGGAGCAGCTAAGTATAACACTAACATGAGATCATTGGCTCGGGGCCAGGTTTGTTGTGTTTATGGGTTGGGGTTTCTTTGTTGTGTTTTTTTCCCCCTTTGAGAAGGGGTCAGACTTAGAGCGCTAAGCCATCTGTCCAGTTTAATATGTTAAGTCTTTAATAACAGATCATTTGCAATGTATCTTACCATGTAGAATAGAAAATGAATATTTTGCAGAAGTGTTATCTTTAGAAACGTCTTCCCCATTCCCTGTTGTTATCATTTTGGTGTTGTTGCCTCAATTTGATGGTGTACATCTTTGTACTACTGTTTTGCAGAATTAATTAGTTCATTAAAAGTGGCATTTTAAAACCAGTGTGTCTGTACAGTGTGCTTCTTTAGAAGGCTCTTGCTTCTAAGAGGCGTTAAGCTTCTGCAAGAACAGATGCAGGGCTTCTATGGGCAGTCATTAAGCCTCAAGACTTGAAAGGGTCTCTGCTGCTTTCTTTGAGGTATGTTTTGCAATGAGCTCTGGCTGTGGTTGAGCATGACTTTCTGTGGCTAATGTAGTGACCTCTGCCACGCCTCGCCTCTTCATCTGCTGCAGAGAACTGTACATCTCATTGCATAATGACCTAGCCTGGGTCCATGTGGCAATCTCTAATGTACTGTCTACCCGTTCAACGAGTATGTAAGGAACCAGGCAATGTGGCAAAGGGCTGGGATAGTGCAAGGAAGAGAGCAGTCACGTGATCCTAAAGGATCCTGTAGGGAAGTGAGTCTTTAAAGAAATAATGACTTGCAAATTGTGTAATTACAAATATGGAAAGGTGACAGAATTTGAAAGTGCTGTATGAGGTAGGGTGTACTGATTGATGGATGGGAACAAGGGCAGGGCCAGGGAAGGCTTTCCTGAGGAAGTTAGCCTAAGGAAGAGTGACCAGGGCTTTATGGGGGGCTCATCTGAGCAAAGAGTGTTCCAGAAGAACTGCTCAGTGCGGGGGAAGATGGTGGCAGCTAAGGCTAGAAGGTAACAGCTGCCTTGAAGGATCTCCATGGCCTCTGAGGACTTGAGACTTCAGTCCCTTTTGAGCCTTTCCTTAGAAGTGGCTCAGAAAGCAGGGCACACTTCCATCTAGAAGGCATGGTGGTGTGGCTTTGCCTGTAAAACTGATCACCCATAGTCAGATTCATGCCCTTTTTGCAGAGAGAGTTGTTACAAGAGATCGGTGCTGAAAGGATATGGGGAAAGAGATGCTTGCACCCTGATGGAGGGAATGTAAGTGAGCGCCAGGAAATAGTGTGGACGTGCTTCAGAAAGCTAAAAATAGAAGTCGCCTGTGACTTAGTGGTCCACTTCTGGATGTCTGTTGACAGACTGTAAGATCAGAACATTGACAGGCATCTGCACTGGCATGCTCACAGCAGTGTTAGTCACAATAGGCAAGATCTAGGATCATCAGACGGTCCACCAGCGGATTAACGGATAAAGAGAACATGGTGTGGGCACAATGGATACTTGACAAGAAGGAACCCCTGTCTATGTCTATCTGAAGGAACATAGAAGTTGTTGTGTTAAATGAAATAAGCCAGGCACAGACAGAGGGAAAATTACAAAGTGTCACTCATGTGTCAAATCTGAAAGAGTTTAAGAAGACAGTAAAATGGTGGTTACCAAGGGCTGGGAATGGGGGAGCAACTAGGGGAGATGTTTTCTAAAGGATACAATCTCAGGAATAAATTCAAAAAGTCCATCATAGAGCATAGCAGCTAGAGTTAGTGATAATTTATCACATACTTAAAATTTTGCTGACAGAAAAAGTGGTATGTGAGGTAAAGCATGTATTCATTAGCTTGATATTAGCCATTCCATAATGTGTGCTTATTTCAGAACACACACACAGGGTAAATATGTGCAATATTTAATTTGTCAGTTAAAAAGTAAAGACACTCACCTCACCTAACAGTTCTATTATAGAAGTATGCCTCTAAGAGCCACACAAATGTTTGATGTTATACACACTACCAAAATTGTGCTTCTTTCAAGGTTGTGTGAGTGACTGATACAGTGATACATACAAGCAGCAGAATGCCCACTCCATGAAAATACCTTTCCTTAAAAAAAAAAAAATAATAATTCTGGAAGAGTCTAGACAGGGATACTTCAGTCAGGGTCCACAAATAGACTCTAAGAACTGTAAACTGCAGAGAGTTGTATGTAAAATGCCATGCAGACATCAGTTTTAGTTTTCAGTACCTTCTCCTAGGGACCTGTGACCCAAGAAAGACTAAAAAGTGCTGATGAAGGAATTTGAAAGACCCACAGTCTTACATATTCACAAAAGGCCTTCAGCTTCTGGAGGAAGTATCTGAGTAGCAGTCTGCCAAGCTGATGCGGTGTGGCTCCATGAAGATGCTGGCCGTCCTACAGGACAAACTGCCTTGTGAGGCGGTATTATCTGAGGACTGCCCCTTGGTGATACTACCAGTGGGTTGCTGGGTGAGAGGACTTCTGGGGCCCCAGTGTTCTTCAGTTCTCCTGTGAAGGCCATTTAAAAAACAAGAAAACAAGGCCTAGGGCCCAGGGGCAAGTGTGGAGTCTGGGGGCGGGGTAGGGAGGGTGCTCTCTGCTGCCCCAGAGACACTGAGCCGTGAGTCTGCCGTCCAGTCCCAGGAAGCCATTGGGATCCTTGGGAGGAGTTGCTCTTTGCTCTGTACAAGCTTTATCTCAGAAACCACTGAGTGCCTGGCCTTCTTCATTAGGGCAGAGAAACAGGACACACTAGTTGCTTAAAAGTTAACTTTCTGCCTGAAAATACTGAAATTAAGATCCACACCTTGCTCTGAACCTGTGGAATTTTGTGTTTCCAGGCAAGTTCTTAGGCCGTCTGGCCGAGTGTTAGAGTAAAGGAGAGCTCAGCAGCTTCTCCATTTCTGAAAGGCTCCTGTGATGTAAATAGGAACAGCAATCCTTCCAAGTTATTACCCTGTTAACAGGTTGACAGATATGTGCAAATTGTGACTCACTGCTCAATTTGGCTCCAAATTAATGTCTTTCCATGCGGGCCTCGTCTGCTCAAGTGTGGACTCGTCACCACTGCGGTGTGGCTGCTTGTTTGCCTGCACTCGAAAGGTAAAAATTAAAGTAATTTGATCTGCCACAAAGCAGAGTGTGACATATGGTGGCAGTGTGGGAGGAGAGCAAGCCGCTCCTACCTGTCCTTAGCCCCGCTCTAGAAGCGGGGTGCCCACGATACCGCTGCTGCTGCTGCCGCCACACTCTACAAGCTCCATGCAGGCTCAAGCAGCACCCGCCCAGTGGCTTGGGAGACAGCATCCTAGGGGCACTACCAAAGACCACCCCCGACATACCAGCCCCCATTCTGGGCAGGAGGAAAGCCACTTTGTCTCCAGACTTCTAATCTGGTGTGGCAAGGCTCCCTGGTTTCTGTCAAGTTACTAGTGGCTCATTTGTATCTCTAAGGCTGGGTCTATTTAAAAATGAAGTGTTTTGATTTCTGCATCTAAAATCTAGACACTGTTTTCCTCAGCTAAAGGTGCAGCTGACTTTCTTTGGTCTCTTTTTGGCAAATGCATAATGTCACCTGTAACAAAGGAATCGGCATCTCCTTTATGTTAGGCCTGCGAAGAAAAGCAGTCTCCTCAGAATTCATTTCTGCTCAATGGAATTTTCAAATGAGTCTGCTGAGCCTTATCTAAGATCACAGGCAGGTGGGTGGGCAGAAGGAAACCACAGAAAACCCACCCTAGGCTGCTTAACTTTCCTGTGCCAGCAGAGATCCCTTCCCTAGGAACTCTCTTCTGCAAGGTCCCCATGGGTCCAGAATGGCCGGGGGTGCTTACTATTTGCCCACTCTGGACCAGGTAGCTGGTTTGGAATTCTAGGAAAGTGCAAGGTGGGCTTGGCTCCAGCTTTGTGTGTGGCCCAGGATCATCACCTAACCCTCTCTTCAGGCTTGCCAGCCTGCTAAGGAATCGGACTGTCCAAGTGGTATGTTGATGGTTTCAAGGTGAAAGATGTGTCTTTGGGCTGAACTTGTGCATATTCATTGAGTTCCCTTCCAGAGCTATGATGGCTATTGATTGAGGACTATGCAGAAGACACTGCCTGCCCCTCACATTAGCATATACTTAGCAATGACCTCCATTCACATAGGACAGAGGCTGTTTGCTTCCGCTGAGTCTGAAGAAATGGGTTGAAACCACACATATAGATTAGGAAAAGTATCTGAAGATGAGCATTGCCAGCATGGTTTTGTCATGCATCTTCTGCTTGTCCAGTAGACACGAGCAGTGCCACGCTGATGCCTTCCTCTCTTCCAGTCACCTCTGCAATAGCACTTTTGCTTAGATCTCAGGATGTACTGTGAGGCTGTGAGTCAAGGGGATCGCAGACTAGTGTTCTTACTCACTCAGGAATGACATTTTCAAAGCTGCTGCGTCTTAATAGGGGGGGGCTTACCTTCAGGAAATGCCTGGAGCAAGTTCAGCTTGTAGTGGCAAGCCTCACATGATGGTCCTCAAGGGGGGGGGGGAGGTCATTGCTGGTGTGGCACCACAGAATCTGTGAGCTACCTGAGGATTATCGGAAGCCCTGCTGCCACCTTCTCCAGGAGCACCCCAGACAGCAACACCTCTTCTCGATTGTCCCTGCTCCCACCTGCCCACTGCCTCTCCTGTGCGTCTTCCACGTGAAACCCTGAGAACTGCTTTCTGACTGCATTAGCAGAAATGTTGGGGTGCACTTTAACAGACGCCGTTCTTCTGTGTGCTGTCTCTCATGAGTCCAGGTTTCTAACTGAAATTTTGTGTCGTGTGATCAAGGAGCTTAGCTCTGCCTCCCCCCGAAAGTATACCTTAGCGTGTCCTTTGATGTAATGGGCGTGTAATTGAATTTGCTACATCCAGTGGATGTGAAACCCATCCCAAGATCCCTTAATGGG
This sequence comes from Peromyscus maniculatus bairdii, assembly GCF_049852395.1. Classification (NCBI taxonomy): domain Eukaryota; kingdom Metazoa; phylum Chordata; class Mammalia; order Rodentia; family Cricetidae; genus Peromyscus; species Peromyscus maniculatus. The sequence goes on along the minus strand of NC_134855.1, from coordinate 10,890,229 downwards.
AAGTTTTGGGTCTTAGCTGGTGAATTGTACACATCCTTTGTGTCAGTGTGACTAGATAGTGAGCTGGCATGGTTTTCTGTGTAGGGAGCAGAGCCAGCTCTGTGTGTGCTGTGGGCCAGCATGTTCCCAGTGAGCCTCCACTGCAGGGCAGGAGGGCTCTTGGGACCACCTGCCAGCACACTTGTCATCTGTGAGTCCTTAATAAGTGCCTGGCACCGTGCCAATTGCTTAATACCAGTGGTCTGAGTGAGTATTAAACCCTGGGAGATGCCAGCCAGCCAAGAGGTGAAAATGGAGCTTCTAGCTCGCCTGATATAGCTGACTGTTACTAAGAGAGGTTTTCAGGGAGTTTAGGAATAAAGTGGTAATAGAGACATAGAAAGCAGAGCAAATGAAAGCCAAACAGCAATCCAAGAAACAGAAAGCACAGCTATCAGGTCCGACTAAAGAAGACATGGCTGAAGCCCAGGGCTGTGCTCACAGTGGAGTCCTGTAGAGGAGACATACGTATCCCAGTGCAAAGTCAGGGTGCATTCAGGGCACTCTATTTCAAATATAAATATAATCCCTTGAAACAGAGCCCCTTTGCAAAGGGTCATGGGAGGAAAAAAGACATGTTTTCATAAAGGGCCTTGTAATCTTGTCTTCTTCAAAAGGTATCACAACACCTAAAAGTTGGGTATTAAGTATGAAATGAAGTCTTCATGCCTGTGGATTTCCAGCCTCCAACACGACTCCAGTTCATACTTATGTACTTCTTCCACACCCAGGTACGTCGACGATGTGATCAGCCGCATTGACAGGATGTTTCCAGAAATGTCCATTCATTTGTCCAGACCCAATGGGACTTCAGCCATGCTTCTGGTAAGATCTGCTTGCCGGTGTGTGGGGATATGTGGAGGAGAACCTGTCTGGAAGCTCAGTGTCCTGTAGAGGCTGAGGAAATGACTCAGTGAAGTGTCAGAGCTGGGTATGGTGACATGCTGTAGCCTAGTGCTGGAGGACAGAGGCGGGAGGGGCTGAGCCCTTGACAGACCTTGTCCGAAAAAAATTAGGTGGTGAGTGACACCTGACACCCACCTTTGACCTCCACACATGAATGCATGTGGAGACACACACACACACACACACACACACACACACACACACACACACACACACACACACACGGTTCTTTGTTATAGAAGCGCTAGACACTGGAGATGAAATCCCAGTTCAGGAACAAGGAGAATGCTTTCTTTCTTGGCATCCTTTAGAGCAGTGGTTCCCAACCTTCCTAATGCTGCAACCTTTTAACACAGTTCTTCATGGTGTGGGGACTCCAACCATAAAATTATTTTCATTGCTACTTATTATAAATCATAATGTAAATTCTGTGTTTTCTGATGGTCTTAGGCGACCCCTGTGAAATAGTCGTTAGACCCCTAAAGAGGTCTCAACCCATAGGTTGGGACCCACCGCTTTAGGATAAACAACTCTGCACTCTGAAACCTTGCTTTTGAGCAAATTGCAGCCCCGGTGAGAGTTACCAAGAGAGGGAAGGCACCATAAGCTATTTGACCTCGAGTCAGGGCATGTGAAAAACCTCTCCAGCAGTGTTGGGGTAAATTTTATATTTTCCCTAAGAGATTAGAATGAGCAGTTCTCAGCTATGCTATCCTGTGAAAAAGAACAAACATTATGTTGCCTCAAGACTTCATGGACTATGAAAGTCATTTACCACCCTCACAGTTTAGGACCCTTGTCACCAACAATTTCTGATTCTGTAGTTTTTTATGGGTTTGCACTGAACATTCTGGCCTCACAGTCCACTGACATCTGTATTTTCATAAATTGACCAAAGACGGTATGCTTTGAAGTCCAGTGGGCTAGGGGTGTGTTGTAGTGTCTATGAGAAGGTTTCTGATGTCTATGTGTGATAGGTTCCTCCTGGGACACATGTTTTTTGGTAGTATGTTGTACAAAGGATGGGCTTTGGTGGGCACTGAGGAGGCAAGGCTCTGCATGTAATCTTGCTGCCTTGGGTCCCATGTGAACTCGCCCTGCTATGGCATTTTCCTGTGCCTAACCTAATGGATCACCAGTCACCCAGATGAGCCATTCCTCACCCAGCCCCTTCATCTTGGAAAAGCTGATTGTGTGTACGTGCTTATTTTTGCCCAGTGAATGGAAGGATGTGAACTTGCTAAGTTTGCGATAATATTTCACTTGTAAATATAATGTGTATTGTAATGTATAATTTCTGAAGTCCATTTGAGCAGTTTTCTAAGACATGCTGGGATTATTTCCAGCTTTGTATCTTATATGAGAGAGAGAGAGAGAGAGAGAGAGAGAGAGAGAGAGAGAGAGAGAGAGAGAGAGAGAGAGAGAGTCTTAATCCCCAGTCTGAGTCCTAGTTCCACCAATTCCACTGATGTTGAAGCCTCCAGTTTCTGCCAATAGAGAGAAGGTTCTTGGCTGGCTGTGCATCTGCATAGGGAACAGAATTGCTGACCCAGTCAGTCCATTGACAAAAGGCAGGTTTGGGTGAACCCATTTTGCGTTCTCACTCTCTGGGGGATCACTGCCAGGCTGTTCAAAATTTGGGGTCCCACAGCTTTAGATGGCAGCCTCTCCACTATGTAGAATGTGTGGGGCAAACAGGGCAAGTTGACACTGTGAGGCTTCTGTCTTAGGCAGTTAGGTCTATTTGGCTCATTCAAAGCCAAAGCGGCTCTCCACTGTTGGTCTGGAAGCACCATGGCTTCAGGCACCTCAGAAACAGGAGCCATCACCACCCACCCAGGACATTTGACCTGGAAAACACACTGGGACCCTCCTCACCGTGTGGACAGTAAGCTGGGTAGCACATGTGTGCAAGCTAGGATACAGCTAGGGGCAAGTAAGTGCCTAGTAAATACCAGCTGAAACAGGAAGGATAGAAAAGCTTGGTTGACCTCAGGGGTGTGCCTTGGTTTACTGGCTAGAGCGGAGCTTTATTTACCCTCTACTCCTACCACTGTTCTTTGGGGACTGAACTGGCTTGTTCCTGACCAGCCAGCCAGTTGCTGGTGAAGTCTCCTCTGGTGTCTCTGTGAGCCTTAGGTCATCACCTACAGTCTGTACATTCTAAACCATAGCTAATGTGCCAGCTCAATTCTCAGCCTCTTGTGTGCGGCACACAGCACTCTGCTCACTGGGAGCTGTCCCGCTGCTGTGTGAGTTAGTGGCTCGTGGTATAATGAGGGCTGTTTCTGTTCTCTGAAGGGATGAGCTCAGTCATCCAAAAATAAATCTAGCTGTGTTGATATTTAGTTTCAGCTAATCTACCGCCTAACATCCCATTATTAATTTTCCTCCAACAGTCAAAATATTGTAAGAGCTTAACTGAGTCAGACTGGAGCAAGCTGCTAGCTTCTTGCATCACTTAAAACATTATCATCTCCAGTTTTTGACTGATCAACTAGGTATAAGAAAATGGAGCTTTCACTGTGATGTTTGAAATATACCCTAGTAGTTTATAATCTTTATTTAGATGTTAATTTGACTTACAAAAACCTTAGGTTTATATCTCCATCTCTAAACTACATGTTTAGCCCTCCTGCCTCGATAACACAGCCTTCCTTAAGCCATTGGACACATGGTCCCATCTCACTCTGCCCTAGTTGTTTGAGGCCTTGGGAAACTTACTAGCAACTAAACTGCTACCCCTTGGATTTCTTCACTGAGTTCACTAGCTCTCATACCTCAGTGGTCCTCAGAATCACTGGGCAGTTTCACAAATGCACATTCCTTGCACTTTGCTCAGAAATCCTGAGTTGGTGGCTCTAGGCAGAGCCCTAGATCTCCATATCCATGTACCCCAAGAGCAGCTGGAGCTGTGGAGCATGTTTTGAGAACTACGTTAAACTCCTGGCGAGATGACAACCTGCCCACATACACCTTGAGAACCACTGCCCCACACTCAGCAGTTCTGCTCCTACAAGTGGGTCTCAGAGAAGCTTCCAGGATTGTCTGTGATAGAAAAGGCAGACACAAGTCAGACAACCGTCAGAGCTCCCTGGAAGCCCAGCCCTTTGGCGTGTTCCTGCCCTGGCATCAGGCTGATACATGAGTGAATTCTTGCTAAAGCACCAGGCAAGAAGGGGACAGACCTGAATGTTGGAGTCCCCACACTTCCAGGGCTGCTTCTACACTGCAGGGTAGAAGGTAGGAGCAGAGAGCAGCCACTGTTGACTTACCTCTATTACAAGGACAAGGTTGAGGGCAGAAGCGGGCTGGGAATGTGGGAGAGAGTGGTGCTGTAGGCAGTGGGCAGTGTACTGGGAACCAAGACCAGACCCACAGGAAGTAAGTGAAGCAAGGTCCAAGGGAGGCAACTCAGGTAAAGAGAATCACCAGAGGATGGCTGGAGTGCAGGAAGCCAGGAAAAGATGGAAGACAGAAAACCACCCAAGTCCAGGGACCAGGCTCGGCCTCCCAGGCTGGGATAGGGCTCAGAAGGTTGTAGAAGTTTTGTAATTTGGTTTTATCCTAATCTTTTATTGATGACATGTGCTGTTGCTGATCTAGGTATGACCCTTTCGTATCTATTTAATAATATCCAGGTGCTGGAGAAGTGGCTCAGTGCTTAGTGCTTGCTGTTCTTCAAAAGGATGAGAGTTCTGTGCCTAGCACCCACATTTGGGAGCTCACAATCACCTGGAGCTCCAGCTCCAGGAGCTCTAGCACCATCTTCTGGTCTCCTCTGGTACCTACACTCATGTGTACATGTACACACACACACACACACACACACACACACACACACACACACACTTTTTTTTTAATGTTTTAAAATCTTTAGTAACATAAAGCCTGCCACAGCTAAGAGCTAGCACATTATGTGTAGTGTGCAGCATGTGTGAGTTCACCCTCCCATTCCCCCATGGAAACCATACCCCCTCCCTTTGCTCATCACTCCTCAAGGGGCTTTATTTACATTGCTAAGTGTAAGTTTTCATTTTCCCATTTTTAACTCAGTGTATTTGGAAGCTATTACATGTTGTCTTTAAGGACTAATTTTTCATTCAGCCTTGTTTGTTCAGTATATTTTATTCAAATTGTTAGCTTATTCATTTTTCTGATAGGAAATACTCTGTTATTTTTCTCTCAGTGGTCATTTGATTTGTTTCTGGATTTTTATAAATAATTCTGCTCAGAGCATTCTTGGTCCTTGGTTTTTAGTCCTTCCTGATAGGCTAAAGGGTTTCCTTGTTTTCACCATGGACTGGCTTGCTTTAGGACCGTGTTTGTTTGTTTGTTTGTTTGTTTGTTTGTTTGTTTGTTTTAAATAATTTTTTGAGATTATAGTATAATTACATCATTTCTGCTTTTCTTTCCTCCCTCCAAACTCTCCAGTATACCACCCACTCCCTGTTTTCTTTCAACTTCTTGGCCTCTTTAATTATTGTGGGGAGTGTGTGTGTGTGTGTGTGTGTGTGTGTGTGTGTGTGTGTGTGTGTTCCTAAATATGTTAAGGACAGTCTGCTCAGACTGTATAATGTTACTTGTATGTATATTAGGTCAGTGGTTCTTGACTGATTATTGCCTCCTAAGAGATATGTGCAATGGCTGGTGGTATTTTTAAGACACTTTTATTATGCTGGCATCTGAGTGGGTGGAGACCAGAGATTCTGCTACATGTGCTCTCCTGCAGTGAGCAAGCGCAGCCCACCAAACTGCAAGGTGGAGGTTGGGAAGGCTGGCTCAGGCATGGAGGTGTTCACCTTTCCATATTGCCGATGTATTTTCCAGACAGTTGCACTAATTTATACCCACTAGCAACTCTGAATACCACATTTTCACCAGACCTCTAAAGACTGAGGCCTTAATTTTAACTGTCCATCAGACGCTCCTGAAGGCCACCCATGCCATATTGAATATTATGGAAATTCTTTATAAGAGGAAATGGTCTTTGCATTTCTCCACTCTTGTGTGTCTATATTTGGAATGTGTGGGAAGTGCACGTGTGTGCACTTGTAGAAACCAGAGGTGACACTGAGTGTTTTCCTTAATTACTTCTCTACTTTATTTGAGACAGGACTGTACTATGCACCCCTGGCTACCCTCCAGCTCACAGAGATCTGCCTGCCTCTGCCTCTTGGGGGCTGGAATTAAAGGTACACAGTACCTTTAATTCTTCTTTTTCAAAACAGGTTCTCCAAGTGAATCTGGAGCTAGACTTCCTGGCCAACAAGCCCTCAGTAGCCAGCTGTTCCCCCTCACAGTGCTGGGATTGCAGATGTGGATGCACCTAGATACAGGTGTTGGGATCTGAACTAGGGTCTTCATGGTTGTACAGCAAGCACTTTCTTCATACAGTACGCCATCTCCCCAGTCCTTGTTTCTCCACCTTACAAAAAGACAGTTTATCAACTCCGTTCTTTTAAGGCAGCAGTTCCCAAAGTGTGATCTCAGGGCAAGAAGCTGCAGAGATCTTCCCCAGGGCCCGTGAGGTCAAACTGCCTTTAAGGCAGATGGGAGGCCTCCCTCGCCTTTTCACTTCTCACCGATTCTCACTTGGAGCTCCTTGATGCTGGGGGACATTGGCATGCTGAGCTCTCGGGGCCCTGTGTTCTGGTGCTTCAGACTTGCCTCTGCTCGTTCTCATTTCTGTTGCAGTTAAGTACCAATAGCTCTGACCCATACATAGATGCAGCAGCTCCTAGATATCCTCAGCCATTTTCAATAGAAAGAGCTCCTGAGACCCAAATGATGAGAACCAAAATGCTTTGAGAAGAAGTGTATTACAAATATCAGAACCGCTGAGTACTGTGGTATGTGTGCTAATGAGGAGCCTGCAACCAGAGGATTACTTGAGCCCAGGAATTTGAGATTAGCCTGTAGAACATGGAAAGACCACAAAGACCTAAAGAAGAGGAAGAAGAAGGGAAAAAAAAGAGCCTTCTTCAACAACAACAAGAGTATCAAATGATGTACCAGACCAATCTTAAAAAAGACATTCTAAAATGTTTGTTATAATGGTACTCATGGTTGGAAATTTATCAGTGACTAAAACCCATGATGTAAAATAAAAACGCAAGAATTTGGGACATCCCACCAAATAGTTATCTGTCTCTACAACCAGTTAATTCTGTAACCAAGAGATGAGTAGAGAAAGTCGGATGCCTGGGGACTGAACAGCACTGGGCAAAGTACAACCTTGTCTGAATTTGGACTGAGACACACAGACCTCCTGTCAAATGTTGGTGGTTGCCTGGCTGTGGTCAGGGCCTCATTGCTATGAAATGAAACAAAGGAGCCAGATTATTTTTTAGAAGTGGATTCTGAAATGTGTATATTAGAAATGTCATGATATGTGAAGTTTGTTTTAATATCCCTCACCAACCACCAAAAAGGAAGGAAAGATGGGTAAAGAACAAAATTACAATCATTTTTTTTCTTACTCTCTCTTCTTTTGCTCTTAAAAATATTACAGGTGACTATGCACACCCAAGTCTCTTCACATATCCTCCACACAGTATAGAAACCATGACCATATAAAGCCACAAAGCCATACCACAGATATAGCCAGAATGCCCTTCCTTCCGTGCTTTTTAATTGGAAAGTAGGAACAAGCAAACGATTCCAGTGAGCTGTTGTTTGTGCCATCCCTGTCACCTTCTACAGAGTGAAAACTGGCCTCACAATGAAACATACGGTAGGTACCGCACCTAAGAAAATTCTAGAGCAGTACTGATAGAAGAGAAGACACAGGCATTGGCAGGGAAGGAGAGAAACGCTTCACAATGAAGAATCATATAAATTCTGCACTTGTCCCATTTTAGAAAATTGTGCTCATTGCAATTGTGGACAAATTTTATCCAAATATTTTTTAATGATCATTAAATTCTACTTGGCTAGGCTGCCTAAGGGTCTAGGGAAGTTGTGTACTGGTGTCTGCAACTTTCAACTGTGTCAAAGGCACAAGTTGGAGCAGCAGGTTATAGACAAATGGATGGGTGCGCATGGTGAAGCCTATCAGTGTTGTGGAGCCTAGGTCATAGGTATGGGGATGTCTTCTGTAATTCTTTCAACTTCTTAGATGTTTAGAAATTTCATATTAAAATACTGATGAGATAAACCTCCCTCAGCCTCTGAGAAAACAGATGCCACAGAGCAGAAGATTAGAACACCACACTCCAACTAACATTTGATAAGATGAAAAAAAGAAACCCTTCAGTCATAGATTCAAAAGAACTGAACACTGGTTCTACTCAGAAAAATGAGAACTCAGTGGTACAAATAAAAACATATCCAAGTAAAATCTAATAACAAGCCCCCCAGGAAAAGCAGACAACCGAGAGAATAAAGAGAAGGTGATCAAAGTAGAGTTGGAAAAATGACTGGTATGGAGCATGGGCGAAGAGACCATGTATGAACCATCACATGTGCTTATGTCAGAGTTCTGGGAAGAGCCTCATGGAATAGAACCAGTGTGTGAAACTAAGAAAACCCAGAAATAAAGACTAGGCCTGAATCTAAGCACTAACAGGGGCCACTGGGAACGAGGCATAGTTAACTAGGAACTACCAAGTCTAATCCAGAGTCTAGGAGTCATCATGCTTCAAAGATAAAACAATAGCTCAGAACTTCCAAGCAGTAGCACAAATAACTTAAAAGCCCAAACAGACTGGCATTATATTGCTCAAAACAGCAAATGGCTGGAGAGATAGCTCAGCAGTTAGAACATTTTCTACTCTTACAGGAAATCTGACATCTCTGGTCTTTGCGGCACCTGCACACATACATATACACACACCCTCATGTATGCATGCTCGCTCTCTCTCTCTCTCTCTCTCTCTCTCTCTCTCTCTCTCTCTCTCTCTCTCTCTCACACACACACACACACACACACACACACACACACACACACACACGTGTACTCATGGAGGTTTACATGCACATAATTCAAAAATAATAAAAAATAAATCTTAAAAAAAAAAACAAGGGATGATGCATCAGTTAAGAATGTTTACTGCTCTTGTAGAGGACTTGAGTTCAGTTCTCAGAACCCACGTTGAACAGCTTACAACCACACATAACTCCAGTTCCAGTTCCAGCGCCATCTTCTGGCCTCCCCTAGGCACCTGTATGCATGTGGTGCACATACAAATGTGCAGATAAACATTCATACATTAAAATTCAAAAAAAAAAAAAAGCAAGACAACAATTTTCAAAGAAGAGTCAAGGACACATGTGTCCTCTCAAGCATCGAGGCCATAGAGAAGGAGCATTCGACCACTTCAGGATTCTGCACCTATGAGCCTATCTGGAGTGACTGTGGGAAGTTGAGCTTTCCCAGCCAAGAGAAAGTGGACTGATCAGCCCCAGGGCATACTGAGCAAGTCACAAGCAAGGTAGCCATGAGGGTAGAGAGAGAACCTACAAGCATTGTGTTCAGTCACAGATGAGGGATGCAGATGAAATAAGTACTGATTTTTGTGTACGCCATCAGTGAGAATCAAGGATACTGTTAGATACTAAGAAAAAAAAAGGCAAATTATGGCTTTTCAGTTTAGTGTTTTTATGAGATTTCTGTGTGTGCAAAAGAGTGGGTCTCTGTTTCTTATACCTTCTCTTGGACTCTTTTTCTCACATTTGTTTGTTTTGTCCAACTTTGATGTGATAATTTTTGTTTTATCATAGCATAATCCCTTAGAAGCCTGCTTGTTTTCTAATGGGAGACAGAAAGGGAGTAGATCTGGATAGGAGGGGAGGTGGGCAGGAACTGGGAGGAACAGAGGGAGGGGAAACCATAATCAAGATATATTATGTGAGAAAAAGGTCTGTTTTCAATAATGGGGGAAAGGCTAAAGGGATGCATAAGAAAATGGGGTCTGAAGGCTTTGCATATAGAGATACAAAGGTAAACATGAGAACTATAGACCTAAAGAAAATAAAGGGGTATAGCTTAGTGGTAGAGCATTTGCCTAGCATGAATGAGGTCCTGGGTTCCATCACCAGCATCAAAGAAAAAAAAGTAGGCATGGTACATACATACAGTCCTAGCATGCAGGATGAGGCGGGGACTGCAAATTTGAGGTCAGTCTGAGCTATCTATAAGACATTGTCACAAAGCATACACACACACACAGAGAAATAAAGGAGAGAAAAGAGGGGAAATTGGGAGGGAATACCCAGAAACACTAAACACAATATATTAACTACGGAGTTACTGAGAACACATGTATCAGTCACATTAATAACTGTGAATTAATAATACACATGCTAACAGGCGTTTCCAAAGGTGCCGCTAAAGCTCATGGGGAAAGAAGTACACATAAAAGAATAGGATCAGTTCTGAAGGGAGATGCTTGGAGAGTAAGGTCTGTGTTCCTTAAAACACATCTAGAAGTCTCTAGGGGTCAAAAAAACATAGCACCGGCTTGCAGATAGGCAACCAGACTACAAGACTGAAATAGAACAGAATGGATGTGGAAACCAAGCAAATGGTCAGGTGGCATCTCTAGTCAGTGGGCTGCAGTCACAGGAAGAAAAGTAGCTTCAGATAAACGAACAAACAAACAAAAAATCCTAGCAAACCAAGACCGCTGGCAAGCTGGGGAGTATATGCGGCAAGTGTCCTCGGTGCAGAGATAAGTTTCTGAGCTCATTTGCTAATTTTAAAAACCAAGTGGAAAGTATTAAAAGGGGATCTGAAATGAAGAGACCATTAGCACACTCGGTATTTAAATAGATGAGAAGATGTCCAACCTCATCTGCGGATGCAGAGTAAAACTACATTGAGGTCCGTCTCCTACCTGCCAGATGAGCAGAACTGAAAAAGCCACCCTATGGTCTGCTGCGAAGGCAAGGGAACAGGCCTCTTGTCACTGCTGATGGTGACGTGGGCCACCTATAGGAAGGACCTTCCCAGTGTCTACAGTGTCTGAAAAACTGCGTTTGCCTTTGACCAGCAGGACTTACACTAGGAGGTGGCCCTGACGACCCCTTTCAGCAATATGGAAGCACATGTGTGCAGCTGTTCATTACAGCTTGTTTGTAACGGCAGGATCTTAGGATAACCCGCACGCTCAGAGGACGACGACTGAGGAGATCGTGAAACAGCCACACAATAGAGCTACACTACTTCTGTTTTCATCTTTGAAAGATGAGAGAAAGACCTGTGACCTATGTGAAGTGACTTCCAGGGCATACTGCTATTTAAAGAGAAAAGCAAATGCTTTTTTCAATTCAGCCCTTCTTTGTAAGGAGAAAGCAGACATCCATTACGTGTCCATTTTTAAGGGGAAGACACACGGAGGGTTAGATCTGAAACGGAGCAGTCTGTTTAGGAGGCAGTTGAGAGGTGTGTTAAGTATGAGGGCTGGAAATGGGTGGACAGATACACAATGAGTTGGGCAGAGTGACTCGGGGGCTTCTGGGATTAAGTCCAGACTAGGCTGTGTTTATCTTTTTTATTTTTGTTTTTAACCAAAAAGAATGAAAACGGGATTAAAGAAAGCTAAGGATATTTCAGTCAAATAATGTGTTTACTCCTTGAAGGGCAGAGAAGAAAGTAGAGAAGGAACTTTAGAACCTTTGAACTTGGGGTTTTGACCCAACCTTCTGTTTGGGTGCCGTAATAGCTGTGAACTAAATCATACAGTGTAGTTGGTGGATGGCTTTGCAGAAGTTGGGGTGGTATGTCTAGAGCTCCGCGTACTCAGGATGGAGCACATACAGAGACAGGAGACCATAGAAGCCAAGCTCCTGTAGAAGGGAAGCTGCCAATGTAGAAAGAAAGCCACAATAAATGCTTGGTGTCACATGGCAACTGGGAATGTTAGTATAAACAGAAATGCTGGTGTGTCCATGTATGCATGCAGGCAGGTGTGCCCCAACCCTGCAGAGGTCTAAATGAGAGCCCAAATACAATGAGCAACTCCCTCATCCACATCTTGGTCTCTAAACGCCAGTCTTGCTAGCAGGAATCCCTTGAGTAAGCAGCTGAAGACAGTACAAGATGAGCCTGGGGCCTCGATATACCAAAAAGTCGGGGAAATCCCCAAGAATGATGGGACATAGAGTGTCACTGGGCATACATATCGTTTTGAAGAAGCCCTCACTAGCCACACCTGGGACTGTAGGCTACCAAGATAATGACATCATTCATCATAGCCCACAGAGTACAGTCCTCACCTGTGAGTCTGCCTGAGTATTGAGAGGCTTCAGTGCGGCTCCACAGCAGCTGTGGGAAAGAGAGCTTAAAGTTGGGGGATGGGGAGTTGGGCTACCATCTTAGTGAGTCTTCAGACACTTGTCATTGCTGCGAGTGCAGGCCCCTTGCCTGCTCCACTGCTCTTAGCCAGAGAGGAACTGAGGACTGAGCAAATTTAAAAAATGGACTTAAAAAGGGACCGTGACCCCAAGAAGCTTTGTGGGTGCCTATAATTTCTGAAGTCTCTGAGCTAAAATCTGTTCCATGCTTCTGTGGGGATATGCACTCATGCCATAGTGAACTGTTTCGAAGGCTGGTGACTTCGGGTTCTGTGGAGATGACAGTGTTCTATGCAGGTGTTTCATGGGCATTACCCACTCCTGTTCTGAAATGGCCATTCCAACCTCAGAGTTCTCACTTGAGCTCTGAGCTCCTAAGGGGTGAGGACTCGGCTTCACTGTGAGATGATGTCCTGTGAGTCTTTCTGGAGGAAAGGGCAACTCATTCCCAGGGAAAGTTCTAGAGCTGGGTCGTCTCCAGAATTTCTGGCACCTCCCAGAACAGCTCCCATCCCCTCCCTCTTCTTTCTGTTCATCTCTTTGAACATCCATGCTTGTGTTGGTTGACTTTCAAGGGGCTTACAGATCGGGCAATGTGGATTATGTACTCCAACATGGCAGCCGTGGGGAAGATGCAGAGCGAGCTGGTGGGTGGAAGTAGAGGCTGTCAACTGTCTCATCACTGGTTGGCAGCATAAAGAAAGCATCGTGAATATTGGAGCTCCTGGCTCTGACACCAAGTCAAATTCTGGCAGGGATCAAATGGTTTGGGTTTGGACTTGTTTTCTAATTTCTTTGAGTACTTTATACTTTTTCTTAGTTCCCCAAAAACTGTTCAGTAAGTATACATTGTATCTCTAGCTTCTTTAGTTAGTTACAGGGCAACCCTCTACAGACAAGGTATGTACCTGTATCCTTTTACAGATTAGCGGCAACTGAGTTCACCCTAAAACCCCCTCAAAATACTGACTCTGAATTGATGACAGCCGAGGTAAGCAGCCCAGGTTGTCTCCTTTGCCCCAAAGGCTGACCTCTTTGCCAGCAGTCAACAGCCCCAGCGTTCCCAGTGATGCCCTTTTAAACCCCACAGCTCCATCTATGTGTTTCAGTTGCTGTGTCCCGAAGATTCCACCTCCCCAACAGGTCTGCCTCCCTAGGCTGGCATCTGTAGCAGTGAATTTAAATGTTGAAGAAGGCAATTCCAACACCAAGGGAATAGTGGTGGATGTTACTCTCTAAGTATTTGTGTATATTATGTGAGATTGATGTGTGGTAGAAACAGCTAGCGTTGGCCTTTCTGAGGCAAGGTGAAGCTGTGTGTTCCCCATTCAGAAAAGTGCATTCCCGGCCTTAACTCTGTGTGTGTTTTTCTCGGGCTGTCTAGTTTGATTTATTCTGTAGTAAATGTTGGGCCCGTTTTCAAGCCAGATAACTTATCTTACATTCTGCCCCCAATTTGGCCTTATTCTGTTCCAGGCTGTCCCCTTGTCCTGTAACAAATGTTTATTGATCAGCCTCTGAGAGATAGCCCGGCCCCTCCTCTCCTGAAGCCCGTCACCGGGCAGGCACCACATGCACACTGCTCCCCACAGCTGCCTGTTCCTCCTCGGGCATCTCCTCAGCACTCTGCTGGCTTTGACTGTGCTTGCTTCTGTCCCCAGACACTTGCCTCTGCTTTTCCTTTGTCTCCTGGTTTCCTTTTCTCTAGATACAGCTCTCCACCTTCGACTGGAGTGATGACTCCACAGTCTCTGTCTGGTATACAAGAGAAAGCCTCCTCCTTAGAGATGCTGGTGTGGTTAGGATAGCTTGGCCTCAGTTTACCTTTTCAAGCTCGTCTCCTCCCCTTCTCCCTCCTGCCTGGCCATGCTCAGAGCTCTCCACTGTTGCTCATTGCCATCTTGAATGAGACAATCCTTCCTGGTATGAAGCAGGCCAGTGTCTTGCAGGACATTCAGCATCCTTCGCTTCAACCTGCTGAATGCCAAGAGCTCCTTGCATTTATTGCAACAAGCAGCATTCCTTCTTCTCCTGGCAGCTTGGGAACTCCATACCTGCCTGCTTCTGTTCTTGTGCCTGCTGTTTCCTCTGCCTGTGGCCTCCTTGCCCACCTGCCCCTGGCAGAGCCACTCTGTATTCTTTAAGATGGGCTGTGCTACCTACCACCTTTCATGATGCTTACATTTACCTTTTGCTTGGATAGTCCCTCCCTCCTCTGTGCTCCTCTAGCCCTTCATACACCTGCATTGATAGAATGCACTGTGTACAGAAGAGGCACGAACTGGTCTTAAAGAGTTGTCCTGCTTTAAAGCACCGTTTGACAGTATCTGCAATCTGAGGTACCACTGTGCACATCCTTTATGACAATCCTAAAGAGGAAAGGCTGAGATCTGCCTGTGAGCATCTGTTGTGTTCCTTATCTGTAGTTAGCCTTCCATAATAGCCCTTGCTACTGATCCCAGGACCTTTACAAAGAAGGGTTCTCAAGGGACATCCTTCCACAGCACAAAGAAACAACCTGAACTATTGTTGTTGGTCTTGTTAGAAAACAACAGTATTGAGCGGTAGGTAGTCTGGACCCTCAGAGTTTGTATTTGACCCAATGGAGCCTTGTCGTTCAACATCCACTGCATCTATAATACACTGCAAGAATGCCTCATTTTTCCAGAGACACAACTTCATTAGAAGAGCTGTTAGCATGGGAGTCCAGGCTGTTCTTTAGATGATTGGATGTCTTGATTCAGATTTATACACAGCAATTGAATCTCATTAGCCCAAATTCACACTGCATAGACCAAGCATGTAAACAGTTGAGACCTTCCAGGGTTGTATTAAATCTTCAGCCCATTTTGAAGTGGTGCATCTTGGCAGTTTACTTTATTCCTTAATCCCAGTCAACACATATGGTTTTTCCTTCCATTAATCTTCTCATTGGATCCACAGAATGAGATAGCATTTGTTCGGTTTCAACCCTAGTGCTGTGCATAGTCCAGCTGTTGACAGCTGGATTAAAGGATGAGCATTGAATCTGTACCAGGATGGCCTGTGGCCTTGTTACTATATTATGTGGGACTTTAATTAGAATTAGTTGCACTAATTGTGCTGTCTGTAGTCAGAAGCAGTCCTGCCCACAGCCCTGATGGTGGGAACTGTAGTACACACAAGCTCTGGAGAACCACTCCACCTGAGTAGGTGCCTGCTCGGCCCTCTCTGGGCATGTACCTGTGACTACTTGCTGACTGTATTCTGTAGTGGAAGTTTTCCTGTGTCCCACCCAGTCCTGCAGCTGCTCAGACCCAAATAAACACACAGAGGCTTGTATCAGTTACAAATTGCATGGCCCTGGCCTATGGCTCATTATAACTAAACTCAGCCCATTTTTGTTCATCTATATGTCGCCACATGTTCCATGGCTTTACCTGTGTGCCATGACATGCTGCTCCCTGGACAGTGGGATGGCAACTCTTCCGCCTCTGCCTTTCTTCTTCCTGTCTCTCTCCTAGATTTCCCTCCTGCCTCTAAGCACCTTGCCATAGGCCAAACAGCTTTATTTATCAACCAATCAGAGCAACACATATTCATAGCATACAGAAAGACATCCACAGCAGAATTCACATTAGTGCTTCTGTGAGATGGAGCTAAGAGCAGTCCTGCCTCTTGGGGCTGGTGTGCCCAGAACATGAGCCAGCTGTGGGAAGCAGGGGTACCTACTGAAGATCTTGGCATTCCATACTCTTCATTTCTGCACATATTTACCACATCACTGTGATCCCAAACACAGTTCAGAGACACTTCCTTTGTAAACAGTACACCTTCCCAGATGCTGCATGGACATGTTTATCTTCCAACAGTAGCCCAGTGGAAGCTGCCATCTTTTCTTCCCTGGCTTTTGCAGTCTCATTCCTTCTGGATTCTTGCCTCTGCCCTGTTGGTCCTCTGCACTGCCCCTGGAGTGGTACTTGTGAACTGTTGTTCTTCTGTCCAGAGACACCCTGACTTCCTACTGTGTGGGGAGGAAGGCTCTCCTTCCAAAACCACCTGGTTTGTCCCTCCCCATGTTGCCAGTTCCTGGGCACGTAGTCAGTATCTTGAATGCGATGACTATGTCTGAGAGGGTAGCAATGGTTGGTTCCATTGTCACTGCAGGGTACCCTCCAGGCATATCTGAAGTGAAAGAAAATGTGCTCTTTTACAGTGGATCCCACACCAGACCTCAGAGGTGTGCACTTCCCAGGAGGGAGAGAACTTGCCTCAGCCCCTCCCAGAACACAAGCCTGGGCCACTCCGACTGCCAGCATGTGCTGTCCGCTGTGCCATGTGGTGCTCATCTTTGTGATGCTCCTGAGACAGGAGCCAAGGATCTCGGTCTTTGAAGTGTTACCATGTTGTTCTGTTCTTCACTGTCACAGCTCTGAATGATCGGTTTCCATGGGCACATGGCAGTCACAAAAGACCAAGGAGGGCCAGCATTTTGTCACTGCCTTTCTACTCCCATCCTTGAGCATAGCTTCCCACAACACCCCCAGTTGGAAGCCCACCCCAAGAAGAGAATTCTTTTTTATTTTCAGTCGTTTTATCATATACTCATTGTAGAAGGGAATGCATTTTATTCTGACATTTTCAGGCATATGTGTGGTGTACGTTGATCGTGTTCATCACCCCCTCCCACCCGGTTCTATCTTGTTCTTGCTGTATTTACAAGTTCAGAACTGTGCGTGCTTGGGAAGGAGCTGCTGGTGAGAGTCTCCAAATGGACAAAGGAAGACAGTGCTCCAGGGATAAAGTCGAGCCACTGTTAAGTTCAGCAGCAGCTGATGTGGGCACCATGCCCATTCAGAGAACCCTACTTGGTTCTTGGTAGTGCCAGAGACGGAACTCGGGGCTGACTCCCTCACACTCTCCAGAGAAGATCTTCAGATTGCCTTGGGTGCTGCTTGGCTTGACTTTGGTGTTTTCTTTAGTTTCTGCATTGCAAGGATAGAACCTGACCTCAGGCATTCTAGGCAAGTACTCCCCCACTGGCCAAAAGCATCAGCTTCACTCCAGAACTACTGGGATAAGCACCCCACTGCTCTGTAGTAAGCACAGGTCCTCAGACACCCTATAGCCAGCTCATCTGGGAAGAGGTGAGCAGACAGACCATGGAAGCAGAAACAGGAGGGCAATCTGAGCTCACTTCCCACCCTGGAAGACTGGGCCCCACCCTGAGTATCCTCTGATGCTTCCTACCGACCACAAGCCTGGACTCCGTGTGGCCCTTTAACGGCAGCCCTCAGCAGAAGATGTCAGCACAGTTTTATAAATGAGAAACTGCAAGGGAAGAGGTTCCACAACAGATGCAAGGTCATGTCCAGTACAGACCAAACTTGGAGCGCGCTCCTTGAAACGTCAGAGCCCTGGGCTCCTCTGTCATCCTCTGACATTATCTGTAAAAAGTTACATGCATTCAAAGACATACAAAAAGCTCCTAAAACGTGTGGGTTACTGGGGGAAATGTGTTGAAGCAAGTTGAGTTTTTTAAAGCTCTTTAAAAGAGTGATAGTTTTGATAAAATTTAATTTTGGTAGAAAATGCTTTCTGAAAATACTTGAGATGTTCCCAGTTCTATTTTCTCCATGCACACAGGCTTTATCAAATGATTGTTTTGTTGATAAATTTAGTGTTCAGTTGGGACTTACATGTAGACTGTACCTACCCTCAAAGGGAAAGAGGATTTTATAGTTTCCATTCATTCTCATTAAAATCAGAACATTTGCATCTTAGCTTTTACATCTAGTTCCAGGAATTTTAAGTAGTCTGATTGTATGGAAGTGGGTCGTATTAATTGCAAATGGGTTCGACATCTGCTTGCTAACATGGAGGGCTTTTTTTTTTTTTTTAAAGCCCGGTTTTGTTTTTATATACGATCTACCAGAGTGATTAGGGGAGAGCTACTGCTGGTGCTGTTAGAAAGCTGGGTTCTCAGAGGCTTAGGATGCACCCATAAAAATGAATTTAAGAGTGAGGCTCTGAAAGTTCTTGAACTGGGAGCGATTAGACATCTGAGAGTTGATAGGTTTTTATCCACAGTCTGTTAGGAAGCTGTCTTCTGTCCTTGGTTCCTCCGTTAGTCAGCTACTCAGGCCAAGGTTATGGGTCCCTGACCCTGGAGTGAGCATGGGGGCACACTGCCCAGTTCTAGCTGCATGGGGTCTGGTGGGACCCTGGCAACTCACTTACAGGCAAGTTACTTCTTCCTGATGCTAGTGTAGTGGTGATGCCCACAGTGGGTCTCAGCCCATTCTCTAAGGAAGCCAGTGTGTACAGGACTATACCCTGAGGCACTCACCAGCTAAACAGCTCAGCCGTTTGCTTAGCTGCAGTTCTTTTCAGAACTGGCCTGCACACATGGACTCTTCATAAGAAGAATGGTTTGTATACCACTTCACTTGCCCTGGGCCAGACTGACTTACAGCAGGGGCTCTGCCTGGGCCAGTCTCACTACAGACCTTCTTTATGGAGTATGCTCTGGGCATTATTGTCTTGAAGAACTCCTCTGCCTACTTTAACATTAGTAACTAGAGCATTTGATTGTCCTGGATCAGAAAATGACTGAAAGTAGAAAGTACACGGCTCAGAACTTGCTCCCCTGCACACACACACCTTGGTTCTTCTGGACTGTTTTTTGTTTGATTGGTTTTGTTTAGGTGTTTTTGTTTTGGGTTTGGTTTGGTTTGGTTTTTTAACTGCCAGTTTTGGGAGAAAAGCTAGGACTAAGCCTTTACATGCCTCCTCTATATGACAAAGTCAGGGAGATAGTGAGTGACTAGCCAAGATTAGGGAAGGAGCAAAAAAATACGGAAAGGAA
The DNA here is from genome assembly GCF_049852395.1 of Peromyscus maniculatus bairdii. Classification (NCBI taxonomy): domain Eukaryota; kingdom Metazoa; phylum Chordata; class Mammalia; order Rodentia; family Cricetidae; genus Peromyscus; species Peromyscus maniculatus. Next base: position 10,871,139 of record NC_134855.1, on the reverse strand, counting down.
AATACGCCTCCTAGAATGGTTGACATTTTCCCTGGGGTACTTTCCTGACCCTACCACAGTGCCTGTGCCTAGGAGAGTATAGTTGGCATTTGCTGCATTAAACTGCTGATGCTCTGAGGTCTTTGCTGGACGATTCTAACACTGTACCATGGGATTCTAGGTAGCCACCCAGTGTATGTGGCCTTTCACTCCTAGAATCAAGGATTAAACATGAGATGTTTCTTTTTCCTTCATGTCCTTCTCATGCATGGCTATCTGCTGCCCTGTTTGCAAAGGAAATAGTTCTGGGAGTTAGTGTTGAAGAGCAGGGAGGGATTTGAACCAGTGCCTCTAGACACTTACTCTCTCTGTCTTAGAAAGTTGACAGGTGTTAGGAGGGAGGTTGGCTGCACAGAACTGAGCAAAGCCAGTTGGTGCACAAAGGGCAAGGCTGCCTTAGAACCTGTGTCCTTGGCCTCATTAGCATCAGGCACCTGAAGTAGCGAGTTCTGGTAGTTGCAGGAGGTCTGTATCTTCTTACTGAAATCCTCCTTCCAGTGTGCCATGGCTGTATTCCCCAGTTAATCCCTCTTCCCACAGACTGAGGCTTGTTACCCAAAGGAAGGATCCCTGGCTAACCCTTACTACGGGGAAATCATTTAGAGCACTTAATTTGGGCTGACTCTTTATCGGTGCACTATTGCAATTAAGTTAGATTAATGAAAGGTAAATTCCAGTCTATACGTGAAAAAAAAAATCTCTTGTAAAGATCCTAATTAGAGTGTGTGTTTATTTAGCCTCTCGTGCTTTAATTGCATCCGTCTTGCTATTTACAAACAGGCATCATTAAAGAGTAATGAGTGTGTGAAGAGCATTAATACTAGCGGCAGATGGGGGGGTGCGATGGAAGTCTGCTGGTGGGTATGATTTTCATGTGAAGGAGATGCAGAGTGATGCTGGCAGGGAGGGGGGGCAGAGCAGGCCTTATGCAAGGCAGCAGCTTGTCCTTCGCTGCAGCGCGCTGGCTGCTTTTAATTTGCTGCAGCAGTATAATCTGTAGAGGGAAACAGACACCCCGCACACTCGTCTGCACCTTAGCCAGCCATGCCAGGTGGGAGCATCGCCGTCCATCACACACACACACACACACACACACACACACACACACACACACACACACACACACAGCCTTGGCCACTGGGCCTGCGCTGTGGGACATCTGCCCTTCAAGCACAGAGGTACCTGGGGGCTGGAAAAGCCATGCAAGGTGTGGGGCTTTCCTCACATTACACAGCTCTGGGCCCTTTAGCAGCCTTTCAGAAAATTCAAACGTGCAGTAAAGTGAGAAATAAGCTTCTGGTGTTTCCTTGGCACCTCTAATATCACATCTCAGTCTTACATAACTTAGTTGTTCTTGGAGGCAGACTCGGCTCCGTCTCCCTTAGGTGGATGCTTAGTCACTCGTGTCCCACCCCCACCTGACATAAGTGTAGAAAAGTGAGGCTCCCAGTGGAAAAGAGAGGAACAGATGTGAACAACAGAGCCCAGTGATGATCCACCCGCTACATCACATCTCTAATTCTTGGTATCCCTTTTATTCTGAGACTTGGGGTATAACTCAGTAGTGGGGTGCACGTTAGGAAGTGGCTTTAAACCTCTGCACCAAAAAAAAAAAAAAAAAAAAAGTAAATATCTTCCATTATTCAAGCTCCAGGACTGGGAATGTAGCTCATTCCAGAATACTTGCCTAGCATGTGTGAAGACCTGGTTTTGATGCCCAGGACTGACAAATGAAAACACCAAGAACCAGGTTTAAAATCCAGGTACAAAAATGGCAGCTCAGAGAGATCCCTGGTAGCATAATGTTTATAGGAATACACAAAAAGCTAAAATGCAATGCCTCAGTTTCCCCGAGTCCAGCTTAGTGCACACAGTTCTGGAACTGTGTTCTATATAAATGCAAAGTGTTAGTGTTGGAACTAGAGTGGAGCTTAGATTTCTCCAGGGAGGCCTGGGTAAGTTGAAGTCCAAGGTTTAATTTATTTTAAATCAGGTTATAGGAACTCACAGTTTTCAGTACATTTTGTGTTTATCTTTAAACAAACTCAGCTTAATTTTAGGCCACCCTAAACAGAAGTAAAATGTTTTTATTCAAACTACCACATATATTTAAGGGCACAGATAACTGCATTATCCAACCCAGAAGGGCCCAGGTTAGGCTGTGGACATGTCTCTTTTGTAGTTGTTAACTTACTGCTGTTCCCATTTTCAGCTCACACAACTGTGGGGCATTTTTTCCATTCATATTAATTGGATTTTAAAGTGACCTTGTCCATGTATTGATTTGAATTAAAATTTTCTACATCAAGGTCAAGTTGGCGTACATCCTACAGACAAATATTAAAACACCAAGTGCTGCCTAACATGGTATTGACAGAAAAAAATGGAAATTTAACAAAGCCAGGTTTACCCCAGAGGGCACCGTCATACCATTCTAAGTGGATTGGCAGGTCTACATGGAGACCACCATCACCTGGTCCACAACATCACGGGGGCGGGGGACTCCTCCTTTAAGGAAAGAGCATCTTTGTTACAGACTGGCTTTAAGGTGAGCCTTCAGCTCCATGAAGGCCCCCGAGGAAAGAGGGCCTGTTGGGATCCTTTAAGCAGTGTGGGAATACCCCTAGCCCTTTGTCAATAGTCCAGTCTCAGAACTGCCCCTCAACATGCTTCTCTTTGCCACTTCAAAAGTAGCTCAGACTTTATACAGGGAATCGATCCTTTCCCTGTTTTTTCCATCTCAGTAAATGCCCAAGACCATTCAATTGTCTGGTACTCAACCTGAAGACGTGGAAGATCCCACACTCCTCTTTTTCCCCCATATTCAGTCTAATGGCAAAGTATATCAGTTATTTGGTGGGGTGTGTGCATGCATGCATTCATGCATGCATGCATGTGGAGGTTAAATGTTGGCATCAGATATCTTTCTTACTCACTTTCTGCCTTATACCTTGAAACAGGGTGTTTTATTTCTCTCCAGAGCTCCCCAATTCAGCTAGTCTCACTAGACAGCTTTCTTCAAAGGTCCCCTCTCCTGTGCTGGGATTACAGGTTGGCATTTATGTGGGTGCTGGAGATCCAGACTCTGGTCCCTGTGTTTGCATGGCAGTCACTCCATCCACTGAGCCATTGCCCCAGCCCCAAATCATGTCAGTCCGTGGCATCGCCCCATCCCTACACTGGTGCTACTTGAAGCTGCCCTCTTCCCTGTTCATGGTCTCTTCGTTTGCTTCCGTGATCCCTCCATGAAGCAGATATTGTGTAACAGTACACTACAGACATGTCACTCCTCTGCCTAGCCCTGCAAGGCATCCCTTGTCACTCAGAAGTCAACTCCCTTTAGGCAGGCAGATCTCTGTGAATTCAAGGCCAGCGTGGTCTAGAAAGCAAGTTCCAGGACAGCCAGAGCTATTAACACAGAGAAACCCTGTCTGGGGGATGGGGGGCGGGGGAAGGCAGGCAGGCTCCCCATCAAAGCCTCAGAGACGCTGTCTGACCCAGGCTGCCCCCCACGCCCGAGTGTTTGCACCTGCTCCCCTCTTGCTCTGCCCTGCACTTGGCTAGGACTGCCTTGGTCTTCGGAAGCTTCAATGAAACTTGAGCCCACCCTTTCCCCTAGCCTTCCCGTCTTCTGACAGAGCAATTTTCCCCACCGCCCCTCCCCTCCAGGAATGTCCAAGCACAGGAGTAGGCATCTCTTGCTCACCTTCCTAATAACTATCTGAGTGTACAGTGCAGGCTGCTAATATGTCACCGTCTCACTCATGCCATTTTCCACACGTCATCTTTTCCTGCACGTGCCCTTTAAGCTGTCATTGTTTTGTTCATTTCCTTCAAAACAGCAGTGGCTCTTCATCTCTTACCTGCCTGTCGCCTGCCACTAGATCACTAGCTCCATGAACTGTCTGTCTCACTTACCTCTCTAGGTGCTAATGCCTGGCCTGCACATAATACATATTAACACATAGATGGAGGAAGGAACGCAAAGGGCAAGACATTTGGTAGTTCTGGGCTGTGTCATCTGCCTGCCTGTCTCTCCAGCCTCCTTTCCCCATCCCTTCTCTCCTCTCTTTCAATCCTCATAGTATTGTCCTTTCTCCCTTCAACTCCGTGTCTTCCTGTCTTCTGCTGCAAAGAGGCAAATTATCAGGCCTAACCAGGATGTGCTCCAGCCCAGCCTTCCCTACCAGGCCACTGTGTTCCCTTGATCCCATTGCTACATCTAGTCCGTCAGGTTCTCCACACAGAGTACCTTGGGAAGGGGCCTCATGCCTGACAGTCATGCTCTGTGCTAGCTTCAGATACAGGCATGTGCCGTGGAAGGTTGCTTTCAAGGCTGTCCGCAGTGCCCATTGTTTTTAGTGTGGTTGGCAATCATTGGCTGATTCCTCATCAGCTAGCCCGTGTCCATCCTCACTCCTTCTGGAAGGGCTCTATACATGTATATCTCTAAAACTTAAAGTCAGCCGCATTTGATTTTGATGACCCCTAACAGCACAAGGGAAGCCTGAAGGGGAATGAACCCATGAGAAGCATGATACACCCTCTTCTTTCTTTAGATTTCTGTCGTTGAGAGGAAGACAAATAGGATTTTGAGGAATTTTATGTCTGTAATACAAAGTGGACAGTGATTTTGTAACTCTCTGTTATGAGCCTTTCTGTGAAATTTGCCAAGTAGCTAGGTCTCCTGTGTTAAAATCCCCCTGCAATCAGTGCAGCTTCGGATTTTCTAGAGAGGCAAGAGTTAAGGAAAGTTTAGAGTGCTCAAACTGCTAATGTGGATGGTTCCTTAGCAAATGACTCCAGTTTACCTATCAATGGACTAAGCCACCTAATGAGAAATAAACTTTATTAGGCGGAGTATTTAGTAATTATTCAAAATAATGGCAACAGTAATATCACAATTGCCAGCATGTAGTGAGCTAAGGGCGTGGTTCTGGGGGACAGTAGCACCAACTGTGCATCCTCACAGAGGCCCCACCTTGAAGAGGAGGCCAGGGTTCCCTGGGTGGCTTCTCCCAGGCCATACCATTCTGTTGGTGGCAGAACGGTATCTGAACTGCATAGCTCCTGTGTCTTTACCCTGTGCCTTGGGACTGGCAGGGATGACCCGACAAAAGTCCAGCTGACTCCTTGCCTTATGCTTAGCAGTCCTAGCCACCTTGTTCTGGATGGGCTCTATAGAGCAAGAGGTAGCTCCTGCCAGCTGGCTAAAGAAGTGGGGTGCTTTCCAAGGAGGGTAACTTGCCTAGCCACGCTGCCAGTGGGGCAGAGGCAGGGTCTGCACAAGAGTCTACGGAAACACAACTCTGTCCTGTTAGGCAGACTCATTTTACCTGCCGAGTTTCTGTGGTCCTTCCTTCCTTATCGACAGGAGAACTAGAAACCACCAACCACCTTTGCAGCTGTTTGACTTGTCCTCAAACCTAGTTTCCGGTGGGAGTCTCTTCGCAGTTTGAGTTCTCCTTTCTTAGTTTGCCCTTCCTGTATGACATGGTGCTGCACCATCGGAGGCGTACCTGAGGCCTTCTCTTGCACATACCTTGAATATGGAGAGACCTGGCTTTCTTCTGTGTGGTCCTCAGTGTGCCCTGATGGTTCCCTAATCACAGCCCCACATTCCCTTGGAGATGAGCTTGCTGCCCTGTCCTCAGAGTACGGCAGACAGTCCATGCTCTTGACCCCATCCTCGCCAGGCCTTGAGCCTCTCCGAGTCAGCCTGGCTCAGATGTTTGTGTCTCTAGGCAGCCCACTGTTTCCTAGAAAGAAGCAGCCGCCAGAACTCTGCGTCCTCACGCCCTTCGCTGCTGCAGCTTCCGAGGCTGCTGTTTGGACGACAGTTCTGCCCAGCATGGCTCTAGCAGGGCTGCACATACCCAGCAGCTGTGTGGAATCCAGAAGGCTGGCTTTTTGAAATGCACTAAAATTAGACGAAGCAGGTACATTATTAGCGTCTTATCACAGCGTTGGGAGTGTGCACAAAGCCATAGGTGAGGGAAGCCGGAGTCCTAGGGAGTGGGATTTAGAGCTACTTAGCACAGTGCCAGAGAAGATTGCTGGGAGGCCGGAGGGTCAGGTGACTCCTGGCTCTGTGGTCACTGTTGCTGGCATTTAGATTCCTGGGCCAGGCAAGATACGGGGAAACAGCAAGAGGTAGCTCCTGGCCTTGCACAGAGAAACAGCGACCTTGGACTCAAATCTCCAGCTTTCTTCTGTTAAAAATGGAAATAAGACAGCTGGCTGGGCTGCCTCCTGGGTTCTTAGAGGAGTACACTGCAGCCATGCAAGCATACCCCATTCTTAGATAAAGAGGTGAGTGTGTTATTCAAAGAGAAGGCCCCAAGAAGCTGTGCAAAGCCTGGGTGCCATGGTGCTTTTTTTCCATTCCACAACTAAGCACCTTCCTTGGAGGAGTGTCCTTGGAGCACCCCTAGGGACTATCCCTAGGCACAGCTCCCTCCACCCTGGCCTTTCTAATTGTGTCATATGGCTCTGTGATAGAGCACCATCCTCCCTCAATACACTGCACTGCTCCTGGTGCTCTGCACGGGCAGCACTGGGAGTCCTCCAGTTCTGCACAGGTGTATGCCACTTTCATCCTCAGTTTATCCCTGTGACAGTGAGAGAGGTGGGCTTTGGAGAGGTGACTCAGTAGTTAGGAGCACTTGACCCAAGTTTGGCTCAGCGCCCACATCAAGCAACTTACAACCTCCTGTAATTCCAGCTCTAGGGGAAAAGATGCCCTCTTCTGGCCTTCACAGGCATCCACACATAGGTGGCATACAAACACACAGGCACATACACACATAAATAAAAATAAATCTTTAACAGTGGTGGTGATAAAGGTAAGGGATAGAACCTCTGCAGTTACTTGATTCTCTGAACCAGTGTCTGGAGCCAGCAGGGCACATCTCAGACGATAAATCAACTCCAATCGGTGTTCTTTGCTTCGTTCTAGTCCTTCAGAATTAGTGCAGAGGAAGTTCCTTAAGATTGTAGTAGAGAAAAAATGACTCCTAACCCCTAGAGGTGTGTGTGTGCCTGCCTTTCTGCCTCTACACCCCAAAGCATTTTTTAGGTTACTTTGACCTTATTTGTATGGAAAAAGCATTCATGGGTGGCTTTATAGGAACGGTTGGCTTTTTTCAAATAAGACACCCTCTCTCCAAAGCAGGGCTCAGAAATACAGCAGCTGTCAGAAGAGCAAATCCTGTGTTGTCCCCTTTACCTCCAGCACACATGCGCTGTGCTGGGTCGGGGGCCATCTGGCCTGGGTTCCTCAGCATGTAGTCAGCATACCTCCCCCAAATCCTCCACATAGCTATTGCTCATCTCAAACTGCTTTGACTGCACAGACTGCGGGAATGAGTGTTGGGCCATCTCCACTGCCAAGAGGAAGTCACCAGTAGGCTGACACTTCAGCCACCAAGTCTGTTGGGTTTTTGTCAGTGACAGAGCTGAAGCAAGCATTTCTTCCCTTCTCAACTTTCCTCACACTTCCTCTCCTGTCTGTGACATCCTTGACCACAGTGAGCTAGGATCCTCTCAGGAGAATGCAGCTTGACAGGTAGCTGCCAGTGACCTCCATCCATCCAGACCATGGCTAACCCACTGGAGACTGGCAGTGCCAGCACTTCAGACATTGTCCCTGGGAACAGGAGGCCATCATGGAGGCCTCCTGGTACCTTTCCAAGTGACCTCTGGTCCCTGCTCAGGAAGCATTGCTTCCTTGACTGTCTTTAAGTGTGCCGCTTACACACGCTGGACCGACTGCCACAAAGTGGTGAGTGAGCTCTCAAGAGCTGTGTTGTTCGGTATAGAAAAGTGTTACCTTGGCAACAGCAAGCCTGCTTCATTACCAGATGGCATTAGCTTTTATCTGTGACACCCCATAGACATTGCCAAGAACCAACCCATAGCCCCTGTCAGTGAGCATCTTGCTTCTGACTATGGCAGCCTTGGCTGGATGTAGAAAGATGTCCACGGCCCATCTGCAATGTACTGTGTCCGTCCGTCCGTCAGAAGCCCAAGGTCACTACAACCTGGGGCATCCAGATATGCTAGAAACTTGTACGCTCCACAGGGGAGCACCTGGCTCACCGGGTGACAGTAGGGCTAGAGAGCACGGTGTAGAATGTGCACCCAGCTCCATACTGATGACCAGTGTTGTCCACTCCACCTTGTCACACTTGGAAGGATGCTTTGTGGTGCACCTCACCCTGTGATGAGCGTTAGAACCTGCATCCCTTTTTTTTTTTAAATTTCCTCAACCAGCCCCTCCCCATTTCATTCCACTTCTAAGCAGATGGGCGTGGGAGACTGACTTGTCCTATGTCATACTTCCTGTATGTGGCGCCTGTGGGGTGAAAATCCATGCAGAAGTACAGGCCCTTGACCTGTTCTGTACAGCAAATGGCCATCACTGGGGTCAGTGAGGTCTGGCTGATCAGCCTTGTGGCAGCTTTAATCTTCCCTGACTTACAGGCTGGCAGGTGCTTTCTGCCTAGAATTCATTCATGAGATGCACCATTCTGTGCATCCTGGAGGTTTAGCATCATGGTCCACAGCTTCCCTCCAGCCTGGAGTGTGGCAGCAGGTGGGAGGATGAGCCCAAGTGCTGATCTGGCTGGGCAATGGTTCCAGTTCCGTCTTTGCTGCTAACTGGCCTCAAACCATTGTACCATGCTTCTGGCATCACCTGCTGGGCTGTTCCCAATCCTGCAACAGAGGTGCTTCATTCAGAGGTGCAAGGAGTCCAAGCCTCCCAAAAACATAATCAAGACCCAACTCGGTTTGGATACAGTGTCACCAAGAGCAAGCTGAAATTCAAAAGGTCCTACCTAACTCTGTCTCTCCAGCTTAGATGGACTCCAGAGTCCTCTCTCACAGACTTCATAGAGCAGAGCCTTGTGGAAATGGAAAGATAGTAAAATAAACTAGTACAAGTCTGCTCAGGACCAGCCGGCCCTCACATATGAGTACAGTGAGCTCTCACCAAAAGCCCACACCCCAGCCTCATCTCCTGGCTGCCTGTGGAAAGTGCAGGGTGCGACACAGCCATGCTCCCTGGGGAAGCCTCTGTGAGTGCAGACTGAAGCCTCGTGGACAGTAACTGCTTCCGCCTCTTCAGCCAGCAAAGCAGGAGAGGGAGGGCCCGCTCTGGCTGGTGGAGTGCATCAGCATCACTTATGGTCCACACTTGGATCATGGTGTGAGCAAGTTCTTTTCAAAGTAGTGTTAGAGGACTGTTGGAGGTCTGATAACTAGTACACCAGGTGTTTGCTCATGTTGGATAGTTGTTGTTTTCTAGACATGAGGTCAGTCACAGTTTGGCTTTTTTTGTTTACAAAGCCCTTGTCTCTTAAAGATACGTACTAAAGTTCTTACAGAGAACTGATACCTTTTTTGTTATTTGGTTCACGGTAGTATAGGGAGAGGAAAGGAGGTAGAGGTGACACTAGGTGGCCAGGAGCTGGGTTCATAGGGGGTTTTGGATTTTGATTTTATTATTAGATAGAGTCTCACCAGGTAACCTTGGCTAGCTTGGAACTCTATAGACCAGAGATCCAACTTCAAGTGCTGGGATTAAAACCATGCACTGTCACGCCCTACTTACTGCACTAAATGTTTTGTTGTTGTTTAACCAAAGTTGGGGGTGGGACTGGAGAGATAGCTCGGTAGTTAATGCCTTTTGAAGAGGACCTGAGGTCTGGTTCCCAGCACCCATGTTGGACAGCACAAAATTACTGGTAACCCCAGCTTCAAGACGTCTGACTCTGGCCTCTGAGAGCACCAACACAAATGTGCACAGACCCACCTACTCACAAACACACACATACACATATTTTTTAAAATACAAATTAATCTAAAACAGCAACAACTTGGAGATCAGGCCTGGAGGTTCCCATCTGTCATCCCAGCACTCGGGATGCAGTAGTCACGGCTGGTGTGAAACTGCTGTTGCTCCCTTACCCGCACATGGATTGGAGGTTGAGAACAAAGAAGGCTGTAACTAGCACCATGCTTGCATAGTTACCATCCCTTGGATGACGAGGGGGCTTAGCAGGTAAAGGTGCTTGCCTCCAAACCTAACAACCTGAGTTCAGCCCCTGGATCTCACATGCTAGAAGGAGACTCCCACAAGTTACCTTTGACCTGTACACACACACACTGTGGCACACATGCATCCACACACATAGACGCACACCATAAGTAAATAGAATGTAATTTAAAATAATAATGTTGACCCCGCATGCAGTGGCAGTACCAGAAGTACCTACTGCAGCCATGTTTATATTAGGGAAACTTGGAAACACCTTAAGCTTGTGGCAGCAGGAGAGAGGGTAACCTCTAGGGAGGCCAGGGAGCACTTGGTAGTCTGAAGACTGTGTGGCAATATGGAGGAAGACCCATAGTGAGAGCCTGTCTCAATCCCTCCCCCACCTCCACACACTCAGGTCTGCCTGAGTCCAGAATGAAAGACAGCATTAGTGCTATGACCCTGTAGGGTCTGACACTTCCTTGGCATTGTGGGAGCCTTTTTCAGTGTTTTCCTTTGTGGGTGTGTGGAGGTGGGGGAAGGTATTGAGACAGGCTCTCACTATATAGCTCTGGCTATCTTTTTTTGTTCGTTTGTTTGGGTTTTTTGTTTTGTTTTTTCAGAACCGAGGACCGAACCCAGGGCCTTGCGCTTGCTAGGCAAGGCTCTACCCCTGACCTAAATCCCCAACCCCTCAGCTCTGGCTATCTTATAACTCACTATGTAGACTAGGCTGGCCTCGAACTCAGAGATCCACCTGCCTCTGCCTCCCAAGAGCTGGGATTAAAGGCGTGCACCACACACAGCTTTTTAGGTGTTGTCTTAATCCATGGTGTGTGCTTAGGTTCTGAGAGAGTAAAGCACTTCCTGCATGTCAGGGCCGTGCTTCCCTTCTGGATAACATGTGGCCACTTTCCTTTCCCTTTGGCTCACTTTGACATTGTTTCTCCACTTTTCACCAGGCATTAATAGGCAGCTCCACCAAGGGGTACTGGGTGCCTGTTTCTGCTCTGTATTCCATGTATTCCAGTCAGAGGACCCTGGCCTTGGAAAGTGGTGGAGCAGGTACTCTATCTAGCACATGATGAGAGATTAGAAGGCAAAGCTGTGGTGGCCATGGGGTGAGGGAGGCTATCATTACAGATATTACAGAAGAGTCTGCCACGGCAGGATCTGTCAAGTACGTTAAGGTTAAGCACTGAGCCTTCCCTCCATGTCCTCGGCTGCCTCGCTCAGAATTAGGATGGTTTCTGCCTCTACCATCCAGCCTAGCTCTGTGTGGTTTGCATGTTGTGTGTGAGCCCTCACATGCGTGTACTCGTGTTTTGACAGGTAACCTTGGGAAAGGTTTTGAAAGTGATTGTCGTCATGAGGAGCCTGTTCATTGACCGCACGATTGTGAAGGGGTATAATGAAAATGTCTACACAGAGGATGGTAAGGTAAGCATCCTGGAGTCTTGGGAAGGGCTTCTTCTCTGTCTCAGAATGGAGTTCTGAGGAGTGATATTAAAACCAGCAAATCAGCACTGAAGCAATCCACAAACAGACTAGTCAGCGTGAAGATGAACGAACCCTTGACAAGAACTCTTTCATTCTCTCTACTTGCTAGTTCAAGCCCGATGCCCTCGCTTGAATTTCTAATTGATCACCTTAGACCCCAGTTGCCTCATTAGACATGTCTTCTGAGGAAATAGATTTTTTTTTCCCAAGTCAACCAGCACATCAATAGCCCAGGGTTCAGCATTCTGCTTTTCCTAGAGCCATGAGAAAGACCCAAGTTAGTTTGACACAACCCAGTGACACTCTTTCCTTGATGCTCACAGTGGTCCTTGGGAAGTCCCATCTCAGCTGCCTGCTGAATACCTCCGCAGGAAGACTGCTTCTTCCTACAGGTGATTTGTCTCCCAGAAAGCTTCCTCTCCACAGCCAGACATGCTGAGGGCCCATGAGAAGGCAGGTGCTTCTCCAGGGGATGGGTTTCCTGGAGCCTTCACTCGTGTGGACCTGTACTTTCTTGAGCGTGCACTCTCCATCTGGCTCTGGGAAGCAGCGGAGGACACAAATGAGAGCTGACAGCCTTCATTTGTGTCTGCTCCCAAGCGTGATGAGCACCTGCCCCACAGACCCACCCAGGTTCCCCCTGTCACTCTCCAGCCTGAGACCCCCCCCCTCCCTCTCTTGGGACCTTTCCCTTTCCTCATTTTAAATGTTAACATTTAAATGTGTTTGGTAATAGCTACCGCCACTCAATGGCCACATTATAATGAGAATAGACAGTTCTTGAAAAGCAGGTGGTAGATGTGGCTTAGCATGTGACAGGTGTACTAGTGCTATGCTCAGGTTTACATTTGAGGAAAGTACCCAGCATGCCCACGGTCCACAGACCATGACTACCAGAGAAGTGATGCTTCTTCCAAGCTCTCTGCCTGGTTTATATAGGTCTCCTGGTTGATTTCAAATCATTTGTGGAGAGATTCCTTTTCTTTCTGGAAAAATCAAACTGTCCTTGGAGCAAGAGTGAAGAGTGAGGGTGACTGTTTGGTGGGCGTGGCCTGCATGGGATTCTAAATTCTGCCAGGTCAAGCAGCCGGGGTTCCTGATTGCTGGTCTACTGCAGAAACCAGGCAGGCCTAGTGTGTGCCTCTCAGGAAGACTGGCCAACAGTGGGCATGTAGAAGGCCGTTGCTCTTGTCACGGCTGGTGTGAAACTGCTGTTGCTCCCTTACCCGCACATGGATTGGAGGTTGAGAACAAAGAAGGCTGTAACTAGCACCATGCTTGCATAGTTACCAAGTCAGGGTGCAAATGAGCCACCCTCCCAACTCAGACCAGGAATGGCGATTCTGCCAGCTGTGCGTGCTGCTGGGGAGCTGCCTGTGATGTTCTGCTGACCAAACCCAGATTGTCCACAGTCACAAACAGGGACACCCGCACTCTGCCCCTGGGGAACACTCAGAACGTAACAGTTAGTACTTTATACTGCACTCAGAACAGGAAATTGGGATGTAGTCTCTACTGTGTCCCTCTTGACACCCTCTTGGGCGGCCTGCTGCATGCGGCAGGTGCTGCCACACTTTCTTCTTGTCCATCCCTTCCCTGCCTCCTGCTTCCCCAGGGTTCTCTCCTCCCTCTGCCCACTCCCCTTAGCTGTTCTCAGCCATGTTACCTGCACAGGGATCACTTCCTGTCGGGTCTCAACTCTTCATCTCCTTAACTCAGATTCCCTGCTGTCCCTTGTCTTTGGTTAGCCATTCCGCCACTCAGTTGCCTAAACCTGCCTGCCTGCCTGCCATCCCTGAGGGCTGGGCTGTCGGCAGGTGCTGGCTGTCACCTCTCTTAGATCCCACCCCAGGCCCTCTGTCTGCCCTCTGCTTCCTCATTCTCACTGTTGCTGATCTGGTACCTGCTCTTGCCAACTCACATCCAGTCTCCAGTCTTCCTTCCCTCCCACGGTCTGTGCTGCCCTCGGCCTGCAGATTAGCCTCCCCATAGACACTCCTGCATATATAGGGTTCTCTTGCTTCCCACCATTCCAGTATTACTCGGAGCAGCCTTCCCAGAGTAGGAGGTAGGCGTTAATAGGTATTAGGTCCAGGACAGCCCATGCCCCCAAGTTTAAGAAACCCTGGGTTACAAATAGGTCCCCCTCTATCTTTATTTTGCAGTCACAAGGACAGAGCCTAGGGCCTCTCACAGTTAGGCAAATGTTCCCTCCAGCTCCGAGCCATCCCCCCTCCATCCCAGCCAAGAAGTTAAGTGTCTTTAGATATTCTTAGACCCTTTGGTTTATACATGTGCCTTATGAGTGTCTAAGAGATGCATATTTTTCTCATGAGGTCACAAGTTCTTTTGTGGTCCCAACTTTTGTCCTCAGAGCATGTGTATCAGCAGTTGGCACAACATGTTTCTGAGATCTGGCTTACAAAACAGGATCCAGACATCTTTGCAAGATCTGACCCTACCTGCCCCCATTCTCTGCATGTGTCCAGCCCACCCCCAGCCTTGGTGCCCACTGTGGCCCCTAGAACAGCCAAGCTGTTACACACATTTGACCATTCTTCCTTTCCCTCCGTGCTCCCTCCTAGTCCACCTGACAGACTTTTACCCTTTAAAAATGCTTTACATATTTCCCCCAGGGCATGCCTCCTTCAATATCCCTCCCCCTCCCTCCCTTCCTCTCTCTCACCTCCCCCCTCCCTCCGGCCAACCCCCATCTGCCAACAGAGCTGGCCTAATGGTATAATTCCTGTACGTGCAGTGCTCGGCCTGTCCTCCTGGCCATGCTTTGCTGTAGACACTGCTATCAGACTCTTGTTATAGAGAGGGAAGCTGGAACTTAGGGTGGGAACTGCTTATGCAGACCAGTCCTGTGACCATGCTCAGAGTAGACCTAGTGCCTGCAACAGCCTGGAAGCACTGCTATGTGTGGGAGAGAGGCTGGTGGGATAGCCCTCCTGAGGGGAAAAGACTTAGCCAGAATGGAAAAATGAAGAATCAACAAAGCATAAATGATCAGACTGAAGGGGTACACATGAGCCCACATACACACCCTGCTCATGAAAGATGGCTGTTTCTCCACTGAGCATTTTGAGGGAATCTGGGCTTGAGGATGGCTGGCCTCAGAGTGTGGTGGGACAGGAGAACTTTTTGGTCCCATTTGCACCTATGTACATGGGCCATGTAGCAGGTAGAGACCTCAAAATAAGACCAAGCAAGGCTGCCAGGGCCAGGCCTCAGTTGGTAGAGAAGCTCTCCTCTGGCCTGCTCCCCTGCCACTGCTCCTCACCATCTGGTTAGTTCCAGTTTCGGCAAGCACTTAACAAAGGAGAAGGCACTGCAGGTATCGGTGCTGGGCCTGGTGTGCACACACTTGTGTCACACTCCTCAGCAAAGCGTAAGATGTGGGAAACACCACTGGACTTAGGCCTGCTCTGCAAGGACACAGTGTCCCTTGCAGCTTTGCTGTGGGGAAGATGCATCCCTGCATTTGCTGACCTGGAGCTCAGCTTGGGTATGCGGATGGGCTCAGAAAGCCTCTGTGGCCTTACCCTCCCGTCCTGCGTGTTGTCCAGCACGTTGTCTTAATGCTACGGAAGAAGTCAGGCGTTCCCTTCCCCACACCCAGCTTCCAGACCCAGCCGGTCTTTCCATCAACACCCATCCAGCACACTGCCGCCTGCCCTCTGCTGCAACAGCCACTCCTTGATGCCCTGTCTCTTTACCTGTGGTGCATATTTTTGATATCAAGCACCAATAGCCTCATTCCTCTAAGAATAAAACTGCTGTTCAGACTCAGCAACCACTATTCACTGTAATCAGGGAGTGAGGGCCGTGACTCAGCATGCTAACAGGCAGGGTGTGGAACACCTGGCCATTGTCCTGATTTTATATCAGTCAGACTTAACGGATGGAAAAAAATAGAAGTGTCTCGGTTGAATTTATCTTATTAGGGGATTTAGGTTATGTTAATGCTATAGCTTCATTAATTACCCCATATCAATAAAAAAGGCAGCTTTTAGCCTCGGAGCGTAAGAGAGGAGAAGAAATGGCGTTATCAAAGGGAGCCTTCAAAGACAGCCAGAGCCGTCTCCAGGGTAATTTCTGATCCCGCATTCTTCCCACTTCAAAGTTGGATGTGTGTGTGTGTTTGGGTCGAGGGGGTTGGGGGAAGCTTGAATCTGATTTCTCTAATAAGTGTTGGCATCAGCCCCGTTTGATATTAGATGCAGGGAACATTTTGATTTGTTATAGCCTTTGAAATTGTTCAGACGACCTTCAGAAAAATGGCCTCTTGTTACTTCTGGGGAGAAGGGTGAGCGCCGGGAAAAGGGAATGAATCCAGCTGGGTTCCTGTGCAGAGGGTGCCCCGAAATTGTGCTTTCAGCAATTTCTTAGTAACAAATGCATGTCCTGATTGAAAGTGAAAAGTTGAAGAAGAATAGAGCCATAGCATTGTGTTCCTGGTGAGAGTCGTTTCCTCTCTTCTACTGGGAGGGTGGGCAGACTTAAGGAGATGACCACACACAAGTTTCCATGACTCTGAAAACTTGGCCAACTACAGAGAAATCCTTCCCTAGTACCCAGTTGTATCCTTCACCCAGACTGACACGTCTGTCACCCATTGGCCTTGTAAGACAGACATCCCTTTAAAGGTTTTCTTTAAAGGTTGAGGCCCCGCTGCGGCTTAGGAGCTTCATTTGGAAGTGTCCATTTTAGATCATTTAAAATTCTCTGTGTGTGCCGCCTTTTGAAATGAAATAAAGAATTGATAACTTTCTGATAAGCTGCCAGCGCTTTCGCATACTGCTAAATGAATGTTAGCGGCGATGATTGGCACAGCAGCAGGCCTGGCATGGATTTGTGAGGCTGATTCTGCAGGAGCACCCCCAGAGTTGGGCCAGTGACATTGTAGAGGGGCCCCAAGTAACATCCCCGTCTGAAGTCAAGCTGAGAGGCAGTCTCCTCCCAGGGTAATCCCTGGGCCTCTGGATACCGGCCTGCTCTCCAATTTCCCACTACTTAGCTGTGATGTTGTCTGAGCCTCAGCTTCCTCATCTGTGAGATGGAAGAGATTTCTGTGTGCCAGTACTGGAAGGGGGGGCCCTGCCAACTGCAGAGGAGGTAAGAGATCAGCAAGGACGGGGTGACCTTGCCTTTGGCATCTGATCTTGCTTCCAGCGGTTCTTTGACATCTTGGTGTTTATCCCGAGAGCAGACATGAGCACCCCACTCATCTACAGGGTTGCATTTCACTCCCCTGAAAGTAGACCCTACCCCCACCTGAACTGCGGTACCCGATCCCCAGGCTGCCTCCAGGAGTGCAGCTTCATCCACGAGGCTCCACGAGACTGACTTGGCCCTTTCAAATCCTTCAAGCATTGCCCAGTATTCCAAGGGGAGTTTCACTCTCTTCCTGACACCCCAGTTCAGAATAATGTCTTGTTCACTGAGCTGAAGGTTTGCAGCTTCCAAAATGTTCCCTTTTTTAATATTGCAACTAGAAAAAAAAAAAAAAAAGTTAACAATGCCTGCCTTTGCAGCAAATAAGGAAGAGCTAATAAATATTCACTGGGCTCAGCCTTGGCTTCCTGAAATGAATTTCTGAGCTCTCCCTGGCCCTAAGGAGAGACAGGGCATTGGCTCCAGAACGCTCATTTAAACAGCTTTCTCTGGCATAAACCTAGCGGAAGATCAAGTATAAGCCACCTGCCGCAGGTTCCCAGCAAAAGGAGAGCCCATTGTTACCGGGTCCCTTTCTCAGCCATGTGCACCAGGCAAATGGACTGTATTGTCCAAGGCCTTGCTGTCCCAGATGGTGGAATCATCCCCTGGTGTTCTGAATGGCATATTTAAACCTTTCAAAAAGGAGGTGTGGTGAATAGGCAAGGCGTGTTTTGGAAATCCACGATTAGGCTGCAGAGTCCATCTTAATTAAGCCCCTGATCTTTTCTCTCGAGGTATTTTTTTTAATCTAAAGATTTTGTAGATACTGAAGGTCTCCTAAGATAGTTGTTTAAGTCTGCAACTCTGAGTGTGTGCAACTTCCATCTCTGTCTTTGTGACTGGTATCCTTGTCTCAGTGTGTTGTGTGTGGTGTGAACGGGCAGGCGGCGTCACCACTGAGAACTGCCGGCTGGAAAAGAGAGGAGAAAGAAGTCTCTTCCAAGTTCCAACCCCAGTGCTGCTCTTCCTAAAACACCAATGTAAAGTCTGGCGCTGTGGTTTGGGTAGAACTAAGAGATGCAAAGTCACTCTCGTTTGCCCTGTGTTCCCAGGAAGTCTTTAAATGCTGCATCTGTCAAACCCTGGCCTGAACTGCACTGAAGTCACCTGACCTGACTTCTCCCAACACAGTGGAAGTGTGGGGAATTAACAGTGTGTATTCTTTTGTATTTATTTATTTTGTATGTATACATGTGAGTGCACGTGCAGAGGTCAGAGGACAACTTGCAGGAGTCAGTTCTGTCCTTCCACCTTGTGGGTGCTGAAGATTGAACTCAGGTCATCAGGCTTAACAGCAGGTGCCTTTTTCCGTAGCCAACTCACCGGCCCTTTGTAGCTGAGGTTTCTGGCAGTTACTCTTGTCACATTGCCCTACACACTGTCAATCTCTAATGTCTGGAGATGTTTCAAAGTATCCTTCCCATCCATTGGTTTAAAGGGGACAGGGACTAGAATTTGATGTTGCCTCTCTGGGGCGGGGGGGGGGGGGGGGGGGGGGGTTGGGTTGCAATTTGACATTGGGGATGTGCTATTAGGAGGGAGTTATGGGGAACCAGGAGGGATTTGATGTAGGT
Organism: Peromyscus maniculatus bairdii; assembly: GCF_049852395.1. Classification (NCBI taxonomy): domain Eukaryota; kingdom Metazoa; phylum Chordata; class Mammalia; order Rodentia; family Cricetidae; genus Peromyscus; species Peromyscus maniculatus. The sequence continues at coordinate 10,852,764 of NC_134855.1, read as the reverse complement.
GGTGGAGTACATTTTCCCAGTGACATACATACATGTGTGACCAAAGATCCACGTTGTGTACCAACTCTGGAGCTGGGCTGCCCCCTCTGCCCTTCAGCACCCAAGACTTAACAAGAAACCAGTCACAAGTGGGAAGGAGCCAGGAGAAAGGAATGCGTGCCTGGGTACAACCCAGCTTCTAATTTCTAAGGACTCTTACAAAAGCCACATTGTGCAGTTTCCTCAGAACAGAAAGGACTCTGAAGTACCTGGCTCAAGTGCAGCACTCACTTCCTGTGGCTCAGAGGCATGTTCCCATGCAGCTACTTCTTGTGTGCCTTAGTGCTGAAATCAATGCAAGAGCACACAGGCCTGAGCTATCCCGGGTCAGACATCCGCTGTGACCAGCAGTCAACCCCAGAGGCAGGTCCGGGAGACCATTCACTGGCCATTTCGATTTGCTCAGCTCCTGACCTCATTATATTAAAGTCACCTGTCTAGTACCTCTGGGACACACAGAGGCTTCCTTACTTATCATTAGCCGTGAGTGGCAGCCTGGCTCCTGCAGTCTCTGTCTTGGGGTAATTCTGGGTTTGCCATTCATCATTGTTCTGAAGTCTTGAAACAGTGAGAAGGCATGGGTTACCGTGCAAGCTTGGGAAACCAAAATGGTTTCAGTTAGACTAAGCCACTGAGGGACTGTACGTGAGCCCCCAGTATGTGAGGGACCGGGCTGGTTTCTGTGAGCTCTGCCCACATCGCATCCGGGACCTGGAGCTTCTTTGTTTGTGCAATGGAGTCTCCTTAGATCAGGGCCTCCTAACCAAGACAGTGCCAGAGCCCAGCAGGAGTGCTGCTAAAAAAACAACAAGGTGCTGCTTCCAGCCCTCCAAACTCGGCCCCTCCAGAGGGGAGAGCAAGGAGTTTGTAAGTTAAAAAACAAAACTCCCTGGTAGTGAAGTGGGGGTGTCTGACTCTTGCCTGCTCTTGGGACCCTTTTCCTCCTACTGGGTTGCCTCATCCTGCCTTGATATGAGGGTTTGTGCCTGGTCTTACTGTAACTTGTTGTGCCATGTTTGGTTGATATCCCTGAGAGGCCTGCCCTTTCCTGAAGGGAAACAGGAAGAGTGGATGGGGGAGAGGGGAGGCGGGAGTAGGGAACTGGGCGGAGTGGAAGGAGGGGAAACCACGGCAGGGATGTAATGTATGAGAGAAGAACAAATTAGAAAAACAACCCTCCCAGGGGCTGCCGGTGCAGCCAGGTGATGCCATCCTGCCGTCTGTGAGAGGCCTCTCCAAGTGACCTTGGTGAGGGGTGGCTCTGAACTTCCTCCTCATCCGGAAAGCCCTGAAACCCATCCTGGAGATTAAATGAAAGCATGTATGGAGGGTCTGGTGTGGTGCCTAGCATGAAGCAGGTTCTCCGTCACTCAGCAGTGGCCTAGTGATGCCTGTGACGTGCCAGGCCCCAGGACCTCTGCCCACTGAGCTCACATTCTGTATGGGCCAAATCAGGAGCCAACAGAAATAACAGCACTTCAGATCGGGTCTTTGGTGTTAGAAAAACTTTAATTTTTCAAAGGGTAAAGAAAGGAGGTGTTGGGAATAATATTTTGATAAGTAACTTGGGAAAGCCTTCCTGATTATAGTGACATTGAGCTTTGAAGGAAGTCCAAGAAGAGCCATGTGCAAGCTTGTGGGAAGGACAATCCAGGCAAAGAGCCTAGGGTGACTTGGCACTTCAAGGGATGCAATCAGGAAGAATCAGTTTCTTTCTTTTTTTTTTTTTTTTTTTTTTTTTTTTTTTTGGTTTTTCGAGACAGGGTTTCTCTGTGTAGTTTTGGTGCCTGTCCTGGATCTTGCTCTGTAGACCAGGCTGGCCTCAAATTCACAGAGATCCACCTGGCTCTGCCTCCCAAGTGCTGGGATTAAAGGTGTGTGCCACCACCGCCTAGCTAAGAATCAGTTTCTAAAGCGAGCTGGAAGCTCAGGCCGTGAAGCCTGGAGATTGATGCCTATAGCCTTTTATTTCATTTCATTTTTTTTTTAACTAAGGAAATTTTTTTCATTCATTTTACAAACCAATCAAAGATCCCCCTCTTCACTCCTCCCGCTCCCCCCCCCCCCCCCCCGCCAGCCTCCCACTTTCCCCCAGAAGAAGGCAAGGCCTCCCATGTGGAGGCCCATGCAGTAGAGGCAAGTCCAAGCTCTTCCCCCTGCCTCAAGGCTGCACGAGGTGTCCCATCATAGGTAGTAGACTCCAAAAAGCCTGCTTGTGCACCAGGGATGGATTCAAATCACACCACCAGGGGGCCCCCCAAGCAGATCAAGCTGTACAACTGTCTCTCCATGCAGAGGGCCTAGTCCAGTCCCATGCAGGCTCCATAGCCATTGATCCAACTTTCATGAGTTCCTACTAGTTTGGTTTGGTCGTCTCTGCAGGTTTCCTCATCATGATCCTGATGCACTTGTTCATAGAATCTCTCTTCTCTCTCTTTGACTGGACTCCTGGAGCTCTGTCTGGTATTTGGTTGTGGATCTCTGCATCGGCTTCCATCAGTCACTGGAGAGAAGCTCTGTGATGACAGTTAGGGTATTCACCGATCTGATCTCTGGGGTAAGCCAGTTCAGTCCAGGCACCCTCTCCACTATTGCTAGTAGTCCAAGCTGGGTCATCCTTGGGGATTCCAGGCAGCTTCCCTAGCACCGGGTTTCTCTCTATCCCCATGATGTCTCCCTCCATCATGGTCTCTCTTTCATTGTTTTCCCACTCCATCCCTGTTTCAGCTCAACCATCCCTCCTTATATTCTCATCCCCTATCCCCTACCCTCCGTTGCCCACCCCTCATCCCCTGTTTACTCATGGAGATCTCATCTATTTCCCTTTCCCAGGGTGATCCTTGTTAGCTAGCTTCTTTGGAGTTGTGGGTTGTTGTCTGGTTATCCTTTGCTTTACTTCTAGTATCCACTTATGAGCAGATACATACCATGTTTGTCCTTCTGAGTCTGGGTTACCTCACTCAGGATATTTTCTAGTTCCACCATTTGCCTACAAATTTCATGCTGCCATTGTTTTTCTCTGCTGAGTAGTATTCCATTGTGTATATGTACCACATTTTCTTAATCCATTCTTCAGTTGACGGGCATCTAGGTTGTTTCCAGGTTCTGGCTATTATGATTAGTGCTGCTATGAACATAATTGAGCATATGTCTCTGTGGTATGATTGAGCCTTCCTTGGGTATATGCCCAAGAGTGGTATAGCTGGGTCTTGAGGAAGATTGATTCCCAATTTTCTGAGAAACCGCCATACTGATTTCCACAGTGGCTGTATAAGTTTGCACTCCTACCAACAGTGGAGGAGTGTTCCCCTTGTTCCACATCCTCTCTTTATTTCATTTCTTAAGTCACCTGGAGCTTGGTGAAGAAGAAACTTCGGCAGGCCGCGCCCCTTGGGTCCCACTCTGTCACTTTGGTTTCCTTTTGTTGACTGAAACTGATGCCGGTTCTCTCTCCCAACAGCTTGACATATGGTCCAAATCCAACTATCAAGTATTCCAGAAGGTAAGTTCTCCTCTCTGTGTCTTACTCGGGAGGCACAGGGAAGACAGGAATGCTTTTGGGTATAAGCGTTCTCAACTCAGGGGCCTTTTAAACAGTGAGAAGGAAAATGAAAGGTTGGGCTGTGGCTCAGCCTAGGTGGAGGGCTTGCCTCGAAGGCACAAAGCCCTGAGGGACATGGTGGCACACACCTGTAACCCCAGCACTTGGGAGGCAAGAGCAGGAGGATCAGGAGTCAGGATCATCCTCTACTGCACAGGCTACTGCTTGGGCTACGTGAGTGGGAAAACTGACATACAAAGCTTCCCACTGTACGGCTCCGTTTACATGACGTGGGTAAGTAGTTAGGTTGGGGCCGTAAATCAGGTTGGTGGTTGCCTGTGGGTGGGGCAGGAGAATAGCCACAAAGGGATACCAGAGGGCATGTTGGAGTGGTGGCCATACTTTGTTTCTGAGGTGGTAATGGTGAATGTAGTATCAGCCCAGAGGACTGTCTCCTCACAGGGGGGACTTACTGTGTGCAGTCCAGACTACACTGAGGCAGAAACTTCCACCCGGTGTTGAAATGCCGTTTCTCCGAGCCTGTGGTCTTGCTCAAGTGCATGGAGGTGGGCTGAGAGGAACAGGCAGGCACAGAGCCAACCAGTGCGCTCTGCCGGCCACCCGCCCTCACGACCCTTGTTTGGCTTTTCCTAAAACATACATAAAGAACTGTTGAGAAAAATGAGAGAGGGCTCAGCGGTAAAAGAGTGCTGGCTGCTCTTCCAGGGAACCTGGGTTCAATTCCCAGCACCCACATGGCAGCTCACAACTGTCTGTACCTCCAGTTCCAGGGCATCAGGCATCCTCTCCTGGCCTCCAAGGGCAGAGAGCACTGCCAGCACGTGGTGCAGGCGAAACACTCAGACACATAAAAATTAAAGTGAGAAATGATGTGAGAATTCAGCTCCTCGGCTCCAAGAGGGGCCAGCCCCCACAGGCAGCAGTCCTGTCCCCTGTGCTCGGCTCTGGCCCAACAGCTGCCATTCCATTTGCTCCCTGACAAGGACTGGTTCTCTCCGGCACCCTTCCATGTTGCCAGGCACTGTGCTAGGTCCTGAGTACCAGGGAAATAACACAAGAAGACAGGCCGTCAGGGGGTTGTGCCAGAGGACCAGAGGAGGAGCGGCCTTCAGACTAGAGTGGCCAGGAGGAGTTCAGGGGAATCTTCAACAAAGAGCCCTGGTAGGCAAGTGTCTGTCTCAGGGATGGGGACAGAATTTGGATACTATTTTCTGGTAAGAAACATTTGAGGAACCACTCAAAGTTGGGACCCTTCGCACGTTCTTTCCATGAGTAGGTAGTGCCCAAGGTGTGCCGGGAGGCATAGGCCTTTTCTTTTTTCTTAATGTGGAATTTGCCCTTTTAAAGTGAACAGTTCCTTGGAGTGTGGTGCCTTCACATGTTCGGCAGCCTCCTCTGTTTAGTTCACTAATATGTCACCTCTATGAGGGATGACCCCTGCCCAGGATGCAGCCAACAGAAGGCATGGTAGGTACCTTCTCATCACCCCGACTATGGTCCAGTTTGCAGTCATAAGCACAGCTTGAGGCTGAACGGCACATCTTAGGAAGTCTCCTGACCTTGTCACGCCTGAGTGAAGTGTGTTCCCTGAAACAAGGAGGCTACCGTGGACAAGCTGAGAGCCTAAACCAGAGCCAAGGCTGTTACAGTCAGTATCCAGCAGGGAGACAGAATTCAGGAAGCGGAGGGATGGATGCTGGTGCTGCGCTCTCTTCCTCCTTTTGTTCTGTACAGGACCCAGTAGATGGAATGGCACTGCTCACATCCAGAGTGGACCCTTCCTTTTTTAGTTCAGCCTTTCTGGAAAAACCCTCAGACCCACACATAGCTGTGTTTCCCTGGTAACTCTGAACCCAGTTGACAGAGATGAGGCATCACAGCTTTGGAAGCTGTCAACAGTGGTCTAAGGGAGCAGTTGGCATTTGAGGTAGAATTAGGTGAGCTGACCAAATATGTACCCCACTATGGTGGCTTCAGTAAGATCGCTAATTAGTATAGTTTGAATGTAAACTGTCCCCCACAGGGTTATGTGCTTGAACTATCGGTCCCCAGCTGGTGGCACCATTTCAGGAAGTTGTGAAACTTGGGAGGTCAGGCCTCACTGGAGGAAGTAGGCTGCTGGGAGGCAGACCTTGGGGTTTGTGCTTCCATTCTGTTCTGGAGTCCCAGCTGTAGACTCTGCAGCCAGGGAGCCCCTGCTGCCATGCCTTGCCCTCTGTGGAACTGTACCCTCAAAGTGAGCCCAGAAGAAGCCTTTCTCCACTTTGTTGGGTACTTGGTCACAGTGCTGGGGAAGGTACAGCAGGCCAGGGTGGTCCCTGCAGGGTCTGTCTGGGCTGCCTTTCCAGTTCTGGTATAAAGCTCAGGATAGTTCAAGACCAGGAACATTGCTTAACTGAGAACACCATTGGTCTGGGCCTGCTAGCATTTCTTCACCCCAGTGTCCCTAGAAACAGAACCAGATCTAGCCTCACTCCCCAGGCCAGAAGGCACTGTGATGCCACACCCAGCCTTCAGTGCCTAGGACCTGGGCAGGCTCTGCACTCTTGCTACAGTGCCAAGCTAGGAGTGTTGGTGTGGCTGGCATGGGTGGCATAAACACCATCTCAGCTATAAACACTGGTATTTTCTGTGCTGTTCTTGACGATTTTCCCTCCTTGTTGACTGCGAGGAGAAGAAAGAACACCACTCATTATTGTGGTCTTGTTTTGCCAGAAGAGTCAGCACCATTAAAACCGTGTTTGTCTTTTAACCTGGGTCTTACCTTTGTGCCCTCTGTGGCATAGCGATGAATTTCTTCTTCGTGCCCCACAATGACCCTCAGGACTTCTCAAGCCTTGGAGCCTGGCAGCCTGCAGCCCAGAACCTGGTCTTTGGTAGTGGATCCTCTCTTCAAGCGAGGGCCCCCTTGCCCTGCTCTCTTAAAAGCTGTTCTGCCCCGAGTGAGTTGTTTTTTGAACGCATATAGGAAGCTTATCAGGAACTCAGGCAGGGTGTGAAACGGGGATTTTCTGAAGCACAAATTTACACTGTGCTATCATGTTTTTACCCATCCCTCCCTGGGAACAGCCTGCCAGTCTTTGTCTACAATGGACTGTTGGGGCAGTTGGAGAGATTTATGGGCACTCGCCAGTCTCCCCATGTACTTTACGTTTGAAGTAGTGAGAATGGACTGATCCCAAGTGGTGGTGTTTTACCCAAATAGAGCGGTGCATCTCCACGTGCCCGGACCCTGTGGGTTTCTTTGTCCTCTCTCCCTTGCTCTGTTGTATCTAAATGATTAACCTCCAATGTTGACCTGCCCTGGGTTAAAGACTGCCACTGTGCAGGTGGCATTGTTCTCATTAGAAGTAAAGACAGGTCCTGGTGAGGTCTCTCTCCTCTCAGGGGCAAATAAGAGCCTGCCAGAGGAGATCACCTAGACTGTCAGATGAAGGGACATCTGAGAAAATAATATACTACAGAATCCAGCTTAATCCTCTCAGTAAAGCTCCAACTAATCATGTCCCATGGAACGGGTGTGGCATGGTGTGACATCGGGGAGCCTGTGCTCTAAGCTTGCAGAAGGCTGGTGGCATGAAGAAGATGGACCTGGTATCTGTCCATTCCCTTCCTGCAGCCAGGCCCCACATCGAAGGCAGAGCTGGGGCCACTTTATGCAAGGCCAGTTGTGTCTGGCACAGCCTTCAGAGTGATGGCTAGTGTCGAGAGTCAGCACCAGAGAACAGGTTGATTGGCAGCCTTCTAAACTCTGCTTTTTAGGATCCACTCCTTCTCACTTCTGTTTTCCTGTCCCCCACTTAAATGTGGGGTGTGTGTAATGATGCTGCTAGTAGTGGAGGCTAGCTGAGAGCATGGAGATGACTCTTCTGTCCCTCATCAGCCTGCTTATGCCTGCCCTGTAGACCAGCCAGCATGGCGTTCAATGGCAGATTATCGAGAAAAGCCCAGCCCAGTGCAATGGTGTCCCATGTGTCAGGAGAACAGCTTACTGTGGCAAGGAGGTCCTATGCCCCGAGTGAGGGGACTTCTCCAGCAGAGTCACCCACTTCCCAAAAAGCTGGACTTCAGGGTAGACTGCATTAGTAGACCCACTTCTGAGCTGAGATTTCCTGGTCACTACAAGCAACTTGCAGCTCCTCCCCCAGCCTCTCATCCCCTCACTGCCCTGGTGGCACCTGAGGATTCCCTTTCCTGGCACGGTTGTATTGGTTCAGGCGCTGCTCATGGTCCAGGTGCTGTTAGGAAGGTGGGAAGCCCCTGAGCTCTTTCCCTCTGGATAGAAGGGGACTGACTGCCTTGTAGAGCCAAAGCAAGCTTACCCACGTCTTTTTGCTGCAGGAGCAAGAGGAGGCCCCTGTTATATTGTCCAGAGGCCGGTGCCCACGTCCCCCTGTCAGAGCCCCAGCCCCTGTGGCTCTGCAGCACACCAGTCATGAGGAGTAAAATGCGTCCTGCCTTTTGTCTGTGGACACTGACTGTCAGCAAGCCTTTTTCTGTCTTACTCATTAGACTGTACCCAAGTGCAAGGCGGTGGCTGCTTGGGGGACAGCTTGCTGTGAGGCTATGGCTACCAACAGGTGCCTGTCATTTACTGCACTACCCCAGAGGCGCCTTGCACTTCGTCCTAGGGCGAAACGGCTTTTTATAGCCAGCCAGTTTCCAGCAGTGTGGATTCAGAGAATGAGACTTAGAAATAAGGGGACCCTCTGAAAGGCCAGAATCACAGAGCCAGCAAGGCTTCAAGCAAGCTCGTATTTCCTGGCATTTAAACTCTGCAGGGGCACTCACTGTTTTGATCTTTAACCCCCTCATTTCAAAACTGTGCATTTTCCTCCAGCAGCTTGGGAGGAGCGAGAGCCGGGTCTGCAGCCTTCATTGCATTAAGTCCTTGTGGAGGCCAGAGAAAGGTGGAGAGCACATGAGGCCCCCGACAGGCAGGGCTGGGGGATAGAAAAAGATAGTCTCTGAGGGGCCGCCCCTGCTCCTCAGGGTCACCTGGAGGGAGGGAACAAAACCTAGCCACGTGGCCACAGAAGACTCCTAGCCATGGCCATTGTTCCACGGGCAGCAGAAGGTACATAGCCCATCAAGTCCCACACCACATAGACAGGTGGGTTGCCCTGCAGGGTGCCATCACCCTCATCCCCCTGTCTGTTCACTCAGCCATTCTTTGATGTGAAAGACAGGGCCTTTCCTGGGGGCATTCTATCCAGAAATGCCACTGGGCATCCGTCAGGCACTTTACAGGAGGATGGGCTGAGTCAGCTCTGACAGGAGGCTGTGTTCACTGAGTGCCTTGCATGACTCTGCACCTTCCCATAGTGACCCTCCTACCCAGTCCATGCTAGCTCCAAGTCCTCTGAAGGTAAATGTGCCAACACAGGAAACTTCCAGAGGACGAGAGGACTCCTTCCCCCAGTAAAGCCGGGCTAGATGTGACCTGAACACTGGCCTTGCTATGGCATCTCACATCACCCAGGGGGCTCGCTAAGTAGTCTGAGCTACCCCCTGCCAATCTCCTCCACATTTCTCTTCAGAAAAAATAAATAAATAACCAAGACCCCATGGTCAGGACACCACACCCGAAGGCCTGGAGAAGTAGAGGTTGAAGTGAGACTCTGAGGCCACACCCTCCCCAGCCCTGTACCAGGGAGGTTGTCACACTTGGAGGGACCCTCAGCCGGCAGTGAGGAGCACGGTGTAACACTGCTTTCCTTCTGTGTCTGTGCGCCCTGCTGCTGCATCCTCACAAGTGTGTCTGTCCATTGTGAAAGGGACAGCTTTCACAAGTACCAGGACAGATAAACAGCTTCGTAGGCAGGTAGGTTCCCCCTCCCAAACAGGAGAAAGGTGTGTGCGTACGAGTAGGCTGTTGAGTTGGGGGAAAGAGAGGCAGGTGGTCTCGTGGTCATCCTAGAGGGTGCCATGCCCTCAGCCACTAGGCCGATTGGGCTAGCTAAGCAAGAGCTTCACCCAGGTCTGGGAGCCAAGGAAAAGAGGAAGAAGTGTTTAGGCTGACCTGGCTGCCAGAGAGCCCCGCTACCACCTTCCCTGAAGGACTAGTCCATCCCCGCAAGCGTCTGTTCCCAGAACAGGTTTCCTCTTGTAGCCCCAAGTCCCTCTCCTTCAGGCTCCCCAGTGGGTACAGTGTACTCACAGCTCAAGTGCTCACATGCACCCAGCTATGTACAGCAGACAGAGCCAGGAAAGCCTGGCAGCCCCTGGCCTCTTTGACATCCTGAGTGGCTTGAACATACCCCAGGAGCGGCTTGTGGTCTTCTGCCATCAGAGGGGTCACAGGACAGCCATTCATCATCTTGATAGCTCCCTTCTTCCTGAAGGGAAGGGACCCAGGACAGGCCATCAGAGCTGACAGCTGCTTCTGGGAAGACCGGTTCCTCCCACTCCTAGATCCCCCCATCCACAGCTCAAGCTGCTAGCACTGCCGGTCCTTACACTTCAAACCTAGCTACTCCCATCATGCTTCCTGTGATGACAGTCCAGCAGGAGCCACCTGCAGGTGCTCAGATCCTGGCCATGCCTCCCCATTTTCCTCATCTGTTTTGGAGAGAGTATGATGTGAGGTGAACTGATGTCATAGGCAGGACATTTAAAGTAACTTCCATGTACATGTAGTCCCTACTACTCTGACAATGGCCCTTTCCTCCTAAGGAAGGGCCCCTCTATCCCCTCTGTTCCCAGTTGGCCAGTTTCCCTTGCACAGGGCTCCTGGCTCCTCCTCACAGCAGACCCTGTAGTTTAAAGCAGGGGCTGTGCAACCTCAGGCCAAGAATTTGTCCTCTGTAAGTTCAGCTCCTCTGCAAAAAGGCAAAAGAGATCATTCCCCCCTCGTGGGGTATGTGTTATGAAGATCACCAGTGGTGAGGTGCATGGCACTCAAGTTTCCTAGCAAGTGTGTGGCATGTGCTGCTGCTGCTGCTGCCGCTGCCACTGCCGCTCCTGCTGCTGCTGTCACAGGGGTTAAGGACCACAGAACCTGGACTCTGTAGCTCTCTGTGTGCATGGCCCCATTTTAAGGGAGATACTTTTGTAAACTGAACTGAAGATCCAGCCACCATGGCAACTCCAACCACTCTCACCCAAGCTCCCTCCATCTTCCTGTTTCTCTGGCTGTTACCTCTTCCTGTGGCCAAAGAGAGCAGCTCCAGTATGAAAAGACACAGGAGTTACAGCCCCAGCTCTCCCCATTGAGGAGCTCGGTAGGACCTGGGACAGTGCCTGCTGTCCTGAGTGGCCACGCCACCAGTGACACCACACTTTCGTGGCCTGCAGTGGCTGCACTGGTCCTGAGTTCACCAGGGCCACTGTCTCATTGCTGCAAATATGATGAAGAAGTAGGCATGGCTGTGTGTCACCTGCAGAAACAACATGGCACCAAGTGAGGGCGGAGCAACTCGAGGGAGCCAGCGAGAGTCTGGCATTTTACCATCGGGAAAGAGTTCAACTTTTTTCATCTAATGAAGAGCCTCAATTCCTTAATCCTGAAAAATGTCAAGAACCCATCAGCCCTGCTGTGTGAAAGTGCACAGTGGTCAGCGGCCTGGAGAGTTCCTTGTCTCCAAGAGGGGTGAGGTGTCCCTGTTCTCCCAGGCACCTCAGCTCTCCTCCCATCCTGCACACTACTTCCCCTCCCCTCCCCTCCCCTCCCCTCCCCTCCCCTCCAGCTGCCCGAGGCCTTCCCACTTAATCTCTTTTAGTCCGGGTCCTACTATGTCAGTGGTGCCCACTGCAGAGACCTGCTGTTTTCCAATGTCCAAAGCTGGCCCAGGGGCAAAAATGCAGCCCAGGGAGCCTCATTCCTGGAGAGTGCAGCCTAGAGACAGGGACCTCTGGTCTCAGGCTTGGACAGTGCCAGGCTCGAGTGCCCACACACAAGGGAGTTTATGCCTCAGCACCAGGACCAGTCAGGACAGGTAGCCACCAGACTGCGTGTCAGTACTGGAAGGGCTTGGTGAGAGAAGAGTATTCCAGACAGGAATGGGTCAGACAGCTATGGTTAGGCAGGCTCATAGGCGGCGGCTGCAGCGTCAGCTGTGGGCTGAAAGGAGGCGAGGCTGGGATCGGGACCCTGCATTCTATGCCAGGGTGTTTAAGCACACAGCCGACCATGGAGGCCATCAACTGCCAGTCTGTGCCTGGGTCCAGGGAACTGAGGGTTGGTTCTTCCAGACTAAAGGGTAGTGTGTCCCTCCCCACCCAGATGCTCCTTTTTAGAAGCCCCAGTCTGTGCCTACCAGAAATGGTGTAAAGCACATTGCATCTGCAGGCTCATACTTCTCAAATGCAGGGTTTGATCCCAAAGGTGTGCAAGGGATCTGAGGGCTGAGGGGGCAGCTGGGTCCATCTCCACCTCTCCTTTCTGACCCAGCAAGCCTGCTGATCTTGTTCCAGACCAGCATGACCTGGCCCCAGTGACAGTGATAAGCTCTGCAGAGCCCATGCAGATGGCCCTCTTCATCACACAAAGCAGAGTATCGATTTCACCGGAGTAATCCCCGTCCCTGTGGGCCTCCGTGCTTCCTCTTCAGGCCCCAGGCCTGCTGAGCCCACGGCACACAAATCCTGGCTCTGATTAGAGGCTAGGGCTGCATAGTAAGTGGCAAATCCCCTGCTTCCGCCCCGCCGTGTTTAGACCCTTCTGTCTGCAGCGCTCCCGTGGCCCCCAACACCACTTTCAGGACTTCAGAGCAATCCAATTTTGAGATAATGGTGACTTCTCTTTTCACAGAATGAAGCCTTCTAAGGCTGCCTTCAGGATTCATCCTAAAGCTGGTGCAGGTCGCTAGCAGGGGCTGCCATCTCTTTAAGCCCTTAACATGCCAAGCTCCCATATGTCTGGCTCCAACAAATCATTGCTCCTGAGCATTGTTTGGAGCTCCTCTTCACAGGGTGGGATGACTGTCGTTAGGATTGTTGGGGGAGCCCAGGGACCTGGTTGGCTCATGCACAGTGTTAAAGAATCTTGGCCCTCCTAAGGGCAGTTTTACTTCTCTGGATTGGGGGAATGGCATGAGCACATTGGCAGCACATGTTCAGCTTGCTGCCAACTCAATGGTGTTTCCAGACCAACTCAGGTAAAACCTAGAGCTAGGGACAGATTAGCAAACCAGGGCCTTGTGAAGATGGCATCACATCAGAACATCAGGTAGGCACATGGAGTGAGGCAGAAACCTAGCACCTCCTGCCATCTGGCATCTGCTGTCTTTACAGAAAGAAAAAACTCATGGTGGCTGGCACAGTGGTGCACACCATTAGTCCCAGGACTCAAGAGGCAGAGGCTAGCATCGTGTACATAGTAAGTTCCAGGCCAGCCAGAGCTACACAGTAAGACCCTCTCTAAAAAGAAAAGGCTTTGAAGTCACCCTGGAAGGGCCAGAAGTGGAACTTCTTCTGGTTCTCTTCGGGGCAGGAGTGAGTGCTGCTGATGCGGGAGTGACTGGAAACCTAGCCACAGGACCTGCAGGACCAGGCCATTGGCCCTGACCCAGGCTCGTGCTTTCTTACCAAGGTCCAGCAAGGGGGTGATGCGACCAGGTCTTTCCAGATTCCCCACCTCTAGCCAAGTTACGGCTGCCTGGAAGGAAACCAGAGTCTAGTCCCCACCAGCTTCGCTTAACTAAACAGTTTGCAGTTGGTTACTAGTGATTAACTTTCCCTGTTTACTCACCTTACAGCGGAGTACTTTTAATAGCGGCCCCAGCTTGGCTGGGATAGGCCTTGGGCATTTGGCTCCGTGGATAATCGAAGCTGTTGAGTGAGCCTTGCTTTAGGAGGGTTGCTGGAGGCTCAGGCCAGCTCGCTTTGGGCTGTTATCCTGCCCCCTAGTGGCCTGGCTTCCTAACCTCCTGAACTCTTAAGCAGCACCCCTCAACTCACCTGCTAGAAGCTGGGGCTGGTTCCTGGCAAGTGACCCCTCCCACCTGAGAGGGTCCCTGAGCCCCTGGGGCTAATCCCTTTCCAGGGCCTTTTGTTTTAGAAGAAGAAAACAACCACCCCAAATTAAAGCTGTGTAGAAATGAGATCGGTCTGGAGGAAAGTACACAGCCATGCTGCAGCTGAGGGGACACGATGCCAGTCATGTGCCTACCCCTGGCTGCTTATTGCCATCATCCTCTCACCTTCTAGACCCTTCTCTTTCAGAGGAACTTGCTGGCCGTTGATAATCTAAAAGCTTCCCCTCTCCTCTTTTCTGAATCCTTCCTCGGTCACCACTGTGGCCTTCGTGTGTTCTGGTCACTCACTGTGACACCTGGACTAGGGGGAAGGGCTATGTCCCAGACTCATCACTGGACAGCTGAACAGTTGGCCTCCGCGTCACCCCCACCAGGACCCCCAGCCTCGAGTCACTGGTCCTGCAGCCCTGCTCACCCTGCCCCTCCCTTGTAGCACAGATAGGAGGTGGTGAGTTCCGCTGGCGCTCAGACCAGGGCAGTGGGAAAGGGGAGCATCTCACTCAGCAGCAAAATAGACAGACGCTCTAGCCAGGACAGAAGGAGCCTCCAGGGATTTGGGCGCCTATCTCAGACCCTCCCTAGGAGAGATGTCCCCTTTTCCCTCAAGAGAGGAGAGGGCCTGGGATTTGGCACCCCTCGGAACACTTGTCCACCCCAGAAGTCTTGCAGTGGGAGCCTACTCAGTGTAGGTCAGAGCCTGACTCAGTTCGGCTTGGTGTGGCCTGGACAAGCCCTGCCTGCCCACTAGCACCGGTAACCTGAGCAAACCCTTGAGCTCCCAGTAGCTTGGTTCCCTGACTTACAAGTGGCACTTGGAACAGTTCCTCTACCACCATTTCTGTGGGGGTTGAGTGAAGTCAGATGCTCCCTTTCTCCTGACCCATGGAGTCCACGCCCAAGGTCATCCCACGCCTAGGAAAGGCAGGACCCAGGTATGGAGCAGTGAGCCTGCAGCCCAGCGAGGGCCACCGCACAGTCACAGCTCCTGCCACAGCACCACGTTCTTTCTTTGTGGCTAAGACAGCTCCAGCGTGGAAGGGGGGCTTAGGGCACTCTGCACCGCAGCACGCAGAGGAACTTGGGGAGACTGCTTTGACTGGCAGTCCCTCTCCAGAGTGGTGACTGGCAGCTGCTTCAAGGTCTCATGAAAGAGTCCCTCCTCCTCCCTCCGCTCAGTTCTCCTCCATCTGGGTGCACAAAGACTTTCACAGCCTTGAGCTGAGGCAGAGGAAACTTCAGTCAACCCACCCTGCTACCTTGGCTCTCCAGCTGGGGACCCACCCTGAGCCAGGCCAGGCCTCTGTGGTTCCCTGCAGTGAGGAGAAGCGAGGCCTCTGGATCTCAAGCCTGGCATGAATCTCTCCCCTTCCCTCTGGTACCCTGTCCTCCATGCATGGTACCCCACTTAGTCTCTAGGCGTCTGATAGTTACATCCTCTCCTCCCTCCCTCCTTTCCCTGGGCTCCAACCACTTTGATCTTTTTACAAGCTTTGTTTCAGCCCAGCACTCAACCTGCAGGCAGCGCATCCTCCTTGGCCTCCCCTCTCAGGAGCATTAGTGCTCTTCCCTGGCCTCCTGAGCCTCGAGGGGGCTGCTTTTATCTCCCGGAGGAACATCATTAGCTTACAGCACAATGGGGCCAACCCTGGCCCTCACCAATTAGTTAATAGAATCTTTTGTTGCTCTGGCATGTTTTTTCCACGTCTTCAATGCTGAACAAAACACAACTCTGTTGTTGGAAGTGCAAAACAAAACAAAAACTTCATTGAAGGTGAAATAATGCTTTGAGGATTAGGAAGAGCACGTGGGTGGGGCTTGCCAGTGTCCCACATCTGTCTTTGCCCAGTACTAGGGGTTCAGCCATGGAAATGAGAAAGCTGGGCATGGGGCTGGGGAGGAGGTGGGGAGAATCAGAAGTCAGCTGGTTTTGTTTCCTTCTATTAAAATGCTGCTGAAACCGGTGGGATACAGAGAGCCTAAATGATCACATCAGTGCCAGAGCAAAAACTGCCACCACTTGGCAGTTAAAGGGAGGACTTTACATGGGACCCTTTGAAAAGAAGGCCAGAGCTGGCCAGATGGCAGGCCAGGAACGGGCAGACTAATTAGGTGCCCTGCCTGTGAGTCAGATGCCAAGTCCGAGAGTGCCCAGCTTCCCCAGAGCTGAAGAAGATCATTTCGCACTAACTTGGCCCATCCTCTTGGCCAGCCTGTACACCTCAGCTGTGTATGTCGGCCTCTCCTGCACCTCACTTGCAAGACCAGCCCTCAGACCCTCACCTGGACCTCCGTCAGGCCAGGCACAGGAACTCAAGTAAAGCTTGGAAAGCCATGGGGATGCAGGGCTGGATTCAAGGCATGGGGCGTTTGTGGGAACAGTCTTGTCAGATTTGTCTGACAAATTCCGAAGGTACAGGAGCCCCGCAGGTCCCATGAGTGAAGCAGGTAGTGTGAAACCATGGGGCACTCAGGCCAGCTGCAGGGTCATGCCCCCACTGATGGCAGCACAGGGCCGGGGTTGGGGGTGAGGGGTGCTTACACAAGCTTACACGCTTATGGAGATTAGGAATGGGGGTTGTGCAGACCCTCTCTGCACAAACCTGTTACCTGTGAGGATGCCCCTACAGCTTCTGAGGCTTCCAGAATTTCAGATGGTGGTCATTTGTATTAACTGAGAAGAAAGAAAACAAAAACTGCATGTCCAAGCAAAGCAGTCCTGCCTTAGATGTTGCTCTGGGTCACCAGTCCGAGGAAGTGTCAGGTCAGGCCAGCTCCAGCAGCTGAACAGATGGGTCTGATCCCTCCCAAGGGCCTCCTAGGGTCAGTGCTGTGGACAGCACCCATCTCAGGGAAGTAGTCATCCCTGGCACTGCAGGGCAGCGGGGCTTCGGTGGGCATTTTAAGAAAAAAGACAGCCTGTTTGTCTCCCCAGCAGCCACCACAGTCATGTCACAGTTATTACTACTGCTTGGGAAGAAGCACTGCTCATTTTAGAAAGCTGTCTGTCAGGATGCTTAAAATAAAAGCAGGCCTGGCACCGGGGGAAAGTACGTTTATCTTGAAAGTCACCCGGGGAAAGAATTCCGCAGGCTTGTGCAGCTCAAGGCACCATGGATGGCTCTGTGGGAGAGCAGTGCCCTGTCCCCAGGAGCAGGCATTTCCAAGTTCCTCTCTGTAATTAAAATATGCATTGGGCACCTGCTGTATGCCTTGTAGTGCTAGGCCTGGGGACACAGCATGAACCAAGAGTGATCATGTAGGAAGGCCAGAGGGATGGACCGAGGGCAGGGAGCACAGTGAGCAGGAGAGTGGGGCTGAAGGGATCCCTGGTAGAGAAGAACTTGACCGGCCTGTCCTCTCCCCTGCCATATGAAGCATGATGCCACCACCTCCTCTACCAGGTTAAAATCCATCTGGGCCTAAACCGGCCTCTGGAAGCTGGGGAAGCTGGCCCAGCTTGCCTGGCTGCAGCGTGGCTCTCACACCTGTGATCCAACTTCAGGATATTGCTTCACTGTCGACTTGCCGGCCGCTGGTGTCGCAGTGTCCCACTGAGGCTGGAACTGACAAGTCTGTGCATGTTAGGCCTGTGTTGATTCTTGTTCTCAAAGTTAGTAATCTTATCTGGCATGTTCTCTTTTGTTTTTTAACTATATTTGTAATGACAAGAATTTCCACTGCCAGCGAGACGGCTCAGCAGGTAAAGGCGCCCGCTGCCAAGCCTGACAACCTGAGTTTGATCTCCAGGACCCACATGGCGGGAGGAAAAATCTGCCTCCTGAAGGTTGTCCTCTGACCCCCACTCTGTGGTACATGCTCTTAAACACACATGCACACACCTACACACGCATACACACATGAGCACACACACACCACACAAATAAGAAAATGTATTTAATTTTTTAAAAGAGTCTTTAATGAGGACAGTCAAATAAACCGTTAATTTGAGTACAGCTCTCAAATTAGTCAACTCCTAATTTGGGGATGGTTCAGCCCCTTTGTTTCTAAGATGAGATATTGATGCCCAAGGCTCAAGGCCAGGAGATGGGTACCTGTGTCTCTGGCCTCCTAAGGACCTCAGGCCATCTGGCCCCAGGCCTCCCTACCACCTTTTCTGAGGAGTCAGGAGACCGGGGTGTGCCCGCAAGGATGTTGACCACAGACCCTTCAAGGAGCTAGACAGAGGCAGGCCCCAGGAGAGCTGACGGGGCTGAGCCTGGGTGAGGAGCGTGGAAACAAGATGAGATCACTGTGCCCTTGCTATCTGTCACTTTGGGACAAAGTGTCACACCCTGTCACCCTCCCTGCCGACCTTGAGCTCCATCCTTGACTATGCTCCTTCCTGTCCAGCTTTTCGGTTGCCGGAATGTCCACACTCTACTTATCTCCAGGCGGTGTCCTGGTGCCCACAGTGCCTCCTCCCGTGCCAACCCCACTGACGCTCCTGTGTGAGATTAGTTTTAGATGTGGAAGGAGGGGTGCAGGAGACCCAAAGCAAGACTTGCAGAGGAAGCTAGCAGCTTCTGGCTAATGGTGACTGTCCTTCACCCCCAGGTGACAGACCACGCCACCACTGCCCTGCTCCACTATCAGCTACCCCAGATGCCGGATGTGGTGGTCAGATCCTTCATGGTAAGTGGCTTCAGGGCTCAGGCTTTCCAGCTAGGGAGAGATCTGACGAGCCAGGCCCAGGTAATCCCTGAGACTTTGTCAGAGCTGAACAAGCCTCCAGAAGTTTCCAGCACTGACAAGTAGTGATTCATCCCACTCCTAACCCACCAAGCCTGTGGCTGGCTCTGAGCATGCAGCAGAGACTGGGACGAATCTGCACTTCCCCAAGCCATGTCTCTCCTCAGAGCTGGAGATCAAGGTGAGAGGGAGCACAGAGCAGCATGAAAACAAATGTTTACGTGTATACAGCAGGCCATCTCCTGAAGGCCAGTTCACCTCTGAGAATGGCTTCCCTGGGAGTCACCCTTCCCTGCCCCGGCTGCAGGGTTTCCTGCTGCTGGTCTGAGCAGGGGTGACGTGAGGGGTGTTGCTTGGCAGCTCACTGTCCCATGAGCTCAGCAGCTCAGCTTCTTAGATAGAAACGATGCTCACTTCTCACGGGACCTAAGTAAGCCTGGCTTGCAGACGGATTGCGTGCTGTTGGAAGGATGGTGCTGGCTGTTTAGCCGCAAAGGCCCAGAGTCCTTCCCCATGCTGAGGAGGGAGCAAGGGACAGTCTTCAGTGAACTACAGACTGGCTTTTTACCTGACATGTCATGACACTGGGTTTCCCTTTGCTCTTGACTGAAGTGGGGAATTCAGAAATGAACAGGCCATCACCCATCACCCTCCAGTTTTTATTTCCAAAACCCCACAGCCAGCCTGTGGAAGGGCCAAAGCTGCCCTCGGGAGCTCCCTGTATCAGCCTCTCCAGAGAGCAGTGTCCGCCTGAGACACCTTCAGAAATGAGTTATGTGACTTGCCTGGCTCTCAGGGCCGCTTGCCTGTGGCATGGTAGGTCTGTCTGCTGGGCCTTTGTGCCCGTGAGTCTCCTTGAGGTGGAGAATTGAGTTACCTGAGCCTCATCCTTATGCATGACGCCTGGGAGCCCTCAGCTCTCCACCTCAAGGGTGGGTGACTGTCACTTACTGTGTTCCTTGGTGACACCGGGGCTGCCCCAGCTGTGTTAGGCCCCACCATGACAGAGAGGGACAACCTCCGAAATGAGATTAACCCAGAGCACATTGCCCTGACACAGACTCTCCCAGCTCTTCTCAGCTGTGCCCATGCCTGCTGCTCAGAGCTGTGGGAAGAGGGAACTCAGCAATGGCACCAGATAGCCTGGGGAACAGGAGACATCAAAACTGAGTGTCAGGGGGACAGGCTTGTGGGTTAGACAGCTTTGCTATGGAACCACGGATGTCTTCCAGCATCAGAACCTACCAAAGCCCTGCCCTTGGACCACTCGGCCTACAGGAAAGGCAGTTGAGGAGGTCCCCAGTCCTTTCTCTCCTCTGCCTTCTTTTCAGACCTGGCTGAGAAGCTACATAAAGTTGTTCCAGGCCCCATGCCAGCGCTGCGGGAAGTTTCTGCAAGATGGCCTTCCCCCAACCTGGAGGGACTTCCGAACCCTGGAAGCCTTCCATGACACCTGCCGGCAGTGACCCCAGCCCAGCCCCCCAGCCTGCAGCACCAGCCCCTTCCCAGACCAGCCCAGTCCATTAACCATACAGGTGTCTGTGGCCATTCTCCCTGGGCCTGTCTGCTGGCAGAACTGTCGCCCATCATGGGAGGATGGTCTGTTCCAGCCCTGTGTGCTGGCTGGCATCCCTGTGAGCCGGCCCCTGGGTCTGTTGTTTCCATGGGCTGTCGCTGGAGTGAGCCCTTTATTCTTGGGGTGGGGTTGGCGTGGTTGGTTTTTGTAACTTATTTTTGTAAACAATAAACCTTTTGTACCCTGGTGGAAGCTCCGTCTCCTGCTCCGTATACAATGCCCGACTTTCGTTCTGTTTAACCAGAGGCGTTTGTATTTGAGGCAGAGTCCTTGGGCTGGGCATGTTGTTCTGTCGGTTGCTTCCCTAGCAAGCACAAGCTTTCATCCCGGCTCCAGCACCACAGGAGGTGGGGACGGAAGACCAGGAGTTTACAGTCTTCTTCCTACACTGTGAGTTAGAGGCCAGCCTGGGCCTATCTCAAAAGGGGAGAAAAAACAAAAACAAACCAGTTCTTTGTAAGGCTGCCTCCATTGCTTCTCCCTTCCAGTCAGGGACGCTGTGGCGGCCATGCTGCATCCTGGTCACCAGTCCTGGCGAATGGAGGGCCCCTTCTGTGGAAGGAGTTGCAGATGGTTCTGTGGAGTCAGCACCACAGGTACCTAGAGAGGGGGCCTTCCCAGGTAGCAGCTAGGGCACTGCTCCTGCAGCCAGGTCATCAGGCTGCTGGACCCTCTGCTTCCTATATTCCTAACAAAGCCACCACCCCCACCCTGTGAAGGGCTCGCCCTCCCTTCCTTCCTTCCCTGTTGTCTTTGTTTTGAGGCAGAGCTGTCTTGCTAGGTAGCCCAGGCTGGCTCTAAACTTCAGCCGTTTGGCCCAGGTGCTAGGTTCACAGGCATGCACCAGCACACCAAACAGAAAACTAGGACTTGGATTACAGTAGATTGGTACAGTTCCTGACTGGTCCAGGACCATCTTCCCCACCTGTCCATCGGATTGGGAGGAACCAAAACAGGAGGATTTTTTAAATGTTTTTGGTTTTTTTTTTTTTTGGTTTTTCAAGACAGGGTTTCTCTGTGTAGCTTTGCGCCTTTCCTGGATCTTGCTCTGTAGTCCAGGCTGGCCTCGAACTCACAAAGATCCGGCTGCCTCTGCCTCCCGAGTGCTGGGATTAAAGGCGTGCGCCACCACCTCCCAGCTGTTTTTGTTTTATATATATATATGAGTGATTTGCCTGGATGTATGTCTGTGCACCACATGCATCTTGGGACTGGAATTGCTGAGTTGTGAACTTCATGTGGCTACTGGGAACTGAACTGGCTCCTCGGAACAAGCATTCCAGTGCTCTGAGCCATCATGCAATGAGGGGTGCATACCACAGTGCCACTCAGCATGGGGCCCCTCACCCAGCGGCAGTGCCAGGTGGGAGCTTATGGAAGTGCAGACCTTCAGGCCACCCTGCTGCCCCCCCCCATGCTCCCAGGATGAGCAATGCTCCGCTCTCCGGCCACCCCAGTGACAGTGATGTGGCCTCAGAGGACCTGTACTCTGGGAACACTGCTTCCTTTACTGCCCATTTGGGAGTTGTGAGAGGTGTGCGTGTCAGTCAGGGTGTGCAGAGGAGCCGTTGGCATCCATGCCATAGTTGATCAAGACCAAAGATGCCGTTTCTTCCGCCTTTAGTCTGACTGTCCATCCTACAGTAGGAGATGTTCTGAAGACCACCCCCGTCACAGGCCATGCCAGCTTCATGGACATACCCTGCCCTCATCTCCTTGGTCTCCTAAGACCCTTGTTATTGCTTTAAAGGAAATTAACAGCCCCGGTTTAGCACTGAGATCCTGCCTCAAGACTGCAGAACTTCCCACAGACACTTAGGGACACGTGGACGCGGTGCTGTGCCGAGGTGTGCACTGCTCACGTGATATGGTGGCAGCGCTACACCAGCTATGACCAAGTTGGGGCATGTGCAGAGTGATGAGTGCCTCGTGCCTGCCAGCTGCCAGACAGCACCTTCAGAGATGTGCAAATGTGGAAACATCCCAGAGGACTGCCGAGGTTTCAGTGAGGGTGAGGCATGTTGTGAGAAAGCTGTTTGGGTTGAACCATTTCCTCTCTGGTCCCCATCCCCATCATTCTCCAGCTCCCCAGCAGCTTCTGCTGTTTCCAACCGTGACTTCACACGCAGCCCCCACATCCAGCCTTGGGCAGGCTGTTGTTCCCACTTAGAACAAGCATGACCTCCGTCACCTTCAGAATCACCTTCTCTAGGACAAATGTTTCCTGCTCCCGGGATCATAGGAGCCCATGTAAGGTTTGCTTAGAAGGAAACGTGGCCATCGAAGAGAAGCACTCCATAAACAATAGCACAGGCTGCGGGGTGACAGGTAATGATCAGGTGGCCAGGACCTGTGCGCCAGCCTTCTGCTTGTTGTGTGTCAGTAGATAAGTGGCAGCTTCTGTACTAGTTGGAAGTGCAGGGTTGGTGATCCAGTGTGAAAGAAGGAAGCCTCGCCCATGAAATATGTCCACCATGAAGCAGCCATGATGGAGCCTAGACAGCAGAGGCCCAGGCCAGGCCTGCTATTCCGATTTTCTTTCTTTTTTCTCCTTTTTTTGTACTTGTTCATTTAGTGTGTGTGTGTACATATGTGTATAGGGTGTGCATATGTGAAGGGTGCACATGTGTGTAGGGTGCACATGTGTGTGTAAGGTATGCATGTGTGTAGGTGCACATGTGTGTGTAGGGTGCACATGTGTGTGTAAGGTATGCATGTGTGTAGGTGCACATGTGTGTGTAAGGTATGCATGTGTGTAGGGTGCACATGTGTGTGTAAGGTATGCATGTGTGTAGGGTGCACATGTGTGTAGGTGCACATGTGTGTGTAAGGTATACATGTGCTACTACACAAATGAGGACAGAAGACAACTTGTAGGCGTCCGTTCTCTCCTACTGTGTGGGTTCTGGGAACGAACTCTGATTGTCTGGTTTGGGGGGCAGGTGCCATTACCTGCTGAAGCATCTCACATCTGATTTTCTACCTTTTGGCATTCCCTAATTAAGGGAGAGGAGAGGAGACTACAGAGTTGGGCCTGTAAGCTGCTTGCATCTCTGGTAGTCTCACCCTTCGGTCCTGAGAAGGCAAGTCTGAGCAGTAATGCCTTTGATAAAGTCCAGAATGGAGGAAATCCCGGAGCGTTTGGTGCTTGGAGATCAGTGTGAAATCACCTGGCTTGGGTGTCAGCTTTGAAATAGAAAGGAGACATTGACCTGAAGTTGATGTAAAACCTCAAGTTGGATAGTGGGCAGTCCCCAGGTCCTAGAGCTAAAAGGTGATGGATGACTGCTACATTGAGTGTCATGTGATTTGGGCCTGTGTGTGGCTCAGTAGGTGGGGTGCCTGTCCAGCATACATGCAGTCCCAGCACCTCATAAACCTGGGTGTGCTGATTCACTCTATAATCCCAGCACTTAGGAGGTAAAGGCAGGAGGATCAGAAGTTCAAGATCATCCTCAGCTACATAGCAAGTTCAAGGTCAGCCTGGGCAACCTGAGACCCTTCACATGATTCAGACTCTGAGGGTGACCTCTGACCAGACCTGCAAGGCATTTATCTTATGGGACTGTATTGTGACCCTCTAGTTCCACATCTCTTCTCTACCAAGTGTTTCATAGATGTTGTCAGGCTCCATCCCAGGCAGGTGTGTGGAGTTCCCACTTTACAGATGAGGAACCTAGTGGAGGGTCTCCCACACTGACACATGAGAGACATGAGAGGCTGGATGACGTCTGAGCTCCCTCCCCACTGGGTCCAGCCCACCTGCTGGAATTTCCTGCCTCCCGGTAGCCAGGCCTCTGTCCCAAGCCTTCGGCTGGCCAGTTGCTCTGGCACCCATTAGCAACTGACAGAATGGAGCTGCAGCCCTGTGAAGGTTGTCCAGATTTTTTTTCCCCTGAACTAAATCAGGATTTGGCCTTTTGGTATCGAGTGATGTTTTCACACTTAACACCATGGCCACCACAAAACGGTGATCTTTCAGTGTTAATGCGCGAAGTCAACGTTACATTTGGAGTGTCAGAGAGTGGGACGGATGCTAAATTGAGAGCCTTTTAAGGTCACCCCCGTTGGGCGGAGGAGGGGCATCTTCAGCCAGAAGAATCCTCACAAGATCTGGACCCCATGCAAACCTGACAGGAGGCGTCATCCAGGTCCGGCGGAGACAGAAAAGGAAAACTGGCCTTTCTACACTGTGCCCTGGCCTCACATCTCCGCTGACACACCTCACCTGTGCCGGCAGGAAAGCCTGACCCAATCTGTCCCACTGCTACTGCAGCCAAGTCCCCAGGCCCAGACCCCAGCTGCCCTCCCCTTGTGGCTGTCCCAGGGTCTACCGTCCTGCCTCCCCAGCCCCAAAACCAAAGGTAAGAGAACCTCAACTGATCTTAAATTGCAGCCAGGCATGTTGGCTCACACCCGTAATCCCAGCGCTGGTGAAGGGGAGGCAGGAATATTGCCAGAGTTCAAGCCCAGCCTGGACTACAGCTTGAGACTTGGGCTCAGTAAAACCAAAACCTGGTGTGGGGATGGCTCGGAGGGTAAAGTGCTCACTGTGCAAGCCTGGGGACCTGAGTTCGATCCCCAGCACCCACATGAAAGCCAGCACAGCTGCACACATGGCTGTAACCCAAAAGCAACGTGGCAGAGACAGGCATGTCCCTGGAGCGCACTGGCCGGCCAAAGTAGGTTCAGGAAATGTAAGGTGGAGGACTGGAGAGGTGATTCAGCTGGTAAAGACACCTGCCACTAACCCTAACGACCTGAGTTCAATCCCCGGGACCCACAGGGTAAATGGAGAGAATCATTCCCCAAAGCTATCCTCTGATGTCCACACCCATGCCATGGCCCACACATACAAGTGTGCACACAAACACATAAAACATTAAATGTACAAACATATGGAAAGAGAAGAGAATAGTGACAGAAGAAGACACCCAGTGTCAGCCTCTGGTTCCACGGCTGCATGAGCACACATGTACATACATGTACATATATGCTACATGTGCACAAATAAGTAAGTAGAATTGTGTTTTTAAAATTTTAAGTTACATTTCCTATGCATGCTCTCTACTTGAAAATAATCTTCAAGGTCACAGGCACACCAAGGTCCCTCGCAACAAATTTGAAGTGACCAGTAGCCAAGGAGGAGCTCCAACCAGGGGACAAGGTGTGCCACTTGGGGACAGGAGCACCTCAACAGCCACAAGCTTCACCCATGAATGGCCTGCTTCTCCCGGGGTCGATGGGCACAGGAGGCCCCGAGCACAGCTGAATGGGCCAGCAGAGGGTGTAGGAGACCAGTGCTACCGAGGCAGCCCAGGAAGGCGAGCCCAGCAGCACCCATAGCCTACACTGAGCACTCACACTGACTCAGTCAGAGGCTCGCTCTTAATCACAAGAGGAACCCACATGTTCCCTTGGAGGGGATTAGGTAACGCAAGTAAACAAAGTGAGGGGAAGAATGCAGGCAGTTCTGCTAGCTGGGGAACACCAGAGCCAGGAGTGTACTTCGGAGACATGAATGGCTTCCGTGGAAAGCGAGGTCACACTGTGTGCTATGAAACTGCTGGCCCCTCTCAGCAAAGGTCAGAATATGGAGCCTCAAGAAAATGCAGCCTTCTCCCTAAAAAGCCCCAGCAGCAGTGGACAGGCAACTCTGGGCACTTCCTCCGGGACCCATTTCCTTGGTGGGCATGGTGGAAACTGAGTCAGAATACCGTTTCAGCAGCAGAAGGGCGAAACACTTGGAGAGCATATGCTGATGTCCGGAATCAGTCGGTACAGTTCATTTTCAGCAGGACTTCATCAGAGTCACAGAGAAGCAGCAAGCACTCAGCCCTGCTCTCCCCTGGCTGGAACCGGCCCCTGCCATGTGAGTGAACCCAAGATCAGAAGGGGGGGGGGCAATCTCAGCCCCAAGTTATTCATTAGATAAGCCTCTGGCCTAGACCTAGGCCAATGAGATGGGAAATTTGAGAGGGAGGACAAGAGTTTCTTAAAATCAGAACTTTAAAAGCTACTATCTTGCTGGGCAGTGGTAGTGCACACCTTTAGTCCCAGCACTCAGGAGGCAGGGGCAGGTGAGTTTGAGGCCAGCCTGGGTTACAAAGTGAGTTCCAGGACAGCCAGGGCTAGCTACATAGATAAACTCTGTCTTGAAAATAAAGAAAACAAAACCACCTATTTTCCCAAATCATCATGCAGCCATTCTTCTGTCTTTTCACTATGCTCTATTGTTTTCTATCGCTTTCTGCGGAATTGTATATTTCTGTTTGTTCTGTTTTGTTGTTTTCTGTTTTCACTATTCTCTGGAGTTTGTTACTATCTTATTTCAACATTAGCACCTAAACCTTGACCCAGCCTGGTACATTGAAGGTCCTCTCATAATCCCTTAGCAGGAGTTGGTCCCACATTATGTCTAGCTGCAAGGGATTCTGGGAGAAGCAGTTTCTGCCTGGGCAGCCCTGGGTTCTCCTGCCCTGTGGGGGGTGGACATCTGTGACACAAAAGTCTGCATATTTGCTTCACTCTTCCTTGGGATCCCTGCCATTTAGTAACCATGATTTATGTATAACGAATCTCCCATGGCATTTTTTAAATATTTAATTTTGTAGTAATTTACAAGTCACAGGAAATTGCAAAGAAATATTCCTATATACATAATGACTACAATATTCAAACCAGGAAGCTGGCATGGATGTGCCAACAACAAAATCACACCTCTTATCTCAAAGGGCTGAGAAGGGACAGTTTATTATGAGCCAAAGACCGTGGTGATGGCCCAGGAACACAGACTTAGGTTGCCTCAAATTCCATGTCCCAATGTGGCAAAAGTTTGATGGAGTTTTTGTTATAACAGAACAAGAAGTCACAAATCAAGGCACCTTCCAAATACCATGGCAGGAACATTAGGTAGGCAGGTTTTGGGGGGCAGGGAGGGAACCTCTGCTTCAGGCCTCAGGTGTTACAACATCTCCACCTCTTTGTTAGCTGGAAACTAGGGACCTTTTGTACATTCCAAAGGATTTATGTAATGCTCACAAAGATGTTAGGTGGGGTACAGAGGAGCAATGCGTGGCTAGCAAAAGTGCAGAAGGTATCTCAAGACAGCCTGGGTCTTGCAGCATTGGGCGCCAGATAAAGCGATAAAGCCACAGGAGTCTGTTTAAGAAGTATTAGGGAAATATATGGGCTGGAGAGATGGCTCAGTGGTTAAGAGCACTGGTTGTTCTTCCAGAGGACTGGAGTTCAATTCCCAGCACCCACATGGCAGCTCACAACTGTCTGTAACTCCCGTTCCTGGGGACCTGACATCCTCACACCAATGCACATAAGATAAAGTTCAATAAAAAATTTAAAAAAAAAAAAAAAAAAAAAAAAGAAGTATTAGGGAAATATAAATTAAGGTAAATTGAGGAAATACACTCATGAATATAGAACGGAATAGGCAGCTGAAGTCATCCTCTGATCTGACCAGGAGCAAATCCACCTTGCAGTCAGGAGCAGGGAGAAGGGGCATGTGACCCTTCTCCCTATCCTTTTAAGAGGTCACATACAATAGCCGGAAGCACCGCCTCCTTTGGTCATGAGCGGAGCAGATACCACTGTACTCTGCCATTGAGCTTACAGCACTAAGAGGCTGCTCCAGCCACAGCCTCACACTCTTCCACATTCCCCTGCAAGCTAGTTCTGAAGGCCTGAGGACCACATGCCAGACTTATCACAACTGCAGTTCACTTCTCTGATGCAATTTTTTATATTATTGTCCTGTTGCCCTGACAAAATACCAATAAAAACACTTTTAAAAGGTGAAGGAGGCCAGGTATGGTGACACATGCCTGGGATTTGGGAGGCAAGAGCAGAAGAATAGAGTTCAGGGCCAGCCTGCTGTCATGATTTCTGAGGTTTCTGTCCATCATGGAAGAGAAGGCATCTCCATCCAGGCTCTGCAGGTAGTGAAGCCACGGTGTCCTTTCCCTGTGGTAAGCATGTAACTGAAACATGGTGGATCCTGTAGAACCTGCCCCAGCTTCCCCGGTGGCCTTGTGATGACCACTGCCTCTCCTTGTCCTTCTGAGAGCAGGATCCAGAGGAAGGGCCCCCAAGGCTGATGGCAGTCACACAGCTTGCTCTGTTCAGGTACTGTGGTCCAGCCTCAGCCCTGGGCCAAAGCTCCCATCAACAGCACATGACTGCCAGCGCCCCCGGGCCCCACCTGCATCACACACAGCCGGGTGCCATGCCCTCTTGCCTTGATTAGAGGTGGCTCTCTTTTGCCGTAGCCTTTTGATATTTGACTCTGTACCAGCCTTTCATTTCCAAAGGGTACTTGGTAAAATTAATGATTGCCAAAAGGCCATAGTTAATTCGCTCTTTTTCCTATTTCTATTAGTTTGCAAATCAGCAAAGTTCAAGAAAACTTCCAAGTCTAAACTCGCAGGAGCCTAATGAGAAGGCCGCAGCAGCTGCTCTCGGCTTTAGAAAACTCTGGAACCACGGTCAGGACATGGGTGTGCGACACAAGCCAGTGGACTGAGGAGATGGAGCCAACTGCTGGCCGTGGATTGGCACGACCTGAAAAACCTGAGTGGGTTGTGTCACCATCCTTAACCACCTCTGAGTGGAGTGTGTGACAGCACCCTCAGGCCCTGTGAGTGGGGTGTGTGTGTGACATTGTCCTCAGCCCCCTGTGAGTGGGTATGTGTGTGACACCATCATCAGGCCCTGTGAGTGTGTGTGTGTGTGACATTGTCCTCAGCCCCCTGTGAGTGGGGTGTGTGTGTGTGACACTGTCCTCAGGCCCTGTGAGTGGAGTGTGTGACACCATCCTCAGCCCCCTGTGAGTGGGGTATGTGTGTAACATTGTCCTCGGCCCCCTGTGAGTGCGGGGTTGGTGTGTGTGACACTGTCCTCAGGCCCTGTGAGTGGAGTGTGTGTGTGACACTGTCCTCAGGCCTCGTGAATCGGGTGTGTGTGTAACATTGTCCTCGGCCCCCTGTGAGGCCATTTCAGGAAGAGCTAGGCCATTGGCCTGGACCATTGTAACTTAACCCTACAGCCTCTTCTTGCAGAGAAACAGCATTTGCTGCTAAGCCCAGAGACGTGCTAATACCTGACATCCCCTGGTGGTATCAACAGTAGAAGCAATAGATGGTTCCGTCCATTTTCAGGAGTAGGTGCTCTTAGAGTGTGTCCGAGTCATGAGGACGCAGGAGGTACCAGGCACCTCTCTCCAAGTCTCAGAATTCAGTGCCGGACCGGTGTAGGCAGCATGTCATGTAACAGAGCCCACACTCAGAAAGGGGATAGTCCCAAGTCCCAGAACATTCATTAGATAAGGTTTGTGTTCTGAACCAATACAATGGAGTTTGGGGAGAGACTATTCTAGAAAGAGGCACAGATTAGGACTCTCTCAGTCGTAGCCAGCAGGAAAGCCAGACACGAGCTTTTCACTGCAGGGACTTTGAAAGCCACCATCTTGTGTCCCATCAGCACACAGGCATCCCTGCCTTTTCTCTACGCTCTGTCGCTTCCTGAAGGACTGTATTAAACACTGCTGTGCTGTCCTGGTCTCTTATGACAGCATGCAGTCTTGTTTCTCACAGTCCCTCTCTTAAGCCCAACAAGGTGCCATGTGCCCATGAACTCAGCACTTAAGAGGTGGAGGCAGAGCCGGGCAGTGTGGTACATGCCTTTAATTCCAGCACTCAGGAGACAGAGGCAGACAGATCTGAGTTCAAGGACAGCCTGGTTTACAGAGAGAGTCCCAGGCCAGCCAAGGCTACAAAGAGAGACCCTGTCTCAAAAAACCAAAAGAGAGAGAGAGTTGGAGGGGTGGAGGCAGGAAGATCAAGAGTTCAAGGTCATCCTCTGCTACATAGCAAATTTGAGGCGAGCCTGGGCTACGTGACAGCCTGTCTTTTAAAATGGAGGGCGCAGCTAGAGATAGAGTTCAACTGGCAGAATGCTGCCTAGCATGCACAAAGCCTGGGTTTGATCCCCAGCACCACACAGGACTGGGTGGGATGGACATTCCTTTAAACTTAACACTTGGAACTGGAAGCAGGAGGGTCAGGAGCCCAAGACCAACCTCAACTGCTTTTCCAGTTCAAGGCCAGCCTGGGATCTATGAGACCCCATTCTTTTCATTGTTTTGCTTTTTGGTTTGGTTGGTTGGTTGGTTGGTTGGTTTTTGTTTTTTGAGACAAGGTCTCCTTCTGTAGCCATAACCAGCCAGGAACTTTCTACATAGACCAGGCTGACCTCAAATTTTCCACACTCCTGTTTGTACCCCGTGTTTGGCTGGTATGTCTGTGGGTGGGCCACTGGTCCTGTGTACTGGGAGCCGGGCACTGGACAGTTCCACATGCTCCCTACATGCTTCTGCCAGGCACAGTGCCCAGCACGGAGCCCTTCATGGCTCTGAGGAGAAGTACTGGGCTGGCCTGAGTGCGGTGCCCTGAGCAGTCAGCTCTCTGCAAAAGTGGGTGCGTCTACAAAGACGCTTGCTCTCAGCTAAAGGAGGGACCAGCAACCTCCAAAAGGAACAGAGCAGACAGAAGCCCCTCAAATGCCCTTGAAGGGGGCTGGAAGGGACTGGGCGTAGTTCAGCAAGGTGTGGGAAGGGGATTAGGGTCCCCTGCAGGTGGTGAGGCTTTGAGTTGGCGTAAAGATTCTCTAAGCCCTTTCCCCACAGACACAGGCCCGAACATTACAGAGTTCCAGACGCCAGGAGTCAGTAAGCCACCATGAGCGACAGGGCTGTCAGCCCTTCTGTGAGCTCCAGAGGCAGGTCATTTCCTTCCTGTGTCAGCTGGGAGGGCCAACCTCAGCTCTGTGCTCACAGGGCTTCCTGACACCCTCAAAACCAGTGGCCACACCCTCCGCCCTCTTGCTCTCTCTCCAAGGGAGCCCCACCCTCTGCACCCTCACCTAGCACCCTTCTTATACCACTGATAACTCCGGGCCACTGCGCCCCAGTCAGTAACCGAGATAATCTACTCAGAGGCTTACTGATGAGTTCTTGACCCCATCTGTGACCTCACACCCCTCACTCATCAGCCACAGTCTCTGTTCTGCAGCGGGACGTGGACGCCTCTGGGAAGCATTAGAGTCTGCTGAGTTCCGTCAGCTCTGCCTGTCTTGAGCCTGTTTGTGACTGCCCCAAGGGAGGGTGTGATCTGAGGAACCTCATTTGCCTTTGGGGAGCACCCACCCCTGCCTCTGTTATGTGCTTGGATCTGTTTGGCTAAAATCCACCTACTCCTCCACTCTAGAATAGGGAAGTCCTGGCCAGACCACACACTCACATGCACTCACACATACACACATACTCACATGCACTCACACATACACACATACTCACGCAAACACAATCACATGCATGTTCCTTGTGATTAGCTCAGGAATGGGCATTGGGATAACACAGCCAAAGAGACATACTTAGAGCCTGCTTGGCGCTACAAGAAAAGCAGCCACCTATTCCTGCTGACCTTGACCCGCTAGCCGGACACATGGGGCCAGGGAGCTAACAAGCTTTGCTCTGCAGGATCCTGGCTTACCTCTGTGTGTGGTGTGGCTGGAGCATGGGTGGGAAAAACCTTTGTCCTGTAAAGTCTTACGACAAAATGTGGCATTATGCCAGGAGACAAAGGGCCAAGCGAGGGGCCCAGACCCGTTCCTGAGGTCAGACAATGGAAGGTGCGTCTGGAGTGGTCCTACGTCCCTGTCCTGGCTTTGATCTTGGCCTGGAGGCAACACACGCACGCACACACACGCACGCACGCACGCACGCACGCACACGCATGCACGCTGGGAATGGAGGAAGGAACGATTTGTTTTCAAACCCAGTGAGTTATGTCTTCTTTGTACGAACAGCTCCTTCAGCTCGGCTCTTAGCGTAGACCTGTCAGAAGAGCTCCTCCTGCCGCCGCACGTGGACGGCCGGAGACTCCCCAGACTTCGCTCTGAGTCTCAGGACAGCGTGGGGGGCTCTGGGTGAATCTCCTTTCCACCTTAGGTGACCCCATGGCCAGGCTTCCCGCCACCACAGGCAAGCCCCCCTTTCCTCTGAGCCTTCCCCAGTGGCCCCTGAGAGACCCCTCAGTGCCCGGATCTGTCCCCAGGGTCCATGTTGGCCCTCGCACTCCTGCTTTCGACCTGCTTCAGTCATCAGAGAACAAGGCTACCACCCCAAGGCTCGGTGGCAGTTCCTCACCCCGAGTGTGGACCCGGCTTGGTGACCCATAAATGATGACACGCAACGAAGCCATGGAGACGACACCTGGCAAATGCCTCCTCACCCGGAGGCCCAGGCCATCACAGTGGAGCTGTGAGCCTTGCTGCCGGGGGAGCCTTGCTGCCGAGGGAGCCTTGCTGCCGAGGGTCAGGAGGCCTCTCGCCTAGTAGGTCTCCCCCCCCCCCCCGAATCCATAACCACAGGCACATCTGGATGCCGCGTTTGACTAACACGTACTGAGGCTCCTTCTGCAGTGCTCCTGAGCAGGAGGAGGAGGGCAGGAAGCAGACAAGCGTATGGACCTGGACACAGTCGAGCAGCTCTGAGCCCCGGTGGGATTTTCAAAGGGAAACCAGACATTGGTAAGGAAGACAAAGGAGAGACCAAAGAGGTGACCCGGCTGATAATGCTCACCCCACCAGTGTGAGGACATGAGGTCCTCTGCACCCACATAAAAAGCTGGGTGCAGCCACGTGCGCCCATAATCCCAGCACTAGGGAGGCGGAGGCAGGAGGATCGCTGAGCTTTGCTGGCGTTAGTGAGGCCCCTGTCGGAAGAATAAGGTGGAGAGCAGCCAGGGAAGCCACCTAGCGGCGCCGACCTCTGGCTTGCATGCAGGCACATCAGAGGGGGAGGGGGCCAAGTGGAATCTGGGGTTTACTTTCCAGTCAGCCTGAGAACTCTGCTTCACACAGACACATGTACAAAAGGGCAAGAGTTCGTGGAGGACCATTGCGGAAATTATTGACAGTCCTGTCCTAACCCCAAGCCAAGAGTCACTTAATGCCTTACTTACCACTTTAGGTTTGTCTTTTAGGCTTAAGTATGTGCATGAGTGTGGGTCTGTGTGTGTGTGTGTGTGTGTGTGTCTGTGTGTGTGTGTGTGTGTGTCTGTGTGTGGGTCTGTGTGTGTGTGTGTGTCTGTGTGTGTGTGTCTGTGTGTGTGTCTGTTTGTGTGTGTGTGTGTGTCTGTGTGTGTGTGTCTGTGTGTGTGTCTGTGTGTGTGTGTGTGTCTGTGTGTGTGTCTGTGTGTGTGTGTGTGTCTGTGTGTGTGTCTGTGTGTGTGTCTGTGTGTGGGTCTGTGTGTGTGTCTGTGTGTGTGTGTGTCTGTGTGTGTGTCTGTGTGTGTGGGGGGGGGTCTGTGGGGGGGGTCTGTGTGTGGGGGGGGGTCTGTGTGTGTGTGTCTGTATGTGTCTGTGTGTGTGTGTGTGTGTCTGTGTGTGGGTCTGTGTGTGGGTCTGTGTGTGGGTCTGTGTGTGTGTCTGTGTGTGGGTCTGTGTGTGGGTCTGTGTGTGGGTCTGTGTGTGGGTCTGTGTGTGTGTGTGTCTGTGTGTGTCTGTGTGTGTGTCTGTGTGTGTCTGTGTGTGGGTCTGTGTGTGTGTGTGTCTGTGTGTGTCTGTGTGTGTGTCTGTGTGTGGGTCTGTGTGTGTGTCTGTGTGTGGGTCTGTGTGTGGGTCTGTGTGTGGGTCTGTGTGTGTGTCTGTGTGTGTGTCTGTGTGTGGGTCTGTGTGTGGGTCTGTGTGTGGGTCTGTGTGTGTGTCTGTGTGTAGGTCTGTGTGGGTCTGTGTGTGTGTCTGTGTGTGTGTGTGTGTGTCTGTGTGTGGGTCTGTGTGTGGGTCTGTGTGTGTGTCTGTGTGTGGGTCTGTGCACACGAGTGCAGGTGCCCAAGGAGGCCAGGGGTCGAATCCCCTGGGGCTGGAGTCACAACAGTCGCGAGCCGCCTGACGTGAGTGCTGAGATCCGAACTCGGCCTCTGCAGCACCTGGACCACCTCTCCAAGTCCTCTATTTAGTAATTTGTTAATGGAGTTGAAGTCAGCAACTCAAACAGAAATATTAAAAATTGAACACTTTAGTAAATACAATTCAAATGTCTAGCAATGTGGTATTTTCATGCTGAAGAATGATGGTAGGAAAATATTATAGTCTGGTTTTTTGTAGTTAAACTGTTACGTTTCTCTAAGAGCAAAAACCTTTGCATGTGTAGTAAAATATGCAACTTGTAAATACAAGAGGTTGGCATCTGAGCTGAGGTGAGGGGACGGCTGAGGTGATGAGGACGGCTGAGGTGAGGGGACAGCTGAGGTGAGGGGACGGCTGAGGTGATGAGGACGGCTGAGGTGAGGGGACAGCTGAGGTGATGAGGACAGCTGAGGTGATGAGGACAGCTGAGGTGAGGGGCGGCTGAGGTGAGGGGACGGCTGAGGTGATGAGGACGGCTGAGGTGATGAGGACGGCTGAGGTGAGGGGACGGCTGAGGTGATGAGGACGGCTGAGGTGATGAGGACGGCTGAGGTGAGGGGACAGCTGAGGTGATGAGGACGGCTGAGGTGAGGGACGGCTGAGGTGATGAGGACGGCTGAGGTGATGAGGACAGATGAGGTGATGAGGACAGCTGAGGTGATGAGGACGGCTGAGGTGAGGGGACAGCTGAGGTGATGAGGACAGCTGAGGTGATGAGGACGGCTGAGGTGATGAGGACGGCTGAGGTGAGGGGACGGCTGAGGTGATGAGGACGGCTGAGGTGAGGGGACGGCTGAGGTGAGGGGACGGCTGAGGTGAGGGGACGGCTGAGGTGATGAGGACGGCTGAGGTGAGGGGACGGCTGAGGTGATGAGGACGGCTGAGGTGATGAGGACGGCTGAGGTGATGAGGACGGCTGAGGTGATGAGGACGGCTGAGGTGAGGGGACGGCTGAGGTGAGGGGACAGCTGAGGTGATGAGGACGGCTGAGGTGATGAGGACGGCTGAGGTGATGAGGACGGCTGAGGTGATGAGGACGGCTGAGGTGATGAGGACGGCTGAGGTGATGAGGACGGCTGAGATGATGAGGACGGCTGAGGTGATGAGGACGGCTGAGGTGATGAGGACGGCTGAGGTGATGAGGACAGCTGAGGTAAGGGGACGGCTGAGGTGAGAGGACAGCTGAGGTGATGAGGACGGCTGAGGTGATGAGGACGGCTGAGGTGATGGGACGGCTGAGGTGATGAGGACGGCTGAGGTGATGAGGACGGCTGAGGTGATGAGGACGGCTGAGGTGATGAGGACGGCTGAGATGATGAGGACGGCTGAGGTGATGAGGACGGCTGAGGTGATGAGGACGGCTGAGGTGAGGGACAGCTGAGGTGAGGGGACGGCTGAGGTGAGGGGACGGCTGAGGTGAGAGGACAGCTGAGGTGATGAGGACAGCTGAGGTGATGGGACAGCTGAGGTGATGAGGACGGCTGAGGTGAGGGGTCAGCTGAGGTGATGAGGACGGCTGAGGTGATGAGGACGGCTGAGGTGAGGGGACGGCTGAGGTGATGAGGACGGCTGAGGTGATGAGGACGGCTGAGGTGATGGGACGGCTGAGGTGATGAGGACGGCTGAGGTGATGGGTCAGCTGAGGTGAGGTGATGCTCCTGTTTCATCCGTGTTCAGAACCAAGGCTGTGGTGTGGTGACGCTGGGAAGACACAACACGGGCAAATGCTGTCAGCCGAACCTCGGGCTCACAAGGTGTTTGATTTTTTATTCCTCTTTGGTCCTTTTCTCTCAGGAACCTGTTACCGTTGCCAGGTTTATCACAGCTCCGCACGAAGTTCCAGCCTGAGGTCACGGCTCACGCACGGGTCTAAGGACCTAAGCCACCCTTGCTTCTCATCCAGCTCCTTCACGGCAGGAAAGAGTGAGGTATGACCTGCGAGGTCTCCTAAGTGGGGCGCTTACAAGAGGGAGGCTTGTTCTGTCCCCTCCGCCCTTTTCTGCTAGTGTGGACGTGATGACTGGTGCTCAGGCAGCCCTCCTGGACCTTGAGGCCGAAGCCCCATGTTCGGGACGCATCTGGGGTGTCTCTTTTGGCTTCTCACCTGTCACAGCCAACTCCATCCTAAGCACACGGGATGTGCAATGGCCGTTAGCTTTAAGCCGCCCCACCTTACGCGCTCACTTTCTGCTCTCTAGGTGACCTCGCGGAGGAGCTGAGTGCTGGCTAATTTGGGTTTCGGTTTGTCCACTCACTCACTCGCTCGCGTGGCTTTTTGTTCTTGGATACTGGATTTGTGTCAGGCTCCCCGCGGTCAGTAGCACCTCCCTTCCGCCAGCCCGTGTCCAGACCACGGTAGTTTGGTTGCTGATGCTGTTTCACACAGCTAAAGGTTATTGCATCCATCTTTAGTCAAGAAAGGCAATTAATTAGCATAGCTCTGCCTCACGGAGCAAAGCGGCTCCGTGAGCTCGTGCTTTAAGCAGCAGACGGCCATGGCTTCCCACCTCTGCTGTGGAGTTTACTGTCTGTGCCGGGGTTGGTGCTGGACAGCAGGGTGGTGGCTTCCTCGTCTCAGGCCCGCGCCTGCCCCTCCGTGCCTTGACTCACGTGCCTGTAACTCCCGCCCCTTGACAAGTATTGATCACTGATTCAGCCATCGAGCCAAGGGCAACAACTTTAATTTTTTTAGCCCCGGGCCATGGGCGCTCTTCCCACATCCCACCCTGCATGCGGCTTGTGCCTGGGAAATAGAGGGATGAGAAACCTGGGAGGCCAAGTCTCGTTCACAAGGCCCCTCCACTCTGGGTAAATAAAACTTGAACACGTGTTTGAAGAAATATCCATTGATTTTGTGTCTGTGTATATGTGTGTGTTTATCTGTGTCTATGTGTGTTTGTCTGTGGCTGTGTGTGTATGCATATGTGTGTTTGTGCCTGTGTGTATGTGTGTGTATGTGTGTGTAGTGTGTATATGTGGCTATCTTTATATGTGGGGGGGGGCGCTTGCCATGGGCTCATCTAGAGGTTACAGGGGTTCAGGAGGTTCAGGAGCTAGGTTTCTCCTTCTACGGTGTTTTGAGGCAGGGTCTCTCTTGTTTCTGCCACTGTGTTGCGGAATCAAGCCTCTGGCTGATTCTCCTGTCTCCATCCCCACCTCACCCATCTCGCTGTAGAAGCGCTGGCATTACAGACAGGTCCACTGCATCCAGCTTTCTTACATGCGTTCTGGAGATTGAACCCAGGTCACCAGACTTCCCTCACTCAGCAAGCCTGAGCCATCTCCCCAGTCCCGTATTGCTTTTTAGTCAAACTGCTAGCATTTTCATTCTTGGAGGGGCCAGCGTGAACCCAGGCTTGGCCATTAGTTCTCTGTCAGAGTATATCTAGACACCCACTAACTAGCTTACCACATCTTCTTATGCCATTGGAGGCGGGGACATCTTAGCTGATGGGTCTGCCTCTGAGTCTCTCAGGAAGTCACTACCCCTTGTCAGAGCAGTCACTCAGGCTACCCTGAGCCTGCTCCCCTGCAAGATGACCTGCCTGCATGAATACTGGAAGGAAGCCTGTGCTCTTCACCAGAGAATTGCCTGTCTCCATGCTCCTGGAGCGTCTGTCTGTCTCCATGCTCCTGGAGCGTCTGTCTGTCTCCATGTTCCTGGAGTGTCTGTCCTCAGAGCTCAGTTTCACCTCCCCACAGAGGCAGAGGACTGAGAGGGAGCAGGCCGGAAGCTAGTGCTTTCTATGACCTTGCCCCTCCCACAATGTCCTTCTCCCCTCTCTAGTAGATGTGAATCCCTCCCCCTGACCCTGGGCAAGGGAGGGCAGAGGACCCACCCCTCATGCCAATTAATGGACATATTTCATGGCCTCACAGTTGGCCCTTTCTCTTCAAATGGTTTGCACTTCTCTCTCCACGCAAAAGGTACTCACCCCTCCTGCCAATAGCCCCCTAAAATACACAGCATGACAGTATCAACGCAAGTCCAGGATCCGGCCTCCACCAGGGTTCAGTCCCTTTTCATCTGCCAGCCAAGTGCTGGAACCTTCACAGAACCAGCTCACAGCACAGGACAAGGGCAGCAAGTCCCTACTGTTCCCATGCCTGGCATGACAGGATGCCTTCCGTGCCTCCCGAAAGGGAGAGAGGACGGGTCAATGAGACACAGGGTCAGTTCTCACTAGTCATCCTCCCATCCCTCCAGCGTCATCCCCCAGTCTCACTCCTCGGTGTGACTCAGTTTACATTCTTCTCCACCCTTGACACTGGGTGCTTAGTGCAAGCCGTTCCCTTTCCCAGTCTCACTTCCCGCCATCAAATAGCAAAGATATTCTGATTTTCATCCTAACTCCTCCAAGCCTCGATTCATGTGGGTGTGCATATGGGGAGTGTGAGGCATCCGTCACCCTGCCACCCGTGAACTTGGATGGGTGGTGACATCAACGTGAGTACCAGGCAAGAAGCTGGCATTTCGGTTCGGAGCGACTGGCTCCGGAAATATCTCCAAAGTGAGTTAGACCGTCAGGAGCCATACGTGCGACCATGACGTCACCTCCCCTTTAAGCCACAGCCTCATTGTCTGTCTTGCCTCAGGCTGTGGATGGATGGGTCCCAGGGGCTGCTAGAGCAAAGCTCTGGGGTAGCTGCCTGGCTTGGGCTATCTCACACTCCTCTGGTTTCTCATCACACACATACACACACACACCCGCCCATTTCAAATTCATCTTCTGGTCTTCCAGCCCGATCTTTGGGTAGGATGGGCTGAATAAGTAAGAATGGTGTGGTGATAGGCACTGCCGGGTAGTACCAAGCACCTGGAGACTGAAGCCCTGTTGCTGGCTGGGTCCCCTAAAGCAGGTGTTGGCCTTATTTATACCTGTAGTAGTGCCACAGGCCACAGTCAGGAGGTTTACATGGGTGGCAGTTTATTTGGCTCATGGTTCTGGAGGCTGGGAGACTGGGAAGCTGGGATGGAAGGGTGGAGTCATTTCCTGGGGGAAAACGGTGTTATCCCAGAGACAGGACAACTAGAGGGCCAGACCTGGCCTTTGCTCAACAAGGTACCTGGAGAACAGCCCCACTCAGGGGATTTCTGTGCAGATTCGGAGGAAGGGGTAGAAACAGGGTGGGGATATACTCAAACCATACAGGAGAGGGACCTAAAAGAGGGAGGGAGGCTGCAGGGATGAGCAGAGGGTGTGAGAGAACTGATGTTGGAAATCTCAGCCAGCACAGCAGTACTTGGGACCACAGAAACACACTTCTCCGTAAGTGCCAGGCCTGGGCCAGAAGGACATGGTTCACACCAGGGAACAGGGAATACGAGGGGCCCAAGTGCAGGCCTCTGCCCCTGCACAGTGACCCCTGTTCATGTGGGGATGGGAGATGTTCTTGCTATGGGAGGGACCAGATGTGGGAGGAAGCCAGCGGCTGAGAAGTGGCTTCAGCGGTGTCCCAGCTTGAGGGACCCGGAGAGACCCCAGCTCTTCTTTTCCCTCCTAACCTATCTCAGACCGCCTCAGACCTCAGCAGCCCTACGGGATGTGTACCTGGTTCAGCCAATCAGCTGTCCCCGCTGTCAGCTTCACTCTGGGGTCCTGAGCAAGCTGATGGTGAGATGGGGCATCCGGTGTCCACAGCGCTAGCTTCTCAGCGTGATGAGCTGCCCGCCAGGAGAGGCAAACAAGTGTGGGCCAGACAGCTGCCAGGAAGGAGTGGCAGATAAGAATTAGCTGGGACCGCTGCTATCACCTCAGCGACTCGGAGCTGGGGAATAACTCACTCCTAGTTAAAAAGAGGCACGGGCATTGTTAGCTCAGCACCTCAAGTGCTGTCTGGGTGGGAGCTGGGGTGCCCTTTAGGGAAATGATAGGGGAGCCCTCAATCTTGGCCCAATCAGATATTGTTTTCTGAGATGATGGGGCCGTACCTCCTCGTAAGTTCAAGGAAACTGGGTCAGAGGCACCTACAGAGGACCGAATTCTGAATTTGTTTTTGAGGAGTCGTAGAGCTAGCTTTGCTCCTGAAGCTGTTGGGGGCTTGCCTTCCATTTCAAGGTGTAGAGCCAAGACTCCATCCCGCAGCTGCTCCGGACAGGGAGAGGCTACACCTCCCTCTTAGGCAGGCTTTATCTCTTGGGGTATAAGAGGCAGTAGA
The DNA here is from genome assembly GCF_049852395.1 of Peromyscus maniculatus bairdii. NCBI lineage: Eukaryota > Metazoa > Chordata > Mammalia > Rodentia > Cricetidae > Peromyscus > Peromyscus maniculatus. The sequence goes on along the minus strand of NC_134855.1, from coordinate 10,812,782 downwards.
CAGGGCCGGGGCCACAGGGAGGCCCCACTGGGCTAGGACTGGTGTGGGCTCAGCCAACTCCAACCCTGGGTCTGCCTGGCCAATGGGCTATTCTACAAGCCCTCTGCTCTCCTTCCCAGGCCAGCTTACTCAGTGACGTCATTAACATCACAGTTTCACTTCCGGGAGCCCCTTTCTCACCCTGAGGGCCCCTCCAGCCCTTGTGTGCCTGGTACCCAAGCAAGTAATACCCCGCATGATACACCAGACCAGCGCATCGCTGGTGGCCACCTGAAAAGCGCTGTGCACCTCGCAGGTCCTGCCGATTGCCCAGGTGGCACTGAGGCCGTCCTCACTTTAACTCGTGTGTGAGCCTTCAGGCTGAAACTGTCATGTTTTCCCCTACAGGTGAGACAACTGCATGGGGCGACATCTAAAGTCAGGCTGCCCAGAGACAAAGCCAACGGGAAAAACAACACGGGATATCAGACCGTCCTGGGAGGGTGAGCAATCCATGCGGGACACAGGGCTGAGGGCTGCTCCCACCTGGACGCTGGAGAGCTGGGGAGGAGCTTCACAGCATCCATCCTCTCTGGGTACCACTTCCTGTTCCCTGACCCTGACCCTGGCCCAAGGGCCAAGTGGCACTCACGGCTGCATACACCACCCTTGGCCATCAGACCCCTGTGTCCCCAGCTCATCTGCATTCTCGCCTTCAGAACACGGCCCTCATGAGAAATGGGCCTACACTAGAACCAGCTCGCCACAGGCCCCGGCTCGCTATACAGTGCCAGCAAACAGCAGAATCCATGTCAAGTGTCTCAGTTTAAACAGTCCTTCTGCCCAAGGGGGTATAAAGTGAGAGGTGCCACCGTGCATGGGCTGTGCGCTGGGTCCCCAGAATGACATTCCGGCAGAGGACCACCCCTCCCCTCCAGCCCCTGGGTAATAAGATCCTTACCATTCAAAGAACGGACAACAAAATATCCGAGCTGGGAACATAAGAGCAGAGACAACATAGGGAGGTGCCCCTGGGACAGTATCAGCCCCCAACAAGGCCCCAGGTCTGCCACTTTGTGTCCGAGCAGAGGGAAACAGGGAACCGGCCAGCAGTGTGGCCACACAGGGTTTGTAAGTGATGCCTGAATCCAAGAGAAGGTGGGTCTTCTCAGGGTCCAGAGGGACCCTGGCTAAGGTCCCTGGCCCTGGCCTCACTCGGGCTCTTTAGAGCTGGTTAGGGCTATTCCACAGTGGACCACTATTGCCCCACCGAACCTCACAAAATACTCAACATGAGACTAACTGTCTTCTCCCCTTTAACTCACAGAGGAGCCAAGGTTTACAATGATAAGGGAACTGTCCTAGGTCACCAGCTATAGTGTAGAGGACAGAGACCTTGCTCTAGGGCTGCATACACCCTCCCCTCAGCCCAGTGGGAGTCGGACCCTGGGGACAAGCAGCCTACAGGGTCACAGTGAGTGTGGAAGAGCGATGTGTGGCTCACAGCCATCAAACAGGGCTTCCCGGGTGCCCACATCTGAATGAGTGTGGCAGGACAGGCAGGCGTCGGGCACGGGCAGCTGGGTGGAGCTCTTCCCACCTGGGAACCAGCAGGGCAAGGGCAGAAGGATCAGCGTTCAGTATGTGCAACACAGCGAATTCAAGGCCAGCCTGGGCTACACAGTGAGAGCCTGTCAAAAACCAAGCAAAAGAAAACCCCCAAGGGAGGCCCAGGACCCAACAGGTGCCAGGCCCCGTGGGAGCCCCACAGCTGGGGGTGGAGTAGGGATGGGAGGTGGCCCTGGCCCTCTGGCCCTCCCCCAGCTGGAGGAGAGCCCAGCGGTTGAGGCAAAGCTTCCTTTACCCTGGGGCTAACAGAAGGCGACTGCAGATCCCCCATCGTCCATGACTTTCTCACGTTCCCAACAGCTTGGTGCAGCTGCAGCAGGTGGGCGGGTGCGGAGCGTGGCTTTTCCAGCCGTCCCAGGCTTTCTCCCTCTTTTAGAGGAACCTGGAGCACGAGAGATGGCAGCCCAGATGACGTCCATCCCTCTCAGGCAGGCCTGGCATGGCCTTTCTTCTGGTAAATGTTTCCAGCTAAAAATACCTTCCCTCCCCCCAAGGCTGGGCCTCCTCTGTGGAGCTTCTAGCTAGCTCCATAAGTAGATCCCTGTGTAGAGATTTCTGGGGAGGGTTTCCTGTCGGGGAGGAAGTGTGCGCTTTCATCCTGCATCCCCTAGGCCCCTAGCCTGTTGTGTCCAACGGTGTGAAAATCGGGACTCAATCAGAGGCTAAGAGGAGCGTTGTAGCAGGGACAGCAGATGGCCACCAACTCAGGACCAGGGAGGAGACCTTCCTTTGCTTCAGAAGGGGAGAACCAGCGCTGAGGGGCCGTGCCCTGGGTGTTGGCAGAGGACGACCTCTCACACCAACCCTGAGGATAAGAAGGCACCGAGTCACAGGACAAGAACACCTGAGCTGGGGACATGGCCAACATGCCCGAGCCGAGATACAGGTAAAAGCAGGAGCAATGCGGGACCCCTGCAGCCATAAGTTTCCCCGGTCCCACCTGGCCCCGCAGTCCTGCAACTGCTTATGATCACTCAGAGGCTTAAAATTAATTGCAAATTATATGGCCTATGGCTCAGGCTTCTTACTAGCTAGCTCTTACATCTTAACCCATAACTTATTAATCCATGTATTGCCATGCACGCCATGGCTTTACCTGCATCCCATCACATGTTGCTCCTTGTACGGCGGTTTAGTGTCTCCCCTTACCCTTCCTTCTCCTCTCATTATCTCTCCTGGGTTTTCCCACCTGGCTCCATCCTGCCCTGCCATAGGCCAATGCAGCTTTATTTATTAGCCAATGGGAGTAACACATATTCACGGCGTACAGAAAGACATCCCACAGCAGGACCCAGATCCTCTCCCTTCCCTGAGGTGGCCGCCTCCTCTCGATCTGCGCTTGCTCTGGCTGTTGAGCCTCTCAGAGGCTCGAGGATGCTCTGAGGAGGATGTTCCACACCACCCAGAGGGAGGATGACCAGCCTTCATGCAGCAAGCCCCCACAGTCAGAGACAGGAGGTCGGGAGCCAGGAGTGGAAGAAGGATTCACCTGCCAGGTCCTGCCAGCAGAAACAAGCACACTCAGATTGAGAAAGAGGGGCCTTAGACCCCTCTTTTCCAAGGCAGAAGTTAGAACCTGTGACCATGGCTATTTCACAGTTGGTGCCTGTCGAGGTGGCCCATGCCTGCATCCCATCCCTTGGGATCACAGTTCAAGGTCATCTTCTGCTATGTAGTGCATTTGAAACTAACTGGGGCTGCCCACAGTGCTCAGAGCTCCAGGCTCGAAGATGCTCGATCATGGGGCACATGTTTTACCAAAGTTGCTATGGAGACAGGACAGCATAATGGTTACAAAGACTTCTATGGACCAGGCAAGAAGTGACCCATTGCTCCCCTGGGCCTTCCACAGCCAGAGCCAGCATAGGGGTCTGGAAGTATAATGGCTGTGCCAAACCAAAGGGCAAGGGACAAACGTGCCCGCCCACCAGCTCCCCCCTAAGGTTGAGGAGAAAATGGCTCCACCAAAGACAGATCGTGTGGCCCCACCTGCAGCCCTGTGTGCCTCTCCCTTGCCCCAGGCACGTGAGAGTACATACTTGGGGTAACCTAGGGGTGGGTAACACCTGAGGGCTGTGCGCCAACTTCTGCGTCCAGCAAACTTAGGAGTCCAGACATGGACCTCACAGCTCTCCACTGGTCACACTCATGGGGACAAGGAGTGCCCAGGAACCAGACGCTCAATGGCCACTGTTAGTTATTTAGCTGCATTGTGTTCTTACCCTGCAAGGAAATGTCACGAAACACGACAGAATCCGCTTATAAGAGTTTATTAGAGTTAAAGGGACAGAGTGCGCAGGCCTGTGGGAGAGACACGTGCATGGAGAAGAAGAGAGGAGAGAAGAGAGAGAACCGGGAATATGGCGCTCTGCTTTAAAAACCGGCTGGGGGCGTGGCCAGGTCACGTCACTACTCCACGCGTGTGCATAGATCACATGATCACGTTGCGCGCTTACGTAGCCATGTAACATCACGGATTCTGGTCACGCGAGATGCCTTGGCCGGAACTTGCTAGGCGGAGGTGTCCGGCCTGACCGGAATTGGCTAGGCGGAAGTGTCTGCCTGGTTAATGCGACCGTGGGGGGGGGGGGGGGCGTGTTGTGAACCCTTCAGCCACAAAGATGGCGAGGTGGTTTGAATGAAAATGGCCCCCATGGGCTCACAGGGAGTGACATTACTTGAAAGGGTCAGGACATGTGGCCTTGTTAGAGGAGGTGTGGCCTTGTTGGAGGAAGTGTATCACTGGGACTGGGCTTTGGGATTTCAAAGTCCAAGCCAGGCCCAGTGTCTCTCTCTCTTCCTGCTGCCTGTCAATCCAGATGTAGAACTCTCAGCTCCTTCTCCAGCACCATCTCTGCCTGCATGCCGCCATGCTTCTTGCCATGACGATAATGGACTAAACCTCTGAACCCGTAAGACAGCCCCAACTAATTGCTTTCCTTTGTAAGAGTTGCTGTGGTCATGGTGTCTCTTCACAGCAATAATAACCTTGACTAAGACAGAGGTCTAGTGTGAAGTTTTGCTTTGTTTTGTTTTTACGTGTATGAGTGCTTTTCTAAATGTACCATGTACCTGGTGCATGCAGAGGACAGAGGAGGGTGTTGGATCCCCTGGAACTGGAGTTATAGATGGTTGTGAGCCACCATGTGGTTGCTAGGAATCGAACTTGGATCCTCTGGAAGAACAGTCAGTGCTCTTAACCCCTGAGTCATCTCTCCAAGCCCTGTTGTGAAGTCTTGCTGAGAACAGTTATAGTCTAAACCAAGCAGAGGGAGATGAAGCCCAAGGGGGTGTGGCAATGGGGCTTATGTCTGAGCAACCAGAAGCTTCTGGGAAGAAAAGCTGGAGACGGGCGGGATCCTCTGGAGAAGAGGCAACGGCATGGAAGCAACAGGAGATGCAGAGCACAGGGAAAGCCGTGACAGCACGTCACAGCCTCTAAGCTGGAACGCCCTGACCCTGGACTCCCTGTCCACCATGGAGACCCCACCCCACCCCTCTACCGCCTACGTGCTTGGCCAGACCTATCACAGGCTGACAAGAGAAGAACGCAGACATTTCATGATGCTATGAGGGAGCCCTTGTAAGCAAGCAGATGCCAGTGAAACAGCTGGAGTGGCACATTTACATCTGGCCTAGAGACAGGGCAGCAGAGAGTAAGAATGGGGGGCGGGGGTTGCGTGTGACCAGGCCACCAGCTGGAGAACTGAACCAGAAGACAAAGGGGGGGTCTAACTGGGCTGGGTTCAGATTCGTTTGTGCCTCCGCTCTCCATCTCCGATTTCATTTTGTTTCCATTTTAGACACCGGATCTTACTTTGCAGACACAGCCTCCCTTCCCTGTCACAACTGTCCAGAGCAAACATACACTCCTGCCCCGACGGTGCCCCAGCAGCACGGTCCAGACCTTCACCAGAGGCTAGTGGACAGGAGCAAGGGCAGGGGGGCGGGCCTGGCCGTGGGAGCATGACCAAGGGCAGCGGTGACGGTGACGACGCCCTGGGTGGCAGTCCTGAGCAGTGCCGTGGGGAACAAGCAGTGACAACGGTTCCGCATCCTTCCCGACCCGGCTCTGCTGTCGTGGACCCTTCCTCCTGCCTTCACCGGCTCCACACTCACAGCTGGGTCCTCTGGCCTCTGGAGAGCTCAGAAGCCCCAACACCTGGCTGGCGACGACTTCATTTTCTGCGCAAGCCGACTGGAAGCAATTTGCCTTGCTTACAAATGAGAGCCCGTCAGTTGCCGGCATCACTGGTGGTATTCCCTAGAGGACGCCCAAGCAATAAAAAGCGCCGTAAAGTTCTTTTAATAAGTTCTTTTGAAAAATTATCGCATAAATAATACATGTTCACTATTTTCAAAAGCAAGAAATAAAGAATAACACAAAGAAGAAATAAAAATATCTCATAATTACAACACCCAGAGATCAGAGTTGCTGCTCTGCGGCAGACCCTTATTTTAAAAAAGGGAAGGGGGTTGTCTGGGAGTTGGCTGAGTTAAGTGCTTGCCTAACATACACAAAGCCCTGAGTTCCATCCCAACACCACATAAACACCCAGGTATGCTGGCACACGCCTGTAATCCCAGCGCCAAGGTAAAGGCAGGAGGATCACAAGTTCAAGGTCACTCTCAGCTACACTGACGTTCAAGGCCAGCCTGGGCTACATAAGATCCTGTTTAAAAAGGTGGGCCTGAAGAAATGGTTCAGTGGTTAAGAGCATGCACTGCTTCCACAGAGGACCCGTTTGGTTCCCAGCATGCACATGGGGCAGTTCACAGCCATAAGTAACTCCAGGAGAACCGATGCCCTCTCCACACACACACACACACACACACACACACACAAAAGAAATAAATCTTAAAAATAGAGGCAGCAAGGAGACAACACTGGTTGTTGAGGCTGAGAGCTGGCCGGCTCCCCAGGGAGGAGCACCCGTGCAGAGGACCCAGGCCAGGGTCCCAGCACCCGCTCTTCCATTCACAATCATTTGTAACTCCTGTTTCAGGGGATCTGATGCCTCTTCTGACCCCTGAGGGCACCAGGCACACACATAGTGCACATATATACATGAGGACACTCATACACATTAAATTAAATTAATTTTTTAAAAAACACACCACAGTTTTACTTGGTAGACAAATTTTTCTATAATTAAATCTCTCAGTGTTTGATTTTATTTTTCATTTTATTTATTTTTATTTGCTTATTATCTTATTATTATTACTCTGGGTTTTTAAGACAGGATCTTATTTAGCACAGGCTGCCTTGAACTCACATGTAGCTGTGGATAACCCTGAACTCCTAATCCTTCTGTTTTCACCTTTAAAAAGCTGAGGCTGCAGGCATGTGCCCCGTCACATTCAGCTTGATTATTCTTTACTTTCTCTCTCTCTCTCTCTCTCTCTCTCTCTCTCTCTCTCTCTCTCTCTCTCTCTCATTATTTATTTATTTATTTATTTATTTATTTATTTATTTATTTATTATGTAGTATTCTGTATTCATGTATGCTTACAGGCCAGAAGAGGGCACCAGATCAAATTATGGATGGTTGTGAGCCACCATGTGGTTGCTGGGAACTAAACTCAGGTCCTCTGGAAGAGCAGACAGTGCTCTTAACTGCTGAGCCATCTCTCCAGCCCCCTTACTTTTTCATTTAATGTCTTGAAACAGAGTCTTACGATGTAGACCAGGCTGACTTTGAACTCATGATCCTCCTGCCTCAGCTTCACAGGTGCTGAGATTATCAGTGTGTGCCACCATTCCCAGCTAGTATTTTATTTTCTTGGATGCTTTTGTTTTCTTTGATGATGCTGCAAGTGTTATTTTGTTTCATTTCTCCTTCTTTTCTGGAATAAGGATGCTGTGTGCGTGTGTAACAAGTTTGCTAAATTTACTAATGATTCTGACACTGCAGATTCCAATAGCTTTTCCATGTGCAGTTTCATCCCCTGTGAAGGCTGGCAATTCTATCTTTCTCTTCTAATTCTAGTTACATCTAGGAGGATAGTGCGCTGTTAAAAGTGCTGAGGAGAGTGAATCTTGTGCTTCGAGACTCAAGGCCAGGAGAAGGGATATTTATTTACTTGTTTATTAATTTTTGAGTCAAGGTCTCACTATTCTACCCTGGTTGGCCTGGAACACTCTGTATATAAACCAAGCTGACCTCAAACTCACAAAGGTTTTCTACTTTTTCCTCTAGAATGCTTAATTTAATTTTTTTAAATTTTTATTTCTTAATTATGTGTATATGAGGCAGGGCATTGGGGCGTGTGTACGTGAGTGCAGGTTCCTGGAGCGGTCAGAAGACAGCCCTGCACCCCTAAAGCTGGAGCTGCAGGAAGCTGTGAACTGTCCCACAGTACTATTTCTCAAGGCAAGAGGTCTCCTTCTTTCTCTGATTTTCTAAGACATTTTCTTCATGAATAGTATTAGATAATTCTGCACCTATAGCAATAATCATGTGATTTCCCTGCTCTACTGTGTTGATTGGCTTTTGAATATCAAACCAACCTTGCCTTCCTGAAGTGAGGTCCCCTCACTTGCAGGGGACCTGTGGCTAACATTTCCCTGAGGACTTTCACATCTGTTTTCATGAGGACAGGGACCCACAGTGTTCTTTGCTTCCTTGACCACAACATTTGTGTCAGGACATTAAGGCCACACCAGTCTCATAAAATGCCCCAGAGATCGTCCCTTCTGTCTACCATCTTAGGAGGTTTGCATAGACTTGGGTTGTTTCAGTTCAAAGAAATCTGGGCCTGGAATTATCTTTGTCCCATAGTCTGTAGTTTGGGGTTTAATTTCTTTGATAGACACTGTTTGGGGTGACAATTTTGGAGTTTGCGTTACTTTGTCTTTTTCAATTAATTTTCAAATAGCTCGGCATGAAGTCCTGCTCTCTCCTTCCATCTCTTAAAACCTCAGCACTCTCTGGGTAGGGCAGGACTGGGGACTGGAGGCAGGCCACTTTATAAACTGCATCTGAGCCATCACAAGTGGCATCTGAGCATGTGCCTAACTTCAACACCTCTTGCTGCCTTTGATCTCCTCGATCTCATGTCACTCTGAGATGGAACTTTCAAACGCAGTTTGTGCTGGCACATCACAGGGTGCCCCAGGTCCCTGCCCCAACCCCAGCCAGGGAAAGTCATTGGCAGATTAATTTCAATGAAGATGAATCAATAATTTATGCTGGTGTTTTTCCTCATGCAGCAAAGTGGCCCATTCTGATGTGATCCGACAGGGTCATGCATTCCTTGGTTTAATTAAACCTGATACAGAAAATTAAAAGAAGAAAAAAAAAAAACTCCTTCCCCAAATGAACCTGAAAGCCTCCATACAACAGTTGACGAGGTATAGGGGATCTGGAAGGGGCGGGGGTGGCTGTAAGAGGAAAGTCCGATTCAGCAGATGCTTGGGAGAAATGTAAATATCTTATTGGCATCCTCATTATGTGGCCTTTAGAAGGCCAGGCTGGCTGAGGTGTGAACTGATGGATAGCCTGTCTTCAGGAGGCAGCGCCATGTCTAGAAACCGAGTGTTGCTTAGTTCTCCTGGAGAGGGATGAGGTGCCCAACCCACATCCTCAGAGTGGACATCAGAAGCAGTGGAGATCACTTGGTTCATGGGTCTTCCGTGAGCATCACCAAGATCTCAGATGTAAGACCACAATTACAGTGGTCCTGCCTCCAGGCTCTCTGCAACATCAGTCTCCTGTTCATCATCCCTCCAGCCAGGGCAACCCAGCACCCCAGCCAGCCTTCTCTATGTACCACACACCACCACAGTCACCAAAACATCAATGATTCCTGAAACACATGGAACCCGTTTACCATTGCCATGGTGACCATATGCTGCAAACCCCAGACTGAAGCTCTTTTACTCTGTGGAAACTGAGTCACAGAATGAGACTGAAGCTGAACTCCAAAACCCTCTATGCAATAGCCGTGGTCACAGACAGGCTCGGGCTGTCTCTGTTCTGTCATGGACCACCAACCAATCCCCACCAGTAAAAGGGAGCTTACATGCCGTGGTCCAGTAAGGCAACACTGCCTAGCAATATGGTGATATTTTATTTGTGCTGAAATGTGATTTTATTTGTATGTTAATAAATGAAGTTGCCTGAGGGTCAGAGCTAATAGCAAGCCATTTAGCAGAAGTCTGGCAGTGGTAGCACACGCCCTTAATCTTATCACAGGGCAGGCAGAGTCTGTATGTTCAAGGACATAGCCAGCATGGAGACACACGCCTTCAATCTCAATACCAACCATAGAGACCCGGAGGTCTGTGTAGACAGGCAGTGATGAAGAAGTCATGTGGTTGGGTTTAGAACCAATGAGAAGGCAGAACGGAAAGTCAAAAAAAAAAATACAGACACACAGGAAGTAGGTCTCTTTTCTCAGGGGAAGGACAGCAGCGGCTGGTAAGCTAAAGGCTATTCGCTAGTGCTCTGACCTCTTAGGCTTTTAACTCTTTATTTGGCTCTGTGCTTCTTATTTAATAAGACTGTTTAGAATTATATCCACATAGCAACACTGTAGTTCCTGGCGGCACCCTCTGTGATGTTCTCATGAAGATGGGCCTCCACGAAGATACTCTGCATCACTTTTCCAGGCTGCTTTCAGCTGCTCAGCCTGGAGCCCTCTCCCCTCTGGCCTCCCTGTCTTCCTGTGAAGGACACCAGCTGGGGCTCCACCACTGGGGTACAGCGTGGTGTAGGGCCAGCCTCCTGGCTTCCTGGGTTCCTTCTTGCAGGACAGCGCTCTTTAAGGAGCCGAGCAAAGCCAGGCACCTCCCCACCAGTCCTCTCCATTGCCTCTTCGATTTTTTTTTTTATTATTATGCTAACACATGCATAACATGAAATTTATCATCTTCAGGGTGTGGTTTGGATGGCATAAAGCACAGTGCCATCACTGAGCAGCAGTCACTGTCATCCATCTCCAAGACACTCCATCCTCCCCAGCGGTCCTCACAAACACCAGCCCCTCCTCCCAACCCCAGCCCCCACTCTGCTCCCAGTGTTTAAACTGGACTCTCTCAGGTCCCTCGCCTGGATGACCTGTCCGGGTCTGACCTTTACTGCCTGCCTATTTCTCGTTTAGCACAATGTCCACAAGGCTCATGCGTGTTGGAGCATAAAGCACCAGGTCCTTCCTTCTCCAGAATGAGTGGCATTCTCTCCTGTAGATACCCACTCCCCGCCCCCCATCGATCTGGGGGACGGGTGGGCCACTCCCTCCTGGGCTACAGTGATGCTGCTGTGGTGGTGGGTGTCCAAGTCCATGCGTCCTTCTTCATTCCCTGCTTGCTGCCAAGAGGCTGCGCATCCTGTCCAGCTCAGGCTGCCTTCCGGTTTTTGTTTTTTGTTTTCTATTTATCTGTGTACATATACGTGTGTGTGTGGGGGGGTGCATATATGTGGAGATCAGAAGACAACGTTTGGGAGTCGTTTCCCTCCTACCATGTGGACCCTGGGGATCCAACTCAGGTAGTCAGTTTTGTTGGCAACCTTCCTCACCTGCTTGGCCATCCATCTCACTGGCCCTTAGCTGTACTGTTTCGAGGACCCTCTACCGTTTCCTACAAGAGAGGCCCCATTTTCATTCCCCCAAACTGAGCACAGGAATTCCAACTTCTCCACATTCCTATCAACATTTGCAGGTGTTTTAGTTTCTTTTCCCTGTTGTTTTGAGAAAACACAACAGACTCAAGGTAAAGGAGGAGGGACTTGCTCCAGCTCACAGTCTGGGGGGAAGTCAGGTGGCCAGACTGATCGTGTTGTAACTGAAAAATCAGAAAACAGACAATGACCAACGTTCTCAACTAGCTTTTTTTTTTTTTAACGTTTTGTTGGTTGGTTGGTTGGTTGGTTGGCTGGCTGGCTGGCTGGCTGGCTGGTTTTTTGAGACAGGGTTTCTCTGTGTAACAGTCCTGGCTGGCCTGGAACTTGCTTTGTAGACCAGGCTGGCCTCGAACTCACAAAGATCTGCCTGCCTCTGCCTCCTGAGTGCTGGGATCAAAGGTGTGGGACACCACACCCAGCTTGTTTGTTTGCTTGTTTGTTTATTTGTGTGTGTGTGTGTGTGTGTGTGTGTGTGTGTGTGTGTGTGTTTTCCAATAACAATGCCTTCCATAGCACATAGGTGGAGATTCAGAAGACAACTTGTGGGAGTTGGTTGCCTCCTTCTGTGATGTTGGTCCTGGGAATTGAACTCAGATCATCAGGCTTTGAAGCAAGCTATTTTACCCACTGAGCCATCCCAGGGACCTCGGCTTCCCCTTGTAGTGTTATCTAGAGGCCTGTCCTGGAATGTCACCAGCCACTTTTAGGGTGAATCTCCCTACTTCAGTTAGCCTAATAAACATATTCCTCACAGGCGTGCCCAGAGGCTAAACAATCCCTCACAGACGCGCCCGGAGGCTTGTCTCTGAGGTGAGTCCGGATCCTGCCAAGTTGACAAAAGTAACTATAACAGTTATTTTCTCTTTTGTTTTTAATATAACAACCACCCAACGGGGTGTGAGATGTTTGCTTTGCCTGTGATCTTGTTGTAACATTCCTTTCCATAAATCTTTTTTACTAACTTTTAAAAAAAGAATGTTTTGTCGAATTAGTTAAGAATGTCATACATTATGTTTTGATTTACTGCCTGAGAGGCGGTGGCCCCCTATTTCTCCGGTACTGACGCTGCTTTCCGCGCCTGCAACACGACAATCTTGGCAGATTCGGGAGGCCAGACCCAAGCCCTAAGGATGGCTGAAAGCTAGCCCTCCGTGTGCCCCTTCCGGGGCTGTTCCCCCACTCTAGCTCTCTCCGTGGCCCTCTATTGCTATGTGTCTCCTCCCTGGTCCCTTTCTGCAGGCCAACTCCCAAGAACATCTCCCTGGCACCCCTCTCTCAGTCCTCTCCCAGGAACCACTCAGGAGACTCCACACCCCAATCCTCTCCCAGGCCCTGGTTTTGCTCTGGGCTCTTTTGTTACAGGCTCACTGGGGCCACAGCGTCCATTTTCTCTGCTATGGTTAGTGCTGACTGTCCCTCTACAGAGATCTTCACCTTACCTGAGCTATTTCCTCCCAGTGGTTCTCAGCCTTCCCAACACTGCGACCCTTCATACAGTTCCTCATGTTGTGGTGACCCTTAACTATAAAATTATTTTCGTTGCTACTACATAACTGTAATTTTGCTACAGTTGTGATTCATAATATAAATACCTGTGCTTTCCGATGGTCCTAGGGGACCCCTATAAAAGGGTCATTCGACCCCTAAAGGGGTGGTGACCCACAGGTTGACCCCTAAGGGGTCACGACCCACAGGTTGACATTTCCTTTCTGCATTAGTTTGTCAAATTCCGTTAGAAAAAGAAAAACCTATCGATTGTGATTGCGCTGAATTTAAATGGTAATTCGGGAGAGGCAGTGCCCGCACAGGACCGCAGTCTTCCTGTCCATGAGCATGGCACACTTCCGCTTTAATCTTCATTCATTTCTCCCGGTGACACGGCGTAGCTCTGGCTGCGGAACTCTCGGCGATCTATGTTACTTTTAACTCCTGCCACCTTGATACCTGCAGTTAATTCACAGGAGTAAAGCAAGGAAAGGTCTCCAGCCCCACTCACTGCTCCGGAAGCGCGGCTGTTCTGGGGGGGCGGCGGCTGAAGAGTGGGAATGTGGAGTTAGTGAGTAATAGGACGGTGAGAAAGTTCTTGAGGTAAATGATGGTGACAACAGTGTGCATATGCTTGACGCCATGGACATGTGCGCTAAAATATGGGCAAAATGCAAATTTCCACCTAGTATGACGATGTACACCTATAATCCCAGCACTTGGGAAATTGAGGCAGGAGAAACAGGAGTTCAGGGCCAGCCTGGGCTATATGAGATCTCATTTCAAAAAAGGTAGGATGTCCCTGCTCATATTGCTATGGTCCTAGAAGACAGGCCTTGTGGGTGCCTCTCTGAATTGGGGGAGGCAGTTTTTTTTTGTTGTTGTTGTTGTTTTGGCTGTTTGTTTTTGTGTTGTTTGTTTGAGACAGGGTCTCACTATGTAGAAACCTGGCTGGCCTGAAACTTACCATGTAGACCAGGATAGCCTTAACTCTCCCCTTGCGGCTTCACTGTTACTACCTCCCGGGCGCTGGGATCAAAGGTGCGCACAACCATGCCCGGCATTTGGGCCTTTTCTCTCTTTTTCTTCTTCTTCTAAGGTTTATTTTCATTTGTGTGGGGTGCGAGAGGGTATATGGCATACAGTCCTCCACGGAAGCCAGAAGAGAGTACGAGATCCCCTGGAGCTGAGGTTACAGGCGGTTGTGAGCTACCCGGCTTGAGAGAACTCGGAACTCCGGCCCTCTGCAAGAGCTGCAAGCGCTCCCAACCACTGGGTCATCATCACTCCAGCCCCTCTTTCAGCTTCTCTGCTTTTTGCTTTAGGGGACTTGAAACACACACACACACACACACACACACACACACACACACACACACACACACACATTTTTTAATGTTGAAAAAATCTTAAATACAGGAAAGCATGGAGAACAATAAAACATTGATGTATGTATTACTTTCGCAGTTTGAAAAAAAATCTATACTATGAGGAAAAAAATCAATGTTCTCAACTAAAACAGAAATGAAAAAAAAGGAGCAACCTAATTATTTGAAAAACACCTCTGGCTAGACTCCAGTCAGAAAGTCAAGAGCAGTGCCAGGTTCCCCCAGCACCTGTCTCTAGCCAGGCAGTGGCCACCTGGGCCACTTTAGGACGACTGGATGGATCTATGATCCGTCCCCACCCCCAGAGCTGAGTCCATTAGGGGTAGATGCTGCCCTTTTAAGTCCACAGGGTGGGTGTGCTGTCCGATCCTATAGTTCCAGTTACTTGGGAGGCTGAGGCAGGAGGATCATTGAGCCCAAGAGCTCAAGGGTAGCCTGGGCAACATAGCAAGACTCCAGGGTTAAAAAGGACAAAAACCAATGGAGGGAGGTGGGGGAGACAACCCATAGTGTTGGTGGAGGTTCTGCTGTTTGCTGGGCTTGGGAGCCTGATGTCAGGGCACTGAGTCACCACATTTGAACGGCATCTCAGCCAGCTGGCAAATGTGGGTTGTGCTTCTTGGTTTAGTTTGGATCCTGCTCCATGCTTCAGCCAGAGAATGCATTAGGTTCCAAGGCCCTGCCTAAGGTTACACCCAAGAGAGACAACCCCCAACCCCAGGGAGCCAAGTGGGATGGAGACACTCAACCCAAGTGACTGTCAAACCAACCAGCTGGTAGACAAATCCATGCTCAACTGTACAGGCAGTACATCACCTTTTCTCAGGGTCTCCACCGCGCGCGCGCGCGCGCGCGCGCGCGTGGTGTGTGTGTGTGTGTGTGTGTGTGTGTGTGTGTGTGTGTGTGTGTGTGTGAATGCATGTACATGTAGCTGAGTAGGTGGTGTGAAGAGGCCAGAGGCTAACATTGAGATACCTTCCTTAACTGACTCACTACCTTATTTTAGACTTTATACATGGGGGAGGGGGTGCCATAGTGCAAGTGTAGAGGTCAGAGGACAACTTGTGGGAGCTGGCTTTCTTTTCACCATATGGCTCCTGGGGATGGACTTGGGTCATCAGGCATGGCAGCAACTGGTCTCACCTGCTGAGCCATCCTGCCGGCCCTTGTTTTTTTGAGACAAAGCCTTTCATTAAACCTCACCTGCTGGCCACTGAGCCCCAGGACCCATCTGTCTCCCACACTCGCACCTCCCAGCACTGGAGCTACAGCCCTTGCCCCCAGCCTGGCTTATTCGCCGGTGCTGAGGAGCCAAGCTCACGTCCTCCAGCCCTGTCCTGCTGCGCCTTTTCCCCAGCCTATAACCTTGTTCTTACTGGGGGAGAGCGGGGCCCAGGCAGGCTGCAGAGCCAGCCACCGCCCCAGGGGTTCCAGCTAGCTGCGTGTGCTGAGGTAGCCTGAGGTCCCTTGATGGTGCCCTGGAGGGTGTGCTCTGGCTTAAGGGAGACGATGGGATAGCGTCCCCACCCCTCTGAGAACCCAGACAAGTAGTCCCCTCTTTTCGTGGGCCACATTCTCCAAGCCTGAGAGCTGCCTTTGCTTCCCCACACCTTCCTGAAAACATCTCCTGCGACAGGACAGGGCATGGGTAGCTCAGGGCCTCGTATACCACATCCCTCTCTCCAGCCCAGGTTTGCCCATACTGTGGCAAAGATCTGCTCAGAATTCACGGTTCCTGGGTGCTCATGAATTATGCACAGTCCCGGATCAATTCATCAGCAGCTGTCAGGAGGAATCAAAGGCCCTGTGATGGGTGGCGGCTCTTTCTGCAGAGCCTAGAACCTTTGCAAGAGTCCTGGAGTCACCAGAGCCTGAGTGCTCTGCTCTCCACCCCTCCCAGATGCCTATCCCTCTGATTCTCTGCCAGGTGCAGGTTTGATGGACTGGGAGGGGGCAACGACAAAAAGCTGGCCCGTGTCTTCTGAGTGCGTTCTGGAATGCTCAGACTGAATAATTGATGCCAGCACTATATTTGTGAGGGAAAGTCACCTTGGGTGCATCAAAGCAAAGCTTCCTTTGGTCAATCCATGCCTGGTGGCTCATGCTTGTTATCCCAGTATGTGGGTGGTAGAAGTAATAGGATCAGGAGTTCAGGGTCAGCCTCAACTACACCGAGAGTTCAAGGACAGCCTGGGCTACATGAGACCTCTTTCAGTGTCGGTAAGCGACCCACACAAGAAAAGGTAAACTGAGCCACAAAACAGGGAACAAATCCAGACACAGGTATTCCCTATCAGAATTCAGTGGGGCAACTCCACTGTCATGGGGACAGCATTAACCCAAAGTCTTCCTCACAGATGAGCAAAAGACTTCCTGGAAGGACTGGACGGCTGAGGGAAGGAGGCAAGGAGGAAAGTGTGAGAGATTAGTGAAGGTGTCTGCAGCAGGACACACTCAGGCCAGCCATAGGAGGGAAACGAGCATATCGGTCTATGGTGAGATCTGTCTGCCAGAGTGGAAAGGTGGCCCACAGCGAGGAGACTGTGCAATATAAGGAGTTCTGTGTAAAACAAGCCTACAGACAGGTCAGCGAGTGTCGCTGATCAGGGTCAGAAATAACTGTGCTGGGCAGGCTCTTCACAGAGGCCAGCAGGATTCCAATGCTCAAGAGACCCACTGGTCATCATGGAAACACAGGCACAAGCCACAGTGTGGCACCAACCCTCAGCTGCCAGGATTCCTGACATTGTAAGGACCCTGGGAAGGCAGGGATGTGGGCCAATCACAGCCTCCTCCCTCCCCTGGCGGGAGGGATGTGGGACAGCCCTTTAGAACATTTCAACAGCGTCTGGTAGAGCAGAGCACACACTAGTGTCCCGGTGACTGTTCCAACTAGTAACATGTGTTAGGAAGAGACCTTCCTTTGCCAGAATATTCCTAGCAACCCTGTTTACAATCACCTGGAAACCCAAGAATAGTGCTCAAGATGAAGTGTGGTCTTCCCAGCACTGTACCACTCACAGCAGTGAAAACAGATCATCCCACTAAGGGAAGATGGATGAGTCTCCCAAAGATGGCACTGGGTGGCAGAAACCAGATGTAAGAAGGGGTGTGATTCCACCCATGTGCTGGACAGACAGGCTCCAGGGGGCTTCTAAGGGGCCCTGGTGTTCAGTCTGTGAGAATCCACTCACTCACAAGCATTCATTCACACACTTGTGCACACTCACAGACAGCTGAGCCACATTCTTGACCTACCCTCAGTTGGTTTTTAGGAACTCAAGCTACCAATTTTTTCCTTGGATCTGAGCAAGTGTCTGAAAAGGAGTTAATTTTCAGAGTGTGAAGGCCCACACTCTACCTTCAGAACATGCTGACACCATTCTGAACCCTCCAGAAGAGCCACACTATGAAGCATCCTCAAAGGCAGTCTGCCCAGGCCAGAGACCCCTGGGGTTTCCAAATGTCAGGAACAGGAACTAAGACCCCCCCCCCCAGGATATAAATGTGTATGTATCCTGTCACAGTTGCCTTTAGACCACGCTACATATAAACATTTGGGCAGGAAGATGGGGCATGACTCCAGCTACCTATGCCTGCGTTTGTCCTTGCTCATGTTATAACCTCTCTCAGGCAACCCCAGGCACCCTTCGCCTCAGCCTTGAGCTCTCTTGTGGAATGAATCAGTTCCAGGAGACAGTCTGGACACAAGCCACATCCCAGCCATCATGCCATCAGTGACTTCACATACTAGTGGCCTGATTCCTAATGACGGTTCTGGAAGAACGGGAGGGTGGCTTAGGGGAAAGAGCACCCAGACTGATCAGCAATGTCTGCTGAGACCCGTGGCAGGAGAACTCTAGCAGAGACTCAGAGCTCTAAGACCTGAAATTAGGAATAGAGGCAAGGAATTAAGAAGACACCTCTCTCTCTCTCTCTCTCTCTCTCTCTCTCTCTCTCTCTCTCTCTCTCTCTCTCTCTCCCCAATATCTTAAAAAAAACATCTTTTTATAAAAAAAAAGTTGCAAATTGAAAACAATCACACATGAAGACCATCCGACTCAATGAAGGTCTGTTCAGATAGAGTGGTCCTTTGGAACGGAAGCTATGGGGCTTCATGTTTCATTTACACTTTCACTATTGAATACATTTTTATGCACTTATCCACCACCCCAAACGGAAGAGCCACGAAGAGTTAGATCTAGACAATTAGCTTCCTACCCTCTCTGACTCATGTCCCTCACCTGCACTCGGTCCTTCCTTGTCCCCAATAGTAAGTTCCTCTTGCTCTCTGTGTGTTATCCTGCACACACACATACATGTGCTGTCTTTCTGTGTGTTATCCTGCACACACACATACATGTGCTGTCTTTCTGTGTGTTATCCTGCACACACACATACATGTGCTGTCTTTCTGTGTGTTATCCTGCACACACACATACATGCGCTTACATGTGCTGTCTTTCTGTGTGTTATACTGCACACACACACACACACATACGCTCTCTTTCTGTGTGTTATCCTGCACACACACACATACATGTGCTTACATGTGCTCTCTTTCTGTGTGTTATCCTGCACACACACATACATGCACTGACATGTGCTGTCTTTCTGTGTGTTATACTACACACACACACACACATACATGCGCTTACATGTGCTTTCTCTTTCTGAGACTGTGACCTCACTTCATGTTATACATTCTAAGTCCACTCGTTTTCTGCAAACTTTGAGATTTAATTTTTCTCTAGAGGTGAAATATCTCTTCTCTCCTCGACCCCCACCGTCTCTATTGTCTCCTCTGCCCCTCACTTAGTTTTTCTGACCCTCCCTGGACTCCCCCACCACTGTGGCTATGGGACGGAGGGACTCTGCTGTTTGTCCCACCCTCCCTCCCAATCCCCACTGCAGGCTTCCTTCTGCTGGGTACCAGAAGGCTTAAGTTGAGCAGCTGTAGATCCTGAGCTTAGTAACCCTCGATTTCCAATGACCTGCGGCCTCAGACTGGAATGCAGGAGCTAGGAGGCTATAGAGCCTGGGCTTAGGAGCCCCCTGCTTCCAGGTACCCTTGCTCCTCCTGAGAACCTCCGGAATCTGTCTCTGGGTGACTGCCAGGTGTTCTGTGTAGAGTGGCAGGTTGGCCAGGGTCACTGCTTCTGCAGATGGGGCCTGGAAAATTCCAGCTGTCTCATGCTCTGAGTTGCTGGATGTCCAGAGGACTCCTTGCCTGCTGCTCTCCACCTCCCTGGCCTGTTCCTGGCACCTGGGCTCACAGTGTTCCCACTGGCCTGGCCCTAGGAAACTTGGGGAAGCTTTGGAGGAGGAGGAGGTTTGGCATAGGAAGAAAGGGAGATTCTGGGACTTTGTGACCTTGACAAAGTCCCCTGGCCTGGTTGGACCTACCTCCTTCTGGAAACTCATTCAGCTACAAACTTGGTTAGCCAGACCAAGGGCAGAGAACCCAGCAAGTCTCAGAGAAATCGGACTGTCGGGCATCTGGACACATCTGCCTGTTCCCAGGCCTCTGCTGAGTCCTCTCAGCCACGCTTCTGGGGCGTCAGGATTCAGGCTGATGAATCTGTTGAATTACTACCAACCCCTACTCATAAGAACAAATGCCGTGGAGACAGTGTGCTGAGTCCCTGTGATATAATGGGCTCTACTAAAGGACCCCAGAGATGAAAGTTACCCAAAAGTTACCTGCACTTCAGAGACCACAAAGCTCAGAGAACTCAAGAGACTTGGCCAGTGTCACACAGCCTGGCAATAGAGACACTGGGACTTCCTGTGGCATGTTTTGGGAACCCAAGTTCCTCCAGTTTCTCCCTGCCCCCACCATCCTGTTCTTCACCCAAAACTCTTTACTCTCAGCCAGAGCATCTCCAGACTCCAAAGCTCTCCCGACAAAGGCCGGTGACCGACCATCACTGACCACTTTCTTTGTCAACGATCACTTTTACTGGGGAGTGTGTCTGTCAGGTACCGTAAATCATCAGTTTGTCAGAAGAGCCTGGGAACCCAGTTCTAGGATGAGGGGAAAGCGAGGTGTGTGTTTGCAGAGGGGTGATGGGGATGATGCTTTGGAAAAGCAGCACAAGGCAGGGACAGAAGTGACAACGTGAGGCCTGCCAAGAGCCAGATGCTTTTAAAAAGACTTACTGTGTAAAGTGTGTGTGTGTGTGTGTGTGTGTGTGTGTGTGTGTGTGTGTGTGTTTCTGTGTGTAAGTATGTGCACATGAGTGTAGGTGTCAGTGGAGGCCAGAAGAGGGTGCCAGGTCACGTGGAGCAAGAATTACAGGTGGTCATAAGCCCTCTGATGTGCCTGAACTGGGGTTCTCTGCAAGAGCAGTAAATGTCTTAACTGCTGGGCCACCCAGCCCCATGTACCAGGTGTACCCTCATTGCACCTGTCAGGGCCACTGTGCACAGCGTACAGATAGGGAAACTGAGGGCCTGTTAGGGGCTGCTGTGCACAGCACAGATAAGGAAACTGGGTGTTCGGTCTCAAGTCTGATGCTCAGCCCCTGCTGATGATCAGTGCCAGCCAAAGACCTTATCAGTATCTGATGGTGCGAGATGACATGGAGGAGCCCTGAGTCCCTGGAAGCACAGGGAAGGTTTCAGGTCCTGAGGAGACTGCAATTCCATTTGGTATTCCCCAGTTTCTGCTGGCTGAGGACACAGCATGGCCAGAGGGGTCACAGGCAGAGGTCACTCGGCTGGAGCAGAGCCTGCCACCAGCCGAGCCTTGCAAGCCTGTGGCCTGAATGCCTTCCAGGTCCCCACAGGACCTCGCCACCCTGCCAGCTCGAGGCAGCTGCTGCGTTGGACAGTTCTAGGGAAGCCAAAGAAAATCCTTCACCCCGCCTCCAGTCGGCCCCTAGCCAGAGCTGAGTGGCATTCAGCACTGGAAAGAGAGAATGGCACTCACTGAGTCCCCTTGCCCATGGGGCACCTGTGCCAGGTGGGATCCAAACCCAGACTCAGGGTGCCAGAGTCCTCTCTACTTCTCCTGTCACTCTGTCTGAGATGCAGCTGACTACACAGGCAGGGTGGAAATCCACCTGGTTTTTCTAGCCGGAGCAAGAGTACTGGGCAGCCTCAGAGACTTAAGCTGAAGGTCAGCAGCTGGAGATGGAAGTAGAGTGTTCTAGAACAGAAGGTACTTCCTGTGCAAAGGCCCTGGTGCAATATATAAGAGGCAGGAGAGATTCTGGGAACAAGACCAGAGTAGCTGGAGGTAGAGGGAACCTGAGCTGGGGCTGGAGTGGGAGGCAGGCCAGGCTCTTATGCAGCATGGTGAAGACTGCCAGACCCAGGAATCGATGGTATGCACCAGGGACCTGAAGAGGAGTGCGTGGGCACTGAGATGCCTCAGCTGGTAAAGACAGTTACCACCAAGTCTGATGACCCAAGTTCAATCCCTAGGACCCACATGGTGGAAGGAGAGAAGTGACCACCCCAAGTCGCCCTGGCCCTTCCCACTCACACTGCAGCTCTCACCCGCACACACATTCATGTGTCAACGAGGAAAAAAGTTTTGAAAGAAGGGGGCAGCAGGATGAGCAGGTTGATTGACGTTTCCTAGGGGTTCCCCTGCACTAAGTGGTGCCCAGACACATGGGCCAGTCCCCACTTCCTTTGTGGACAACTTTCATTGTGCTGCCCAGGGCCACCTCTAACTGGTACTCACAGCAGATCTTTTGCTCACAATGGACTGGGCACAGGGCTCTCATACTCCCTGTAAAGCACTTGGAAGTTTTGCTACAAAGACTGATTCCTCACATAGACCCAGGTAAATAAAGGCAGGGTGAGTCTTTGACTGTACTTTTGCCCCTTGTCTGTCTATTTTATATGGGTCACGTGCTTGCAGACTTGTTAGTCACTCACAGAGTGATCTACCTAGAACCAGGACTAACATCTCATTCTCCTTCAAGGCCCAAATCACAAAGGTAAGGGTCATAGGGGCATCTTACTGTCCCAGACGCCATAAAGGTTCCTGAAAGTCCCCAGCCATTGACCTGAGCATGCCATCACCTTGGATTCCGGAAACAGCAGAGCCTCATAGGACAGAGCACTGCCAGGTGATGGTGTCTGTCCATGAGGATGCACCTTGGAACAGGAGCTCCACCTCCTAAGAACCAGCTTGTCCCCTCAGGCAATAAGGGCTTTCTTGGGGCACCCTGCAGACCTGAGACAGTGATAAGTAAGACCACACCTGGCCGGGACTGGTTAAGCAGGCACACTTTTTAAAGAATTATTTATTATGTGCATTGGTGGTTTTGCCTGTGTAAACGTGTCAGATCTCCTGGACCTGCAATTACAGACAGATGTGAGCTGCCGTGTGGGTGCTGGGAATTGAACCCAGGACCTCTGGAAGAGCAGCCAGTGCTCTTAACTGCTGAGCCATCTCTCCAGTCCCTGGCACACTTTTTAATAAAAGATTTATTTTTATTACTTTCATTTGTGTGTAAGAGGATGTGTTTAGGCAGGCTGTGGTGGCCCATGCCTTTAATCCCAGCCCTCAGGAGGCAGAAGCAAACAGATCTCTGAATTTGAGGCCAGCCTGGTCTACAGAGTGAGTTCCAGGACAGCCAGAGGTGTTACACAGAGAAACACTGTCTTGAAAAAAAAAGAAGGAAATGAGTGCAAGTATTTGTGGCAGTCAAAAGAGAACCCCATTGTGAGCCACCCATTTTGAGTGCTGGGAACTGAACTTGCGTCCTCTGCAAGAAGAGCATGCATTCGCAGCTGCTGAGTCGGGCACACCTCTTACCCTTTCTCCCAATTCCATTTGAATCTAAAGCCCTCATCAGCGCCCTGAAAACAGGCCTAGGACCCCTTTATCTGCCCTTCACAGTTGCACATGTTGGTAAGACAGTTTCTCTCTGTTTTCGCCATCACTGGCCTCCTTAGTCGGCCTACTGGAAGGGTTAGGACAATGGCCGAGCTCGGCCTGCCAGAGCCTTGGGAGCTGAGGCTTCTGCTATCAAAATAACTCCCCAGTCCTCGCCCCTGGGAGCTCTGCCCTAGCCACCCACCTACCTGGACAGTTCTCCTAAGCCTTTGCTAACTCCCCACAAACCTGCCTCAGGGTGGCTCCCCTCAGGAACACTGTCACCTGTCACCAGCAACACTCAGGTGCCCCAGCCCATGCCCTTGGCCTCCGCAGCTTGTTCAGCCTCAGGCAACCCGGGAAAATTATCAAGGCCAACTGGCTGAGAGACCCAAAGGAAACTGAAAACCCGGTGTGTGACCAGTCCTGCTGATGAGCTAGCCTGTCGGTCCTCTCCTCCAACCCCCCACCCCACCACCGTGCCCAGTTATGCCAGACACGAAGTCCAGAGTCCCTCCAGGGTGCCAAGTACCAAAACTCAAACAGACCCAAAGACAGTGAGATCTCCACTTCCTGTCCCATACACCCCTGATGATGAGGCCAATTTAGCCTGTGTAGCTGAGGTCTATCCCTTTGCAGTTTGCTGCCTCCTGGTCCTAACCACTGGGGCTCCTTGTCCACACAACTTGAGATTCTCTCCAAGGCAGGCCCTACAAGAGCAGCCAAGAGGCCTCCTCCCATGGAGGCAAAACACCGTTCACCAGGACTAGCTGTTCAGTAGATTCAAACAAAGCTAGTTGGGTTTTTTAATTGGCCAGAGGCCTAGAAACCGACTGGCAGGGATGGAACAGACAGATGGGATCCTATATGAAGTGACTGACTCATTCGGCTTAGAAAGAGAAGGAGATCTTATTAGTCAGTGTCTCAAAGGGCTGCGACTTCACAGGAAGCCTCTCAGGTCCAGCCAGCTGGGACCGCCTCACCTCCTTGACTGGCACTGTCTAGCTTTGCCAGAGAATCCCCAAGCCCAGGTCCTGAAGCTGAGTGCTCGCAGGCCTGCCTTGCTCCTGAGGTCTGGGCTTGCATGGGTACCCGGGTTCCTAGTTGCTTACCCACAGGGTGCACCAAGCCAGTAGCTTCCCCAAGGCCATCTTTACAGTCCTACCTGGGCCTGAGCTTGAAGTGGCATGACCAGGGAGGTTCCACATCCCAGGGACTCCAGACAATGGTTTGGGATGTGGACATCTGGACAACACAGTGAGGCTGCCAGTTCCGTTGACCAAGGCTTTTCCTCTTCTCCACCCCATATCTCCCTGCCAGAGAGTTATCTGGGCTTGACTTCATCCACCCTGTTATCTTCTAAAAGCTCAGGCCAAAGCCACAGAAAAGAGACCGGGTCCCTAAACAGACAGAGCCCTAGATCACCTGGAGTCTAAACTGTATTAACTCAGCCAACACCTGCA
Organism: Peromyscus maniculatus bairdii; assembly: GCF_049852395.1. NCBI lineage: Eukaryota > Metazoa > Chordata > Mammalia > Rodentia > Cricetidae > Peromyscus > Peromyscus maniculatus. The sequence goes on along the minus strand of NC_134855.1, from coordinate 10,788,373 downwards.
CAGCACCCACATCCCAGGCACCACACAGTGCCCTGGTGATGCTGGGATGGACCAGCAGATGAGGTCTCTGTGACCGCGGGGCTGACACAGCCCTTTTTACATGTTTGCAAAGAATGTGCCTGTGTGCTGGGGAGTTAGCTCAGCAGTTAAGAGCATGCATACTTCCCTTGCAGAAGACCCAGGTTCAGTTGCCAGTGCCTCCCAGTGCCTCCCAGTGCCTCCCAGTGCCTCCCAGTACCTCCCAGTGCCTCCCAGTGCCTCCCAGTGCCTCCCAGTGCCTCCCAGTGCCTGTGACTCTAGCTACAGAGGACTGGATGTCTGGCCTTCCAAGATACCTGGAGTCATGTACATGTATACATGCACATAATTTAAAAACAAGTCTTTGAAAGCTAACTACAAAGAGACCATACACCACCACCACCACCACCACCACCTGATGAAGGTCAGCCTGGACATACACTCAAGTCAGCACAGGGAACAGGAGAAAGTCTAAGACCCACCCAGAGGCTCTTACTACACCCTCAGGACTCCATGACCCTCAGCAGCCAGGCTGAACACCACCCCTGACCCAGGGATCTGGGGTGCCTACTCTACCCATCCCTCCTGTTTCTGGGTTTTGCTTTGTGTGACGACACTGTACCCTTTATGGTCACTAAGAAAACAAAAGGAGGACTTTTCCTGGCAGGTACAGAAGCCTCAGGTTGTATTCACCCAGAGGCTGAGGGACCCATATAGCCCCCACCCCATCTCTATTTATTCGAGGCTACAGGCAGAGACCAAGCAGGGTCCAGACATTATTAAGTCCCAAGCCCTGAACTGCTTCTGCTGCAGAGTGAAAAGTGACGAAGTTGGAAGGGGCTTCCAGGCCTGAATCCCCCGCCCCTGGGTGGGTGAGGGCCCCCCCCTACTCCCTCACTGTCCAAGCTCCCAGGAAGCATTGCATCCCAGCTCCCTCTCTAGGGGAGGGGAGAACACGTTTGGCTCCAGCAGGCTGGCTCTCCAGCTCACACCCCACCCCTCTGTCCCCAAGCTGAGTTCCTGACCTGAGCTAGCTAGCCTCTTCCCACCAGCAGCGGATCCATTCAGGTCAGCCCAAGCAGCAGGCCAGGCAGAGGGTCACTGCTAACTATATGCTAATGAGAGTCGAGACCAATCAATCCGCCCTTAATCAGGCAACCGCTGGGCACGGCAGGTGAATCCAACTCTAGCCTGGGGATGAGCAAAAGAGGGGTGCACAGGGGAGGGGGAGCAGAGAGAAGGAAAGGGAGGGAGGGGAGAAAAAGAGGAGGGCTAGAAGGAGGGAAGGGGGGAGGAAGCGGGAGGGAGCACGAGAACCTCACCTCTGTCCCTCAGGCACAGCCTTGCTCGCCCAGACTGGCTGTGCCCCCAGGGACCACTGGCTGAAAATTGAAAGAACCAAGGGAAAAGAGAAAGGAAAAAAGTGTGGGGGGCATCATCTTTTTAATCAACTCTCAAAGCTGCAACAGCTAATGAATTCGCGGTCTTCGGGAACCCCAGGGCACGTCTGTGGAGAAGCCAGACCTCCTCCCTGCCTGCCTCCCTCCCTCCCTCTCTCCCTGCCCACCCCTCTACCTCACAGCTCCACAGAGCTCGGGGAGGGTGGAGCAGCCAAGCAGGATTCAGGATCTCAGCGGCTCCTGGGAACTTGCAGGCTGGAGATCTATGGGTCTCACCCTTGACTCTCAGCAAAGCACCCACTACTCCCCAGGGAAAGGCTCACTCAAGGTCATCACCCCTGCAATGCCGGGGCCTGGGATTCCTCTCGACTCAGAGGATGTGGTGAAAGAGGACTAACCAGACCCCTTGAAAATCCTTTCTTGAGCCCAACTTTGCACCAGCTGTGACTATTTATTTAAGCACCTACTGTGTGCACGCTTTAACTTTAACTGGCATGGAGACTGCTCCCATACAGCCTCTGTGGGCTAGTTACCGCGTCACAGACGACAAAACGAGGACAGGCCAGGGGTATAAATCTGCCAACATCTCAGGGTAGAAGTGTTGTGTGACACTGTTCCTGGGGAGATGTGAACAAACCTACCCCAGTGATCACAGGTAGACTAAAGCCGGACTTGATACACCAGCGAGATAATTGAGGTCACTCACAGAGCAGAAATGACTCAAAGGCAGTTGCATGAGCCCACCCCAGGAAGGAAGACAGCTCATAAGAGCTGGGGCGCCGGAGCTCTCTGCACAACCGGCAGGCATGACTTAACTGTGCAACAGTCCAGGGTCTAACCTCAGCACTAACGGTCGAGGGTCTAACCTCAGCACTAACAATCCGGGGTCTAACCTCAGCACTAACAATCCAGGGTCTAACCTCAGCACTAACGGTCGAGGGTCTAACCTCAGCACTAGCAATCCAGGGTCTAACCTCAGCACTAGCAATCCAGGGTCTAACCTCAGCACTAACAATCCAGGGTCTAACCTCAGCACTAACAATGCAGGGTCTACTCTCAGCACTAACAGTCCAGGTTTCCAGAGAAGTCCCTCAGGGCAGCTCAAGTGAAAGCAGGCAGAGGTTAGGAAGGGAGACAGCCCTGTTCCGCAGGGAAGGAGGTCCTGAAGGAGAAGCCAATGGGACCATCAGGGAAGGGCTAGACAGAAATGCCCAAGGTGAGAAACAGCCACACGGAGTCTAAGGCAGTGGAAGAGTAACTCAGAGGGAGCTGAAGGATCAGCTCCTCCACTGCACTTTCCAGGCTACGTCAGTCACGCGTTACAGCCCAGGCTGAGGTGAGGAAGCAGCTGGCCTTCACTGCTGCTGCAAGCACAGCATCCCGGAAAGTTCCATCAGACCAATGGCTCCCAGAGACCCGAGTCTCCTTGAGGGTCCAGCCCCTTCCTCTCTCTGTCCTTGATACTGCTCTGGCGATTGGCCCACCATGGCTACCGGTTCCATACAGAAGCGGGCCATCTGGGCTCACCCACACCTCAATCCCGCTTAGGCCACAGCCTCCGGAAGGCAGAGAAAGAGAGTTCATTCCAACTGCAATGAGCAGCTTGCTTCCAGACCATCAAGGTAAGGCTTTGGAGGACTGGAACCCAGGGCTTCTTGGGAACAGACATGGGGAATATGTGTCCCCAGGTGGCACTAGAGGGCAGTGTTGTGTCTCAGGGCTGAAGGCCCTGATCTCCCAGCGCCTGTAGGACTTGGGCAATCCTGATCACATTTCACAGGTGGTAATCTGAAGCTGGGGAGAGACGGCTACCTGACTTATCTAGATGGCGCCAGCTGGTAATTGACAAGCCCCCAGAGCTCAGGTTGCCAAGACTGATGGGCCCAAGAACCTGGAGACTGTGATGTCAGCAGGCTGGCACCAGAGCTGGCTGGCACCAGAGCTGGCTGCCGGGATGTCCCCTTCCCTCTGACCTCTTTGCTTTGCCATCTTCTGAGGAGAGAAAGGTCTCTCCACTCTACAAAAGGCACCTCCCAGACGGCAATGCAAGGTCACAGGTCTGAGTGACCCGGCAGTCCAGTCTGGCTCCTGCCTGGACCCCAACCTGGAGGAGACAAGCCTCATTCCTGGGGGAGCTGGCTTCCCGGATGGTAGCACCTTGGTATGTTCCTGCTCTTTCCTGAACCGGACCTTTGGAGTAGGCTGACCTCAAGGACAGGCAGAGCCCGCACCTCAGGGACTCCACACAGGAAGGGTGTCTTTCTTGCCTGTGTCTTGCTCAGAGTCTGCATGGAAAGACAGTAACCCAGGCTCCTCCCAACTCCCATCATCCCCCAGAGCAGCACCAGACAGAAATACTGTAAGCTTTGCCAGCCAGATAGCAGCAACTACCCATTTCTACCACTGTGACAAAAAAAAAAAAAAAAAAAAAGACAAAAAAAAAACAGCAACTATGAATACAATAAGAGGAATTGATACCACCATGTTTCAATAAAGTTTTATTTCCAAAAGCAAGAAGAGGGCCGAATATGGCTGTTAGGTTTTTAAGTTTCTGACTTCTACTCCAGAGCCATGAAATCTCTCACCAGACCCTCTGGCTCCAGACAAGAGTGAGTGATGGGATCATTGGGAGATTCCTTCCCTGAGGAACTAAACAACACCTACCTCTTCTTCATAAGGTCCCAGTGACAAATAAAAGTACCAGGAAAGCCACTCAAATTCACCCTGGGGAGAACCAATGAGTTTATTGGGCTTATTTATAGAACATGAGTGAGGGATTAGTGACCAGAGCATGGGGAACCTCAAGGCAGCGGCTCACATGGTGATCACTTCCTTTTAGCAGAACAGAGAGAGCCCCTCAGTTAACCTTGCCCAGCCCAGGTACCTCACGAGACCGCCAAAGCCATGTGCATACAGTTAGGGAGGGATCGCATGTAGATGGCTGGAGGGGGTTGCTGGGCCCTCCGGTGAGAGCTGATGACCCTCCCCACCCTTCATCTGTGAGGGAATGTCAGTGGTCAGTAAGCTCTGACTGTGGATACAGTCTTGCAATCAGGAGTAGATGACCTGATGCAGATGGCCGATGTTTTGCCTGGTGGACCACACTGTGCAGCAGGGACTGTGCAGAAGTGGACAGCACCCCAACCTGGAAGTGGTTTAAGTGCTTCCTACCACATCTTGTTGGCCAGGACTCAGGCTACCGCAAAGGAGGCGGGGAACCCCATTGTGTTCAGGAGAAATGGACTAGAAGAGGCCTCGGGGGTCACCTGCTGCCCCACCTCACCTCTGGTCCACAGCACGGCACCATGACGTGGAGGCTCCCTCCTCCCTCTTGGGAAGCTTTGTGTCGTCATTTCTCCTCCGTGTGAGGAAACACCTGCCAAGAGCAACTTCAGGGAAGAAAGGTCACATGGGCCCATGGTGGAGGTCTGCGGCCCCGCAGGATGGTGGAGGCACAGTGGCAGGAGTGAGGTGGATGCTCCTTCATTATGACCCATCAGAAAGGAAAAGATACAGGCTGAAACTTCAAAAGCCCACCCCGATGCCCTCACCCTTCTACCAGCCAGACCCTGCCTCCCCAAGGCTCCACCCCCTTCAAAGTAGTATGGAGAAACAAGACCTCAAAACGTGAGCCTATGAGGATGTTTCACATTAAAATTGTGACATTTGGACAGCAAGAATGCTTTTACAGCTCATGCCTGGAGCTGTTGCTAGACTCGATTGGTCCTGGAGAGTTAAAGGCCACCAAAGTGGACAGAGATCTCCTCTAGCCAGGACCTCCAGCAGGTGAAAAAAGATGACTTCTAGAACCAGGATCCTCTATGCCTAGCACAGTTCACCTTAGGGTCACCCCACTCGTTTAACAGCAAGGCCTACCTGGACCCTGTCCTTGTCCAAATCGCCTCCCTTTTTGTTTGGTGCCCATTATTCGGTATCACCAGGAGCTGGTGCAGGGCTAAGGACTTCAGAGCGGAGAGGCCCAGGAAATGATTAGAGAGCTGGTGCTTCACACAGTCCTGCGCCCTGACCCTTTGCTGTGTACCTCTGTTCCATCCAGTCTCCCTTTGGAGTCCTCCGAGAAGCTTCCTGCGGCTGCCTCAACGCCAGCACAGAAGTCACTCGAAGACTTCGGGCCTCTCCCCCTCACGCCTCTGCTGTTGCCCTGGGAACACACTGAGCTAGTCTAATGGAGGATGAAAGACGCGATGAGCCGATTGGGGTCACCTGAGTTACCCTGCCAACAGCCTTCCCGTCCCCAGACAAGGGAGTGGGTCCATCAAAGCTGCAAAGCTGCACGAACCCTGACCCTTCCCCTTAGCCGACTCCAGATGTGTGAGAAAGAACGTTTACTGCCGCGGGCCACCAAGATTTGGGGGTGGGGGGTTTGTTACATAGCGTTATTGTAGCAATAAGTAACGACTCCACTCTGGTTGTCTCAGTTTTAAAGATGGAAAAAGTCAAGCTGGGAGATGCGAAGTGCTTTGCTCAGGGTATTACAACTGGTAAATGACAGCACCTGGATTTGCTCTTTAATCAGTCCCTGGTCTATCAGATCCCAAGCTCTGCTCCGGCCAAGCTTTTGTTTAAAGATCTGACAACTGCTTGAGGCCCTGAACTACAATGGTTTCCACGGGCAGCGGTTGCCGGAGTTTGCTGTGTGGGGAGAAGGACCCTGCTTTTGAATGGCAGCAACTGAGAGGCCCTTCTTGCTGTCGGGAAGCCCACGGGCATGGACTTTCCTGCAGAGAGAGGGGAGGGGGAGCCCGTAAACCAGCATCAAATTTCTCCCCAGCCAAAGGAGCCTGGACTGGGGCAGGCACCGGGGACGTTATCACTCAAATCATTCCTTTGTTCTCTGGAAGACCTGGGGGAGGCGAGGGCAGCATCAAAGGATGTAGAGGACTGTTCTTCAGACACTACCAGGTCTTCTGATGTGATGACAGTCCCCACGGGAAAGATGCAGGGTGGGCTTGGAGGACTGGAGTCACGGTGTCAGAACGTGAAGCCCACCACTTAGATGAGGCCTGGTTGGTCCAAGAAACTGCCTGGGGGTACATCTCAGGGAATGTGCTGCGGGGTGTGTGTGTGTGTGTGTGTGTGTGTGTGTGTGTGAGAGAGAGAGAGAGAGAGAGAGAGAGAGAGAGAGAGAGAGAGAGAGAGAGAGAGAGAGAGAGGAGGGGGAGGCGGAGAGGGCGAGCTTTGCCGAGCATCCTGCTTACTCTGTTCACCCATCCAGGAGACTCTGGGAGCTGGTCTCTGTTCTGCTCTAGAGCCACTCAGAGGAAGCAGCGCGTTCTCCCTGCCTGGAGTTCTGCACACACAGATCTGGGGAAGAATTGATTTCCGCTTATCTTATTTCCCCATCAGGCATCCACGCCTCAGTAGCCTTATGATTATATCATGTTGCTGCTCCTGTTCCCTGTCAGCACCAATATATTTCTAATTGAAAAGAAATGCAGGCACATAAAAATATGTGTGTGCCTATCACCAATACAAACACATGCATGCACACACACATTCACACATGTGCAAACACACACGCATACACTTTTGCACATACATGTACATACCAGCGTGCACACACTCATGTACGCACACTGATACACACATGCATGCATACATACAGGCAGACACAATCATGCATGGCCTACCTTGGTCTCTGGGTAACATGTCACTGACACTCTCATAATGCCAAGCAGCCCCTAGATAACAGTGTCTAAGACTCACTGTATCTTGAAAATTCCAGAACCACAGCTCTGGAGTCCCTTTGTCTCTGGGGAGTCCATACAGTTTTTAGAATACTCCAGGGCCTTTTCAAAGAAAGCATAGAAACTAGTGCCATCTATTGGTGGGGACCCTGGTCTGGAGCTGAGCTGTGACATGATTTTCTAGGTCTCTCTCTTAAAGTTTCCATTGTAGACTGACCTGCCAGCCTGTGTTGTATTTGTGGCTATCTGACCCAGTCCTCATCATAATTCATAATGCAGGGCATGCAGTGGTGCTCAATAAGTGTTTGCAGACGTTAATGCCATTCCTAAGAAATGAGAATGTTTGTTCAGGGCAGGAAAGTGATGCAGCCCTCTCTGCTCCCTAGTGGTAAAAACTCATGATCCCGACTCCCTAATGCCGGTCCCTTGGCAGCACAATTTCACCCTAAGCAAGCCGCAGAATGGATTTCAGTTGCGGGTCATTACCATGACTCAGATAGACTAACTGGTGACTCAGAGCTGTCCTCTGGGGCCAGACAGACCTTCGGTTGAACCCCGGTACTCATGCCTCTATGGCTTAAGCAGGTTACTGGATCCCCCTGAGCCTCCTATTGTGACGGTGACACAATAGGACCGACCGGCTTTGCAGACTTCCTGAGAGTCTCCAGTGAGATATAGTACAAAAAGCGCCTGCCCAGCAGTAGCCCTCCCTCACTCATGGTGGCTGATGGTGCTGTCGCTGATATTCACGCACACAGCAGCCTTGGCTCTGCTGCAAGGACAGAGAAAGCAAGAGCCAGGTCCCCTGAGAGCATGCAGCTGGTAGGGAGAAAGAGAAAGCTGAGAAAGAATGCCTTGAAAAGCGTTGTTTGCTAAACTTAGCTCTGAGGTCAGAAGGAGGTCGGAGGAATGAGAGGCCAGGCTGGGCTGAAGTAGTCAAGAGAGGCTTCCTGGAAGGGTGTGGTGAGGAGGGACTCGAGGGGTCAGGTGACGAGGTGGCAGGGCACAGGAGTATGACAGTATGAAAAAAGCAGCCTGTAAAGAGCTTACCTGAGAGAGAAAGGAGAACCAGTCTAGACGGAGGGTGTGGAGACTCGGGCTTATTTGACCTTTGCTCTTAGGATAGCATCAGAGACGTAGTGGGAAAAGAGTGTGCATTCCCAGAGGGAATAATAGTTTAGCAATGGCAACAGAGTGAGAGCTAACCCCGCCCCCCACCGAGAGTCAGCTGGCAGCTGGGTTTGATCAGCAGCCTCAGTGGGGTGAGTGACTCTCACACTGACCCCTGACCTCTGCCACTTTATTCTCTGGGTTAGGGCCCCTGAGAGAAGGGGGATACTCTTCCACAGCACCCAAGTGTGAGCCGCACATCTGAGCCCCACCTACAAGAGCGATTCAGCACCGTGGACAGCACCATCGTCCTGCACTCCGGGAAGGCGGCCAGCCTGAACTACAGGTGCAGCCTCTATTGTAGTCCAGTACCCCGGGCAGTTTCCAGAGCCCAGGCCTCCGGGATCCAAGGCTTCAAAGGCTGGCAATTTCCCCCACCCCTATAAGAGCACCCCCAAACCACCCTCCAGTGACTACCCCTGTGGCAACCTGTATTCTAGAACCCCACTCTCTCCCCTCCCTCCCTGTACAATCTACTTCACATGACCCTGTTCCACTGGCGGCTGCTTTCATGGTGCACAAAAGGCTGCATATCAGAAATCTCATACAGCTCAGCCTAATATTCACTCCTTTGAGAGCAACCCTTTCTCTGCCCGACGTCTGCTCCCTCTCACAGACTCCGAGCCACCAGGTCTGGCCAGCAGTGACCCTCCCCACCCTCAGCTGGCTGGGAGAACTTCCCTTCCAGGGAAACCGCCTGCTCAGAGGTGGCCCCACCGAGTCAGCCCAGACCTCCTGACCTCTGCCAGGGCTAATGAATACAAGCCACAAAGAGCAAAATGGCTTTGAAATGATCCAGGACACAGAGGCTGCTCGGCATGAACACACAGTTTTCATCAGAACGTTCATGGAAGGGAATTAATCAGGAGACTCGATGGAGTCTTGCTTGATGGGGAGGGGCAGGAAAGGTGGCGGAACTTGGGGGTGGGGCGCTCTGTCTCAGTAATCAATGTTGGAAAGAAATCCGTGAATATCAATGATCTAACTGCACACGGAGGCTGGGAAGGGCGAAACTGAGTGGGAAATGCCAGGTCTAAGAACACAGCAGCCTCTGTGGCTGCAGACCAGAAAAGCTGCGGTGTTCGTTCATTCATTCACTCACTCATTCATTCATTCACTCATCCACCCATGCATTTATCCGTCTGGCCTATTGGTATCTATGGAGAACCTCTCTGATGCTAGGTGCTGGCTCTGGCAGTGGTGACAGGAAAAGACTGAATTGCAAGGACATTTGGAGTCAAGCACAAAGAATCTGAACCTTTTAAACTACTCCTTGAGTTCCTCCTGTGTCTCCTGACCTTTCTCATTCACGACCTATTTTGTATATTTTGTACACACACACACACACACACACACACACACACACACACACACACACACCAGCTACACAGAGATGGGGTGAAGGGGTGCAGCAGAGTAACGCTATCAAAAGCCAGGGGCTGCAGAAGCCTGAGGACGGCAAGGGGGCGTAGAAGGTTCTCTGAATCGCCCTGTCAACAGCTTGATTTGACTTTTTAGTTCTCCCTTCAGAACTGAGGGAATAAACTGCGATGGTTTGAGGCTGCAGAGCTGGTTCAGCGCTCTTGCCAAGGACCTGGGTTTGGTTCCCCGCACTAACACGACAGCTCATGAGTGTGTGTGACCTGCAGCTCCAGGGGATCCAGTGACCTCTTCTGGCCTCCTCAGGTACCAGGCACACACATGGTGCACATATGTCCATGCAGGGGAAACACTCACATACACAAAAAAGTAAATATTTTAAGCCACCCAGTGTGTGTGATCGTTCGTTAGAGTAAGCCTAGAAAATGGTGCATCGTCAAAGCTTTGCTGTGGCCTAAGGAGTCAGGGAGAGCTCCCTGGAGGAAGCGACATTTGATCAAAGACCTGGAGCCTAAAGGTTGCTTCACAGTTGGCAGCTGAGAGCATTCTCAGAGAAGGGCCTACAGCGGCAAAGGCCCTGAAGCAAGGAGAACCTAAGGAAGGGCCCAGAAGGCTGGCTCAGCGGGAGGGAGGAAGAGGTGCCAGATGGGTCTCAAATGGTGGACAGTGGGGGACTTCATGCTCAGAGAATGAGATGCAGCTTCAATCCCGGAACGCTTAGGCCTCGGCGCCATGGAACCAGAGTCCTACTGGTCTTTGACCTTCACACACGCCATGCTATATAAATATTAGTCGATGAGTTCAGGTGTGCACGTGTTTCGGGAGGGTGTTTGGCTCTGTGTGTCATCTGGAACGTGCCCACTGCCTCCCTGGATAGCTGAATCTCAGTCCTCCCTGTCCCTGCGTCTGTCATAGGTCTGTGTGAGGTGACAACCCCATCCCACCCCACCCCCGCAGCCTGAGTTCTTCAGCATTCCTGTCCCCCAAGCTCCACACATTCACAGACGAGCTGCTTTCTCTCCTTTGGTCAACCTCAGACTGAATTAAAACAGCGCTGCCACGGAGCATGCCAGGCTCGCCCAAGGAATTCCAAGTCTCCGGTGACTTCATTAACTCCAGTGCCTTCAGCCACTCAGCCCCGGTGCTTTCTGCCCCGCCCCCACCCCACGGAGGGGTCTCATTAGCTGGGAAATATGAACCACTTAGTAGTCCCATTAGCTCCATGCTTCCAACACGTTTTATCTCAGCCTTTCTTTCTGCGCTGCCCTTTCCTGAGATCGCTGTCTTTCCACTCATTAGCTGAAGGGCCGCTCACCTCGCCGCTCTCCCTCCTTCTCCCAGCCCCGTCTCTTCCTCATCTCTCCTGCAGCTTCAGGATCAGAGGACGCGGACTTCTTGAACCGGGACCACTCCTTCAGTGAATGCACAGTGCCGCCTGGCTGGGGGCGCGAGAGGGGCATGGAGCCAGGATCCCAGCCCCTCACTGTCCATGGCACCGTGGAGTGTATGTCGCTGTGGCTATTTCCACCATGGCCACCATACAGGCTCTTGGTGTGTGTTCCTCTGCACCTAGTTCTTGCCCTCAGTGTCCAGCCCTGCACAAACTTTGGGGGACACTTAAGGGGGCCCCCAGAACACCTGTTCCTTATGGATATTCCCTCAACCCCAGGGACTTCCGGGTACTACCTATAGACCAGGTATGCGACTGGTGGGGGTCTGCCTGCTCCAAAGACCATGAGCTGACTCTGCTTCCTTCTCCTTTTCTTTTGAGGCACAGCACTCCCCCAAGGGCCACCCCCCACACCTTCACCTTATTCTGGGGTGTACTTTCCCGATCGCAGAACAAAGGCAGCACTGTATGCAGGTGGGTTCAGCCTCAGCGTGCAGGGAAGGGTGGTTACAGAAGCAGGGGTAGAAGCTAAATTCTGAGTCCTGCAAAAGGACTCTGAGATTCACGGAGAGAGACAGGAAACAGAGTCAGTCAAGGCTGGAGGCTGCCAGGGGTGCCTTCAGCCTCTGGAACTTTCTTTGCTCCCGCTTTTCATATCTGAGCCGGTGCCAACAGGATTGAATCGAGCCAGTGTTCGTGAAGTGCCCCCGGCCCCGCGTGCCAGGTCCTGTGCTAGGTGTGGTGAACTGAGGGTCTTTGGAAGCTGTAGCTGAGAGACAGCATGATGGGGACAGAGATGGAGCTTCATCCCTGTGGTGGTTAGAATAGGAGCGGCCCCCATGCACTAATGTGTTTGAATGCTTGGCCCATAGGGAGTGGTGCTATTAAGAGGTGTGGCCTTGCTGGGATGGGTGTGGCCTTGCTGGAGGAAGTGTATCCCTGTGGGAGTGGACTTTGAGGTCTTACATGCTCAAGCTACACCCAGTACCCAGTTGCTTCTGCTGTTGCGGATCGAGATGTAGAACTCTCAGCTCCTTCTCCAGCACCATGTCTGCCTGTGCACCAGCATGAAGATAATGGACTAAACCTCTGAAACTGTAAGCCAGACCCAATCAAGTATTTTCCTTTATAAGAGTTGCTGTGGTTATAGTGTCTCTTCACAACAATAGAAACCCTAAGACAATCCCCGAATCCTGAGGGTGCCGGTGCTCCCTGACCCCTGTGCTCCAGGTCTGAAGGACACAGCAGCTCCTCCTTTCTGCCCTCAGGGAGCTCCAGACCAATACACAGAGCCTGAATTCATCCCTGGGGCCAGCTGGCCCACATCCTCTATGGCGCTACACGGAGGGGAAGAGGGCCCTTACCTCTGCCACTTTCAGACTGTGTGACCTGGGACAAACGGCTTCACTTCCCAGGACCACAGCTTTGTCGTCTGTGGGGTGAGCCAACAGCGCTCAGCCCATTGTATTTGAGGCTGAAACCAAGCCCAGGGCAGTGCTGGACCGAGTGTGGCCAAGGGTCTTGGAGCTAGTCACCAGGACAACGACAAGCATGTGGGAAGCAGGGTCGGGAGAAGTCTGCAAATAGGCAAGAAGGGAGGAACTAGTTCTGACAGCTTGGTAAAAGAGCTGCCGATAAGGCTGTCTTTAGAGTGTCTGGGGATTCCCCGTGAGCAAGCACCCCCAGCCCAGGCTCGTACAGTGGCCCTGGAGAGGCTGGTGAAACTGAGGGAAGAGCTTGCTGAGCTGATATCCTTGTTGCGTATTTATTGCACACTGACTGAGGTCCTGGCAGGGACTGGGGGCTGAGAGTGTGGCTCAGTGGGTAGAGCACTTGCCTAGCATGCAGGAAACCCTGGCACTGCATAAACCAGGTAGAATGCTGCATGCCTGTTATCCTAACACTTGGGAGATAAAGGCAGGAGGATCAGAAGTTCAAGATTGTCCTTGGCTACATAGTGGGTTGGGGGTGAGTGGTGGGCAGGGCCAATTGTCAAAGCTATTGAGGCATACAAACCAGAGTGGGTCCACTCACACAAAAGCCCAGGGGAGGGTTGTATGATATATACATGTCCCTAGGCTGGCTAGGCACCTAGGACAGCAAAGGACAGTGCAGTTCAGACACCTGCAGAGAAAGCTTAGAAGTCCCATGTCCAGGAGGCCTACAGCCCTGTCCCTGGAGCTTCCCAGCCAGTGTCCTTATTTCTCAGGGGTTGAGTGTCCAGTGGCCTGGGAGTTTCTGTCCTATCCATGCAGAAATGGAAACTTTTGTTGCAGTTAGGCTCAAAAGTCTCAGTATAATAAGAGAGGCCACATAGACTGTGGCTCTGTGAGACCAATTAAGCTTCGTGCTAATCACTGACCCTGGAGACAACAAAGCCAAGCTGGCTGAAGCAAAAACCATCCCTGAGTTCCACTGTTGGGAAGAGAGTTCTACCCCAAGCCTGGCTCACATGCTAGTGCCTTCTGGGGGAAAGTTTACTGAGCAGCTGGACCACGAATGGGACTACCAAGTTGCTACAGTGTGCAAGCATCCATCCAGCATCCATCAATCTGTCCGACACTGGGAGTATGGGGGCTCTTCTGTACCAGGTGATGGAGATACAGCAGGAACATGGACCCCTGCTGCACAGGGTCCTCTTCTGTGAAACATCAGCAGCAAGTAGATCATAGAGAATGCTGAAACAGAGGTGGTGCTTGGGGTAGCAACTGACCCCATAAGATCATAGGGAGTGGCGCTATTAGGAGGCGTGGCTTTGTTGGAGGAAGTGTGTCACTGTGGGGGTGGGCTTTGAGGTTTCCTATGCTCAGGGTACCATCCAGTGTCTCAGTCAACTTCCTGTTGCCTGCAAGATGTAGGACTCTTGGCTACTCCTCCAGCACCATGTCTCCCTGCATGCTGCCATGCTGCTCATCATGATGATAGTGGGCTAAACCTCTGAGCTGTAAGCGAGCCACCCCAATTAAATGTTATCCTTTATAAGAGTTGCCGTGGTCATGGTCTCTTTTCACAGCAGTAGAAACCCTAAGACATTGCCACTGAAGGAATGCAAAGCCAGAAAGTCAGAGGCATGGACTACTACAGTGTTGAAGAGGCTAGAGAGGAAGGGAATCTCTAGTTCCAGCAAAGACTTGGAGAGATGAGGGTGAGTCTGTAGGGACTTCTGGGCTCCATGTGTGTTATCTCGGTGTGGCGATGACTTTCCATAAAGCAGATGCTTAACACAAAGGAACCATATTTCCCACTCAGGAAGCCAGAGGCTCAAAGTCAAGGCACTGGCAGGCTGATTCTCTAGAGGCTGGTATGTGTGAATTCACGAGCATACACATGTATATGGAGGCCAGAGGGCGGAGGGCAACATCAGGCATGGTCAACATGAGGGTGTTCACAGATGGACCACACAGGCCTGGCTGCCCTCACACCCACGGTACTTCTCACCCCCATGTGTCGAGAGCCTTTTGGGGCCTACATTCCCTGGTCCAGGGAACGTTCTGTGATGCCACTCAGCAAGCTCTGCACTGGCTAAAATCCAGGACTGACAATATCAAGTGTTGGTGAGGCTGTGGAACATCCAGAACTGTATACTCCCTGTCAGGGTTGTGAACGATGCAACCACTGTACAGAATGGTTTAGCATGGGCTGTTTTGTTTTGTATTGTTTTTGAGATGGGGGTCTCACACAGCCCAAGCTGGCCTTGAACTTCCCTAGCTGAGGATGACTTTGAACTTCTGATCCCTCTGCCTCCATATCCTTAATGCAGGATTTATGAGGGTGTGCTACCACCCCTAGTTGTATGTGGCGCTGAGAACTGAACCAGGGACTTCATGAAAGCTAGGTGCTTTGGCCCACACTACAGCCCAACAGGTCTCCAGGAGATGTGAAACACATACTCCTTCCTGGGGAGGGTTCTCAGGGGTTCATAGGATCTTTGTTCAGAATGGCCAGAACCTAGAAACAACCCCAAGTGTCCATAAGTAAAGCAGTGCAGAAACCAAAGGCCTGTTATTATGGGATGTGGCCCAGCTAGGAAAAGTGACTGGTTTGCTTAATATCACGAGTGACCCTTGAGGAAATAGGGTCATCTCAATGGCACACTAGAGCAGGCAAAGTGGTCCATGATGGTATCAGAGGATGAAGGAGGACCTTGCCGAGGATGGCCCATCCCAGGTATATGCCTCCTGCATCTCATGGGCCACATACATCCTAGGATAGCAATGTAGGCAGTCTAACACAAAACCGTAAGCTTATTTGAAACATGAGATTTTTTCGTAAATTTTTATATGTATGTATATCTTTCCTGTGTGTATGCCACGAGTCTGCAGGTGCCCTCTCGGAGGCCAGACGAAGGAGCCAGATAACCTGAACTGGAGTACAGACCTGCCATGTGGGTGCTGGGAATTGAACCCACATCCTCTGGAAGAGAATCAGGTGCTCTTAACCGCTGAGCTACCTCTCCAGCCTGACTTATTTGTTTATTTAGATAACTCAGTCACATAGTTCTCAAGGGACAGTAAACTTTGTAGATGGCAATGTCCTGTTGTGGTATAATGATTAGAGAGACTCTACCTTAAGCTGGAAGGGAGCTACAAAGTTTACAAATTTTCATTGAGCCTTAATTATACCTCCATATTATATACTCGTGTGTGTGTGTGTGTGTGTGTGTGTGTGTGTGTGTGTGTGTGTGTGTGTGTGTGTGTGCGCCAGAGACCCGCAGGCCTCTCCCCTTCCAAAGGCCCTCCCCGCCCCATCCCCGCTGCGTCAGGGGCTCCCTCTGAGACCATTTCTAGTAGTGAGCATCTCTTCTGCTCCTGCAGCAGCCGCCTGCCCTGCCCTCGGCCCTAGGGCTCCTCTTGTGGTCACAAGCGGGTATTGCATCTCTTTCATCTGCATCTCCCCAGAGCCCAGCCCATCGTCCCCGCGGGGTTCAGTAGACATCGCTGAACAGACAAACGAGGAGATGATTGCTCTGTCATTATCTTTACAGCTGTAACGACATGTTTGTGTCTATAAACTCCATTTCCGCCTCCTCCAGTGTCCTCTATTAAATCTGTATAGATCTGTAAACTCGATTTCTAATGTGTCCACGGTTCTGCAAGCCACCCGAGCTCTGGGAATGCCTGTGAAGATGGGAGCCCCAGTCAGTTCATAGGTGCTCAGGTCCCTGTAGGGTGACTCACAGCAGCCTTCACCACGAGTCCCCAACAGAGTGGCTCTCTTCTTGCTTCCCCTGCCTTCCAGCCTTGGGTTCCCAATTCAGGGTCCAAACCCAGGGAGCTGAGCTCTATTGGGGTCACTTATCCTCTCCAGGCCTCAGTTTACTTATCTGTGGAATGGGATGCTGCTATGCCAGCTTCACTTATGCATAGGGCACCAAACCCAGTGACTTTAGGTGAACTGACCAGCCAGTAAGAGGTTTTACAAGCAGAGAGGAAATCCCAGGGACAGTTAGTAAGTCCAGCCCCACCCATCCCATGCAGGTCGGCCCCCAAAGCCCTCACCACATGCAAAGATGTTTTCAACGAAGACGGCAGAGCCCTAGGCTGCCTTGAAAAGGAGGCCCCTGTGGGGCCCAGATGTCAGAGTAGAACTGATTGGCCTTGGACAACAGATTAGCTTGCAGAACTGACCCTCCCCCAGGATGCCCCAACAGGAAGGGAGGTGAGAATGTGAAGGCCCAGAAAAGAAAAGGCAGGTTCAGATCAGGGGAGAAGACGGTTCAGTCCCATGGGAAGATGAACCGGACAGGTGCAACAACAAAGCCCTAGCACTACCAGATCCCATCCCCCATGACTGGGTTCCTAGCACATCCCGTGCTAAGGATATCGGAAGAGAGCTGGTAACATCAGCCCACAAAGCCAGGGCCGACAGTTGCTTCCCAGGGCCCCCGTTTACTGCATCTGTATCTTGAGCGAGTGGTCCACAGAACATCATCCTAGGAAAAGGCAGGACAAGTCCCCCCTCCCCACCCCCATTCCCCAGGATTTTGATGTAAACTTGGCAAAGAAGGAAAGCCTGTTCCAGTCTGTTCCGCACTTGTGAAGGAGGCTGGGGACAGTAAGACATGAAGGAGAACCTAGTGTGACTGCAGCCAGGGCAGTCCAGAAATTTAACACCAGGAGACTGGGGAGATGGCTCAGCCTGAGGACCTGAGTTTGATTCCCGGAACCCATGTAAAAATGTCCGGCATGGTAGCACAATCCATCCCAGAGCCAAGGAGGTAGAGACAGGCAGGCCTCTGGGCACTAACAGCCAGACTAGCCTAATCAGGCAGCCTCAGGTCCCAATGAAGACCCTGTCCCAAAAGACAAGGGGGTGGGGGGCAGTCTTAGTGGCACATGCCTCTAATCCCAGTGTTCAGGAGGCAGAGGATCTCAGTGAGTTCAAGGCCAGCTTAGTCTACATAGTAAGTTCCAGGACAGTCAGAGCTACATAGAGAGACCCTGTCTCAAAAAAAGGGGGGGGGGTTCAGTAATGGTTCCTAATAACAACACTTAAAGTTGATCTCCGATCAACATGTGCACCCACACCCACAAGTGCATACACAATCATTGTGATGGCTAGTCTTGGTTGTTAATTTGACTACATCTGGAATTAACCAAAATCCAAGTGGTTGGGTACATCTGTGAGGGGAATTTTTCAATTAAATCATTTGAAGTGGGCAGACCCACCTTTTGATATATTTTATATATAATATCATATATATTATATTTATAAAAATATATATTTACTTTTAGATAGATAGATGGTAGATAGATAGATAGATAGATAGATAGATAGATAGATAGATAGATAGATAGATAGACAGAATGAAAACCTCTAGAGAACCCTGTTCTGTTCCTCTAGAGAGCTCTGACTAATACACACACATGAGACAATGTTGGCTTCTCACCAGAGGCTCAGGGCTTCTGCTCCCTCCGACTCTAAAGCCTTCTTTACCTGCGGCAATGACTTCCTTCCGGCACAGGACAGATGCTGAGGGAAGAAATCGGAAGGCAGGCGAGATGGTGAAGTGGGTAAAGGGACTTGCTGCAAAGCATGGCAAACTGAATTCAATCCCAGGTCCTACGTGGTAGAAGGCCAGAACTGACGCCCAAAAGTGGTACTCCGACTTCCATGTGCATGCCGTAGCACACACATCCTACCCCCGCAAACAAATAAAATGTAACAGAAATTTAGAAAGAAAGATTAAAGAATGACCAGCCCACGTTCCACCAGCCAGAGACTTTGTACAGCATACTGCTACCCTTCCAGGATGATCAAGTGTGCCTTGTGCAAGGCTCATCCAGCACTCTAGATTTTAGCCCAGCAATATGAACTTTTTTAACATAAAAACGTGTATGAACAACATCCTCTTACTGGCTGTGTTATAGTCCATCATATGGGTAGACACTAATTGAATCAAACTCACAGCTGGAGCAGAGATCTGTCACCTGGCTGCAGATGACCTTGACAGCAGGCTACAGCTTTCAGGAAATGCCCCTGGTGACAGGTGCTGACTGCTCACCAGCAGTCACATCCCATTTTCATAAGGCTCTAGGACATCCTTCCCAAGGGCTGGCTTGTGTTTCCTAAACTTCCCCACACAGTGTCCATTCTGCGCTCGAGGAGCGTGGACTGCCAGCTCTTTGGCCCCCAGTCTGCTCATCTCCACCCCAAAGCTCATCTGCAACCCTCCTTCTCGGTGCCCTGACCAGAGACCAGAGCAGCTTCCTCAGCAGCAGGGCGAACTTCTCAAGGCTGCAGGTGAGGGGAGCTTTGCGGATTTGAGGCTGACCTGATATCCAGTCTACACATCAAATCCTGGCTCCATCACTTGCCGGCTGTGTGGACTGTGAAACATCCCAGCCTCTCTAAGCCTGTTTTCCCAGCTATAAAATAGATTTCATGTGAGCATCCAAGGGTTCTCTCAAGACTTGACGCCAGCTTCCTTGCAGACCAGTTGGTCCAGAACCAGCTCTGTCAAGGATAATCCAGCTGATAGGGAGCATCCCTCTATGGTTGTCCTGAAGACAGGCTCCGTGGGGCACTGGGACCTTGTTGAGGTATACCCGCCCTGCCCCAACCCCGACTGTCAAAGGCCTGTGTAATCTCATCCCTCATGGACTCCAGGACCCAGAGGAGGGGCCGGGGCTGGAGACTCAGAGACCAATCGATACATTATTTAACAGCAAGAATGCAAATGAGGACAAATTAATTAAGGCACTCCCTCCCCCTGCTCCCCCCGTTTCCACTCCTCCCCCACTCTTATCCTCTCCCCACTGTCCGATTGCTGACAAATTCTCTAGAAAATATCAAAACAGCCTCTGGCTGGAACCTGCCATGGTGAAGCCCCATTATCTATTATTGATGCAGACCTTGACAAGCTCTCTCTTTAAGGAAGATGCACGGAGAGCGAGAGAGAGCTGCTAATCTGTGTTTAAAGGCGCAGACTTCCATTCCCTCCCCAGGACATTGTGCATTGATACCAACTACAGCCCACACTGCCTGCCAGTCATTCCTCAGAGCTCGGGGCCAGAGGGATGCATCTAGCCACAACAGCAGAGGGGATCCCGACAGAGTAGCCAGGGATAGGTCTTCTGACTCTCACCAGCTTTTCCTAGATTGACCTCAGTTTCCCCTTTTGGGAACACTGCTCAAAACTAGCTATTCCAGCTTGACCAGGGGTCAGGCAGGAGTCACAAAGAAAATCAGAGTTCTGATCCCTGCCTCAGCTACCCAGAGGGGATTTTAGGGCAAGGATGCTATCTGTATGATGTCACCATAATGACCCAGGAAACATTCCACACCATGAGCGATCCCTAATGTCACCTCTAGACTTGGGTGATAGCAATGTGTCCTGTGAGTTCACAGTCCTGCCCTAGCATGGGAGGCTGACCACAGGGGAGGCTGGGAATGCAAAAGACCATAGGAAATCTCCATGCCTTCCTCTGCATCTGCTGTCAACCCAAAACTTCTCTTTAAAAAAAAAAAAAAGTTTGTTTAAAAGCTCTTACTCTGAGTGTGATGGCTCTCACTGTAAACACAGCAGTCTGGAGGCTGATAGGCATGGCAGTCACAAGTTCAAGGCCACCCTGGGCTACATATTGAGTTCCAGGCTAGCTGAGCTAAAGAGTGAAATCTTGTATTTAAAAAACAAAAATGGACACACTAAAGTTTTTGTACTCAGGATAAGGAATGTTGCTTAGTGGATCGTTTTCCCAGCATGGCTGGCAACAACAAGGCTGAGTTCATCCCTAATACCACATAGAAAGTAAATACCCCCTTTTGTAGGAGGGAATGAGGGGTAGATTGGGAGGGGAGGCTGGAGGGGCAGGAGGAGGGAAGAGGGGGATCTTTGGTTGGTATGTAAAATGAATTTAAAAATTTCTTAATAAAAAAAGAAAGTAAATACAGTTTTCAAATAAATAAGTCGTAGGTCAGGTGCACTAGCTCATTCCTATAACCTCCGCACTCTGAAGGCTGAGGCAGGAGGATTGCTTCTGGTTCAGGGCCAGCCTGGGCTACACGATGGGTTCCAGGCAAGTCTGTGTTGCAGAGTAAGAACAGAAGGGCTCCCTGGTGACATTGGGAAGAGTGGAAGGACGAAGGACAAACGGGGGTCTGCGAGCGGCACAGCTGATGGGTGGCAAAGGGCAGGGGGCGGGCAGATGGGGAATGCTGGGAGCTTGGAGAACTGAGGCTGCGGGCGTCTGGGGAGCAGCGTGGGGCCACGCCGCTGTGGGAATACTGGCCTGGCCACAGGGGCACGTCCAAGTGTCCAAGTTCAAAACTCCAAGAGAAGCAGAGTCTTTGGGGAGGGGGGACCCCAGATTCATTGCCTGCTTCAGCAGAGAGAATCATAGCAGTGAGCACAGAAGCCAGGGATCAACAACCAGAAGGCCCTGATGGCGACAGCAGGTCACCTGAGGGAACGGAGCGGGAGGCTCTAGGGAGCAGGAAGGACTGTGGCAAAGAGGGCCACAGGTCCAGTCCTGAATAGGCAGCTGCTCCTGGTTCCCCATCAGTCCGCACTGGAGGAATTGGACCCTGGCCTCAGGTTTTTCCAGTCTTTCAGGAGAGACACAAATTGAATTTTAACCACGATTAATCTAATGCATCAACAGTAAATTCTTCCCTCACAAAACAGTGTCGGGTCAAGGCAGACCTGTCAGCAGGCCGGGCCTTGCCTGACAGCTATAACAAGCAGCTTGGCCTTCACAGAGGTGGAAACTAGGCACTAGGGGGTGGGGGTGGAGCTTTGATGGCGTCCTTGACCTTGCTGCCTGGCCCCATGTCCCTCAAACACATGAGTGCTTTTTTACAGACCCAGCAGAGTTAGGGTCTGGGCACATGATCAGAACACCATGTGGGGAGCATTTGGTTGGTAAAGCATTTTGCCTTGTGAGAACAAAGGCTTGAGTTTGATACCCAGAACCCATATGAAAGAAAGAAAGGAAGAAAAAGAATAGGCTGGAGGGATGGCTCAGTGGTTATGAGCACTGGCTGCTAATCCAGAGGACCTGGGTTCAATTCCCAGCACCCACATGGCAGCTCACAACTGTCTGTAACTCCAGTTCCAGTGTCTGATTCCCTCACACAGACATACAGGTCAAACACTAATGCACATAAAAATTAAAAGAAAAAGAAAAAGAAGGCAGGTAGTTCTAATGAAGAACACTGGAGGTTGTCTTCTGCTCTACACACAGTCACACACTCAGTCTCACACACTCATACACTAATTCACACACATACACACCCTCTCATACTCATTCACACACACACTCATTCACACACACTCAGACACTAACTCACACACATACACACTCACACACATGCACACTCACACACATACATACTCACATATGCATACTCTCAGATACTCACATACTCACTCACATACTCATACACTCACTCACACACACTCACTCACACACACAGAATACATTTCCTTAACTGGGACAGGTCATGGCAAGTCCTCTCCAGTTTCTTCTCTTCTGCTGGAGCACTGTGGACTGGGTGCTGCCCTTCAGTCAAAGAGACAGGGTGGTTCAGTGAGGTCAAGCAGCTTTCTAGGGTCACACAGCAGCCAGAGGCACAGCTGGACTAAGGAGCCCTGTGTGAAGGCAGGGCAGCCTCCACTGAGCTCCCAAGGCCTTACTACAGAATGGAGAAGGGACAGGGGGTGGGGAGGACTAGGGAGTGGACTAGTCATTAAGCTGTCTTCCTACCTAGCTGCTCAGACGACACTCGATGTGTGACAGCCCTAGAGATCAGAGGGTCCTAAATCTCAATGCTAGCACCCCTGCCACAGGCCAGGGAAGCTGCCCGCACCCTTCCTAGCAGCTTGCTGACCTGCCGTCAGAACCAGCAGGTTCCAGCTCCCCTCTGTTTCCACTGTCCCATCTCCTCTCATTGGTTTGTTTGTCTTGCTGTGAACCCCAGGCTGGCCTGGAACTTGTGATCCTCCTGCCTCAGCTTCACGTGCATTAGGATTATAAGTATACACTACCATCCCAGCTTCTTTCTTTAATTTGATCCCATGCCCCCTCTCTTTGAGAGAGTTTCATGTAGCCCAGGCTGGCCTGGAACTTGCTATGTAGCTGAGGCTGGCCTTGAACTCCTGATCCTCCTGCCTCCACCTCCCAAATACAGGGATCATAGACATTGCCTGGCTTTGCCACTCTCTTAGGGGATCTTGGTGTTCCATTGGGCTTAATTCAGAGCCCAGGAAACTCTCCTGTGTTCGTTGACTGCCTCATTGCTGGGGCAAAATGCCAGAGAGGAGCAACTTGAGGTGGGGGAAGCTCGGGGCTTCAGAAGGCAGCCTCTGTCACCAGCAGCTGGTCACATCAAGGTAGCTGATGGAAACCTACCTTCAAAGACCTAGTAGCCTATGTCTTCTAGCTTGGTCCAAGCCCCGAAGTTTCATAACCTCCCAGCTGGGGACCAAATATTCAAATACATGAGCCTGTGGGGGACATGTCACCTTCAAACCACACCCCACAACTTGACATCCTTGATTTAATCCTGTCTGCAAAGTGCCTTCTGCTGTGTTAGACAACATGCTCGACTCAGAAACTAGGATATGGTCTACCTCCCAAAAGCACTCCCCTGCGAAGACCACGCCTGCCATCACTGAGTGTGAGGAAGGAGCAAAGAGACAGAGGACAGAAGCCCAGGCAAGTAGCAAGTCCTAGTCACCCCAGGAGCAGCAAGGAAACTGGGCAAAGAGATGCTGATGCCCAAACCGTGCGAGCCCCAACCCAGAGTTAGGGTGACCTTTTGTCAAATTCAACCACCCCCTTGTTCCTGATAGACCCCCCTCCTGGGCATTATCCTTAATGTCTCCTGGATGATGTCCTCATCCAGCCTGGCTTTATGGTCCTCTGGCAGGGCTCTTAGATCTACTGAGGCAGGGCTGGAAGAGCCCATCAGCAGGGTACCCCATCTTTCCCCCATCCACTCCTTCATTCTGGATGTGTTGATCACATCCCTCCTCTGGACCCAGCCCCAGCCCAGGCACTCAGCTGCAGCTGGAAGGCGGGCAGATGGGGCCTGTGCCCTTGGAGAACCTTCAGCTTGGCACAGGAGACAGGAATTGAATATGCAGTCATCTCACTGTAGGTATGGGGAATGTTTTGAGGACATGGCATGTTGAGGATTGAGAGGCCTCAGAGTGCTTTTTATTTTTATTTTTTTTTTAAAGAACTGAAGATACATTCTTAAAGCTATAAAATGAAGGTATCAAAAGAAGAGAAGGGTCAGAAAAAGAGGAGATGGCAGAGGCCGAAAAAGGAGAAGAAGCAGGAGAAGGCTGCAGAGACCGTGAATGGAGGAGGAAGAGGGGTGGGAACCTCTCTGAATTGTACCACTGACCATCTCTTCAAAGGAGTCAGCTCTGTGATCCAGCAGTAACCTCCCGTTCATTCTTGCTGAGCCATGGGCTGGCCCATTCCCTTCCGAGCTCTCCATTTCTTGGACCTCCTTCTCTTCCTGCAGTCTGTCATGGGTACCACTTACCCAGGGAAGAAGAGTCTAGTCTTAGAGTGTCACCTCCATCATTCTACTGATGAACACGCTGTCACTGCCCCCAATAGTTGGGTGGGACCTTAAGCCGGAGCTCACAGAGCCATGGGGTTCCGGGTGCTTTCCAGTGTGCTGACCTGCAAGACGCCATGTTGGACTGTGGGCACGGACAGTCTCCAAATCACAGCCTCCCTGCCTTGTTAGCATCCTTGTGTTCTGAAGAGGCTCCAGTGTGTCTCGGGCTCTTTTTCTGGACTGGACTGTAGGCATTTTAGGGACAGGGTCATCACCAAGTTCAGGTCTGGGCACCGAGTGGATATCCCACAAGAACGCTGGTGTGAGCGGCTGTGGATGTCGGCAAGGAATCAGGGCCTTGCTGACACTTTCAAATGATGCCTGTGGTAGGGCTGGCACTGACCCCATGGCTGAGGCCCAAGGCTGCAGGCACCTCACAGGGGTGTGCCATCCTGCCACTCCATGGGCGACTGCAGACTTTCTGTCCTTGTCCATGGTGGGGAGGGAGCTGATGCTGCCTCAGGACTCCCAGGTCTGGCACCATCAATTCCCACAGTGCTTGTAGGCCAGGTGCCCATTCTCTCGGGAGAGAAACTGAGCAATGGGGAATCAATCATGTATGTCCAGTTCCCTCTCTCTCTCTCTCTCTCTTGCTAACCAGTGACCTTAGGCAAGTCAGTAAGTTACCTCTGAGGGCCTCTACCTTCCCATCAGCACAAAGAGGGAACACACTTCACAGTCATTATGAGACTAAATGATTAAAATGGCCTGTGCGTCTACCGCCACCAACTCACTCGGTGACCTTGAGAAATCCCTTCCACTGAGACTTGAGGGAAGTGGTCCTTGTGTTTTCTCCAGTTCCTTTCATGCTCCCACTTTGTGACTGACAAGAGCGGTCATCTTCGATCACTCCTTTCTAGCACAGTGGCCTTCTGCAAGGCCGGGGCCACTGTGACCCTGTGAAAAATGACCAGCATGGCCAGCAGAGCCCAGCGTAGGGCCGGAAACCACCCACTGTGGAGGGAATTATGCAATAGTGAAGTGATCTAAAAAACAAAAAACAAAAAAAGGTCATTATCTCCCTCCACCCCAGGTCAGAGGTCGTTCCACCTCCAAGTCAGGGATGGATGGAGTTCTACTTAAATCCAGGAAAGCTCATGGATTTAAGAGCTTATGGAGAGTTTAATTAAAGAACCCTGTTATTTTTGAAAACTTTTCCTCTCCCAGTATTGATCCTCCTTGAAAGGTGTTTGCTCTGATGAGGCGTCAGGGGAAGCTTGGGGAGGTCATGGAAAGGGAAGCAAAAGAAGACCGAAAAGACGCGGCTGCAATAGTGAGACACGGGACCGTCACAAGCAGGCAGCCATGCGACACGTGAGACACCTGCCTCCTTCAGTCTGTGGTTGGGGTGACCCAGCTCTGCCACTGGGGGTCTTTTGCCTCCTAAAAGATGAATACATCCACATATGGGCTAGAGAGTGCCGCAGCCCAGCCTGGCTGACCGCCCCGCCGTGTTCTGGCTACCATTCTGTCAGTGTTCTCTCCTCAGGAGAAGCAGCTGTGGCTGGAGTGACAGTGCAGGCCGGGCCCCAGGCAAGGAGCTTCTGGGGTAGACAGCTCTGTCCCTCGGGAAATCTCCTGGGAGTTGAATGGCCCCAGCTTTCCGCCGCCCAGCCGCCAGAGTGCTGCCTCAGCAAAGCTGTGCTTGCTCCTGAGTTTTGCAGATGGGGAGCAGACACTAGCTCTCAGCCCTCCCTGACTGTCCCTTGGCACCTCTTCCTCCACAGCACCCAGCTACCCCGAGGATCTCAAACTCCAGCAGCTGCCCACCATCCCCAAGCAGAAATATCACCACTTCCTGGTCCTGCCTTCAAGTACCAGGATGAGAGAACTGGATGGGTAGGACATGTGCCCATCTTGTCCAATCAACTACGATCACAGCGAGAACTCCAGGGCTGAGACTTCAACCAGAAGAGGGAGGACAGAGGGTTCCCAGGCTCCTCATCCAGAGCCAGGAAGTCACTTGCCCTGGGGTCCCAACAAAAAGACCTGAGGCCATGGAAGAGCCAAGCAAGCTAGGTAGATGGTCCAGCCCATTTAGCACCTTGGACAGAATCCTCAAAGTGGGTGATGCTGACTGCCCTACTGCTCTGTCTTCCTCCCAGTGAGGTGTGAGAGTCGCCACAGAACCAGGAGTAGAGCTCACACCTCAGACTCCCAGCCTTTGCCCTAAGCTTGTCTCGCTCTATTCCTCCCCTGACAAAAACAAACAAATATATAAATAAATAAATAAATAAATAAATAAATAAATAAATAAATAAATAAATAAATAAATAAATAAATAAAATGTGCCCTTCTCCCAGACTGTCCGTCCCAGGTAAGGGCTGACCAAGGTGTTCCTGAGTTAAACGCAGGTTGTGTTACTGTTCTGAGGTGGTGGGGCCAGCAGATCAAGAGATGTCAGTGTGGAGAAGATGGCTTGTTGCCCTGCATATGAGGCTGAGTGGCAGAGCTTGCCTAGCGTGCACGAGGCCCTGGGTTCTAGCCTCACCACTAAAAACAGAAGGAGGAACAGAGGAAGGGGAGGGAGGGAAGGAGAAGGGAGAGAAGGAGGGAGGGGAAGGGAAGAGGAAGGAGAAGAGAAATACAAGGAGAAGAGGAAGGAGGGCAAGGCAGAGTGTTGTGCCCACAGATGCTAAGAGGAAGGGCTTCTTCATTCAGCATAAAAGGAACAACCAGGGCTCGTCAGGCCACGGAGGGTGAGAGAAAAAGATATGGGCGAGCCTTCCTCCTTTCCACCTGGGAACGGCAGGTGAATCAGGGTTAGCTCATCCGGATGACTCCAGTGGGCCCCTGTGATTTAGACGGGGTGCCCCCACATGGGAACAATGGATAGGAGATGGAGCCAAATGTTGAAGAGGAGACAGGCAGGGCTGTATTGAGGCTTCATCCAGAGAGCGAAGGAGCCAGCGCTAACCAAAGAGGTCACCAGGCTGCCCTCTGAGCAAGCTTTTATTGATCTGCTAGGGTGGGCGATCTGGTCGCTTTTGATGGTTATAGGCACAGACTCAAAAGATATTTTCTTTCTTGTGCATAAACATCTTGGCCTTGGGGGTGGCAGGCTAATGGGCAATGGCTTGACCCAGGGACCGCCAAGTCCCTCCTGTCGCTACTGTCGTCATCAGCTTGTCTAAATGTCCTGGCTTTATCGTTTCCTCTGGGCCTCATGACAAGGCTGGAGGTGCTGAGCCCCTGAGAGGCATGGGGCAGATCAGAAGAAACACCCGGCAGCTCAGGGGCAATAGGCCATCCTTCATTATAGTCTTGGACAAAATATTTTACTTGTTATTTTGGTTTGCATATGTTTGTATGCAAGTGTATGTGTGCCTATGTGTGTGAATGTGTGCATATACATGTGTAGGTGGTTTGCATACATAAGGAGGTGCATGGGTGCACACAGAGGCCAAAGAGTTTCAGGAGTCCTGATCCATCCCTCTCCTCTTTAGTCCCTTGATTACAGACAGTCTCTCTCGCTGACCCTGGAGCCAGGTTGACAGTCTGCAAGCCCCAGTGATCCTCCTGTCTCTGCTCCCCATAGAGCTGAGATCACAGGTGCACACAGCTATGACTTGTTCTTTGATGTGTTGGAGATTCGAACTCAGGTGCTCATATTTGCTCAGCGTTCTCACCTGCTGAGCCATCAAGAGGGCATCAGATCTGGAACTGGAGTTACAAGCAGTTGTGAGCCACCACGCAAGCACAGGAAACCAAACTCTGGCCCTCCGCAAGAGCAACAAGCATTCCTAACTGTTGGGCCATATCTCTCCAGCCCCTCCCCAAACCACTTTTTAAACGACCGACATGTACACACAGAGCTAGACCTATTCTGCCCCAAGGGTTAAGACAGAAAAGCAGACAGACACAGCCTGGAGGCAGAGATGCCACGGCCATTTCCAGCACCATCTGGCCCTGTAAAGAGTCCGTGTTTTTAGCAAAAGCAGGCTTTGTGTTTCTTCAAAGTAACTTAGGCAGCTGTTATCATAACCCACACACTGGACGTGTTATCCGCAGTGAGCTAGTAGGGACTAAGAACTATGGTCCAGCTGTGTGGATGCCAAAATTAGTGACTTGAAATCCAGGAAGAGCAGGTGAGGTGCGTTTTCTCTGACAGACTGCCTGGCTTGCCTCTGGGGGCTGGATGAGGATATTCCGTTTGCCTTTTGTCCCCTGGTGGCAATCCTGAGCTGTCTTCCTAGCATTCTGCTGTCTGGCTCTGAAAGGATTAGAGCCAGTCAACAGCATCTCAGGGTGTGAGGAAGTAAACGGGGGTGTTTGGGAGCTGGAGGGGCGACTCGGTTGGCAAAGTGCTTGCCACACAAGTGTGAGGGCCTGAGTTCAGTCGCCAGAACCCCTATAAAAGCCTGGCATGATAGCACGCA
This sequence comes from Peromyscus maniculatus bairdii, assembly GCF_049852395.1. Classification (NCBI taxonomy): domain Eukaryota; kingdom Metazoa; phylum Chordata; class Mammalia; order Rodentia; family Cricetidae; genus Peromyscus; species Peromyscus maniculatus. The sequence continues at coordinate 10,759,848 of NC_134855.1, read as the reverse complement.
CTTGTAATCCCAGTGCTGCAGAGACGGGAGACAGGAAGATCCGAGAGCTCAGCAGACAGGCAGCCTAGCTCCGCTTGTGTGTCTGAGGCCAGTGAGAGACTGTCTCAAAAAAAAAAAAAAAACCAAGGTGGGCTGACGTGGTGTCCCAGCCTTTAATCCCAGCACTTGGGAGGCAAAGGCAAGCAGGGCTCTGTGAGCTCAAGGTCAGCCAAGGCTATATAGTAAGACCCTGTCTCAAAAACAAAAACCAAGAACAAGGTGGAGCGCTACTGAGGAACAACCACAGGTGCACACCCATCTACACACACAGGTGCACATCTATCTATATACACAGGTGTACACCCATCTACACACACAGGTGCACATCTATCTATATACACAGGTGTACACCCATCTACACACACAGGTGCACACCCATCTACACACACAGGTGCACACCCATCTACACACACTTGCACGTACACAAAAGAAGTGATTAAGGTGAGGCCCTTAGCTCACTGGCAAGACTTTACTGCCTGGGAAGAGCAGTCCCCTAAGGGTCAGCAAAACCCCAAGATACCAAAACATCTGCAGAGGATTTATACCGAATATAAAAATGATTAACACAGAGGCTGAATTCTAGGAGAAGGAACACAGGTACCAATTTGTGGGCAGCAACTGGCCCCTCAGAGGGTGGCATCTGCCCAGCTGAAAGAGCAGCAGTCTCCTGAGGCAGGGTGCTGGCTAGCATGATGGACAGCCCAGCTGTCACTTCCAGACCCACACAGCCGGCCTGCTATCCTTCATTCAGCTCCAACAGACATCTTCCAGGCTGAGAGGCTGGGTCTGCAGACCCCAGGCCAGGGCTGGGCGGGGACTTAAGGAACAGAATGTGCATGGCCTGCCCCGTGGGATCCTTCTTGGGCTCAGGAGCTGGCCACCTCTGCTCTCAGGCAAATGACAGAGAATTTCAGAAAGTTTTTTTTTTTATCCAATCTCTTCAGTTTTCCCCCTCTTCTGATGTCCCGAGAGGTAGAGACATGCCCCCGGGCTCCAGAACTAATTGGTGCTCCATATACTGGAGAACAGAATTCTGGTTCTGAGGATCCACATTCGCTCCATCAGCTGAAGGCCAAAAACAGCATCCTCTGTACTGGAACAGCCCAATCCCCAGCAGCCAAGCAGAGGGAGCCAAGCCTTCCACAGCCCCTCACACTGGCCTGGTTGGACCTCTGAGCAGCCTTTGTGCCTGGACTTTGGGATACAGTTCGCTCTACAGGCATGCTTATTTGCTGGTCAGGCTTTTGTTTAGTCCTCTCAGAGACAGCCTGGGGTAAACTCAGCATCCTTCCGGCCCTGCCAGAGGGGTCTCCTGACCACAGAGAAAGGCAGGAAAGAAAGGCAAGACCCTGGAGGAACCCAATCGATAAGGACCTTTCTTCCAGCACAGCGGCGAAGCGCCCAGCCAGGCAGAGGTGAGGAGGGCTCCAGCCACCTTCACACAGCTGTGCCCTTGCGAGCAGGAAGGGAGCGTTGGACACCACACAGGGACAGATGCCACTTTGAGAGGACAGAGCCAGACCTGGGTAGAGCTCAAAGAAGCCATGGAAAGTCCAGTGCAGTGGAGGGGGAGCAGGACAGGCTGGGTGGGAGCCATACAACAGAGCGAGGCAGTGGTCAGTAGACGCCACTGCCCAGAGCCCTTCTGGCAAAGCCTCGCCTGCTCCATCAGGCTGTTACCTGAAAGGGCTGGTGTGTTCTGGAGTCGGGTTGGGTTAAATCCTTGGGCATGCCACTCTAGCTCCCCTGGGTCACCTCGGCTACCCATCTATGAAATGGGCCACAGGAAGATGGGATGGGATGATAAAGGGATCCTACTCATGGAGAAGGCCCAAGGACTTTTGCTGTTAAGGTCCCAGCTGCAGCCTGTTGTTTGTGGTGTCGAGTACTAAGCCCTGGGCTTACATCCCCACGCCTCAGCTCTGTTCAAGCAGTCAAGCTCTTGCATTCTGCACTCCAGCAAGACTCCATTTCCCTCTGCTTCTGGAAGTTTCTGTGCGTCCTCAATTTTCCAGGCTTGTGTACATGCTCTGGCATATCCTGACTCCCTTGCCTGGCCAAGTCTTACCCAGCCTCTAGGCCTGCATCTCGTGGTCACCTCCACCAGGAAGCCCTGGACCAGGCTGTGCACATGTGCCTTGTGCACCCCAGACCTCCTTCCCCGGACTCCAGCATTCTCTCTCCACTGTACCATGGGCCCCCCAGGGCAGGTTCCCATCTATCTCAGTGTCTCCAGCATCTGCTGCCTGAATGGATGGCGTTGCCCTGCACATGAGAACACTTGACCAACTGGAGTGCTCCATTCCTTCATCCCAGACAGTAGGGTCATGGTCACCAAGTAGGAGTTGGCAGGTGTCAAAACTGTGAGACATGGCTTCTCTTGCCAGACATGGGCTATGAGACTGCTTCCCTAGGGTTTCCAGGGGAGGTATGGTATCCCTGGGAAATGTGGTCTTTTAAAGGGGATTCAAATCCCAATTCAGCCGCTTTCTCTTCCCTGACTGACTCACCTATGATTAAAAAAAATACATTTATCACAGGACTTGGGGGAAAATTAACCATGATGCTCCAGTCCCAAGCCCAGGCCCGTGCTCAATATTTTAAGAGCAACAAATGTTAATTTTTAAAAACCTATTCTAAATCTAAAACATGTTTTACATCTCTCTGGCTTTTTTTAAGCAATTCCCTCTGTGCTTTAGTTCATAATTCCTACCCCATGACATTACCTTCATAATAATATTTTCAATTTATAATTTATTGGGCTTTTCCCCTTGAGATGGACATCTCCCAGTTTTGATCTAAAGAACACAATCAACAAAATTAATATTTAAGTCTAGAATGATCTAACTGTGGAATCTAATCTCCAGGAATTGCCTTTGTAGGAGGATGTTGAGGCCTCCAAAGCCCGGGGTCGGGCATCGTGCTTTATAACTCCCTCTGGGGCTGGGCAGACAGAAGAAATGCCATACCACTCGTCCCTCCACAGCCAGGACCCAGGAGGAAAAGGATGGGTAGCAACCACTTGGGTGACCTCACAGACCGTGACAGCACCCCCATCGCTAAAGAGCCTTAGGCTCCTTCCTCCAGATGCACCTCACCACCCACAGCCCCCCAACAGTCAGGCTCGATCCTTCCCACGGATCAGGAAGTCGGTGGCTCTGTCCACTGTGCTCACAGTCCAGGACAAGGCCTGTCTCCATGGTAGGCACTCAGTGAATGTCTACACTGGCTCTGTGTAGGAGCCCAAGAAGGCTGTGCTGCTCTGCCCCAAACTGGAGAATCTCCATCCCATAACCATTCTTCGCTTTGAGTTTCTCTGCTTGGCCTTTCGATACATCATGCAAATGAGTGTTTAAGAAAGTTTTCATTCTTGTCCTATCGAGCAGAACTGTAAGAACACAGTGAGTTAGTGAGATCGGAATAACTCACTTAAACCCCAGAGCACTGGGGGAGGCCTCCACTTCTCCCCACTCCTCACGAACGGCTTCGTCTTCCTTACTTTACAGACTTCGTGATCGTGATGTGGGGAGGGGAGTGGTCGTGCAGATGGGCGTGCACCACGGAGCACCCATGGGGACAGAGGACAGCCTCAGAGTCAGTCCTGGCCTCCACCTTGTTTAAAGCAGCATTTCCTGGTCTGCTGTGTACACCAGGCTAGACTTAGAGCTTCGGGGGGGGGGGGGGGGGTTTCTTCTGTCTCAGCTTCCCATCTCAATGTAGAAGTACTGGGATTACAGATGTGTGCTACTGTGTCCAGGTTTATGTGGGTTTGGGGGACCTGGACTCCTGTCTTCAGACTATCCACTGGGCTATCTCCCCAGCCCATAAAGGGCTTCTTATATGTGAGGGTTTATTTACTTACTTGTTTATTTTGTTTCTTTGCTTTGTTTTAAAGACAGAAGACAGGGTCTCTTGTAGCGCAGCCTAGCCTTGAACTTGCTATGTTGCCATGGATGGCCTTGAACTCTCGATTCTCCTGCCTCAACCTCTGAGTACTAAGATTGCAAGAGCTAAGTGCTAAGACTGCAACCACTCACAGCCTCACAGAGGGTTTCTTGTCAAAAAATAAAATGGGGACTGTGGTGTGGCTTGGTGGTAGAATACTTGATTAGCATGTGCTGGGCCTGGGGTTCCATCCCCAGGAACACACACACACACCACTACCACCACAACCAACAGCAACAACTCAGGCAGATCAAAACCCAACCAGGAACACCTCAACAACTCCTGGTCTGTCATCACAGGGTCATGGCAGAGGGACTGAATGGTGATGATAATTTCTTCGGGAAAGATGTCAAGAGATGACCACAGACAAGGGCAAGGGCTGAGGAGGAGCTAAGAGCTTGGGGTAGAAAAGATGTGTGTACAGCACTGGGAGGGATCCAGAGTCAAGTGCAGGGGCTGAAGGAGGGTGGTGTAACCAAGGATGATGAGCAGAGGGAGAGAACCAGGGGAGGACAAGGGACAGGTACACCCTGGGGGCCAGGACCAGCGCATGGCTTTCATTCTACACTCTCTTCTCTGCCAGGCACAATGACATACTCCTTTAATTCCTGCATTTGGGAGACAGAGGCAGGCAGACCTCTGTGAGTTCAAGGCCAGCCTGGTGTACATAGTGAGTTCCAGAACATCCAGGGCTGTGTAGAGAAACCCTGTATCAAAAGATAGATAGATAGATAGATAGATAGATAGATAGATAGATAGATAGATAGATAGATAGATAGATAGATAAACAAATAAAAATAAAAATAAACTCTTCTTGTTGTTCATGCTGGGATTCATGTAACACCCAAAGCTGAGGCTGTCAACCAGAGTTTGTCTTTGGTGTGAATCTATGTACATGTGTGTTGTATGTAAGTTCCTGTGTTCAGGTAGGTGGGAATTCATGTGCATTCAGGAATGTGTGCATGTGTGTAAGTGTGTGAGTGATTGTGAGTGTGTGTTAGTGTGTGTGTGAGAGAGTGAATGTGTGGGTGTATATGTGTGCACATGCATACATGGGGAGCCCAGAGACTGATTTCTTGCATCCCCCCCCCCCCGTTGCTCTCTACTTTATTTGCCTAGATGGGGGTCTCTCAGCAAACTGGAGTCCACCAGCTCATCACAGCTGGCCAGCCAGTGAGCTCCAGGGTCCACCTGTCTCTGCCTCCCTAGTGCTGAGATCGCATACATTCACTCCCCCTACATGCTTTTTACACAGGCACGCCAGAGATCCAGACTCGGGTCTTCCTGCCTATGCAGCAGAAACTCCAGCAACTGAGCATCTCCCTAGCTCCTTGTCTTGAGGTATTTGAGACAGGGTCTCGTGTGGTCCCGTCTAGCCTCAGACCTCCTATGTATGGGAGGCTGGCCTTGAACTCCTTCCCCAGGGCTGTTCCAGGTGTGTGCCACTACCACCCCAGGCTTGTGATTGGAGTCGCTTGTATGTTGAGAGTCAGAGTTTGTGGGGGTGGTACTTGGTTTTCTCATGCTCACCCGCACGAACATGTGTATGACCTTAACACTTAAGAGATAACAGTGTTCCCAGATTGGTTTATTGACTGACTAATGATTAGTTGCTTCCCTGATGCTGATTGATTAACAATCTCATGTGGGGGATGGGTGGCTTCCTTCTGGTGGGCATGGAGTCAGCAGAGAAAGGGGGACAGGTGGGACAGCGTCTGTAGAAAGCCCTGAGCTCATCTTCAGAGCCCCGCTGCAGGCTGGGTGGAAGGGAGCGCATTTCCGGGCAAAGCGATGCTTCTCCTCACGATGCTTTAGCCCCAGCTGAATGGATGCTGCTTAATATGCTTACCGATACACAGGGGTCAAAATCCACCCTTTCTAACACACCTTGAAAACTGCTCAAAATGTGGAATTTATTCAAATAAAATGGATTTATCTCTGCCTTCAAAAGGAGACACTGGGCGGGCAGACCCGCAGCAGATGAAAAGGCGTGCGTTTATGCAGCTCGCTCTTCCCTTTCTTGCCTCGGGAACAGCTCTTTTCTCTTGTTCGTAACAAACTCGCTTCTGCCAGCCTCCAGTGACCTGTCCCTGGGATGCCCGTGATCTTCCCCGCACCAATTCCTTTGAGAAACATCACAGATTGGGTGCAGACAAGGCCCGGGGAGACGGTGGTGGCGGCTGTGCCTCGAAGCCCCAGAGTGAAGGTTCCGCGCTGATCAGAAGGAGGAAAGTGGGGGACACACTTGCAGCTGGTGAAGGTGGAAGCAGAGCCCAAAGCGGGGCAGAATTAAGATCTAATAGAAAATCTGAAGGAAGGAAGAAAATCAAAAACAAAAATAAAGTGTGGTGTGGGGGAGCACTTGAAACTAGAAAAAAAAATCATTTTAGGGTTGAAAAAAAAAGTCTTTGCCTACTAGGGAAAAAATGAATGCAACATCTAAAAATATAAATAGCTCCAGAAAGGTTTTCATAAAATATTTAGGACGAGGAGGGGCCTTAGGAATTATCTAGTCTGGTGGTTTAGAATTTTTTTTGTTGTTGATGTTAATTTTAGCATCGGAACTTTTTTTTTCTTTAAGAATAAAATTGCAGAGTCTAGGAAGACTGTTCAGCAGGAATGGGGAGGGGAGCTGGGCACCCATGGATCCCCTTTCTCTCCCGCCCCCTCTATTCTTCTGAGGCCTCTATTAAGAAGTTACTGCTGAAAAGCCAATGTCCTTCCTCCCCTCACACCACAGAAGTGGAGGCAGCTGGAGGGAGACTGGGACATCGAGCCCACTAGGGGATCACTAGTCCTGAGAGCTTCAGCCAAGTCACGTGTGCTGAGCCTGGGCTTTCCCAATGGCTGGCCGGTGCTGCTCAGTGACTCTTCACAGTTCTGGGGCCGTACTGTGTTGGACGAGGTGGAGGTCTTCAGCCTGACCCCTGCAGGTCAGCGGCCCCACTGCCTCCATCCCTTGCTTTCCGGCCAGTGTGCTCCTCTGTCCAGCAGAAATAGTGCTGAAGGCTGCGTGACTGGGAATAGGCTGTGCCAATAGCTAAGTGCTCCGGGCAAGGGGTAAACATCTGCTGGGTGTTGACACTGGTCCCATCCTTACCTTAGGTTCCTCGGGAGGGCAGCTCAGAAAAACTGAAGGAGAGAAGGTTCTGGAAGCTGCTGATGTCCAGAGTAAGTGTGCATTGGTCATATTAACCAACACCATTACTAGAACAGAGGGGAGGGTCATTGTTGCTATTGTAAAAGTGCAGAAACATCCACAGAGGAGTTGGGTGATTTTCCCAGTCTCAAAGACACTAACTGGCCCTGACTGGTCCTCTGGATCCCTTTCCCTGGGCTCAGACAACCTACACAGGTACCAAGTGAGGGTCTAGGTGGACTCCAGGCCACCCAGCAAGAAGCAAGAAAGGCACACCCTCCTGGGTGCTCTCCCAGGGGCTCCAGCACTGGAGCCTAGTGGGACATTGCTTCTGTGGACTCTGCTGCCCTCTAGTGGTTGCACCACCATCACTGCCCGCTGCCAAGCCCATCTGGACAGGGGCCACCCATCATCATCCAGTTTGATACTAGCACCATCTGAAATGAGGGCAGGACCACACAATGACCCTTTGCCCAGAACAGATGTCAGCCGTGGAGTGGGGCAGCCAATATCTCTCCTAGCATTGGGATGAGGATATAACTAGAAATGGGGCTTGGGCAGTGGTGGGTCAAGGGATAGCCTAGAATCTTCGTTCAGGTGCCTTGGCTGATGCGTGTGGGCACGTGGATGTTGCTGTGTGTTGGGGCCATGTGGAGACAGGTGTGAAGGAAAACTGAAGATGTGGTTTTAGAATGTACTGTGCACCTTTTTATCTGCAAATCCAAAGTGATCCTGAGGTGAGGGTTAGGAAAACAGAATCCTTTCCAGATCTGGTTTATAACCATCCACGGCATCTTTGCACACTGAAGCCCAGAGACAGGCCAGCCTATAAACTGACAGAAAACACTGGGCAGCACCTGGAGAGTGAATTCTTTCCATCCTACCTGTCTGAGTAGTAGTTGGCTTTCTCAGGGCAGCACTGTGACATAGGCCTGTTCTCCACCTCCTCTCAGTTCTTAAGGCTGTCGATCCAGGACATCTGCTGTAAGCAGATCTTTCCAGGGACCACCCACTGTGGGACAGCTGGATGCAGCCTGCTTGGTGACCCCCCTGACTCCCACCCCCTGCGTGCCCTGGTCATCTGTGTTGTGTGACCAATTGTGACTGCCTGGAACGTGGTCTCCCTGCTCCGCCAGCTATTGCTGCCCCCAGGCCACTTGTTTGGATTAAAAACCCTGGGCCCAGTAAAGGCACTGGCTAGCTGCCCATGATGCCAACTGCAGCAGCACCAGAGATTGGGGTGTCTGAGCTTAGACCCTGAAATGACCAGAAGACACAAGGTGGGACTCATTGGGTGACTAGGCACCCCTGGTGGCCGTGCACATAGAGATCACGGAGCAAACATTGAGAAGGGCGAGATGATCTCATGGGCCCTGAGGCAGAAATGGTCTCCTCAGGTGACTGCACAAGGCAGACACGGTGGGCTAGACGCACTGAGGAACTGGAAGGGGACAGGGAAGGAGGAGCTGTCAGGGGTGAGGGAGTCGAGCAAGCCCAAAGTGACGTTTTCATGGATGGCAAGAGGCTGGGGGTGGCGATCAGTCAGCAGAGGGCTTGCCTAAGATGCACCAGTTCCTAGGGCCAACCCCAACGCTACACAGACCAGGCGTGGCGGTGCACATCTACAATGCCAGCACTCGGGAGGTAGAGGCAGGAGGATCAGAATCCCAAGATCATCCTGCGCTGTCTAGTGAGTTCAAAGCCAGCCTGAGCTACAGTCTCGGTGAAGATCGATGAATAAACAAACGAGACCAGCACCCAAGGGCTCATGACTGCTTCGGTCACAACAGCTTTGCTGCCCACCAGCTCGGCGGCTGGTGCTCCCCAGCTCAGCCTTGACTGCTTTAGTCCAATTTGAGACTGACGGAATGAGGCCGGATGTTGGTTTATACTGGAGAAACAGGGAGAAGATGTGGAGAGCCGTAAGCGACTGGTCTGGCTTTCCCTGGGAGAGAAGAGGAATGCTTACCTGCTTCTGGACCAGCTAATCCGGGCACTCCGCAGAGGTGGGATCTGTGGGAAAGGCCCCTTATAAGCTTTGAATAGTAGGTGTAATAACTAGGAAGGACCTGCTTGGGAAGTCAGGTCCCTGTTATTCTCAGTCCAGGCCTGAAAACAAACTAAATGGGGTCAAGAGAGGAAAGAATGGGCAAATTGTGGCAATCGTGGGTATTTCCTCCCTGCGGTGGGCAATTACACAGGCAAGAAACTGTTACATCCACAAAACAGCTACATAATGAAACAATCTTTCAGGCACAGTGTCCAGCCGATGACGTCAGGCCCTAACTCTCCTCTACATGCTGTTTAAAACCAAGCAAACCAACCTACGCCTAGAGATGAAAGCAGTTTGTCTCCAGCGAGGCATGGGGCGCTCTGACTGGGAGGGGTCTGAGGAAGCCTTGATGTGAGGTGGGAGCATTGGTACTGTTCTAGTGTTGGTTCTTTTTTTTTTTTTTTTGTCTTAATTTTTTTTTTCCATCACAGGCAATTTATTTTGTTCTATTCATTCACAGTTAATACAGAAAATACTTGGAAACATTTCCATATAATGTTTGACACAGAAATCATCAAATAGAAGTATACAATGTTGACAGGAGGCAGTACATTTATAATTTATAACCCCAAATGTATTTATAAATTAGAAATGGAAATATCTACAAATGAAATTATGAAGGTTCACCAAAGTCATTTAATCTGTCAGTTTCTCATTCATTTTTATGTCTTAATAATATTCTATTGTATGAATAAGCCACATTTTATTTCTCTCCAGTATTTGATAGCTATTTGAGTTGTTTTAACTTTTTTACTATTAGCAACACACTGCTGTAAACTTTCATGTACATGTTTCATAGGTGCACATTTTCAGTAGTTTGAGGATATATTCCTAAGGGTAGAATTGTTGAGTAACAGAATAACAATGTTTTGCATTTTGACCAACCACCAAACTGTTTTGCCAAAGTGGCACACCATTTTACAATCTCACCAAATCCTTGTTTTTAAGGCTCTGATTTTTGTACAAAAGCATTCAATCATTCTGTCAGACCAAACCAGGAAAAGTAAGCTATAGTTCAGAGCTGTTCTATTTCATTTACTATGCAAAGCCATTCTTGGCGTTTGCAACTCTCAGCCCTTTTGAGTATTCTTGCAGTGTTCACCTTTTCCTCCACCACTTTTTTTTTTCCTTCTTTTTTTCTGGTTTATTTCTATCTATTACAAATGTATAAAAAAATCCTCCATCAACGCTGCTGTTAGCAGCAGAACCTTGAGAAATATACCTTTGGTTTGCCTCAGAAAAGGAACACATATTGCACTGTAAAGTTTATAAAATTGGCGCAAAACATTGTGATAATGTTATAATACCAGTTTTAAGAGTTCAGTGACTAATGGGGAGCCGATGGGATACATGCAGAACTGTGAAAGCGATCTCACTTAGCCAGCTGTACACGTAGACTGTAAATCTACATTCAGATCATTTCTGAACTAAGACTATCATCTCAGTTTATCTGTTGAGGTCAACCAGGAAACCCTAGAATATACCTTGATTTTTGCAAAAAACAAAATAGGGGGAGGGGTTTCTTCAGCATTTCAGTCCACGAGTAACAGTATCCTAACAGGCAAAGTGTTCTCTCACTGTCAACATAGAATGAACTGCTGCTGGAGGTCAACTTGGGTTTTAATTTGCATTAGCACTTACATGCATAGTAGTCCAAGTTGTTGACCTCATGACTTTAAAAAGTAACTCTAAAAAAGTAAAATGGCCCTTCTTGGAAGACTAAAGAAAGACATCCAGCCACAGTTGTAAAAAGTCTCATCAAAACAATATACCCTTTTATGAATTACGCCTCAATTTATTTGTTTGTTTTTTTTTTTTTTTGGTTTTTTTCGAGACAGGGTTTCTCTTTGTAGCTTTGCGCCTTTCCTGGAACTCACTTGGTAGCCCAGGCTGGCCTCGAACTCACAGAGATCCGCCTGCCTCTGCCTCCCGAGTGCTGGGATTAAAGGCGTGCGCCACCACCGCCCGGCACGCCTCAATTTAAAAAAAAAAAAGTAGCCCCAAATAAGAAGCAACTCTGAAAAAGAAAATATAACTTAAGATATTTGAAAAAAACAAGGTGAATACAGGTTCGAAAATAATTAAGATACATTTTCTTAAGGCTACCTAGAATTAGGCTTTAAAGAATTCTACCATTTCAAGTTTACCACTAGTTACTAGATACCTATTTATAAACAAGATGTTCACTTTTTTTGTTCCTTTATCAAGAGAAAACTCTACCTTCAGACTATGAGGGTGGTGATGGGGAGGGACTAGAAAACAAGATTCAAACAATCCCATGCAAATATCACATTTTTCAAATGGAAGAACTCCAAACTGCACTAGAAGTTCCAATCACTAAGACACTTTCCATTGAAATGATTTAAGTACAACTACATGGCACCAAGGTGTAGGCCTAATATAGGCCTGACAACCAAGTCCTTGTTTTCTGGAAGAAAGGCCTCAAAAGTCCCACTCAATTCCACATAACAATACTTCAAAGATCAATTAGGTTTTCCTTTCCTTAATATTTTTGTTTTTGACTTCTAATCTTAAAGACTAGATTAAAATTTAGCTCATTTCCCAGAAGGCATTGCTTCCCTTTGCTCTATGAAAGAGTCTACCAAGACCTCTTCCTCAAAACCATCTAGCCCCCAGCCTCCAGTCTGTGCTTGTGATGCATCTTTCTCAACATCCTGAAAAGGTAATGTAGGTAAAATATGCTCATAAACATTAAAACTAGTTGTTAGAAAGATGTAACTAGCTTTATAATTTAAGTTTTAAAACATAAATACTTGCAGCTTGATCTGCACTGACAATGATTGTCGAAGCCTAGAATTCAACATTTACAAATTCTCATTCACACACACAAAACACACTATTATCACACAACTTGTGTCTTGAGAGAATCTTCTGCTTTTTAAATCTTTGGCCTCCCAATCAATCCCAAGTTCAACCAACTTTAACTAAAACTTCACTCAGAATTTCACCAAGCTTTTCACCCACACATTAATGCTTGTCGTATCTTTCATCAATTATCAAAATCTGAAGCCTGCTCAGAGATCGCCAGGTAAAAGAAAATAAATGAAATACACAGAGGTTATTTCAAAACAGAACATGACCATCATCAAAAAAAAAAAAAAAAAGTCACGATTCCCGATTGGGATCATCTTTTGTTTCCCACGTTGGACTATTTCACACTCCGGCATTGGCCAAAGGACACGAGAGCTGGTTCTGGAGCATACAGTTTCTCACACAGGTGTCCCCAGAGGAACACCAGAGACAAAGTCACGTGAGGCCTCTCCCGTACAGAGACTGTCTCACAGGGACAGTGAGGGAGGACACCCACTAGTTTGTGGAGATCCCTGAGAGAGTATGATTCTTAAAATCTGGACTGTACATAATTCACATCAGCCCTGTTCAGGTACTTACTGGAAGAAAGATGCAGCTGTTTGCCAGAACTCAGCACTCCACTCTAGATCTCTGCTGCCTTAGTCTCTGTCGCGGATTTCCGAGTTCTGGTATTACCTGGACCACTGAGGCATTGCCACAAGACTTCTTCTCTTTTGAAACATCCTTTTCTCTAGATATTAGGATAGCTACACCAGCTTGTTTCTTAGGTCCATTTGCTTGGAAAGCCTTTTCCCAGCCCTTTACTCGGAGGTAGTGTCTATCTTTGAAGTTAAGGTGTGTTTCTTGTATGCAGCAGATGGATGGGTTGTTTTCTTATCCATTCTGTTAGCCTATGTCTTTTTATAGGTGAGTTGAGACTATTGATATTGATGGATATTAATGACCAGTGATTGTTAATTCCTGTTATTTTTTGTGGTTGTGTTGTGTTGTCCTTCTGTAGTGTATGTTGGTGTGGGATTATCTATTGCTTGATTTTTCATGGATGTGTTTAGCTTCTTTGGGTTGAATTTTCCCTTCTAGTGCTTTCTGTAGGGCTGGGTTTGTAGACAGGTATTGATTAAATCTGGTTTTATCCTGGAATATTTTGTTTACTCCGCCTATGGTGATTAAGAGTTTTGCTGGGTATAATAGTCTGGGTTGGCATCCATGGTCTCTTAGTGTCTGCATGAGATTTGTCCATGATCTTCTAGCTTTCATAGTCTCTATTGAGTAGTCTGGTGTTACTCTGATGGGTTTACCTTTATATGTTACTTGGTCTTTTTCCTTTGCGGCTCTTAATATTTTTTCTTTGTTCTGTGTGTTTAGTGTTTTGATTATTATGTGGCGAGGGGACTTTTTTTTTTGATCCAGCCTATTCGGTGTTCTGTAAGCTTCTTGTATCTTCATAGGTATTTCTTTCTTTAGGTTAGGAAAGTTTTCTTCTATGATTTTGTTGAATATATTTTCTGTGCCTTTGAGTTGGTATTCTTCTCCTTCTTCTATCCCTATTATTCTTAGGTTTAGTCTTTTCATGGTGTCCCAAATTTCCTGGACGTTTTGTGTTACGACTTTTTTGTCTTTAGTGTTTTCTTTGACTGACGAATCTATTTTCTCTATCGTGTCTTCAGTGTCAGAGATTCTCTGTTCCATCTCTTGTAATCGGTTGGTTATGCTTGTTTCTGTAGTTCCTGTTCGTTTTGTCAGGATTTCTATTTCCAGCATTCCCTCAGCATGTGTTTTCTTTATTGTCTCAAATTCATTTTTTCAGATCTTGGAATGTTTCTTTCATCTGTTTAATTGCTTTTTCTTGGCTTGATTTGATTTCTTCCCATTTTTTGTTCGTTTTTTCTTCCATTTCTTTAAGGGAGTTTTTTATTTCCTCTTTAAGGGAGTTTTTCATTTCCTCTTTAAGGGAAGTTTTTATTTCCTCTTTAAGAGAGTTTTTCATTTCCTCTTTAAGGAAAGTTTTTATTTCCTCTTTAAGGTAGTTTTTCATTTCCACTTTAAGGAAAGTTTTTATTTCCTCATTGAGGGAATGTTTTATTTCTTCTTTAAGGGCCTCTATCATCTTCTTAAAGTCATTTTTAGGGTTGATTTCTTCTATTTCTTCTGTCATGGTATGTTTAGGTCTTGCAGGTGTAGAATCACTAGGTTCTGATGTTGCCATATAGGTCTTTATGTTGTTGCCTGTATTTTTGCGCTGGCGTCTACTCATCTTTTCCTCTGTGTGGTGCAGGTGGTGTCTGTGTCTGAGAGTGCCTCTCTTGTTCTAATTTTTAGTCTTGGTTTAGTAGGGGTTCTTGGTTAAATTGGTGCTATTGGGCTGTTTCTTCAGGGACAGCTGATTTCAGTCGGTGAATTATATACTTATGATTCTGGTGATCTGGTTTAGTGGCTGGGTAGCGCCTTCTGTGTTCCCAGGTCACGTTTTGTTCATTTGTCAACTTCTCAGCTGATCTTGTTTCTTCAGACTTCAAACTGTAGGCATCTGAATCCTCTCCCAGATGGGTTCCAGCTGAGCAGGGTAGTCTCACCAACACCTCCAAGTTGTTGGGTTTCACAGGATCAGCAGTTGGGCCCTGGGTTGTCCCCAGACAGAGTGCCCAGACTCGCCCTGGTTCCGACCCATGTAGATAGCCTCCTCCCCAGGTGTTGGGGCTAGGGGTGTCCCCGCTCCAAGCTGCGTCTGCCTCTCTCCGTCCCCAGGCCTGTCCACCCCTATGGCCCGCCGCCACAGGCCCACCTGCGTTGGCTTGTCTCCGCCTGTCTCCGCCGCGGGGCCTGTATGTCCCCGTCAGCTGCCGCTGGGTCTGTCCGCCTCTGCAGGCCGCCAACGGGCCTGTATGTCTCTGCGGGCTGCCACTGCGGGCCTACCTACCTCTGCTTGTCACTGCTGCCGGGCCCATCCACCTCTGCGGGCCGCCACTGGGCCTGCATGTCTCTGCTGGTTGCCGCTGAGCCTGCATGTCCCTGTCGGCCGCTGCCACGGGCCGTCCACCTCCGCAGGTCGCCGACCTGCGTCTACCTGTCTCCACCGCGTGGCCTGCCTACTTCTGTGGGCCGCCGCCAGGCCTGAATGTCTCTGTTGGTCGCCGCCGCCGCCGCCGGGCCCGTCCACCTCCGTCTGCTTATCTCTGCCACAGGGCCCATCCACCTCTGCGGGCCACCGCTGGGCCTGAATGTCTCCACCAGCTGCCGCCGGGCCTGAATGTCCCCGTCGGCCGCCGCTGGGCCCTGCTACCTCCGCGGGCCGCTGCCACAGGCCTACCTGCGTCTGCTTGTCTCCGCCATCTTGAATCTTCTCTAGTGTTGGTTCTTAAAGGTGGCTGTTTAGTCACTAAAAATCAACAAGGTGTAAACTTCAAGTGACCCCGTCTTATGTCCGTTAAACGCACTCGAAATGTAGAGCTAAGACGAAAGACAAGAGACCAGGAAGAAGGAAGAGGAAGGAAGAAGGGAGAGGTGACGGTGGCCAGGTGCTCCCCACTGCGGCAGGCAGAACAGGAAGACATGTTTCTGTGAGGTGGACTGGAGCTGTTGAAGGCCTCGGGGGTAACACATGTGGAATCTGAGCCCACAGAGAGTCTAGGCACACTGGCTTTCATTCACTGTTCCCCAAGCCCCGAAGTGTTCTCTCAGGCGTCTCCCTCCTATAATCTGTGCTCAGCTGCACCACTACAGAGTAGGATGGCTGCTCTCTCTCCCATCTTTTCCTGTTTTTTTTTTTTTTTTTTTTTTTTTTTTTACGTTTCTTTTTTTTCCTACAATTAATGAGTTACCGATTTTGTAACGTGGGAAAGCAGCAGGAGCTATGTTAATTAAAGGGAGGAACTATGGCTGCAGACTCTGGTGTGTGCTTTACAGGCAAAAAGCAGCTTTGGTAGCAAAGCCAGGCTCCAAGAGCATTGAGGGCTTCCGAGCTGGGGTGAGGGCTTGGGTTTGAGGGGGGCTCAAACTGCCCATGCCTGCCTGGCCAGCATAGGAGGCAGCAGACTTTTTAGGAACACAAAGGCAAAAGCCTGGCTCAGCCTCTTGAATCACCACATGGGGGTAGTACTTAATTTCTCTTCTAGCTAGGTGCTTCACAGACCCTCCCTCCCACAGCTTTCCACTAAGTTAGAAAGCAGGTCCTCTTGTGGGTTCCTCTTAGAGAGCCAGGCAACTGCTTTGGGGGCGGGGGTGTGCTTCAGGCCATGTGGCTAGAGCGTGGTCCAGTGACTCTGGTGACAGTAACTTCAATGGTCACAGGCAGGAGTCAGGAGCTCTGCCTTCCTAGCCTATGGTTTCTCTAGTCTAGATGATGTTCAGCTGTGGTCCTGTCCCTCGCCTGACCCATTCTTCTTCATTAGGTCATCGATGAGTCCATCTATACCCTTCTCACTGGTTTATAGTGAAAGACATTGGCAGAAGAGCATTTAATAATCAGCCCAAATCACTTGGTGTGATGGAGGAAGCCTGACAATCCAGCATTTGAGAGGCAGAGACATAAGACTACTGGAAGCTCCAGGTCAGCATGGCTTATATAAAGAGACCCTGGCCGGGCGATGGTGGCGCACGCCTTTAATCCCAGCACTCGGGAGGCAGAGCCAGGTGGATCTCTGTGAGTTTGAGGCCAGCCTGGGCTACCAAGTGGATAGATAGATAGATAGATAGATAGATAGATAGATAGATAGATAGATAGGGCTAGGGGTATAGCTCATCTGGTAGAGTGAGTGTCCAGCTTGCATGAACCTCTAGATTTCATCCTTGGCACCATATAAACCAAGCATGGTGGCTCACACCTATAATCCCAGCTCTAGGGAGGTGGAGACAGGAGAATCAGAAGTTCAAGATCATCCTCAGATCATGGTGAGTTTGGAGCCAGCCTTCATGAGAACCTGTCTTGAAGGAAAGAAAGAAAAAGGAAGAAAGTGTGATGGCTGTTCTTGGTTGTCAATTTGACTATATCTAGAATTAACTAAAACCCAAAAATGGAAGGGCACACCCGTGAGGGATTTTTGCTGAATTTGAAGTGGGAAGATCCACTTCTAATCCAGACCTTTGAGGCAGGAAGACCCACCTCTAATCCGGGCCACACTTTCTACCGGAAGCCTATGTAAGGACACACACACACACACACACACACACACACATACAAACACACACACACACACACACACACACACACACACATACACACAAACATTCTATAAGTTCTGTTGCTCTAGAGAGCCCTGACTAATACAGAAAGGGAGAGAGAGAGAAAGAATGGATGGATGGACGAATTGCCCAGGACCAACCTACTCACAAGTGAAATCCAAGACAGCCAGAGTGCCCTCACTTAGAGAGGAAGCCCCGCCCCGCCCTGCCACGCCACGCCACGCCATGCCCCGCCCCGCCCCACCCCCCGCCACGCCACGCCCCGCCACGCCACGCCACGCCCCTGCCCCGCCCCTGCCCCGCCCCACCTCCGACACTGCCCTTGCAGCTCTTTGACCAGAAGCTGTGTAGGTTAGGACTTGAAAACCAACTTTTGTCTTCCAAAAATGTGAGGGTCTCAGGGTTTATTACAATGAGCAGCAAAAGGGAAGCTATAAATATCTTTGAAGGGTTCTTTGGGTGAAGATGGAAAGAAAGATTGTAGCAAAAGTAGGAATGAGTGGTCTTTTAAAGTCTACAGCACCTGCTTGTCACTGATGGGAAAGAGAGAAAGGGGTCTGGACAGCTCAGGGGTTAAAAGCACTGGCTGCTTTTCAGAGGATCTGGGTTCTGTTCCCAGCACCCACAGCGTGGCTCACAACCATCTGTAACTCTAGTGACGGGTTATATATAATGCCCTCTGCTGGCCTCCAAGGGGCACTGCATGCACATGATACAGATACACACGCAGGCAAAAACACCCATATACACAGGACGGATTCATGAAGAACAGACAGACAGACATGACAAGAGCTATGCTGATCAATTTGCTTTTTAGTTAGGTAAATAAAGAAAGCTGCTTTTCTTGTCTACACATCTCATTTGTAAATGGTATAAAACTTGCCCAAGATTCTGATTGGCACCACCTCCCTATGTTGAACCGGAGCCACAGGCAAGTGCTCTATCAGTGAGCTGCGTCCTAGCATGGATGTGCCTTTCTTAATAAGTGTGGATTAGTGGGGACAGGTGGAAGACAGCCAAGGAATATGGATACAGTCTTTCTAGAGGACAACGTGGCAACTCCTAACAGTGTCCAAGTTGTACCTTCCTCCACCCCAGGAGTCACTGCTGCCCAAGTGCCTGTGATCTAAGCAGAGGAGGCTAAAGCAAGAGTTCAAGCTCCGAACTGGGAGTATCTAAGCCAAACCCTGGCTCAAAAACAAAACAAAAGCCAGGAAGAGAGCAAAGATGCAGACATTAATAACAGTAGCTGTTCCCCGAGAGTGTGAAATTTACTTCCAATGGTCTTTGGAGATTTTTTTTTTTTTTTTGGTTTTTCAAGACAGGGTTTCTCTGTGTAGCTTTGTGCCTTTCCTGGAACTCACTTGGTAGTTCAGGCTGGCCTCGAACTCACAGAGATCCGCCTGGCTCTGCCTCCCAAGTGCTGGGATTAAAGGCGTGCACCACCACCGCCCGGCGGTCTTTGGAGATTTTGTTCTCCAGTTTTGGGTTTGGTTTTTTTAGACAGGGTATCATTATGTAAGCCATGATAGCCTACAACTCGGGATGCTCCTGCCTCAGTGGCCGCTTACCAGAATCACTGGCATTAAAAGACGTTTTATTTAGATTCACATGTAGCTGTAAAAAAAAAAAAAAAAAAAAAAGTGCAGCGAGATCCCTGGTGACAACTGGACAGAGCCAGTGTAGAGCTCACGCTTGTTTGCATTGTCATGGAGACCCTGGGGACGCCTTTGGCAAGCTCTACAAGCCGGTTACCACTGAATTTCACGGCAACCCCAACTGCATCCCGCAGCCAGGCTAGTCACACCACCGCAGATAAGATGTAGAACATTCTATCACACTACATTTCCTGTTTTCTTTTTATTGTCCCGCCCACTTCCTCCTCCCACCCTGTCCTTAACTGCTGGCTGCAAATCGTTTTCTTTTTCTTTTTCTTTTTTTTTTTTTTTAAGATTTTTAGAATATTTATTTTTATTTTACTTTTATGATCGTTTCACCTGCATGTGTGTATGTATTCCTGTTGAGGTCAGATGAAAGCATCAGGTATGCTGGAACTAGAGTTTTAGATGATTGTCAGCCACCGTGTGGGTGCTGGGAATCAAATCTGGTCCTCTGTAAGAGCAACAGGTGTTCTTAACTGCTGAGCACTTAAAATTTAAAAAAAAAAAAATCAATGTAATTATGCCGGGGGAGGGCATTTGCACATGAGTGTGGGTGCCTTAGGTGGCCAGACAAGGACATTGGATCCACAGGAACTGGACTCTCAGCAGTGGTAGTTGTTGATAAACCCCGGCCAAATGCTTCTAAGCTGACATCTCTCCTGTTTGTTTTCTATTTCTTTTCTGTTTTTGTTTGTTTGTTTGTTTGTTTGTTTGTATTTGTTTTTGTTTTGAGACAGGGTTTCTCTGTGCAGTCAGTCCTTGCTGTCCTGAAACTTGTTTTGTAGACCAGGCTAGCTTTAAACTCACAGAGATCCACCTGCATCTGCCTCCCAAGTGCTGGGATTAAATTAGTGTGCCGCCACCGCCCGGCTTATATTTTATTTCTATAATGCTACCCTCCTTCCCTCCTTCTCTACTCCTCCCTTTCTCTCTTCCTTCCTTCCTTCCTTCCTTCCTTCCTTCCTTCCTTCCTTCCTTCCTTTCTTTCTTTCTTTCTTCTTCCTTCCTTCCTTCTTTCTTTTATGGTTTTCAACACAAGGTTTCACTGTGTAGCCCTGACTGTCCTGGAACTTGTTTTGTAGACCAGGCTAGCTTCAAACTCACAGAGATCCACCTGCCTCTGCCTCCCAAGTGCTGGGATTAAATTAGTGTGCCGCCACCGCCCGGCTTATATTTTATTTCTATAATGCTACCCTCCTTCCCTCCTTCTCTACTCCTCCCTTTCTCTCTTCCTTCCTTCCTTCCTTCCTTCCTTCCTTCCTTCCTTCCTTCCTTTCTTTTTTTCTTTTTTTCTTCTTCCTTCCTTCCTTCTTTCTTTTATGGTTTTCAACACAAGGTTTCACTGTGTAGCCCTGACTGTCCTGGAACTTGTTTTGTAGACCAGGCTAGCTTCAAACTCACAGAGATCCACCTGCCTCTGCCTCCCGAGTGCTGGGATTAAAGGTGTTCATTTTTTTCTTTTCTACTTTTTCAGATAAGGTCTCATAGCTCATGTAGTCTAGGATGGCCTTGAACTCAGTATGAGGCGAAGACTGGTCTTGAAAATCCTTCTCCTGTCTCTACTCCTTAGTACTGTGATTACAAATGTCCACCACCATGCCCAGTTTAGAATTTTATCATTTCAAGAATTTTATTTATACTGGGAATTGTGACACTCACTTGTAATCCCAGAAGCATAAGGATTTGCCGTGAGTTTAAGGGCAACCTGGGCTATAGTGAGACGTTGTTTGTTTGTTTGTTTGTTTTTTACTACCCTGAAATAACTGACTCCACTGGGAAGGAGCTTGTTTGTTTATTTTTAAGATTTATTTACTTATTATGTATACAGTGTTCTGCCTAAATGTACTCTTGCAGGCCAGAAGAGGGCACCAGATCTTATTATAGATCTTATTACAGATGGTTGTGAGCCACCATGTGGTTGCTGGGAATTGAACTCAGGACCTCTGGAAGAGCAGCCAATGCTCTTAACCTCTGAGCCATCTCTCCAGCCCCCATAGTGAGACTTTGTGTAGAGGAGAAGTTGGAGGGGGTTGGAAAAGGGAAGAGGAGGAGACAAAGGAGAAGGGGAATAATGGCGTTTATTCTTGCTCATGGTTTCCATGGTTTCCGTCTTTGAAGCATGGAAACTGGCCTCCAGTGAAGAACCCTGGCCTCACCACAACATGGCAGAGAAGTCTGAAGGGAAATGTCCTTATGCAGAAGGGACAGCTGTAGGAACAAAGAAGCAGGACAGAGGAAAGAGGCCGGGAGCAGCCTCTCTCCTAGGAGCCACTCCTGAGACAGCGAATGTCTGTCCCTGAGAGCCTTCTGATGTCAGTGGCTTTAGAAGTGCTTCACGCCCCTGCCCCTTCCCACTGTCTCCACTCCACAGATGAAGCTTCGATGGAGGACAGCACTGGTATTATGGCCATTTCCCAGAAGAGTGAGATGACTCTGGGGTCGTTGAGAGACTTGCACAAGGCTCCTCAGCCAGGAGAGGGCTGGAGACCCAAACCGGGCTCTTTCTTTCAAGACTGAAACACTCTGCTTTGTTTCTACCCCAAATATACACCATGACCAAGTGGAACCGTTCCAGATTGTTCCGCACTGCCCAGCTCTCTATGTCTCTTCTCTCTTCTGGTCTGACTGACGGAGGATCAGGTGTTCCCCCACAAGGAACCCCTAGCACTGGGCTTCCAGGGGTCCTCTTTGTATCATCACAGAACTCAACACAGTGTAAGCACCCATCGACAAGGGATTAAAAGCTCGTATATGTATTGGCACGTAAGATGTCCCATAGATGCATCTGGTGAAAAGTACAGGCTGAGACTGCACTGGGCGGAATGCAGTGGGTGGCTCACAGCCCTGTGTTGGACAGGCCCTTGAGAGGGGCCGTGCTCTGGTCCAGGCAGTCACTCACGATGCATCAATCATGTCATAGAAGCAGAAAGAAAAGAGAAGTAGATTAAACAGTGGGCCAGGCAAGGAATGTGTGTAATTTACCCACATTCTGTTGTTATCCAGAATTTGAACACCTGCTTACACCCGAGCACCAGGAGAAGCAAGAAGAGCAGTCAACCCACAGAATGGATCTGATGAGCGTTTAACGGACCTCTGTTGAAAACTGGTATGGACCACGGACCAATTCATATAAAATGCCAGAAGTGTGTGCTTGGATTTTTAATAGGGAAAAATCTGGAAGGATGTTCAAGTGGGAGTTTTTTACTTTTTGATTCATATACCTGTATGATTTTATGTCTTGATGAATGATGAACACATGTTTTCCATGAGATATAGCAACTTAAAGATCTGTAGCCCAAGCCAGGCAGTGGTGGTGCACACCTTTGATCCTAGCACTCGGGAGGCAGAGGCAGGCAGATCTGAGTTCAAGGTCAACCTGGGCTACAGAATGAGTTCCAGGACAGCCAAGGCTACATGGAGAAGCCCTCTCTCTCTCTCTCTCTCTCTCTCTCTCTCTCTCTCTCTCTCTCACACACACACACACACACACACACACACACACACACACACACACACACAATCTGTAGCTCAGTGTGGTGGCATACACCTGTCCCAATGAGTGAGGCAGGAGGATTTTGCTTAATTTGAGGGGTTTGAAGCCAGCATTGGCAGTGGGCAACACTGGAGGTGGAGAGGGCAGGAAGAAAGAAAAGAGGTCGGGAGACTTGCAAGTGTTAGTTTAGAATTCTAGATGCTCGCTAGGGGGCAGAAGAGTCAAGTTCTCCGTGTGACTTGTGGCCACTACACTACACAGTTTGCTAACTGCTGACCCGGTTCCCTCTGCTCCTCGGGGTCACCTGTGCCATTCTGACTCTTTTGAGGAAGTCACAGCCCCTGTCACACCAGCAGGCTTCAGTCGTGGCGCCAACATCTTATCCAACCTCTTTTTAGTTGTTTAAAAAGGACCTCCTTAACCATTTTAAAGCCAACAATTCCCAGCATTTACTTCGCTTTGCCGTACAAGGGTCTCCTCCATCTCCAGAGTTCTGACCCCGTGAAAGGGTCCTCCTTCATCCTCAGCCCCAATCCCTGACATGGACTGTTTCAGACTCATTCTGAGCACTCCACATTCCTCATGAGAGTGGGATCACACCGCACTTGTCAATGTGTGACCAGCATTTCTCTTGCATAATGTCCTGGAGGTTTATCCATGTCACCATGTGTCAGTTTCCCAAGGCTGGGTATTTTACTGTGTGCATGTGTTTTACTGTATACCACTCACCTGCCCTGGAGCGCTGGCCGTCTTCGACTTCCTAGCTATTGTGAGCCCCACTGTTCGTAAACACTTCTGCAGGACTCTGCTTTCCAGAAGGGGACTGCTGGATCATTTGGTAGCTCTGTTTTACTCATTTATATTTAGTTTACATTTTATCTGTTGTTCTTACTGTATGTTTGTAAGGGTCATACGACAGCTTTCAAAATCCCGTCTCTCCTTCCATCACGGGCTCTGAGCATCAGACTGGCATGGTTAGGCTTGGTTGGCAAGTGTCTTTTTCTGCAGGGTCAGCTCAGCCCCGTTTACTGTTTTGGTTGAGATGGGTCTTGCTGGCCGGAAACTCACTGTGTAGACTGAGCTGATATTGAACTTAGAGCAATCCCCCTTCTTCTGCTTCCTGTGTGTCGGGATTATAAGAACACGACACCACAGCTGGCACATTCTTTAAGTTTTTGGAGGACTCTTCATACTGTTGTCCACAGCAACTGGGTACTAGGATTCTGTTTACTCCCATTTTTGATAATACTCTTTATTTGCTGGGGAGTTTGCGAACAGCTACATCCTAAGGAAGATGCAGTGGGCTCTGCCTGCCTGTGCCTCGACCCACTGTTCCCTAATGATTCATCATGTCCAGCTTTCTGTGCGCCTTTTTAGTCATTTGTAGACCTGTTCTCGGAGGTGTTTATCTACGTCCTTTGCCCATTACAGCTATTTGTTTATCAATCTACTTTATTTAATTTACTTTTTGGTGAATTGAACCCAAAGCTTTACCTAAGCATACAGCTTACCACTGTGCTACATCTCCAGGCCTCTTTGTCCATTTTTTGAGGGGTGGGGGGTATTTGTTCTTCTGATATTGTGGTAGTGATTGTAGAGAATCAGGATTATGTGTTCAAGATAATTCTTTGACACATAAAACAAGACATCTCTTTCCCATTCTGTGCTTACTAATAGTGTTTATTCCGCTAATGGTATCTGTGTGTGGTGAGATGCTTGTGTGCATGTAATGCAGGCACATGTGTGGAGGCCAAAGGCTGTTGAAAGCTGTCTTCCTCAACTGCCTTCCACCCTATTTTTAAATGTTTGTTTGTTTATTTATTTATTTATTTTACATGCATTTGTGTGCCCGAGTGTATGTATGTGTGCTGTGTGCATGAAGGAGCTTTGGAGGTCCAGAAGGGCATGTTGGATCCCCTGAAACTGGAATTACAAACAGGTGTAAGCCGTAATGTAGAGGTGCTGGGAACCAAACCCAGGTCCATAGCAAGAGAAGTAAGTACTCTTAACCACTGAGCCCCAGGCACCTTCATTTTTGAGACAGGGTCTCTATCTAGACCTGGAGCTCGAGGATTCAGCTAGTCAGGCTTCAGCAAGCTTAGAGCTCCCCCTGTCTCCGTCTCCCCAGGGTGGAGTTACAGACACACATTGCCATGCCCAGCTTTTTATGAAGTTACCAGAGATCCAGATCCAGGCTCCTGTACTTGAACATCAAACACTGCACCATCTGAGCCATATCTCCAGCCCCCTGTGCTGGCTCCTGGGGTGTGTAAGAAAGCTGGCTGAGCAAGCCGTGGGAAAAAGCCTATAAGCAGCCCTCCTCCATGGTCTCTGCTTCTGCCTCCAGGTTCCTGCCTGGCTTCCTCAATGATGGACTAAATGTGGAAATATAAGTCAATAAACAAAGTTGCTTTGGGCCATTGTTGCCAAATATTCCTTTACATAGCTTGAGGATGTGTCACTGTGACTGGTTTAATAAAGAGCTGAACTGCTGAATAGCTAGGCAGGAAGAGATTAGGCGGGACTTCGGGAACAGAGAGGCCTCGGGGAGGAAGAAAGGCAGAGCTGCCAGCCTAACTCAGAGGAAGCAGGATGGGCAGTCCAGAGGAAAGGTAACCAAGCTGGGAATTACACCCAGGGCCTCCTCCATGCCAGGTGTTACTGTGAGTCTTAACTGTCAACTTCACACAACCCACAATCACCTGCAAAAGGGTCTTACAAGGGCGTGTCTAGATCAAGCTGGCCTTTGGACACGTCTGGAGCACACTGCCTTCATTCTATTAATTGATGTGGGGAGATTCAGCCTGCTCTGGTCAGTATGTCCTGGGTCCTGGACTGAGCAAGAGTGGAGATGTGAGCTGAGTAGTCACTGTGCCTGTATTCTCTCTCTCTCTCTCTCTCTCTCTCTCTCTCTCTCTCTCTCTCTCTCTCTCTCTCTCTCTTCTGAGACAGGGTTTCTCTGTGTAACAGTCCTGGCTGTTCTGGAACTCACTCTGTAGCCCAGGCTGGCCTCGAACTCACAGAGATCCGCCTGCCTCTGCCTCCCGAGTGCTGGGATTAAAGGCTTGTGGCGCCACCACCAGGCCTCTCTCTACTCTTGACTGTGGACATTATGTGACCAGCTGCATCAAGCTCTTGCCATCTTGACCTCCAATGAATGATGGACCATGAGCCAAATGGGCCCTTCCCCCCAAGTCGCTTTTTCCTCAGAATAGCTCATCACAGAAACAGAAATGAAAATGAAGCTCCAGGCAGCGCTCGACCACCGAGATACACTTTCAGCCCTGCATGTCTCAAACCCAGTGCCTCACTGTTTTGAGGAAAGCTTGAACCAGGGAAACGTAAATCCTCCGGCTTTACTCTTTTACAAGATTGCTTTA
Source organism: Peromyscus maniculatus bairdii (assembly GCF_049852395.1). Lineage (NCBI taxonomy): Eukaryota > Metazoa > Chordata > Mammalia > Rodentia > Cricetidae > Peromyscus > Peromyscus maniculatus. The sequence continues at coordinate 10,734,128 of NC_134855.1, read as the reverse complement.
GCTACGTGGGGTCAGCTATGGTTTGTTCCCCAAAGGTTCACGTGTCGACAGTTTGGTCCTCAATGTAGCAGTTCTGAGAGGAGGTACACCTTTAAGAGGTAGGGGCTACCAGCTGGTAGCTGGGTTTGGGGAGTGCCGGTGAGGAGGGGGAGGAGACCAATGCCCCCCTCTCAGTGGTGGTCAGGGCTGGATTATACACTACAAACCTGGGCTGCCCACCTGTCCCGACTTCTGCTGTATGGTGCCATCTGCCGTGTTCAGCGCCTGAGACCTGTGCCCAGCGGGGCTGCCTGAAGTTGGGCCATGAGCCAAAATAATCCTTTTAGGGTTGGAGGTGTGCCTCAGTAGTGGGGAACTTGCCTGCCATGCATGTACGAGACTCTGGGTTTGATGCCCAGCACTGCCTAAACAAATGAACAAACGAAACAGATAAATAACACAGATAAACAGACTCCCACAGTCATTTGAGCTTCTGTGTGGGTTGCCACTTTCTTTCTCTTCTTCTTCGTTTGTTTGTTTGTTTTGGTTTTTGAGACAGGGTTTCTCTGTGTAGCCTCGGCTATCCTGGAACTCACTCTGTAGACCAGACTGGCTTTGAACTCACAGAGATTCACCTGCCTCTGCCTCCCAAGTGCTGGGACTAAAGGCGTGCGCCACCACCTTCAGGCTGTTTTCTATTTCCACAATAACAATATCTAATGTTCCAAGACATGGAATGCTCCTCTCCACTTTGTGTATTTTTATATTTCTTTTTTAATAATTTATTTATTATTTTTACTTTATGCGCATTGGTGTTTTGCCTGCATTTATGTCTGTGTGAGGGTGTCAGGTCTCCTGGAACTGGAGTTACAGACAGTTGTGAGCTGCCATGTGGGTGCTAGGAATTGGACCAGGGTCCTCTGGAAGAGCAGCCAGTGCTCTTAACCACTGAGCCATCTCTCCAGCCTTGTACTTTTATATTTCAAATTTCCTTCAGAACCATTTTTGTAATGATACTTTTTTTTCTTCCTTTGCTTTTCATTTTGAACAGGGTCTCCTGTAGCCTAGGATGACCTTGAACTCAGTATATAGCAGAGAACAGTCTCGAACTCCTGAACCTCCTGTCTTCTGTTCTCAAGTGCTGAGACCACTGATGCACTCCAATATACCTGGCTCAACTTTTTGTGCTTTTTAGTAAACAAGCTTTTTGCCTCTTTGGTTAATCTCAAGTAGTTATTCATTCATTTATTTGTTTGTTGTTTTGAGATGGAGTCTTGCTACATAACCCAGGCTGGCCTTGTACTTATGATCCTCTTTCCTCAGTCTCAACAATACTCGGATTGCAGGGATGCCCAACACATCTCTCTGTGTGTGCACATTCTGAATCATGTACACACATGTGCCTGTTTGGGTACAGGTGCGCATGCCCTTGTGTGCAGGAGTGGAGGCTAGAGGTCTGTGCTGTTCCTTCCCCTATCTCTCTCCTCCTTCTGAGACGGGGCCTCTCACTGAAACTGGATCTCACTTATCGGCTAGGCCAGTGAACCTCCGCGATCCTCCTCTCCACCCCAGAACTAGGGTTACAGGCGCGCACTTCTGCACCCAGCTTTTGTGTGGGTGCTGGGGATTTGAACTCAGGTCCTCATGATTGCACAACAAGCACTTTACCTACTGAGCCATCTCCCGAGCCCCTCACATCTGAGTTTTTAAAAATTTACAACAGTAACTTTAAAAAATATTATTTATTTATTTATTGAGTGTATGCATTTGTGTGTGCATTAGAGGGTGCCAGATACTCTGGAGCTCGAGTTATGGACACTTGTGAGCCCCAAACATGGGTGCTAGGAACTGATAGCAAGAACCTCTGTAGAGTTGATATGGGAATTATGGGATTGCTAAGAGGACGAGTAACAGGTCTGGGACAGCTAGTGTCCAGCTTTGACTTTGCCAGTGCGTAGAGTGGTGGCCTGAGCCCAGAGCACGTAGCCATTGCTCATATATTGGTCATCTGCATTTGGATCTGTGGCCTGAGTCTTCCTTCCTTCCTTCCTTCCTTCCTTCCTTCCTTCCTTCCTTCCTTCCTTCCTCCCTCCCTCCCTTCTTTCCTTTCTTCCTTCCTCCCCCCTCCTCTTTTTTTTTAAGACAGGCTCTTATTGTGTAGCCCTGGCTGGCCTGGAACTCACCATGTAGGCCAGGCTGGCCTTGAACTCATAGAGATCAGTGTGCCTCTGCCCACTGTGTGCTGGGATTAAAGGTGTGCACTGCCACAGCCAGTTCCTGTTTGAGTTTCTGACAGTTAAAGCCAGCATCTGGGTAATAACCAGGAGGGAGCTGGCACTGGGGGACCGTGGGGGAGGATTCTGAGAACAAACAACAGTGAAACTGAGACTCAAAGGATGATGGAGAGCCAGGGGAAAGGAGGGGCAAGAACATTCTAGGCAGCACAAGTAGCATATGAGAACAAGCTAAGGCAAGGAAGATCGAGGCTTCGGCAATCAACTAGCTGTGCCTTAACCCTGTGTGTGTTCTGCCATGGCTATGGACACCTTGGACCCTTAGGAAGCAAGTTCTATGAGCCTGGTTGGCATCAATACTGTACTCTTCCCAAATTCCTTGCCATCTGATCTTCAGTAACTTATCACATGGATTTTATTTTGTTCTCAGGAACCTTTGACTGTGCCTATATTCATTCAGTTTCATTTTCTACTTTGCTTTAGAATTTGGGCCTTGAAATATTGGTCTTCTCAGCTCAGAAGCCTAGAAGTTACTAAGTACTTTGGGAGGGCTGGGGAGGTGGGCCCTGAGCTATGTACCAATTTCGCCTGCTGGTGTAGCTTCTACCAGAGCTGGGGAGAGCCATTCAGGCCCTAGGCAGCCATTTGTGAACCCGAAAAGGGAAATGAATTTGTCAATCTTTGGCTTTGCCTTTGACCCCTAGAGAGCTTGGACTCTGGAAACTTGGCTGCCGACAAGTGTGTGGGCAACTCTTAGCCAGACTCAGTGACCCATTAGAGCATGGAGAGATGAAAACAGAAATCCTTGGTGGGATCAGTCACCTCCTCCATCTCCCTGTGTACCCCTCAAAGTTTGTCCCCACCACTAGATGGCATATCTAGAGGAACAGGTGGTCTAGTTAGTTTTTGATAATTTTTAATTACATAGTGTGTGTGTGTGTGTGTGTGTGTGTGTGTGTAGGTCAGAGGACAATTGCAGAAATTGGTTTTCTTTCCACCATGTGGGTCTGACTGGATTCAGGTGGCCAGGCTTGGCAGCGGGGGGCCTTTACTTGCTGAGCTATCTTGGATCGTCCCTCGTTTACTCCCCCCCACACCGTGTGTGTGTGTGTGTGTGTGTGTGTGTGTGTGTGTGTGTGATATGCTGATGTGAATCCCATCTTAGCTAAAAGCAGTGCAAGTTTCCCTGTATCTGAACACTCTCTTGAGTTGTTAAAATGCATTGCTCACTAATACTTAATGATATGATTAGACTCTCCAACCCAGTTGTGGGCTCATTTGGAGGGAAGAATCCCATTGTGCTTATCTTGGTAGGATATGACAAAGTTTGTAGCTCTAGAAGGTTCTTTGAATCCCCAAAGAAGAACTGTAAATGAGCCATTAGCATACTAGAAAAGACTGCTCTCTAAGCTGTGTGTTCCCGTGGAAGGGTTGCTTAAGCAAAGCAAATCAGGCGGGCTGTGTCCCTCCGGGTTTGGGCCTAGCCTTGGCTTAATTCTTCTCCTTCTCCTTCTCCTTCTCCTTCTCCTTCTCCTTCTCCTTCTCCTTCTCCTTCTCCTTCTCCTTCTCCTTCTCCTTCTCCTTCTCCTTCTCCTTCTCCTTCTCCTTCTCCTTCTCCTTCTCCTCCTCCTCCTCCTCCTCCTCCTCCTCCTCCTCCTCCTCCTCCTCCTCCTCCTCCTCCTCCTCCTCCTCCTCCTCCTCCTCCTCCTCCTCCTCCTCCTTCTCCTCCTCCTCCTCCTCCTCCTCCTCCTCCTCCTCCTCCTCCTCCTCCTCCTCCTCCTCCTCCTCTTCTTCTTCTTCTTCTTCTCTCTCTCTCTCTCTCTCTCTCTCTCTCTCTCTCTCTCTCTCGCCTGGGCAGGTGGGAGGGGCTTCAGGGTCACCCCAGGTCTTGGTGTGCAGGCTTCTTGTGTCTTCAGTGAGGAAGTGCTTGAGTCTAGGTTAAGGTCGATTCTAGGTCCTAATGTGGAGCCTTGGGCCTGCAAAGGATGCTGAACTTGGGTGATGGACGTGGGGAGTCAGTCCAAGACTTGAGATGGAAAAGTCTGGGTTAGCAGAGGGTTCTGCATCTTCGAGGAGAGAGCGTGCAGCAGTCCTGAGTTGGGGATGCCCGTCAATAGGCTTGATCTCTGTGAGAAGAGAGGTGGGGTCCATGCTGGGCTGTGGTGGGGGACTCCAGGCCGGCAGGGGGCGCGGCGTCCCTCGCCAGGCTTAGCCCGGCTCCGGGCCAGCAGGGGGCGCTGTGGGGCGGGCGGCGCGGCGGGCTTCCGGCAGGTGGCGCCGTGGCCGCGGGGCCCAGGCCGGCGGGCGGGCGGCGGCGCGGCGCTGCGGCCGGCGGCTCGCGGCCCCGGAGCAGCGGCTGCGCGGGAGGTGGAGCGGCGGAGCGGCAGGCCCTGTGCGGGCTGGAGCGCGGTCGGCGAGCGCACGGGCCGCGGCCGCGCGGAGCCCGCCATGCCGGCGCGAGTGTGAGGCGCGGCGAGCCACGGCCCAGGAGAGCGGCGGGCGCGCCGGCCTGTTGCCCCGCAGCGGCCCGGCCGGGGCCGGATGAGCAGCGGCCTCGGCCTCCGGCGCAGCCCGGAAATGTCCGGCAAGATCGAGAAAGCAGGTGAGGCGGGCGGCGGGCGGGCGGGCGGGCGGCGCGCCTCCTGGCCTCGTGCGTTGGACCCCCGGCCCGGGCCCCAGCCTGGCAGTGACGCCGCGAGGGCCATCTTTGAACCGGGCCTGTCCGGCGCCGGGGGCCCGCGGTGGTAGCGGGATCCTGGGGTGGGGGGGACGACTGAAGGGCCCCGTAGCCTTGTTCCCTGGAACCTCCCACAATGGCTGGAGTCCGGGACCCGGAGGAGGCCCGGCCCCGACCACATGCAGAAGGGCAGGCGCGCTCCAGAGGTGATCGGCAGCCCAGTTATAAAATGTGTCACTCCTAATGAGCCTCGAGTTTAACCACAAGTGTCCACTCCGGTGGCTTCAAAGGAAAGCAGGCTGGGGTGTGTTGGGGCGATGTTTCAGGGCGCAGCCAAATTGTCCTCCGGTATCCTGCCTTGCAAGTAGGGAGCCACTGGGGTTGGGGGAGAAGGTGGATGCGATCTTGATGCAAACCTCATCTCTTTGTGTGTTCCTGGAAATCTTGGGGAGTCTCCTCCCGATTTCCCCGGCTTGCATATTCTGAAGGGAGTTAGACACTCCCGAGAGTCAATTACTGTTGTGCATATGGGGCCCAGAGCTTAATTAGCCGGCAAGCAGGGACTCCTTATAGGGGAGGGCGGATTCTTGGCTGCTAGGTGAGGTAGGCAGTGGTCTAGGGCCCGTGTTGGGGGTTGTCACAGCGGGGATACCCAGTTAGCCTGGAAACTCCGTAAAGAAGGCGGACGTGTAAGTAGCTGAAAAGGTGTTCGGTAGCACTGATTTTTGGAAGTTGCGATTTCTCAGGTGGACTCGGGGATACTTGGCTGGGGCGCGTGTTAGCAGTGGAGCAGCCAGCAATAAGTGTAACTTTTGCAGCCCTGGGTTTACATAGGAAAAACGTTTGGTACTCTTTATTGAACATCTGCTGTGTGTCTTCACTCTGGGTTTGTGCCTTTGGTTGTATTGTTTATTACAAATACTTGGAGATTGCCTGCAAGAACGGGGTGTCTGCTTTGAGGACCTAGAGAGGTTCGGTGAAGTTTTGTGGCACCCCCCCCCCCCCAGCAAGGAGCAGTAGGCTGGGTGTTGACACCTGCGCTCTGACTAGAAGCTGGGTACCCGTCTCATAGCTGGGCTGTGTTTTCAGGTGCTGCTTCTAGGGTGTTTCTCTCCGTGTCCTCTAGCCCCAGGGCCTTGTCGAGTGACTATGAGTCGCTTTCCTGCATACGTGCTGCTCCGGAAATATCTCTGGTCCATCTGTGCAGCATTGCTTGGGAACTCCTTGTCGTGTCTCATCCGAACGGCACTGTTGGGAAACTTGGATAATTTATTTAAAAATAGCGTCAGCGGGCCGGGGAGATGGCTCAGCAGCTAAGAGCGCTTGGTGCTCTTAGCACCCAGGTTCAGTTTCCTGCACCCACGTGGCAGCTCATAACCATCTGTAACTCCAGCTTCAGGGGGCCTGGTCCTCTCCTCTTACCTCCGTGGGCATGAGGCACACATGCAGTGCACACACATACAGGCAGGCCAAACATCCATGTGTGTAAAATAAATATATCTAAACTACATTTTAAATGGCATTAACTGAATTTTCCTTCTCACCTCATAGGCTCCTTCCACAGTTCAGATTAATGCAGCCTTCCACTTAGTCGCCACCCCAGGCCCTTTCAGCAGAGGTCATGCTGGGGCCTTCTCTGGGCACTGCCGTCTGCTAGGGGCTGTGGCAGTGTCCACTTCAGAGGAGCTTGTCTGGGGAGCTGGTAGTAGTACCTAGGCTGCCAAGCCCCGTGAATATTCTGAACAGGCCCCGGTTTGTGGGAGGTCCTGGACAGCACTGTTCACTAGGCTGGGAAAAGAGGTTAGTCGTGTCGTGTCGTGTCGTCCCGTCTCCCCCCTCCCCCCCCCCCCACGCCTCTCTCTCTCTAGTTTTTCCAGACAGGATTTCTCTGTGTAGCCCTGACCATCCTGGAACTTGCTCTGTAGCCCAAGCTGGCCTTGAACTCAGAGATTGCCTGCCTCTGCCTCCCAAGTGCTGGAATTAAAGGCCTGTGCCACCACCACCCGCTTTAGGCTCTTTTAATGGAGGGAGATGCAGGGAGAGGACTGTGGGAAGGATGGAGGGAGATGCAGGGAGAGGACTGTGGGAAGGATGGAGGGAGATGCAGGGAGAGGACTGTGGGAAGGATGGAGGGAGATGCATTTGGGGAGAAGCAGCCAGGGGTGAGAGAGTGTTGTGGTTACCCATAGCTGGCCCTCCTCTGGATGCTGGGATTCCCAATGGGATGACAGGAAGTGAACCCTCTTGCAAAGCTCTTCTGCTGTGGTCCAGGAAGATTGGGGTACACCTGCAATGAGGGCTCAGCCTTTTGGAGCTTCTGCGGCTCGTTTAGGTGCACTTGATGTGCAGTCCTCCAGATTTCCTGTCTGGCTTCTGGTGGACTTTGCTAAGTGGACCTCTCTTAAGCATGAGTGGCGGTGTGACTGGAAGGAGAGACCCTTATTCAGCCAGGTCCAGTCTCCAGTAATTATGAAACCCACACCCAGTAAACAAGTGTTGCTGTTTTCCGTGCTTCAAAGCAACACAAGTGTTTTTGAACTATGCTTGTGGTCTCATCTCTCTGGAAACAGTACTGCTGTTTTTGCTTCTCAGGGTTTGTGTGTAGGGGTTTAGGGGTTTTTCAGTGAGCAGAAATCTTGCACCCCTAGCCTGGTCTTTCTGGTCCATTTGCCCTCCCTGTTTGCAGCTAGCAGGCTTTCATTTTCCTCTGGGGCGGAGCTTCTGGATCTGTCACTCAGTCATGCAGCAGCCCCTGCCTGCAGAAGTCATCAGAGGTCATACCATTTCATGGGGGCATAGGAAGGCAGCCTTACTGTTCCTCTGCTCCAAGTGCCCAGGGGGGATGAGGACAGTCTGAGTTGAGGGGAATCTTACTGGGCTGTCGATCAGGAGGGTCAAGAGGAAGATTGGGTAAAGGGTGCCACCTCCTGGGTGTACTGTGCTGAGGTGCCACCTCCTGGGTGTACTGTGCTGAGGTGCCACCTCCTGGGTGTACTGTGATGGGGTGCCACCTCCTGGGTGTACTGTGATGGGGTGCCACCTCCTGGGTGTACTGTGATGGGGTGCCACCTCCTGGGTGTACTGTGATGGGGTGCCACCTCCTGGGTGTACTGTGATGGGGTGCCACCTCCTGGGTGTACTGTGCTGAGGTGCCACCTCCTGGGTGTACTGTGCTGAGGTGCTGAGGGCAGTTCTCTAGGAAGCCACTGGGAGATGTTTAGCTGTGAGGTGGGCTTGGGGTGGGGAGAGAGGCACTTGGGGCACATGTTAATATGCTTCTAGTTGTGCAAACGGGCGTGGTGGTTCTGCTTGCCCACATCCCTTCCTGCAAAGACACAAGTGAGCTGATGCCCTCAGATTTCTGGAGATTAATGCCAGACTGGCAGTAGTCAGCTGGCTTTAGCCTACTGGTCCATGTGTGTTCCCAAGGAAGGAAAAGAGCTGTTGGTCAATGCTTAAAAACTAGGAAATTATCAAAAATCTCAGTTCCTGGTTCTCCTAAAGAATGAGACTCGCGGTAACTCTGAGCCCTTTCTCATATTTATACCCATATTGGGAGCGAGGTGGTAGCTGTCTCCCTGGTGTCTCTGCCCCTTCCCCTGCCACATCACTGAGTCCCCTTGCCCACTTGGACTGCTGACATTTTCGTTCCTGACTCGCAGAGATGATTCACGTCTGTTTGCTTATGATCTGGACTTTGGCTCTTGCTCCATTCCTCCATTGATTGGATCCTCCATTCCTTCATCCAGCAAGATGGAGCGAGCACCTGCTCTGCCATGTGCTGTGTGTAGCTCTGTGGATTGGTACCCACCGTGAGGGTGGCACCGGTCTGTGGCCTGGGTGTGAGCCTGGGAGTCCACAGAAGTGGACTAGGGTGTTAGTGGTGACTGTAAACTCCTGCTACAACAAATGGAGATTCCGAGGACCTTGCTGATTGGAACTGGGTGGTGAAGCTGGGTGGTGGGAAGTGGCCTGCCAGGTCTCTGTGGTAGAGGAGGAAAGTCCCGCGGCTCCGGTCAGCCTCCTCCTGCCTGCCCCACTCTGCTCCGTTCCTTCAGAGTTCCCGACCACCGAGTTCCTGGGCCCTGGGTCCTGGGAACAGACAGGGTCCTGTGATGGTCTAATCTCTTTCCTCTTCTGTGACCCAGCTAGACTGAGTGTGCCTATAAACTTCATTTACTAAACTGTCTGGCCGGTGTTGGCACCTGGGGCTGCAGTACAGTTTGTCGGGACTCCCCCAACACACCCACTGATAGAATAAACGTGGGTCTCAAAGTCCATGCGCTGTGCTTTTCCAGTGTTTACAAATGGGAAGAGATTTAGTGGAACTTGTTATTATGTATCTTCCCAGATCAGATACTGAAAGTCGGCCTGTGCACTTTCTGTGGCCTGAGGGCCTTAAATGGGCAGTCACCGGGTGCTGATTCTTCTTAACCACTCATCTTTATACTTCCCTTTCCCCCAAGTTAGGAATCTTTGTGGTTACAGTGTTCTCAGTTACTGACACAAATGTTGAAGCTCCGCGTTCCTTCAGTGACCTGCAGATTCAACACTTTCTGTGTGCCTCATTGGCAGCCACCCTGTGATGTGGGATAGTGTCTGGAGTCCTCTGGAACGTGGGCTTCCCAAGAGAGCAGGCCAGCGGTGATGGCAGATCAGCCTGTCTGTGGACACCCCCTTTCACTTCACCCTTGTCACAGCCGAGGGCGAGGGTCGACTGCCCCCATGCTGCACCTGTGGGGAGCAGAGGCCTGGGGGATTTTGGTTACTGCCCAAGATCACAGTCTTAGGGAAGTGAAATGGGGAACTGACCCCCTTTCTGTCTGTACAGAGGCACTGTAGAATTCTGGAGTTGTGAGAGACACGGCAGTGTCTGCCCCAATTTTAGTTTATGTCTCTACATTTCTCTTCTGATCTTAGGAGAAGTTTGTTAATGTAGACCCAGCTTGGCCTTGAGGCTGCGCCTGATTTTTGTATACTAACACCATTCACGGCACTCTAGGGAGATAAGAGAGAACGTGTTTTTAAAGCGGCCACAGCAAACCCTAGTGTGTCCTGATCTCCCGTGCAGCTGTTGGCAGGGGTGGTTTGAATGGGATTCCTTGTAGCCGGGAGACGATAGGCTTGGAAAGATGACTCACGTATGAGCTTGCAGAAAACCATTTCCCAAATTAGCTCAGATTGCAGCTTGCTCTTAGTGCAGGCTGGGTCTTACCTCAGTCCAGCCTGTGTGTTGCTTGTTGCCATAGTAAGATGACAGAGTGGGAAGAGGAGAGGCCTGGCCACAGTGCCTGCCACACCCACGTGACCTCCACCCCCTGCCTTGCTGCTGGGACAGGTGTTCCACCGACAGTCACCCACCACACCCCAAAGGCTGGCTTAGGAGTAAATAAACACAGCCCACAGCCTGTGAGTTAGAAGAGATCTGTCATTTGCTTGAGATCATCTGAAACCTTATGTGTCCTCAGGTGATTCTTTCCTTGTGGGGCTCTCACTTTCTCCATCAGCGCCTGGAAGGATTGTTTGCTGTCTGAGACAGCCGTCCCTTTATCCCTAAGAGAACAATAGCGGGTGGCTGGGGACGTACCGCAGTGGCAGAGTGTCTGTCTAGCCTTCATGAGATTTCACACGCCAGCACTGGGAAACCAGACCTTAAATAACAGACAGTGGGAAGCTACTTTGAGTTCAACTCCTCGTGCTCTGTTGTGGCCTCTAGGCTCCTCTGAGGTCCCTCTGTTAACAACAACCCACTTCCTGGATGGTCTCTCAGCTTCCTGCACCAAAGCTGACCCCCTCACGGTGCCTAGTGCTTTCTCTTCCCTAGCAGATAGTAAACTCTGGGGAAAGGCATCACACGGACACTTGAGTGCAGCGCTGGTACTGTTTAACTCATCCAGAATCTGCAGCCCAGTGTCCTGTCTGCAAGTTAACAATGAACAGATAAAGCCTTAAACAGATCCTCAGCTCCCGGGAGGAGTGTGCCTGCCCACCACTTCATGGCTGCTAGCCACCTTAGCACCCAGTAGGTACGCAGTCCATACTTGCTCAAAGATTGAGTGACGGCGGTGTGTGGCTAGGTGATACAATTACTTGCCTAGCATGCACAAGGCCGTCAGTTCATCTCCAGCACTGCTGATCAAAGCGAAAGATAGAAAAGAAAAAAGAATGTGTAAGCTTAGTCTATATCATCACAGAGTGAATTTAGGTTTCTGCTTTAAAGCATTCATTGTCTTTAATCCTTGCTGGGGATCAAACCAGAGCCTTCCACAAGCTAGGCAAGTGCTGTACCACTGGCCGCACCCCAGCCCTGACTGACTTGAGACACACTGCTCCTGGCTTTCGATTGCTTGCTACCCGGCTTGTTTCTTGGTGAGGTAGGATGTCTTCTCTGACAAGCAGTATCCAGTGGATGGGGTTCCGTGTTAAATGTACATCGGTCAATGTTTTTGCATCTAAAAGTTGATGGTAACACTACAACCAGATTCCCAAGGGGTGCTGGGGAGGCGGAGGCAAGAGGATGGAGAGTCCCTAGGCCAGCCTGGACTGCAGAGTGACACCCTGCTTCAAAGAACCTTAAAAACAAACAAAGACAAAACACTCCACAAATTCCCAAGCCTCATGTGGTGGTAGGCCTGTTTCCCTGGTTGTTGGGAGGCTGAGGAGGAGGGTCTGTTGAGCCTGGGAGACTAGTCTGGGCAATATAGTGAGACTTCATTGCAAAAAAGGAAAGGGAAACGAAGAGCCTGAGTGTAGCTCAGTGCTGGAGTGTACGCTTGCTTACACAGGGCTCCAGTCTGGGGCTGGAGAGGGCTCAGGAGTTAAGAGCGCTGGTGCGTTTTGCAGAGGACCAGGTTCGGTTTCTAGCACTCGTATGATGGCTCACAGCTGGAACCCCAGTTCCGGAGAATCTGACACCCTTCTGGCCTCTTCGGGCACAGCATGTTCATGATGTATAGACAGACGGACATATGCAAAATACCCCAGTACATAGGTAAAAATAAATGTCTTTTAAAAACAAAAATGAAACTCTGGATTCAAGTCCCACATTGCAAGAGGAAGAGCAGATTCTCAGAATGCTCGGCCAGGGTAAGAAAGCGCCCCACTTAGCTCTACAGAACGCTGCTTGCACTCCAGCATGCACTCCAGGCCCCAGTTTGGTCACTGCTTGCTGTGTACAGGAGCAAAGAGCTCTTGGGTAGTGCTCACCCTTCATAGAGCAGTCACTGTGCTGGCATGTACTCCCGCAGTGGGGCTGCCAACCTGCACAGGCTGGTACCTTAGCAGGCCCTTTGTAGGTGCCCTGCTCCGTGCTTGTTAAGCTTTTCAGTTGCCCTTGGAGCATGCTTTAGGAGCCTTTCCCGGCTCTGCTCCTGGGTGGCTGGAGGTACCTGCTGTCCTGAAGGGCCAGGGAGGGTGGGCTCTGTCCTCTCTTTTATTTCTGTCTGGGGCCTGGGTGTCTCGTGTGAGCTGAGATGCAGTGGGAGGCTGGCCTGGGTGGCCCAGAAATCCTGGGTCTGTGGTGGGAAATCCTCTTTCTGCCTCTTTCCTTTTTGCCTGGTACATGATCCAGAGTCCTTCGTGCTGTCTACTAAATACACCCCTGCTCCTGTAGCTAGCCCAGGGTACCAAGTGGCCCTGAAGGACTCTGCTTTCCCCTGCCTGCCGGAACCACAGTCATTTCACTACAAATTAAGTTGTGTGTCAGAACTCCACCCTACTTTGAAAGCTGCTGGCCAAGAACAAGAGCCTGTTTTCAGTAGTTTACTTTACAGATTAAAAAATAGTTTATGTGGATGTGTGTGTGTGTGTGTGTGTGTGTGTGTGTGTGTGTACGTGTGTGTACACCCGAACACATGTATATACATCATATGCATGAATGAGCCCATGGAGGTCAGAAGAGGTCATCAGATCTCCTGGAACTGGTTGTGAGCCACCATGTGGCTGCTGGGAACTAAAACCAGGTTCTCTGTAAGAGCAGTAGATGCTCTTAACCACTGAACCATCTCCCCAGCCTCCAGTTTATAGCTTTTATATATGTCCACCATTGGTGTGGCCTGGCAGGTGTGACTCCCAGGCACACAGCAAGATGGCTCAACCGCTAAAGGCCCTTGTCTCCAAGTCTGACATCATGAGTTCGATCCCTGGTCTCACATGATGGAAGGAGAAACCTGGCTCCCTCCCACAAGTTGTCCTGTGTGTGCCGTGATACCCCCCTAAAGCATAAATAAATGGAGTAGGGATTAAAAGTCAGGCAGAGCAGGAGGTGGTGCAGCATGTTCCTCTGGGGTGGCTGTGAGTGAGAAGGCAGGAGAGCCGAAGCCCCATGCACTGACCTGGAGCAAACAAACAAGGCTCCTGGTTGGAAACAATGGTGGTATTTATTTGCTGGTTATGGATAGTCCAGTGTGCCTGTCCTTCTTCCAGTGGCTGGTTATGAACAGATAGACGGATGATTGTGTGGGGACCTTGAAATTGGTGTCTCTCAGCCCCTCCTTTCAGTAAGTAAAAATAATAGTAGCAGCTAACAGTCATAAGGCACTCAGCACGTGCCGGTACCAGGCTGTGCCAAAAGCATTCCACACGTGTGACTTCATCCTCACAGTGGAGGAAAGGTACTGTACTGTTCTGCAGAGCGCTCCAAGCTACAGGCTGTTCTCGGAGATCTGGAGCATTTAAGATGCGCACAGTAATACACGGAGTGGGGCAGAAGTAAGAGCCCACAAGCATGCGCACTACTTAGCCGGGTCTCACTTAGCTCTGTGACATGGTGAGGACTGATTTACGTGTTTCCAGGTACTCCCCTGCCTGAGAGGTGCCTGCTGTGGGATTATGGATGCAGTCTGACAGGGAGCTTGAGAAGAAGCTGTCCCCCACAGGGCCCAGAGCCCGGAAGAAGTTGCCTTCACCCCCACCCTCACCCCAGCCCCACTCTCCACCCCTTTCCTCCTTCCCTCCCTCCCTGTTTTGTATTTGAGACGGGTTTGCCGACTGGCCTTGACCTTAGCACAGGCCGACCTCAAACTCACAGCAGTCCTCCTGCCTCAAGCTTCAGAGTGCTGAAGTCACTGGTGCTTACTTTTGTGCCCTGTTGAGAGGCCCTTCCAGATGCCATCTCCACAGCGCTAGTGGTGGGCTGGACACAGCTGCTTTGCTAACGGTTGTTGGGACAGGGAGCGTGTAGCCCAGACTGGTCTTGAATTCATTATACGGTGAGACTAACCTCAACCACACCTGCTCCTTCTGCCTTCGCTTCCCAAGGGTTGGGCTTGCTGATGGTGTTCAGGCAAGGCTGACAGCCAGCAAGCCCAAGGACCCTTCTGTCTCTCTCCCCCAACCCCAAGCACAGGGTCGTAGGCTTGTGCCTGTGACCACACTTAACATGGGTGCTGGAGACCCAAACTCAGGTCCTGGGATGCTTGAGCAGCAAATGCTCTTACCCACTGAGCCACCTCCTCAGCCCTGTGGATGTGCTTGCTCTAACGGTCCCCCAGCTTCCCAAGGAGCTCACAGCCCGAGCTGCTTTTGTTGCTTTAAGTTGTGTTGACTCTAAGGTGTTGGGCCTGCCCAGCATTGTTCTAGGTGAGGGAGGTGGTGGCTGGTGTTCACTTTCTCTTATGTGCCAGAACCGCTCTCGGAGCTGGACCTTCAGATAGGTGCTTGAGCGACTTCTCTTCTTACTGGGGAGGAGGCAGGTGTCGGGACCACTTGACAGCTGCGGAAAGGGAGGCAGTGTCAGGAGACACGGCAGGGAACCTGGTTTTCCCTTCCCTCCCCCTGGGTCTGGACCCTGGGTTCAGTGCTGGTTTGCTGAGTCACAGGGCTATCTCAGAGGCACCACTGTTACCATTGCTTGGAATCAGTGCGGCCTGGGACTTCCCAGGGGCTTTCCTGCATCTGTAGGACAGACACTGCTGCAAGTCTGCCTACAGATGTGCAAAGCAGACTCTGGCTCCTCAGTGCAGACGTGGTTTCCAGAAGGCAGCTCGGGAGTGGAGTGGTCAGTGGCCCTGGTGGCTGTCACTGAGTGCCTAGCAGGCTGGAGTCAGCCAGCTAGTGCCTGTATTGACGCTGACAGGCAGGGTGAGCCTGAGCCTTTCCTACGTCCCACTGTGGTAGAGGCAGGGTGAGCCTGAGCAGGGGCTGCAGGAAGATCCTCCTGTGACCCCGGGACTGCACCAGGGCACTGGCTCAGTGTCCTGTGAGCTGTTGACTGTCCTCACTGTAAAGTGACAGGCCAAGCAGGTACAAAGGAGAAGCTGAGTATGGCCTTGGGGCCCAGAGCCAGGTTTTCTCTTCCAGCTCTTCCATGAGGTAGCTCTGGGATCTTCCTCATTTCAGTAGTCTGCCTCATGCTGTGATGGAAGAGAAGAGCCAGTGAGGTGATCCATACCTCAGGGTTCTAGCCGAGTCTTAACCCTTGAGAAGGGCTGAGTGGATATTAGCCTTGTTCTTAATTAAGGGCCCTCCTGCCCTAAAATAACATTCCTTTAAAAATATTGATAGATTAAATAAAATTTCACATTTCAGTCCTCAGAGGAAAGGGCAGTCTCTGGTTATTGAGGTGTTTTGGGGTGTCTGTGCTGGGGTGGAACTCTGGACCTCACATAAGCTGAGCACTCTACCTACCACTGAGCCTCCCCTGGCCCCTCTTCTCCCTTCCTCTCTTGAGAAGGCCGACTCCCAAGGTTAGTGTGGTTAGGAATGATTAGATTTAGGCAGCAGGCTTGTGAGGAGATACCTCTACACAGAAGAGCTGGGTCTCCCCTAGTCACACAAGCTGGCCATGCTGCTGTGGGGTGAGGACAGTCTGGACTGTGCTAGTCTAGTCTAGAAGGAAAGAGGGCTCAGACCCCAGCAGGTGTGTTTCCCTGCCAAGAGCACTTCAGTAACCCCCACCTGGGGCTGACCTGGGCTTTTGAAACCATCAAGATCAGCTCTCACTGTGTGTTGCTTTTGTTTTGTGATTGTTAAAATACTGTCTGTCATTCAGGTCTTTGTGATAGGTAATTTACAAATGACATAGAGTGCCCTGCCAGAGTGCTCCCTGCACTGTGTGCTCCTCCCAAGGTCACCTTTCACAGCTGCAGCGACTTAGGAATCCTGTGCCCTGCCCTGCATCTTCCTGAGCCTTCCTGCCATGTGCAAGTGGGTGTGTAGACCCATGCTGCTGGCACGGGGCACTGTGTTGTCTGCCCCCCACTCTAATCACTGGGTCCTGCAGCTGCAGGACCCTCCACTTCTTTAGCATCACCACAGTCATCTGTGCCTCTGCCTGGGCTTGCCCAGAGCACCTTACACATATTGGCTCTCTGAGCTCATCACAGAACCAAAGGCCTGGATCGAAAGCATGCTTTTCTGCATGGTCTGGCCTTGTCTCTCTTCATCGCCCTGAACACAAGAGCTTGCTGGAGCTGTTTTTGTGTTTGAGGCATAGGAACTGCCCTGGGAACCTGCTTTGTACTCTCACTCTGGGCTGCGGTGGCCAAAGTTCTCAGGCCCCAGCTTCATAGGATGAAGTCACTACAGAGTGAGAGGGTCACTGTCACCACCAGACTGGGAACAGACCGTGCAAAGAGAGCAGACCTGGTGCTGCAGAGCCCCGGTGTCCTCTGTGTCCCCTCTGTGAACTGGGGCTGTGGGTCTGCTTAGGGTCTGGTCTGCTGGAGCACGTGTGGATGGTCAGTCCCCAGAGGAAACTTAGACTCACACGGTCTCTCCTGACGTGAGTCCCTCCTCCTCAGGATGGAGCGACTGTGAACACTTCAGAACTTCATGTCCCCAGTGCAGCCAGACTGGGTTCCAGTGGCAGGTCTCATGCACCCTGAGGTGGTTAGGGCCCAGGACTTCCCTGTATCCAGGGCTGTGTGAGCTAAGGGAGCTTTCCTCTTCCAAGTGAGGGTGCTCTAAACTCACACCACAAACCTCTGCGTTCAGCACGGGCAGATCTGTTTAACCCGACCATATGCAGAAGGTCCAGCTGTCCCACTACCCTAGGAGAACCTCCCTGCAGAGGTCTTTGAGTCACACTCTTCTAACCTCAGTGACTACTGAGCTCTCCGTTATCTGTCCCTATGGAAATGGGACCATCTGACCACACTTGTAGACGTTGGTTTCTTTACTCTGCACTCACCAGGTCATTGTGTTTATCTCCAGCTTGTTTCTTTTTATTGCTGTATAGTATTCCACTGTATTGGCTTGTTTATCTGCTTGAGAATTTGACTTTGGTAAGCCTTTTAGGTGTTTCTGAGGAACAGATAAATGATGACCAATAAAAACAGCTTTTTTTTTTGGTCTCATGCTGTTTTCTTTGGGCATTTTCCCCAACATAATATTTTTATTATTTGGGAATTTCATATCATGCATCCTGATCACACTCAATTTCCAGCCTTCCCAGGTCCCCCCTAACCTTTGTGACCCCCCCCAAAAAAAAAGAAGGAGGAGGAGGAGGAGGAGAAGAAGAAGAAGAAGAAGAAGAAGAAGTAGTAGTCGTCGTCCAATTTGTGTTGCCCGTCTACTCACTGGAACATGATCAAATCCCAGTGGCCAGCCCCTTAGGAACACTGTGTCCTCCATCCCTCCCCTGTCTTGGCTGTTACTTTTGGGTTGGGGGTTGGAGGGTAGGGCTTGTCACAGAAGCGTTCTATGTCCCTCCTTCTTTCTCAGCTGTGAGTCGCAGTCATCAATTCCTCTGCAAAAGTGGCTTCCTTGTCCTTTACAGTCAGAGGGGCACCAACCACAGACTTCCACATGGTTTTTGGTGGCTGCATGGACCACGACAACCTAATTTTTAAAAATGGACAAAAGGTCAAATAGACATTTCCTCCTAGAAACTATGAAAACAGCCAATGAGCTCATGAATATGCACAGAATTATTAATCACTAGGGAAACATAACTCAAAACCCCAGTGAGAACACACCCCACACAAGGATGGCTCCTTTTAAAAACCCTGGGAACAACATCATGGAGAAATCGAAACCTTGAGTTGGCAGAACATGAAGTGGAAGACTAGACAGCAGTTCCTCAGAAATAGAATTACCACACAGTATAGACAGCAGGTCCTCGGAAGTAGAATTCCCACACAGTATAGACAGCAGTTCCTCAGAAATAGAATTCCCACACAGTATATAGACAGCAGGTCCTCAGAAGTAGAATTCCCACACAGTATAGACAGCAGGTCGTCGGAAGTAGAATACCCACACAGTATAGACAGCAGGTCCTCGGAAGTAGAATTCCCACACAGTATAGACAGCCCACTTCTTAAGTACCCAGAAGAAGGCTGAAAGCAGGGTTTGAAGAGCTCTCCCCCTTTACAGCAGTGTTTTTTTTTTTATTATTGCCAAAAGGTAGAAGCAACTCAGATGAGCATTCATGGGTGAATAGATAAAAAGCAGTTTGTCCCAATGGTAGGACATTATTTAGCCTTTAAAAAAGGGCAGTCTGATGTGGTACACGGTGGATAAGTCTGAGGGCACTGTGCCAAGTGAAGTTAGCCAGATGCAGGAGCAGGCACCATGTGGCTTCACTTTCATGGAATCTTAACTTGGTAAAAATCATACCGATGAAGCCAGATGGCACAGGGGCCGGATGAGGGAAGAACGGGAGAGTTGGGTTGATGGACAGTTTGTTTTGTAAGATGAAGAACTTGTGGTGATGCTGTACGCGGTTTGTGGCTGATCTACATACAGCATGACTCAGGTGGTCGGTCACTTGAAACATATTTTACCACGATGCACCCCTTTGAGCCCAGCACTCAGGAGGTAGAGGTAGGTGGATTTCTTGAGTTCCAGGACAGCCAAGGCAACACAGAGGAACCCTGTCTTGAGAAAAACAAAACGTATTTTACCACACTCGTTTTTATGGCACACTACCACAGAGCTCTCTACCCCCAAACTCATCAGTTTCAAAACATGCTAAGAATATAAAATAGTGTTAACATTTATTTACCTAAGCGTATTGTTTAGTCTTCTACTATATCCTCATACAATAAATTATACCCAAACAGTTTTAGAACAGCAGCCTGTAGTGGCTGCATTCATTAGTGGGCATGTGATTGCTGCTTGATGGGTTGTATCTGGACTGGGAGAGACACTGGGTGAAGACCCTCCTGGGCACAGTGACTCCTATGCTGGGCCTGGCCTTTGAGGAGCCTGTGTGATCAGGAAGCCTGTAAGCTAGAGCAGATACTAGACCACTGGGTAGGGATCTTGCTCCCACGTATCAGGGCTTTTCAGTCTGGCAGGCCCCATCCCAGCCCTACCTCCAGGAACTGCACAGACCCTGGTCAAGCTGTACTCCTGTATCTATACTCTGAAGCTCTCAGAGCCCAGAATGGCTGACAAAGTCTTAGGGGTCTGAATGTGCAACTGGGCTTCACCCTGGGGAGTCGTCTGCACCCAGTGCTGGGTGCTGTTGCAGTTCCTGAAGCCTGGACTTCGCAGGGGCTGCATACTGGGCAGTTGCTCCGAGTTCATGGTACAGGTGGCAGGCACTGTGAACCTCTGGCGGGATTCCAAGCTGTTGGCCACATTCCTAAGAAAATCTGACTGGCTCATGGGAGGGGCAGAGGGAGGGGAATCTAGACAGAAGCAAAGCCAAGGCTTCCTCAGAAATTTCAGCCCTCTGGGCCCTGTTGGATGGACAGCAATTCTGCAGTTCAGTCTGAGATGACCAAGCTAGAGTCTCGGGCCCACGGGTGGCTGCAATCCCATGCATCACCAGCTGCTGTGTGGACATTAGCACAGCAGCAGAGAGATGTAAGATTGTTTCATAACATTTCTCAGGAAACATACTAACGGGGTGGATTGTAAAACAGCACACTTGAACTCCAAAGTTAAGCTTCGAGAGAGTAATATATCCAGGAACACACTGGAGCATGATGACTCCTTCTGCTGATTTCCCAAGTGCCTGTTCGGTAGGACCCATGACAGGAAGAACTTGGACACCTGCCCAGGTCCCTGACCATCCCACCCCCACCCCCACCCTTTCGTTTGTTTTCAAGACAGGGTCTTGTTTTGGAGCCCAGGCTGGTCTTGGAACTCACAGTCCTCCTGTTTCAACTTCTTGATGCTGGAATCGCAGGCAGGGGCCACCATGCCTTGCTGAGACATAGCGTTGGTTCAAGAGGTGGGTTCTGAATCTTTGCTTATAAATATCCCCATTATGGCCTCCCAATGAAGAAAGTCACTGAGGGTCCCTGCTCATGTGGACCTTGGCAGATGAAGTGCTGACTGCTCCTCCTGGCCTGATTGCCCCAGGGTGACTGCTCAGAACCCACCCCTCTCACCATCTGGGGCAGGTGGAAAATACTGTCACATACATGCCCACACAGCTTGTATTGCAGAGGGGCCAGGTTGCTTTGAGAGACCAGTTCAGAAATATGCTGCTTCCAGTACAGGCTTAGTTCCGGAGGGTTCTCATGGGTCTGTATTCTCTGTTGATTCTGTTCTCCCCAGAAGCGCCGGCTACTTCCCACATCCCATTTACTCAAGCCAGGTGAGCGTCCACATCTGGAAGAGCTGGGTTTAAGAACAGTGAACATGTACAGACAGCTAAAGCTCATCCTCCTTGTGGGAAAGGTTAAGCAATCTTCGCTTCCTATTTTTGGAGTGGATGGAGACAAAAATAGAATCTGTGTCAAATTACGTCTCTTTAAAACTTACTTGTAATGTTTTTAATAATATACCATATATATAGTACAGTGGGTGTGGGTGTGGGTGTGGAGGTCAGAGGACAGTGTGAAGGGTCAGTCCTTTCCTTCCATCATGTGGAGATTGAAATCAGGTTGGCTGAATCATTAGGGCTTCAGTTTGTCATCCAAATAACAATACTGCTCTCCCTCGTGGAAACATTATTGGGAGGATACAAGTGTGTGTCTGTGTTGTTATTCTGCTGCTCTAAGGGCAGTTTCTCTGCTTAGATCAGATCCCCAATGCTCTTCCCATTCCTCTGCATGGGAGCAGTGGCTACAGAATGTGCCCCTCTCCATTAGCATGACGTGGGGACACATTAGGAAAGGGTGACAACTACAGCCCTGACGGTTCTGTCAACCGGTCCTGCTGACACATGGGAGAGCTAAGTGGAAGCCCCTGCTTGGCACTGAAATAAACCCTGCTAATGTGGAGAAGTAGCTTAAAACATTCTCCCAGAACCACTACAATCTGAAGATGCTTCTGAGAGAGAGAGAGCAGGGTGAGCAAGGCCTGCTCCCCTCAGTAGACCAGAGGGAGAACGCAGCAGCCCTCTAATTAGCTCTGACAAGAAGGTGGCCAGCAGTTTAGCGGCCGTGAAAAAACTGATGGATCTTCCAGTTAATGCAGAGTGTGTCTTGGGATATTAGCTAATTAATTAGAATGATGTATGAGTCATCATGATAAACAAGACATTTAAAAACTAAGCATCTAGTTTGAACTCCAAGTTTCAATCGTGTTGGAAGCCACACAGCACAGCAGCCCTCTCCCAGTGTGGTGGTGAATACTGACAAGCTTCTTCCTGTCCAGATGCTCCCCAGAAGGCGGCTTCCTTCCAGCGCTCTGGTACAGGGTCTTCACCCTCTTGAACTCTCCAGTTTGGAATGTCCTGGGACGAGACTTCTGATCATTTCCTGGGCAGTCCAATCCCTCTCAACTAGTGGTTTTCAACCTGTAGGTTGTGAGCCTTTTGGCAAACATCTGTCTCTAAATATAAATTACAGTGCGATTTGTGACAGTACCAAAATTACAATTATGAAGTAGCAACAAAAAAGCTTTATGGTTGGGGTCACCAAACTATGAGGAACCGTATTAAAGGGTCGCAGCATTAGGAAGGTTGAGAACTAGAACCACGGCTCTACACAGAGCCTGTTCCCAAATATCTGTTTCCAGCCCCTCTTTTTTCCTGGTTTATGGCTAGGTATCAGCTTCCTGCTGATCATCTCTCCATGGATATGGACCTAGCCTGCTTGGGCTGCTAGGATGAAATAACTTAAACAGGGTGTAGCTTATAAATATCCATCCCTCACAGGCCTCGAGCTGGGAAGTTCAAGACCAAAGCTCTGGCAGATTGGGTATGCAAGGATGGTGCCTTCTTGCTGTGTCCTCACATGGAAGGGTTCAGGAGTCTCTCTGTGCCCGCACATGTGGACTGTGTCCTCGCCAACCAATCATCTCCTCATGAACCACTCCTTGGGAATACAACTTGACTGTGAATTTGAGGTGCACACCACACATCCTCAACAGCATAGCAGATGTGTCCAGACTTTGTGTGCCTCCTTTCAAGTTTCCCATCATAGTCTAAGCTGGTCCTAAACTTGGGATTCTCCTGCCTTAGCTTCCTGAGTTCTGGGACTACAGTGCTGCCATTCCTGGGCCCATTGCATCTTGGACCCCCTGGCTCAGGCTCAGAAGTCTGAGTCATCCTTGCTATCTGACTATCCTGGATAGTCCATGAGGCTGCCAGTCTCTGCAGTTCCCTTGGAGCTGGCAGCTTGGTTTCTTGTCTCAGAAGTGTCCGTTTATCATTCAGCTGCTAGAGGGTAGATTGGACCCAGCTTGTGTGTCCACAGCCACCTGACCCTGTTTTCACCCTTAGCTCACACCAGCCTCATGGCTTACCTTCTCCAGCCACTCAGCCTTTGCCAATGCTGCTCCCCTGACTTGGGAAGTTTAGGGGTTCAGGGCAGAAGCCAGAAGCTAAACTTCAGAGGTGGTAGAAGAGGTGTCCAGCCTCTCTCAGAGCAGCAATGCCCCTCGGTGGGGCAGATTATGGGACTCCTTAAGGATGCCATTGAGAGTCAGCTGCAGAGGTGAGAAGTGAGCAGTTCACTGACTAGTACATTAGGCATGAGGGAGAGTGGCAGAGGAAGGTAGGGTGGTGGGGGCCAAGCTTCAAAGGCCTCTGAATATCAACAGTCGAGACTTCCTCCTGGTGTTCCAGAAAGCAGTGAGGGTGTGAGGATTCTGTGTGTGCTTAGTGCCCCCCCCATTAATTTAATGTCATCAAAATGTGGCAGATTATTCCTGTTCAGTTTTAAAACTTCTTTCCAAAACCAATTGTAGTGGACCATATCTGTAACCCTGGAACTTGGGATGTGGGGGCAGAAGTTCAATGCCTGCCTGGGCTACATGAGATCCTGTTTACAAACAGACCCCAAAACCAAACAGCCTTCCTTCCAATTCTAGGCAGAACTGAGGAATCCAGGTGGGCTTTGTTCTCCTTCCTGACCTCAGAGCTAGACGTAGGGCCTGGCAGAGGAGCAGTTTCAGGGAGGCTAGATGTCTGGTGCAGCCACAGTAGTTTCTGCATGGTCCCCATTTATAGTCTACATTGCTAAGCGGTCCCTGAAGACCAGCCATCTCAAGGAATCTGAGAGGCAAGGGGCTGATTTTGAGGCCTGTGCACCAGGTGAGCTGCTCCCAGGTCATGCCCGTAGCTCCATGCGGCTCTGCCAGGAAGCAGCACAGTGCCTCCGTGGAGCACTCCAGCTCTCAGGACTGAGTGGCGGGCAGGTGCTGTGCAGAAGCTCCCTGAGACTCATCCACAGGCGGCTCTCTCCATCCTGGGAACTGTTTGAGAAGGATCAGGAGATGTGGCTTTTTGGAGGACATGTGTCATGAGGGGAAGGGGTGTCATGGTATCAAAAGCCCACACCATTTCAGTTAGCAATCCTCTCTCTCTCTCTCTCTCTCTCTCTCTCTCTCTCTCTCTCTCTCTCTCTCTCTCTCTCTCTCTCTCTCCCCCTCCCTCCCTCCCTCCCTCTCTCTCCCCCCCCTCTGCCTCTGAGGGTCAGGATATCAGCTTTCAGCTACTGCTCCAGTGCCATGCCAGCCTGCTTGCTGCCCTGCTCCCGACATGATGGCCGTGGACTCTGATTTTCTGGAACCCTGAACCTCTAAGTTAAATGCTTTCTTTTCTAAGTCACTTTGGTCATGGTGTTTTATCACAGCAATAGAAACATAAATAAGACACTCAATTTCCCATTTCATTATAATCGTTAGGACAGACTTGGTGATTCTTGGATTTTTAGAAGTTTTAGGATTTTGAGGTGGTAAAAACCATGAACTTCTCTTCCGAGAAAAATGCATGCTATGGTTTAACACTTTAGGGAAAGGACCCTCCCTTTACTTCTCCATTGCTCACTACCTCCTTCGTGTACTTTCAGTGACATGGAACTATCCCTGCTGTCATCCTTTAATTCTCATCCTCCTTCCTTCCATGACCTGCGATTGAATTAGGTGGTGTGCTTCCCAGCATGCCCTCATCGTGGCAATCAAATGACCTGGGTGCATGTCATTCTGAAGCAGGCCGGTGAGTGTGCATGTGTTTCAGGAGAGAATCCCGGGCTTCAGTGACATGCTCCGCTTAAGGACCTTTGCCTCCTGTGATCCTCTCCTGCGGTGCAGGGATGTCAGCAGATGACCCAAAAATTTGGCCCATGAGCTCTGCCTCATGCCCTTGACACCTGACCTCTGCTCTGCTCAGCCTTTTGAGCATGTGCAGAACCAGGTTCCCCACCCCCCATGGAACATTCCCACCAGGCTCCATGCTTCCTCGTATTGTTGTATTTTTCTCCAGGAGGGAAATGACCAACATCAGACTTTCCTCCCGACAGACGTACACACACAAAGCTGGGTGTCAGCTCCTGGCACCACCCAAGAGCCCCGGGCTGTTTCTTTGGCCCTGTTGGGGTACCCACACTGGCACCTCCGCAGGCCTTTCCTTTCTGAGCCATTTTACTCGGCATCCTGGCGGTGAGCAGTGCCCTGCACAGCCCTGACTTAGATGTCTTCAGCATCCTGGCAGTGAGCAGTGCTCTGCACAACCCTGACTTAGATGTCTTCAGCATCCAGCAGTTCATGAGGGGGGCTGAGGAACACTCTCCCTAAAATGTTTCAAACTTTAGGCCACAGTGTTGCATTTCTGGTTTATGTTGCTTCCCACGATCAAAATATCATTCCCATGGCTCAAATATTTGCAAGTGAAGTATTAGTTGAATTGTGTGAGGGAAGTGGGTTATTGAGCAGGGCAGCAGCCGATCTGTGCTTCAAGGGCCAGCTTTTGGGAGGGTGAATCATTTCCTTGCGGTTGTAGTCAGGCTTGTAGTTTGCAGATAATCACAGTGAGCCCGCAACAGTAGCTGCTCTTTAGTGAGGGCCTGCTGTGTGCCAGCACTTTGTAACTTCTTCCTTAGCCTTCAGAGCTGCCTTTCCAGGTGCCTGGCTGCCTTGATAGCATACAGCTCACATACATGAGAAAAGAAGGTTTACAACAGTCTCTTTCCGTGTCACAGTTCACTGGCTCAGAAGTACACTCAGACCTTTAAACCAGGCCAGCTGTCCTCCAAAGCCAGTTTCTGCCACGGCCCTCCTTCCTCTTGGTCAGGAGGAAAGTTTTCCTAGGCAAGGATGATGATTGGGGGATGGATGAGGACTCTCAGGAGCTGTGTAGCTGAGTGCCCCCAGCCCCCAGCCCTGACCCCGCACCTGTGTGTGAAAGAGGCGCTCGCCTGAGTCTGCTTCTGAGTCTGTTGTGTGAAGTGTGTAGCACTGTCACCATTCAATAAGGAACTGTGATGGCCAAAGGCTAGGTTGTCTGGCTGGGGTCAGCATGTCCTCCCAGTGCTTTCTGGTGTTTGTGGGACATGAGGAAGCATGGCCTTGCTGCCTGTGAATAGAGCCATCCACTCTGGTGGCACTGGCTTTTGTGTGCTTTGCTTTTTGAGACAGGGTTTCTCTTGTACTAGCCCCAGAGGCCTGAAACTCACAGTATAACCCTAGGCTGGCCTAGGACTGCTGGGATCCTCCTCCTTCCGCCTGTCAAGTGCTGAGATCACAGGCTGGAGCCACCATGTCAGCTGTCCTTCAGGTTTTGATTCGTCCTGTCGGTGAGCATCTCCTGTCAGCTCCCTGCATGGGAAGTGGCTGCCGATCTTGACTGACAAGCATATTTACCTTCTGGGATGTTTCTGGGGACACTTTCTCTGACTTGGCAATTCAGAGGGAATCTTTAAAAACGGACTCTTGAGCTCATCTCCCCCACCCCACAGGAGCAACACAGGTCTGAACATTTGGAACCAGGGCTGCCTCAGAAGCGTCTGAGTTACCAAGTCCTCAGGAAAAACTGCTCCTGAGAAAGTTGTTTGTCATTCCGTAGGGATGTTGTTGGGATCTTGGGTTCATTTGCTCATGGAAACCTGTCCCCAGAGTGACAGCTCAGAACTAACAGGGCACAACCTGAGCTCAGCTCTAGACACATTTATTTACTCCTGCTGTTGTTATTGTATATCTATATATGTGTGAGTGTGGGCGTGCACATGCCACGGTGCATGCGTGACAGCCAGAGGACAACTTTGAGGAGTCAGTCCTGTCCTTCCACCTTGGATTTCTACGGGACCAAACTCAGGTCATCAGGCTTTTGGGGCAAGTACTTTCACCTACTGAAGCATCTCACCAGCCCTGAGCCATGCACTGTGTGGATCCGTCATAATCGGATGCCTACATCAGCGGCTTTCTAGAGCAGGAGGGGCAGTGATGATGTGGATGACACACCAGGGCAGAGGCCCTGCACGGGTCAGGGTGGTCTCTGTGTGGCTGACCCGTTCCAGTGTGGGGGATCAGGTGGGACTTCTCACTGTTCACTCTTTCACCTGTCCACACCTGTGTT
This sequence comes from Peromyscus maniculatus bairdii, assembly GCF_049852395.1. NCBI lineage: Eukaryota > Metazoa > Chordata > Mammalia > Rodentia > Cricetidae > Peromyscus > Peromyscus maniculatus. The sequence continues at coordinate 10,707,601 of NC_134855.1, read as the reverse complement.
CACACGTCAGCATTGCCAAGCACAACTTCTGACAGGGTCTTGTCCTGCTGGGCAGCTGCGTAAGCTATTTGTCAAATGATGATAAAAGAAAACTTTCTCCAAGTGAAAGATGTTAAAATGCAGGTTCTAACCAGAGCCTCTTGAATGGGTTAGTTTTGGACATATATTAAACTGCACACAGTGTGGAAGAACAAGATCAGGTAGCATATCTGTAGCTGAAACCTCCCTGAGGAAAGAAAGGTGTTCAAGTGTTTAATGAGAAAGAGACAGGAAGTTACTCCAGCTCATCAAAGAGGCCGGTGTGGTTAGCAGGGCTCAAGCTGGGTTTAAGTCAATCTTGACTAACTAGCAGCTTTGCCTGGCTACGCAGGAATGTGATTCCTGCTGTTGGCTTGTCCAGTGTGTGGGAGCCCTGTGACCTGTGGGGGCTCAGTGTGCAGTGGGAAATGGAACCCTCCTGCTTCTGCCCATTCCTGCATCAACCTTGGAAAGATGAAGTGGGTATGGTTTTGTTTTGCCAAGTTTGGAAGCTCAGACTGTGATTTTCTGAAATGCGTTCTGTGCTGATGGAGGAAAACACAGCACCTGAAGATCTCGTAGAGCTGTAGAGGCCTTCCCGTCCTGCCTCATTTAGCGAAGCCCTTCTTCAGGGCTGGCTGGAGCAGCGCCAGAGTTGAAAAAGCTTAGAGCACTAAGCTTTCCTGTGGTTCCAAGGGTCTGCTTTTGGGTGTTGTCTTCAGGCTACTTCGGTTTGCTGCCATGCCATGCCACGCCACCCAGCTTCACAGACGTGTCTGCTGCGTGCCGCTGGCTGACCTGGAGCCAGGGCTCCCATCTGACCTGCTAGATTAGGGTATGAGGTTGGGAGATTGATTGTGAAGAACATGTCCCAAGCTTTCCTAAGTGGGTCTAGTCCAAAGGACAATAGAGGTGGACTGGTGATGTGTCCACTTAGCAGATAAGAAAACTGAGGCTGCTGGGTTTATAGGTAACACCAGTGGCAGAGTTGAGTTTGAAGTTCTTACCCTGACACCCCTAGCAGCATTTCTAACCCCTCCTGTGGGGGTTGAACTAAATTAGACTTGACACTCACTCTGTTTTTTCTTCCTTTTCCCCGGACTTCATGCCCTTGGGTTTTTCTTCCCAAAACCAGGTGGCAGGACAGCTTCTCCAGAAAACTGTTCTCTCAAATAGAGCTGAAAGGTTGCCTTGGCCTTTTGTTGCCTTTGTGAATGAAGACATCACTTGCATCTGAGCGTTTTGTTTTTCCCTTGGAGCCACAGTGTTCATGAGACCAGCCTGTTTCCCTTGACCATGTCATGGGGCTGAGAACGAGACAGACCTTAAATTGGTGTGACATGGGGGTCTGTGCGGGTTACTCACTGCACACCCTAGAATGGCCCATTGTGACTTTCAGCTTCTTGATCACCAATTGCTACTTCTTCCCCTGGGAAAGCAGCGCAGCGATGGGAGTGCAGCCCACTCTCCAGGCTGCTGCTGTGCGAGTGAGTAATGCTGTCCGAGGCGGCCCGAGGAAAGAGCTGCTTAATATAGTTGATTACTGCGACTGACCCACCGGTAGGGCGGTAACACCCTTTCTTCTGGTTTCCTCCAGTACCACCAAAGAATTTGAAAGGCGGGAGCCTGAGACCTTTTCCAGTGACCGAGTTCCTGCTTTTTCCAGAGGGTGTGTCAGCCCTCCTGGGGCTCTGCCTGGGGCTGCTAGGTCACTTGTGTTATCCCAGAGATGAATCCCCTTTCCGCCAGTGATTTGGTTCTTACTCGTCATTCAGTGAAGACGCCTGGGCTGGGAAAGGTGCTGTGATCGGCCGGCTTTAGGGATGGGCAATGCTGTTGAAAAACAGAAGCCCCTGAGACAAAGCCATCTGTGCCCTTGGAAACAAGGTAAGAGAGCTCTGCCCCCATTTTATGGAAGCAAGAGGGTGGTCTTATCTGAGACCCTGGCCCAGCTGAATCAGCGTGGGAGCCACCTTCCAGATCAGAGCCAACTCAGTTTGTGGCCTTTCTAAGGGCTGAAACCCACATCACCTCATAATAGCTGGTGTGGCTGGTGGGTGGGTCAGCTCAGGAGCTTCTGTGTTGACATCGTTCAATTTTTAAGACCTAATTCAAGTCAAGAGTTTTGATATTCAGGATTATTTTGTGATAGTTTGGGTGTTTAGTGATAGTTTGGGTGTAAAGAATGTTGTTAAAACTTCTAAGCATGTTTCATCTCCCAAAGATAAATATATACCCATCCTGTTCACCTGTTTTCCCCTCAGTGCTGACCCTGACGCTCAGGCTGCTGGGTCAGCTCTGAGGGGAAGAATGGGGTCCATGTCACTGTTTCAGTAGTGCTGACCCATCAGGCTAGCAGATGGCCGGTGTGCCAGAGGTGGCACCTGCAGGACTTGGGGGCAGGGTCCCGGTATTTAGCCTGTACTGGTCCCGAGTTTGTTGTCTCTTCAGGCTGGCCTCACATGAGGAGTCCTGTTTCAGCCTCCCCGGTGCTGGGCTTACAGGTGGGCGTCGCCCTGGCCATCTTTCCAGGTCCTGCCTAACAGCTACAGTCATACTTGATTTGTGGTTGGCAGTCGCCTTGTAACTATGGCTACATGTGTGTGTGTGTGTGTGTGTGTGTGTGTGTGTGTGTGTATGAAGAAGCAGCTGGAAAGAAATGCCTGTGAATGTTAACAGTAACTGTTGGAACCGAGTCACTGAAAGTTTTTCACTTAGAAGGGAAAATAGGTGGGATGTTCTAGCCTTTCCTCATCATTCTCTTGTCTGTTTTTTGTTTTTTTTTTTTTTTTTAAGAATACCCCCACTGGATTCCAGTTTAACCAGACAGAATAGGAAGTGGCTAGGGGCTTGTGCTGGGAACTCATCTTTCTTGGGTGCTTGGCATTGAATCCAACACTTGGAACTTGCTAAGCAACCCTGAGCTGCACCCTCAGCCCCTTCCCTACTTTCCTTGGTACTGAGCAGTGTAGGAGAACACTCTTGGTTTTGGATAGTCAAGCTGGAGCATTTAAAGAGCCATGCTTACTGTAATTACCCTGACACAATTCAGCGGAATGAAGCATTTGAAAGTGAGGACTTCCAGATGAGCAAAATCATCTTAACAAACGCCAGGAGCCAGGTGATGGGTCCGTAGTATAATCATTATAAGCAGTACCTGCATTGTGGCCGGGGCCTCACCCACGCTAGGCAAGTGCGTTACCACTGAGCTACACCCCCCCACCCCGCTCTCTTCGGTGTGTTTTTATATGTGTAAAATAAAAGCAAGCATCCACTCACTTAGCTTAGCTTGTATAGTTTTTCATTGGAAATGACTGGCTTTACAAACGAAAGTACAGAAAGGTCTGAGGTTTGTTTGGCTTTGTCCACTAACTGTATGTAGTGAGAGCAGCTGTAGAGCCATGGTTGATAGTTCATTCCTAGCAAGCAAGCCCTGTGATCCGTGCTTTCCAACTCACCATTTTCTCAGGTGGACTGATTGCTTTATCTAGGGTACACCTGGGACCACGGTTCTCTGGCCCTCACCTCTGCGCCTTTTCCAGTCTTCTTTCAGTGAGGTGGCAGGGTCCTTCCTGGTGGATTCGTGGTGGCTCCAGGCAAGCCACACAGTTGGGGTCTCTGACACACCAGGGAATGGATGGATGAGTGGAAAGTGCAGTGTCCACATTTGCTACTGCTGGGGCAGCCCAGGAAGCTTCTGTCACTCTCCCCAGCTTGTTGCCCTGGGATGACTGGTACTCTGAGTAAACGCTGCCAGAGCCAGGGAGGATGTGGAGGGCCAAGCCTTGTTGCATTGTGAAGGCTATTTTATTTTTTATTCATTTATTTATTTGTTTGATTTTTCAAGATAAGGGTCTCTGTGTAACAGCCCAGGCTGTCCTGGAACTCACTATATATAGACCAGGCTGGTCTAGAACTCACAGAGATCCTCCTGCCTCATGAGTGCTGGGATTAAAGGTGTGCCCCACCACCTGGCTCTGAAGGCTATTTTAAAAGAGAGCCTGTGTGCCTCCAACAGTTTGTCTCCACACCGTGGGCTGGGGAAGTTAGAAAATTGAAGTTGTATGATGGTGTGAGTGTCCCAACTCTCTGCTGCCCTCCAGACTCTTCCTTCCTTTCTCATATTGGCCCTAGGAAGTCTCACTCAAGCAGATATGCAGCAATTGAAGGTTAGTTACTATCTCCTTAAAATAGATTGTGCGTTGCCATGTGGGTGCTGGGGACTGAACCTAGGTCCTATGGAAAAACAGCCAGTGCTCCTAAACACTGAACATCTCCACCCCCCCACCCCCTAAAATCCCAGCCGCCAGTACCACCAGGCTGGTGAATGGAGATGCTAGTGATGTGTTTGCATACAGTGTGGGTGGTAGCCAGGGAAATTAACACCCTCTGAGGAAGGACTGACTATGAAAAGCTTCTGCTCATAGGCTGATAACTAAGTGGGGCCTGCTGTGCCGGGAAAGAACCCAGCAGGCAGGCAGAGGGTAGGTGGGGGAGTTTGAGGGGGTGAGGCTTTACCTCAGCGAAGCAGGGGTGGATTTGTAGCCAGCAGAGGTGTTTAGACCTGCATGCACAGTGGAGAGGCATCTGGTGTGGCTGGATGTCCATGTGCTGAGTCATAAGTGTCTACCCAGAGCACACAAGGACCAGAGACTCCTCTGACCACTGACCCAGCTTCACCTTTTGCAGGCCTGCTTCCTGGTGTCTAAGGGAGATGAGTGATGAGGCTTTACTATGCAGTAGCTTTAACAAATGCATACTGCTTGCTAGGAATGCTTGTTGCTATACATTGCTCACTGGAAAGAACCCTGCATCTACTGGGTCCATGGGCATAGACCTTAAGTCAACTCTTTCCCAGAGCCATCAGCTACGGGAGTTTAGATAATCCTCTACTAATGTCCTCCTCTCAAGGGAGAATATGGTGACACTCTTAAAGGACCCTTTGGTGTTACCAGTGTCCATGTGCCCTGGTCACCATTGTTTTTGGTGCAAACTCCCAGAATATTACTCCTATAGTACTCCCAGGAGACTCAGTTTTCCCTTACTGGCTACTGTTTTTGTTTTGTTTTCCAGTTATACAGTGGTTAAGAGCATGCCTTCGAGCTAGGGTGCCAGGGTTGAATTCTCTCATTTTCCAGTTTTTGGCAGTCAAATAAAGAGAACGTACATTTGGCTATAGATGAAATAATCTTACATTATTTGTTATCCCTCCCATCCCAGTGCTGGTGATGGACACAGGGCCTTGTGTGTGGTATGCAAGCACGATGCCCTGAGCTGCATCCTCTGCCATGATACTACATTAAGGAAAACAGTGGTAAAATACAGAAGAAAACACATGCTGAGTTCCTACAGAATCTAAAACCTTGAAAGAAGACAGAAGCCGTAGCTGCTGCTGCTGTTTTCCAGAGCCCTGCACATACACACACCCGTGGTTTGTTATAGTCACAAGCACGTGTGTGTGTGTGTAATTCCCCTTTGATGTCAGGCTTCTGTGTGGCCCCACAGCTCCTGTAATGGTGGTGGCATGCCATCGTGTTGATGTTGCACACCGTTGTCAGTTAGCCATCTGCCGTTGATGCCGAAACTGCCGGTCTTTGGCTGCTGCAGGTGGGAGCAACACCAGGAGCTCCAGGACCAGAGCTGTGGATAAGTTTCCTTAGGATCAATTCCCAGCATCACATTCCCAAGATGGGAACATAGAATAACTTGAAGGATCTCGCCATGTTGTTTTCTCAAAGGGGAGGTGTCTGTCAACATCTCACAAATGAGACGTAAATTCCCCAGTTGGCCTCAAGCACATGAGCATCCATTGTCCCATCTGTCTTCAGATTTTCTCAGGAAACTTGAGCTGCACTTGAAGTGCCGCAGTGATGCATTATCTGAGGAAAGGAGAGCCAGGGCCACCAGCGTGTGAAGAAGCTGTTTGTTACAACATTCTCATCCCCACAGTCCTTTGCTTTGGGCTTTCCTTGGTTGCATTTAAGTGGCAAGTTTCAGTGAAAGAGGAACGAGGCTTTGTTTAAGGATGCCCATTTGTTGTCAATACTTTTTGTCTTCTGTCTCCCAGAGATTACTGATTATTAAAAATTGTTCTCTCGTGGGACATGTAGAATGAGCCAAGGAGTACTTGCATTGTTAGTGTCGGACTGACTGCTGGGTTTCAAGGCAAACAACCCAACTTGTCCTTTTTCCCCAGCTGCTCATAAGTGATGAGGCTCCAGCTCTGCCGCCACTACAATAGAACAAGGTGTGTTATATACGTCAGTAATCCCATGCAGAAGGCTGAGGCCAGAGGATCTTGAGTTGAAGGCCAACCTGGGCTATGTATTGAGGCCTGGCCTATAATAAATACAGCCACAATAAATGGCTGTGGTGCTCTTAATTAGCTTGCTTGAGAGCAGTTGGGACCAATACATGTAGTAGCTCAGAATGTGAATAAATGTGATGGATGAGGAGGGGTCTAAGTGAGGGTCAAAGCCATGTGTGAATCAATTCAAGAAGGTTCGGGACGGAAGGAAAAGCTTTAAAAGCAGGTTACATGGCATCCTTTTGAAATCACACGTCTTGGGCTATAAGGGTAAAGATCTTCTAAAAGGGTTACCTAATTTTAACAGTGGAGGGATCAAGGTGGGGCGTGAAATCCTGCAGCTTGTATCTTCTGTCACCAGTGCCGGAACAGGGATGGACAGTGTATTCAGTACTGCCAGGAAACAGCACATTGTACGGCTTATTTCCTAGTTACATGGTACACTGTAAATATTCTGTAGTGTGGAAAACATTTTACATGTAGAGTGTAATGTCTGTAAAATACGGTGGATAGCATGTGTCACATGCACCATATGTGATACAGCACGGTGGTGTGTATAGCAGTGACCAGTAGCTGCTGGGATGTGGTATTAGGCAATGCCAGTGGCTTCCTGTGTGCCAAGTGTGATACCAAAAGATTGACACGCACAGTGGCTTCCGTTTGCACACAGTTGGCGTCTAACTTGAACCTTCCATAAACTGATTTTTTATTCAGTAGGGATCAGCTATGGGGAATGGAAACTGTAAGTGGGAAGGGATTTTTCTCATGAGAAGTGTGGGGTGTTGTTTTGGGTGTGGGTAAGAAAAGGGAAGGAAACTTGGCTCTGTCATCAGATAGCTCCAAATTTAGAACAATGTCTGTCCTGAGCCACTGGCTGTAGAATGTGCTTCACCCTGGGAACGTGTATAACATCCATTTCCAGGTTTCAAGACTTCTTTTCCAGCTGTGTGGAGGCTGTTGCCGTTATCTACTGTGATAGCAGTGGCCAGCAGCCACCCAGCATCTCCAGTTACTTTCCAAGGATTGCTTGTAAGAAAGACTACAGACTAACGCTGAGAAGTTTGTCTTCGAGTTCATCTGTGTTAGGGTCTGTAAACATAAAGGACCAGGTGGTATTTTAGAAGAAACAAAGTCAAGACTATTATGTAGGTGTTTACATAAACATTTAAAATATGAAAACCATTCCTTGGTTGCAGGCTATAAACAAGGAGCCTGCACAGAAGATGGCTGGTGGAATCTGGATGATAGGCAGTTTACTAACCCCTGACCTCCAGAGTCTTGGTCTGGATGTTTTCTGCGGTCATTGCTCCTCTGGGAGGTCAGCAACATGTTGTCCCTTACCCACACGGGGTGTAGAAGACATTTGTGATATCCAGACTGGAGGGGAACTGAGTATCACACAGAGTGCTCACCATTGTGTTTGGAATGGGTCTGCTGCGCCTTCTGCTGTCCAGCTGGCCCCACACATCCAAACTTTTATTGTCAGGAGAGGAGGCTTTAGTGTTCCCTTTGCCATTGAATAGGCTGTGGCACTAAGTATAGTGGAATCATCCTCCCTGGCAAGTGAGCTCTAGCCAAAGTAAAATGTTTCCAGTGGGAGAAAAAAGTCAATTTCATTATTCGCATTGCAGATTGAAGGGTGTCCATTGAATGTGTGCCACAGGCACTGTTCTAGGCTCAGGAATAACTAACAAGCACAAATCAGTGCTGCCCCCTGGAGTCTACAAGTCTGTACACAAACAGGTGAGAGGTAGTGTCTTGGATAGTAGGCAGGTGTCCTGTACATGGCAGAGAGGGGCCGAGGGTGTCCAGTGCTTGGGAGTCTTAGTGCTACATAGGAAGGAGAAGGTGGATGCCCCAGTGTTGTGGATATCCACGCTAGAATGTTCTAGAAGGTGCAGCCTGAGGACTTTGAAATGGGAGCCCAGGAGCATCCTGGGACAAGCTAGTCTGGAGGGTGGCATCATATGAGCACATGAGGCCACGGACACAGCTGCAGAAAGTGGGGAAACGTTTTGGGATAGGGAAAATTTGGGCTGGGATTTGGAAGAGGGAGGCAGCCAGGATAACTGCAGAGCTTCTGGCCTGCATATCTGCAGAGCTGCTGCTACTGCAGATAGCTTGAAGAGGCCAGTGGGACAGACTATGGGACAGGTGGAAGCTGAGCTGAGTTTGGGATGTTTGGGAGAAATCTAGGAAGTAGCCCTTAGGCTGTTGAATATAAGAATGTGGGGAAGCCACTCGGTGAATCCCAGCACTCGGGAGGCAGAGGCAGGCAGATCTCTGAGTTCGAGGTCAGCCTGGGCTACAGTGTGAGTTCCAGGACAGGTAGGGATATACAGAGTAACCCTGTCTTGAAAAACAAACAAAAGAATGTGGCGTTCATGGCTAAGAAGCCAAGTGACTAAAAATGCTTGACCTGAGTTCAAATCCCAAGCACCCATTTAAAAAACCAGGTGTGGGTGTGCTCACACCAGTTATCCCAGCGTTGTGGGGAGCAGTGGCATGATTATCTCCAGGGCTTGCTGGCTGTCACTGTAGCTCAGGTTCAGTGAGAGGCCCTGTCTCAAGAGAGCAAGACAGAGAGTGTCCTCTGGCCTCTGCGAGCATTCCCATATATGCACGTGTGCCACGTAGCACACATACACACGTGCACTCACACATACATACACACACACACACACACACACACACACACACACACACACAGTCAAAAATGAAGAACACGGGATTCAGAAAAGAGTTGCTTTTTGAAAGTTATCATCATAAAGGTGGGCAACGCTTATCTGAGAATTAAGTTGGAGGTGGAGGCCTAGACAAGAGCTCCAGAGCATCCAGCATTAGAAAGGGTGGGAGACACCAGGGGAAAGGCCTCCTTGGAGGCAAGGAGCCAAGTGGGAGGCAGGTAGGGTACCCTGAAAGCCTGGTGTGGAAAGTACTGCTGTGGAGAGAGGATGCTGAGGTGCCAGGTAGTGCTGTGCTGGGTCCTAGTGCCTGAGGACTGAGACCTGGCTACAGGACCTGGCACCTTAGCAGTCCCTGGGGGCTTGCCAAGTGACTCCAGTGGAATTTGGAGATAGAAGAGTGAAGGGAGTCACAGCAAGGAGGTGGCCACTAGACACATGCACAGTTTTTCCAGCTTTGCTGCACAGAGCAAAGACGTGAGATAGCAGTCATGAGGGGCGGGTGGTCCAAGGGAACTTCTCCTGAAGAGTGGGATGATAGTGTGACTGAGATCTGCAGGAGAACAGGAGAGGGAGGTGGTGGAGAAGAGAACCGCTGTATGAGGAGTTGCCAGCCGCAGCTTCGCCACACTCAACTGTCCCCAAGGCAGCTCTTGCTGGCAGTCGCCTTTCACTTACCGAGCTGAACTATAACTAGTATCTAGTCTGTGTTTCTGCACCTGGAAGTTCAGGCTGCTCTGCTGGCTTCTGTCCCTCAAGTATCTGCAGACAGCTACCAGAAGTCCCCTCTGTGTCTCCAGCCAGTCTCCTACAGTGGCAAACCTCCCAGGGAGTCGAGGCAGAGAGAGGGGAGCAACTTCTGGCTCCTGATAGGAGATTGTAAAATTACCTTGCCGAGATGTGTGGGTGCGAGGATGGGAAGGCTTTGGGTCACTTCTGCACACTGTGCCACTGTTCCCTGGGGACTGTGATGTTGCATTTGAGCTTTATTGGAACTCTCAGTAGTAGACATACTGGTCACGAGTAAGCACATGGTATCCAAGTTTAAGATTACAGGCTGGTGGGTGGCAGAGTCAGGGCCCACACCTGGTCTCTAGAGTGTCTGAATACGTTCCTTCCCTATTTCACCTTCCTTGATGTCTGTCTCTCTCCTTTAGAGAAGATGAACAATGATTTGTTAGTTGTCTCATCAAGGGCATTGACCTGGATGGGGATTGTCTTGCTGTGGCCTGCCTGTTAAACTGCATATGACTGGACAGCTGCATGTATTAGAATCCCATCAGCGTCACTGTGGCGTGTTTCATTATTGCCATTTCTGCTCTCAGCTATTCCTTCACTTTTCCTTTGTCAGCCGAGTCTCCTAGGTGTACACACACACACACACACACACACACACACACACACACACACACACACACACACACACCCTCTCCAGCTTCCTTGCCCACTGTTATCCTGCCTCATCCTTACATCCTTTCTTTCTGGCCCTGACACTGGGCCACTTTGCCAGTAGTCTGCGACTAACCTTCTCTGCTCAGGCCCTCCTCTTCTCAAACTTGTGTAATTGACCCCTTTCTGCTCAGCACCCTGGGCTTCCACCTTCCCAAGGGCAGAATCCAGAAGGAAGGGATAGGGATATATGCAGTGGCGTCCAGGAACTTTGGCTCCATCCCTGTAAGTATATCCGTGGGCAAGTCATTTGCCTTCAGCTTCCTGAGCTCAAGAAGAATGTGCTAATGGAGCTGTGTCATAGGCCACTCGGTGAGTGTGAGGGCTGCAGTGTCCACACTTGAGCCTAGGGCTGTTCTCTTACAGCAGCTATGCTGTGCCTGTATCCTGACTTCTGCCTCTCATAGCCCTTCAGTTTCCTCTGTGCCCAGCGGGTGCCCCACCTCACCACTTAGAGCAGCAACTCAGCCCATTAGGAAAGCAGCTGGGGAGACGGCTGGGTAGGGCTGGCTCTGCAGTCTCTGAGGAGATGACATTTGACTGGAGAGCAGAAACCTCTCTGCAAACGTGTTAAATACTCTCTTTGGGCAAAGGAAGACTATCAGTAAGTTTGGTTGTGATGCAGGACCCTTTAATCTAGCCTGTGTGGACAGGAGCTAAAGAGCTTTGCCCTCCCTCCTTGGAGGGAGGTTGAGCCTCCCCTGGAGGAGAGCCAGGGGCTGGGTCCTGAGGGAGCTTCGCTCTGGCCTGCCCTGCTCTGAGACAGCTGATGCTGGGACAGAGAGGTGGTCTTTCTTCCTTTGTCACTTGCAGTCCCAGGAAGTAGTCCCCTGCTGCATACTTACCATGGAACCCTGAGATCACTTACTCGGTCAGCCTGGCTCTGTGCATCTGTAGAAACAGCTGACATCCATCGCCTGAGGAGGGGGAGGCAAACTACATGAACCCGTGCTTATGAGTGCTCCTCCTGGGGCCAGCTGTGATTGAGTGCTCCTCCTGGGGCCAGCTGTGATTGAGTGCTCCTCCTGGGGCCAGCTGTGATTGAGTGCTCCTCCTGGGGCCAGCTGTGATTGCAGTTACTGTACAGGCTTCGTGCTTTAAAACTGTTTCATTACGTACACCTCAGTTTTAATTTTGAGGCAGGCATGAGGTGGGGATGTCTTGTCACAGCACATGTGTGGAGACTGGGAAAACAGCTTGCCAGAGTCAGTTCTCTCCTTACACTGTTTGTTTTGGGGACTCAATCTCAACTTGAAGCTTAGCACCTTTACCTGCAGCTCTCTCTCCCTCTCCCTCCCCTCCCCTCGTCTCTAGGTTTCACAGGTTGTCTTCTGGGTTGGAACTCACTGGTTAGGGAGTCCTCTCTAGCACTTTCACCATGGCTCCTTACACATTTGCCTTTGTCCACTCTCCCCAAGGTTGCGTTATCAGACACCACTGAGGGCAGCGGCCAGTGCTATTTCCTTTCTGCCCAGGCTATCAGGAGCTCTGCATTGCTCGGTGTCTTTAGTTTCCCAGCTACAGTTTTGCAGCTTGCTTTTGCTGAGTTGCTTGCTTGAGTTGCTTGCTTGGAATCTAGGGCTCAGTTGAGACCTAAGGGGAGTATCATGGAGTCACGGTCCCCCTGGAAAGTGTCTGGAACCATCTGTAACATACAGTTCACAACAGAATCATCAGGCGTGGGGTCTCTGTTACATATACTTGATTCTTCTTTTTATATCCCCGTGAGATGTAGACACCTAAGCAACTACATTGATTGATACACATGGGAGCAGAGGCAGTAGAATTGTAAGTGGGAAGCTGGCCTAGGCTATGTAAAAACCTTTTACTGGGCCTGAATCCTTAGAAAAAACAAACAAGCATTGATCTGCATGAGCTGACTGTCACCTTGGTGGCCCTGCACCCGGTCCCTGGTCTTCATATCCAGCGGGAGCCCTTCGGCTCTGGGTCAGCGTAGTCCCTGTCTACCCTCTGCCTTCTTTCTCTTCTGAATGCTGTCTTCTGGGGAGAGCCATCATGCTGTGGGCATCTGAGGCTTCCTGCCAAACACACATGGGTGAGCTTAGCTGCTGCTCCTGCCCTCCTCTCTCACAGCCTCCTGGGAGCCTGGCTCAGCCAGAGGCACCGACTGATCTAAAGGAAATCCTCCTGCCTCTGAGACGGTTAGAGCATCCTGAGCAGTGAGTCCTAGAGAATGATAGTTTGTCAGAGAGTGTAAAGTTGTTTTTTTTTTTCGTTTTGTTTTGTTTTACCATAGTTGTTTTAATGTGGAATGTCTGTGCAAGTCTTTCACATGTGAGATGCAGTGCGGAGGATGGTCAGGTTCCTGTACTTCATCCTCCCTGAAAACCTCATCAAGGTCAGGATCTGGGTTCCAAGACCCAGTTTAATGGAACTTGCTCTCAACCCTTCTGAGCTTGCTGGTAGGCATCGGGGCACTTAGCTGTAATACAGGACAGGACTCGCCATCTGTGAGATATGGGGCCTCTACACCAGCACTGATCAGCTCCAGGTGGCCCTGTTTTTCTCTAGTTTTGCCTAGAGGACCCTCTGCCCTTGCTGGCTCATCCCTGGGCAGTTAGCCATTGACCTATTTAATGTCTTCAGGAAGATGAGCCAGACCATTTGGTTCTATGTCAGAAGTTTGAAAGAAGCATTGAGATCCTTATTGGACATCTGAATTGAAGACTGGCCTGCAGGATGGGAGCCAGGCAGCCCAGGGATGCCTTCGAGTCAAGACAGTAGTATTCAGAAGGTGTGCTTTCTTGTGTTTATATGACAAATGTTGATTGTGTACCTGCTGCATACCAGGAGTAGCTGTCAGACCATACACTTCTAGAACGACCGTAAGCATTATTCATTAGTGAGTTACACATACACATAGAATATAGAAGGCGGTAAGTACCATGGATATCAGGGGTCCCAGGGTGAGGGGCAGGTTAGAGAGTTCAAAAGGGCAGTGAGGGCCTCACTGAGAAGGTGTACTTTGTGTAGTCAGTCTTGGAGGGGCTGAGGGAACTGGCTAAGTGGACTTCTATTATGCAACATTCAAGCACGGGGATGAGGGAAATTTTCCAAGGAGTGGTGGGGAAGCGGGTTTGGTGGGTTCAGAGTGGCAAGATCTCATTGGCTTTGAAGGCTTTGCAAAGGCCACACATGCCATACGAGACAGAGTGGTGCTGCAGGACTGAACAAAACAGTGAATCTTTTTCTTTCTTTGCCGTACGAGAGCTAGAGCCCAGGACCTTGCAAATGGCAATGAGCCACATCCCACTGTGTTGAAAATACAGTGGGGCGGGGCCCTTAGGCTCGTACAGTAACACAGGTTGGAAAGATGTTGGGAATGTGGTTGGCTCTAAGCATGGCTTGGAAGTTAGAGCCAACAGTGTTTCCTGATGGATTGGATGTGGGCTTGAGGGTAAAAAGAAGAACCAAGGATGGACGAGGCTCCTAACCTGTACGTAGTTACGTAGTCCAAGGGTGAAGCTGCCATGGACTCAGGTTGGGAGGAGAACAGCACATCACCTTTGTCCAGTACTTGTAAGATCTCTATCTATCTGTATGTATGTATTCTCTCTCTCTCTGTCTCTCTCTGTCTCTCTCTCTCTCTCTCTCTCTGATACATGAGATGATCTGGGCCAGAGGTGTGATCAGAGAATATTGGCATAGAATATCTTTAGAGCTCAAGAGTAGGTGCACTCCTACAGAGGAGTCTCCAGCGTAGGTAGAACCTAGGACAGAGCCAGCTGAGTGAGGAGTGGGGTGGGTACTGGATAAAGCCCACAGCTTTCTTCTGGCCCTTCCTACCTTCTGCTGGGAACCTCCCCTTGGTTCCCAGAGACTCCTTACATTCTCCCAGTCCTCCTTTTTTCTGCAGCAAGACCTTGGGTTTCTGTTCCTTGCGACCAAAAGAGCCATGGCTAGAGCAGTGCTATCTTCCGACTTCGCAGGCAGGGGGCGGCCAGTGTTCCCTTGGCTTGTTCCAGGCAGTCTAGCGAGAGCTGGCTCCAAAGTCAGTTTGGCGTCTTGCTCCAGTGGAACCCACTGCACTTAGGAGCTGTTGCTGACCTCCCCCTGGTGTGGTGTTTGGTGTAACTTGTGTTTCAGATGGTCCCAGACGTGGAGAGATTGGACGAGGCTTCGTAATGAGACATAACGCAGTGACAGAAAGTGAGGCACTAAGTGGGTAGTTCATTAGTTAACTCCGTTCCTGTCTCACACTCACTCAGCAAACACCTAGTAAGGGGCAGTACTATTAGGCAGAAACCTGGCCTCCTTGTCTGAACCACAGAACACAGAATCAACTATCTGCCTGTTTTATTAGATGCTCTGGGCATGGCACGTGGCTGGTGTCCTGATGCATAGAGAAATCACTGTGATTCGCTATTTCGGTAGATGTTCTAAGGCTGTGGCTCTCAACCTGTGGGTCGTGACCCCTTTGAGGGGAGTAAAACAACTCTTTCACAGGGGTATCCTAAGATCATTGGAGAACAAAGATATTTGCATTACTATTCATAACAGTAGCAAAATTACAGTTATGAAGTAGCAACGAAGATAATTTTATTTATATGTTGGGGGTCACCACAGCATGAGGATCTGTATTAAAGGATCACAGCATTAGGAAGGTGGAGAACCACTGCCCTAGGGTCTTAGGGAACCCGGGTTGAGAAGTGGAAATAGCTGGGTAGGTGCATAATTACAGACCAGTCAACGCTGTGAAAGATCAGAGGCGAGATCTGACGGCTAAGTCAGAGTTAACTAGGTGAAGGGTCAGGCGGGCCCCTGGGGAGAGAGGAGGTGACACTTCTAGAAGGAAATCATGGGCATAGGCCCTGGTGAGGTGGAAGTGTGGGTGACTGAGCGATGACTTGTCATTGTCAGCCTTGCGCTTAGGGCAGTATCAGGCTGAGGAGTCCTCAAGTGTTTTAAGTGGCATGTGTGCCTGCGAGATTGATGGAGAGATGGGATTGATTTGAGGAGATGACAGGAGCGTCCTGGCATGGGAGAACGCACTGCAGAGGCACTCATGGAGCTCACAGGTTGGGTTACATGCATACATACAGACCGTTCATGATGGGGCCGTGGGACAGAGTTCCTGGAGGGAGAGAAGGAAAATAGAAGCCGGGGAAGGTAGGTAGATCTGGTGCTCCAATAGGGCTGACGTCGGGGTGAATTTGGCTGGCTCAGGGCTTTTGGCTTGTGTGGACAGTGACCAGCCAGTGAGGTGTGGAGTACTAGAGAAGACCTGTTGCTGTCTGGGTTTATCTATCAACACTGAACAGTGATCCGTGGAGGACTTTGTCAGTTTACATTACCATGGGCATTCAAACTGCTGTCTGTAGGTATTTATATGCACGAAATAACATCTTCCCCTGAGTTCCTAACTCGTGCGGCTTGGGTTTTTAATGGGAGTAGCTTGAACCGACAGTATCCAGTCCACCTAGAAAGCTGTCCCTCTTGCTGGCACCATGTCTCTGCACATGCCTCCAGGCAGCTCTGCCTCCACGAGGGAACTGCGAGACGAACTAGGAAGGAGTGAGGCCTTCCCTGTGGTTCATTTTTCTTCCTTTTCATGGACAATTGGGCTCCTAATGAGGATGCTCTCGTTAGGAGGTCCCAGGAAGCCTCCATCCATGAGTGACTCGTGTGATTTACCAAACTGCTCTGCCAGGTGTCCTCATTCCGTTTCACTAACACTTGCTCCAAGCAGCCCACAGGGTGTTGTCATCAAGCTCTTGGGACCCATGTATATGCACTGTCAGGGCTGAGAAGTTAATTTTCCACTTAGGTGAAGCATCCTGGAGTGTATGTACGGTGTGGAGAGAGATGATGTTTCTGACTCGGCACTGTTTGCCGGTGATGTGTAAACTAGTCAGCCATGTCACCAACCCAGGGGCCGGGGTCGTGCTAAGTAATGAGGGTCCCCGAGGACAGTTACAGCAGTGGCCATCATGCTTCTTCCGGTTAAGGAAAAGCCGAGGACACCTCACTCTTTCCAGTCGCGGTCAGTTTTGAACAGCCTTGTGTGGAGGAGGGGTGAAGGACACTCATGCATGTTACTCTGTTGGCCACCCAGAACAATGACTGGCAGAGCAGTCATCAAATCCCTCAGTCACGTTTGCCTTCTCCAATTCCCCAGTGCTGCTGGGAAGTCAGAGGCCAGCAGTGATTTCAATGGACATGTTTAACTTAACAGATTGTGTTAACAGTTGCTTTAGAATTCTGCATGGTTTTGAGTCTCAGCAGCTGAAATGTTCAGCTGATTTTACCTCTTCATTGTCACCAGGGCTCCCTTTATAGTGCACCTAAATAATTACAGTGTGACTGTGGTATGGCATTTGAGCATGGCTGCTCAGGTCCCTGGGACCAAGAAAGCTCGTAAGTGAGCTAACTGGCCCTCCTGCATCCAGCAGTCTGTTGATGAGGACTGCCAAGTCTCCAGCTCCCTCCCAGCTGAGCACTGGAGCAGCACCCACAGCCCTGGCCACCTAGGAGAACAGAGGCAGGAACTTAACGGCAACATGGAGTTTAAACGTGAGTTGAGTGGAAAGTCCCTGCCTTGTTACCTGGTGTGCTGGCTAGTTTATGTCAACTTGACACAAGCCAGAGTCACTGGAAGGAAGAGAGCCTCCACTGAGGAAGTGCTTCCCTAAGATCCAGCGGTAGGGTATTTTCTTAATTAGTGATTGAGTGGGGCCATTTCTTTGCCTGGTGTCCTGGAATCTATAAGAAGCAGGCTGAGTAAGCCATGGGGAGCAAGTCAGGAAGCAGCATTCTTCCATGGTCTCTGCATCAGCTCCTCCTCCAGGTTCCTGCCCTGCTTGGCTTCCTATCCAGTCTTCCTCCAATTATGAATGTGATATGGAAGTGTAAGCCAAATAAACCCTTTCCTCCCCAATTTGCTTTTGGTCATGGTGTTTCATCACAGCACTAGTAACCTTAAGACACCTGGTTTAGGAGGCCCAGAAGGTCTAAAGAGGAAAAGAATGATTTGAGCCAGGCGTAGTAAGATGGGCTAGATGTCGACTTGACAGTGAGTGAGGGACAGATTGGCAGCTCTTCTGTAGACAGCAGGGATATGGGAGAGTGTGTTCCACCGAGGTGGGGGGGGGGCAAATAAAGGTCCACAGCGATAGGGATGTAAGAGCAGTCACCCTCCAATTCCAGTTGACCAGGACAGCCGGTCTCTTTCTTCAGAGCAGGGGTTGCAAACTGTAGGCCCAAACCTAATTGGCTCCCTGTTTTTGCGAACACAATTTTACTGAAACCCAGTACATGTGTCCATGCTGCTTTCCCCCTTGCTTAGTCAAGCTGAGGAGCTTGACTGTGTGGTTCTCAAAGCCAGCAGTAATTGTTGTCTTGCCCTTTTAGGGAAATGCTTAGAGCAAGTGAAAGCATTGGCTTATATTTGGGCGCCAGGAGGTAGGAAAATGGTCTGTGACTGCCAGAGTCACGCCTGGATGAAAGTCGTTCACACCACGGGAGGCGTAAGGGACAGGGAATGTATTCTCCTTCTCCTTTCCGACTCTCAGCTGGGGCCAGGCTCCAAGACTGATCCCTAAGTACTCTTCCTCCCTGCGTCCTTCCTTGTCTCTTTGGTCTAAGTGTGCACCACTGACCTTGAATTTAGTGGGGTCCACCATGTGTTCTCTGTGTTTCTTCACAGAGGGGCCACAGAAGAGAGCCGAGTCCAGGCTCTAGGCAGACTAATGGTGGTTTCAGGAGATAGGCGGGGGTGGGGTGGGGGAGTTAGCATTTGACAGCCAGTCATATTGAGCCCAAAGTAACTCTTTGGCTCCACAGCATGACCCACATGCTCTGCCTGACGGTGCAGTCTGGGACACAGAAACCACCTTGTCCATAAAACATAATTGTTCATCTTCGGGCTTTAACATTAATTATAAATTTGATTTGCTGATGATGATAAAGAGTCTAAAAGCATGTGGCCCTCTGGTGCCCATTTTCTGGTTGTCAAGTGTGGTGAGGGTGATGAGATGTCATTCCCAGGTTATCAGAGACTGCCTCACACAGACTTGCTTGGAAGACTCCAGCTCCCTGGCTTTGAAGGATGGGAAACTGAGGGCAGCCTCCAGTCTATATCCCACTCTGATGCCCCTAATCCCAGAACTGCCAAAGGAAGATGGCTTTCCTCTACACTTCAAGGTTTCTTAACTGGGCTAAAAATCGAACGGCATAGAACAGGTTAACAGAAGCCCGTGTTTAATTGCATGGTCACTGCGGTCCCGAGAAGATGAGGCTCCCAGAGGGGGATTGCTTCTTACAAAGCAACTGAGCTTAGAAAGGACCTGGAGCTTGAAGCTTCTCTGTGATGGGATGGTGAGTGGCAGGGGACACAGGGATCCAGAGGGAGGAACCATGCATGTTGTGAGTGGTTGTCTTATTATTCAGATAAGGTCTATCACATCATAAAAGTGTCCCAGCAGCCTCTTCCCCACAGACCCAGGTTGCCTTTTCTTTGGAGATGCAGATGTGTCCCACCAAGACAACTTCCTAGAACCATTCCTGGCATACAGTGACAGCATGCCATAGAAGGCTGTTGGGGGTGGCACCTTCAGGCCAAGCTCCAATGCATCTGAGCACAGCCTGTGCTCCGATCCCTGGCCCTCAGAAACCAGCCAGAGCTCATGTATGTGGCTTTAAGCTATGGAAGTTCCAGGCCACTGTTCTGCAGTAATAGGAAACCAAGTGTGTGAGAAGGTGGCACCAACTATTAGTAGAACATGAAAATCCAAGTCAGAAATCAGCTCTAGAACCCCCCCCCCTTAAAAGCTGTCCTCAGCAGGAGGTGGTGGCGGCGCAGACCTTTAATCCCAGCACTCGGGAGGCAGAGCCAGGCGGATCTCTGTGAGTTCGAAGCTAGCCTGGGCTACAGAGTGAGTTCCAGGAAAGGTGCAAAGCTACACAGAGAAACCCTGTCTCAAAACAAACAAACAAACAAACAAAAAACCTGTCCTCAGGGTTGGGAGTGTGGCTTAATAGGGCCTTTATCACTTCGGCCAAGGACAGGTGGGGTAAGACATTCTCATTAAGTTCATTTTGGGTTTGGTTTTGAGAAAGGTCCCACCCACTCTGTAGCCCAGGCTGCCTGGAACTCACTGTGTGGCCCAGGCTACTTTCTAACTCCTGTAGACCCTGCAGCCTCTCAGGTGCTGCCGCGGACTACAGGTGTGAGCCCCCCACCCCTGCCAGGCTTTCCAGTAAGTTCTCTCAGAGTTGTTGTGTCTGTGTTAAATGGAGCACCTAGATTTCCTTAGGAATGTCTGATCGTCATTTAATGACCTTTGTTGACTCAGAAACCCAAGGTGAAGCTTCTATACCTCTTCCTCGCAGTTCCTTCTAGAATGTTGTTCTAGGGAAAGTTACCCTCTTTGGAGTCAGAGCTTTCTTCCAGTGAGCAGAATTAGCCCGTCCTGTTTGTCTTTTTATCTTGACCACCAGGACACTCAGTGCCACACCTCCGCAGCTGGTGCGGCGGTCTCTTGGCGACTCTGCTGCTGCTCGCTTTTAAACCGCCTGAGCAAGCACCACCATTGGGGGGAACTGTCCCTGACTCTGCATGGTAGCACTGTGGTTTGCTTTGACCCAGCTTCAGAGCAGAAGCAGCCCTCGATGTGTGTTACACTAATCATTAGGTGAGCTGTTTAATGAGCGCTTGCTGACTGGTGACCTCCCGGCTTCTGCTTCTCCCCAGGGACAGAACCCTGCCACTGTTTTGATTTAGGAGCGTTTACTTCTGACCCAGAGGGAAAGTAGGATTGGTGCAGACCTAGACTCTTGTTCCCAATCAGCTCGGCAGCAGCTGAGCCTGCTTCCCCCTCCCTTGGGGGATTCAGTGCCTCCTGCCTCTGCGGGGGCTTGGCGGGTGGGCGGGCGGAGGAGGTAGGAAGCTGACCTCCTGATCGCGGCTGTGGCAGCTGGCTTCATCTCTTCTCTTGGGGTAGAGCGTTTTAGGATTTGGTTTTGCTTTTGCATTTCCTGTGTATAACTACTAAAGCAAAGTGGGTGGCTGAAATGTCACTTGGTATTTGTCACTTTGCACCTAGAATAACATTCGAGACCTGTGAAACAATGAGTCATTAAAATAAGTTTGAGGCAGAAAAATGTCATCTGTGCTCTTGCTGTCCGTCTTTTTTCTAGAATGTGCTTCCTTGGACATGCACGGTGCCGGGCGGTTGCTTAGTGGAGAGTCCTTGTCTGGCACATGCTCCAGTCTGCATTCCACCCCAGCACTACAGAGCAAACGAACAAAATCCCACTGAGATATACAGAATAACTCCTTCCCTGTAGCAGTGCAGTGACGCTGTGTAGACCCCACCTTGCACGGCTGGGTGTACACAGGACCTTGCTTAAAGGTGTAGTGTGTTTAGGAAGATGATGGGTCAGGAAAAGTGGCTGGAAAGGCAATTGGGCTGCATACCAGGAACCAACCAGTGAACAGGCCGTGTGCCCATGCAGGCAGTGGGAGCTTGAACGTGGCCCATTGTGAAGATCTGAGTGTCTTCCCTTGTCCTGGCCCTGGCTTACAGTAGACACTTTGCATTTGTTGGGTGATAAGGAAGTCAAGAGCAGCACAGGTGGGGAAGGACAGGGAAGGATGCTCTGTAAGCAGGAGGAAGAGCCCTCGGGGCTGGCTTGCTGATAGGCAGTCTTCTTAGTGGGCTCTGACTCTCCTTGAGGGGCTGTTAAGTGATTACAGGAGCGCCCCCTTTCTGATCTGTCTACGGCTGGGAATGACTTGTAAGAAGTCCCTTGAGGAGGCAGCTAGTACTTGCTGGGTCAGGGCCACCCTTTGAGAACCCTGTGTAGGCTGACCTTTCCAGATGAGAAAAGAGGCTTGGACAGATGGCCTGCCTACTGACAAAATGAGTTAGTGACTAGACCAGCACTCACAGCGAGGCTCACCTTCTACTCAGAAGGGAAAACTATTCCAATGTCCATGACTAGCAGGCTGCTGGGGTACAGACCATGTGCCCAGTTGTTTTTTTGGGGGGTTTACTTCCAACCCAAGGGCCTCACAAGGCCCAGGAGTGCCATTCCAGGCATCAGTTGCCTACACACACGGCCCTTGACTCCTCTAAAGGGAATTGGGTTCTGTCTAAGCATCAGGGCCAGGGCGCATGAGGGACAGAGATCTTCGCTAGAGGGCAGATGTGCCTCTGGCAGCCATGTTTGGATTCAGATTTGGCTTTCTAATGGTAATGAAGAAAGCAAGTCCTACAGCTCAGGTTAAACCCCTCGCCGCTGCTCCCTGTCCATTCTGCTTCAGCCAGCATGCTTGTCCCTCCACATATGCTCTGCTAATGCCCCACCCCGACATATGCACTTCTAGTCAGCTGCAGTGGCTCCTGTGTGGAATTCTCCTTCTGGGCCTCACTCTCCACTCCCTCCCAGGAAACCCTTCATAAGAGCCTGCTGTCTAGAGAAACCATCCCAAGTGCGTAGCCGTTTGGGAGAAAATGGCCCCATGGGCTCACGGGGAGTGGCACTATTAGGACGTGTGGCCTTGCTGGAGTGCCTGTGGCATATTTGGAGGAAATGTGTCCCTTGGGGGTGGGCTTTGAGGTTTCAAATGCTCAAGCTAGGCCCAGTGTGGCACACTCTCTCTTCCTGCTGCCTGTGGATCCAGATGCAGAACTCTCAGCTCCTTCTCCAGCACCACGTCTGCCTGCAGGCTGCCATGCTTCCCGCCATGATGATAATGGACTAAACCTCTAAACTGTAAGCCAGCCCCAATTAAATGTTTTTCTTTATAAGTAAGAGTTGCTGTGGTCATGGTGTCTCTTCACAATAATAGAAACCCTAATTAAGACACCAAAGTTCAGCCGGGCGGTGGTGGCGCACGCCTTTAATCCCAGCACTTGGGAGGCAGAGGCAGGCGGATCTCTGTGAGTTCGAGGCCAGCCTGGGCTACAGAGTGAGTTCCAGGAAAGGCGCAAAGCTACACAGAGAAACCCTGTCTCGAAAAACCAAAAAAAAAGAGACCAAAGTTCAAGTACCCGCTTCTGGCAGGCCTTGGGGAAGAGAGTCCTCAGTGGTAGTCTATTCCACATTATCAGCCTTTCACCTCACTGACCTCTGGTGCACTGAGGAACTGGCCCAGGGCCAATTTATGGCATGAATCTGAACTCATTTCAGGTTGATCTTTGGGTAAGAGGTGTTTAGAGTCCAAAGCCAGTCAGTGCTCTGCTGGACTAGGTGGAAGCAGTTGCCTGTTGGAGTGTTTTCCAGCCGTCCTTCCATGGCTGGTCTGAGGATAGAGACAGGCAGCCCTTTGAAGCAGCCCAGACGACCCAAACTTCAGGACACATCACCCTGTGCTGGGTTTTTGTTTTTTTTTTTCTTTTTTCTTTTGTTTTTTGAGACAGGGTTTCTCTGTGTAGCTTTGCGCCTTTCCTGGATCTCACTCTGTAGACCAGGCTGGCCTCGAACTCACAAAGATCTGCCTGCCTCTGCCTCCCAAGTGCTGGGATTAAAGGCATGCACCAGCACCACCCGGCTTATTTTGATAAAATATTAAAATACTGCTCTCTACCCCTGCCACAGAGACCATAAAAATATCATTGTAAAGAAACTAGATATTTCAATCCCTGCTCTGTGGTAGTGCTTCAATTTGTAAAGAAAGTTGCAACTGAAAGTTATTTGACAGCCCCCAAAAATCTATTGTGGAGCATAAACCCATTTACAGATTCAGGACAAGAATTTGGGGGCCTTCTCAAACATGCACACCAGAGCTTTGAGTACGTGCTTGTGATTAAAGTGTCCTTGGATCTGAGGTCACAATGCCTCAAAGAGACCACTTACCTCAAAGACACAGTGGTGAATCCCGGCAAGTCCAGGTTTCCTAGAAGAAGAGGAAGTGATATGTTTCCTTTCATGGTCACTCCATGGCTCTTGGAAATTTCCATTGAACACTGGGGACCCTCCCTGTTGTCCTGCCTCCTCCCCTGAAGAAGGTCTGCTGTGGCCTCACATGCTGGGGCGAGGACATGCTTGGTAGGAGTCCTGCTTCCCTCAGATCTGGAGGACTATGCTCTGGGCTGTTGGGCCCTTCCTTGGCAGACCCTTTCCTTCTCAGTCGATTTTATTTTCCTGATGAGAAAAACCCAAAGTTTTCCATGTCAAATATAAACTTGGTTCCTCTTAGAATGTACTAGAGGGAGGGCTTCAGATCACTTAGCTTTCCACCAAGGATGCAGCCATCTGGGCACAGTGTGGTGCTGTAGGATGAACCTCCAGCTTCTGGCCTGCTCCTCTGCAGAGCCTGCTCCTTAGGCCTCTTGGCTTTCCCTGGCCCCTTTTGGACAGGCTAACACTCCAGCTTCCTCTCTTGGTCCTGTGTTGAATCCCTCTGGGATTTCCGGGGAGAAGAAAACTGTATCTGCTTTCCTGATTGCACTTCTGAAGGTGCTTGGCTTTGGGCTGTACTTTTGCAGTCCAGAAACCCTGCCATTCTGACCCACCTTCATCTCTCTGGAGAATTATTGTCTTAGAACAGGACCCAAGGACAATAGAGGTGCTTCCCTAGCCCAAGTAGGCACTAAGTAGGCAAACATTGTAGCTATACAAACAACTCTCTAGGCAAGAGGGGAGTCCACAGTCACTTTGCTCAAAAAACATGTGGGTCATCCCCCACTTTCACATGAAGCAGACCTGCAGGAATGCTTTGGGCTGCCGGTGCTCTGTACCTATGATAGGAGAGTCCTTGGTTGGCCTTACTTCCTTGCTGGGTGACCGTTGTTAGCTGGACTTTGAGGGTTGGGACTGTTGGACGGACGGACGGGGACACACACACACACACACACACACACACACACACACACACACAGTGCTAATGTAGCCCTTCTCTGGGGGCAGGGTTGTGCCCACCAAGGAGGGTCTTGTCCTGAGATGAGAACTTCCTTGCATCAGACACTATCTTCCTTTGCTTACGGGCCTTGCTCAGAGCCCATATCCTTCTGGAAGCCTTGCTATCTACCTTAAATCTCAGTCTTCTAAGAGGCTGCTTGTGAAACTCCAAGGTCACTAGTGAGAACCGGTGACACTGCCTGTCTTACGAGGCCCAGCCCTTCCCCACTCAGTTGAGAGAAAATGGGGCTAATTTGTCATAGAATTGGTGAAATAGTGACAGAGTTGAGTCTCCCCAAGTCTTTGTGCACTTGGTTATGGTGTGAACTGTAATAATTTCTCACTGCCATCCAAAGCCTCCCCCATCTCCGATCTTCCCTCAGGAACGATCTTCCCTCAGGAACGGTTCACTCTTCCCCTCCCTTCACCTGAGTGCTCATGTCCTTGGGTTCTGGTGTCGTGACATGGCTAGAGTCACACCTGTCATCTTCCAACCCTTAACTACAGCACCACGCTGTGCCAGCAACAGGAGGGTTGTCTCGTGCTGGTCCCCATTGACATAAATTTCATCAGAGCTTAGTCCTTCTCCTGCAGTCTTCTGCTCTGCCTCATGGCTCAGCCGAGGAGTTGACTTTGGAGCCTGCTTGTGAACTGTGACCTCTACTGCAGGTTAACTATGGGAATAGTCACACATGCAGGTGCCCAGGTGTGTGCATGTCCTCACCCAACTCAGACCTGCCCTCCAAGATGCATGTCTTTCTCCCATGAACTTTTTCTAGCTCTCAAAAGCCCTTGACCTCTTCAGCATTTAGCTCATTCTGAGCAGGAGGCTTTGCTTTAGCTGGAAAAGCACTGTGAACAGGATTTCCATTCCTGCCCACCGAGGTGCCTTCTGTAGCTGCAAGTGGCCAGTGTGGAATTGATTCGAGTCTCTCAGCCAAGATGTGCTCAGTGGAGTGGGCAGATCCAGAATCTGTAACACTGTTTATGAACAAGAAGGATCTGAGACATATTGTCAAGTTGGACCAGACAGGTTTCTACCTTCCTTCCCCCCAGCCCTATGGCCGCCAAGATGTGAGCCTTAGGACAATTGAGGGGGCCGTCTGCTCCGAGAGACTGCTTCAAAACAGGCCTAAGGTGTGCTGTCACCAAAGGAGTCCCGTGGGCTCCAGGAGAACCTTCAGTGAGGCCTGGGTGGGCGTTTTGGCAGCTGTTGTTTTCAGACAGGGTCAGCCTCGACCCCACTTCAGCCATCCTCTGCCTCCGCCATCCTCCGCCTCCCCAGTACTCCCAGCAGGTGTTTGAAGTTGGGTTGCCCTAGCCGATTACTGAAGCCCTCTCCCAGGTAGGAGGTGGAATGGAGAGCATGCTGAGGAGGTGGGGGAAAGTTAGCACCAGGTGAGGAGATGACCAGGCTTTGTCAGCGCTCACAGGCCACGGTAGTACACACTTGGAACCTGGCCAACTTCAGAAAAACCCCTTCCCTGCTTTCCAGCCAGATGCTGACAATTCTAGGCCTTTCTGAACTAACTACTGTTCTCCCCACTGAGGTTTAGAAATAAAATCCGCCCCCATCCATTACCCTCTCTTGGTCGGAGAGCAGGGTGTGGCCTTGGCTCCTCCTTCCAAGCCTGTGCCTTTGATGCACTGCTGCTGTGAACAGTCATTGGCTGCTTTTCCAGGAGCTGATTCACTTTTACAAGAGCTGCTGGCCAGAAATTCTGTCCTCTAGTCCAGTGGAGACTTGCTTCCCTACTCAAGGCTGTGAACACATTTAACAGAAAGCTTCCATGCTGGGCATAAGTTTCAGAGAGGACAGTGGGAAGCCTGACTACGAAGCATGCGTGCATGCGTGCATGTCTGTGTGTGTCTGTGTGTCTCTGTGTGTGGTAGGCCCTGCACTCTGCACCTAGTAGGTGCTGGTGTGTTGGAAGGAAATAACCTTTTGTGCTGACCCAGAGGAAATAAGATGACTCCACCTCTGGCCTTGGGTCTGCTCTGAGCCATCTGCAGGTGCTTACCACCCTTCCACTGATAAACTAGACACTGCTGGTTGACAGGTGTACCAAGGGGCTCAAATACCATCACTGTCCTGTCTCCTCAGCCTCGAGGTTTCTGTATGAAATGAGGACACAACCACCCTGGAAGGTGGCTGTGGGATCAAATGAGATAAGGCTGCAGAGAGCCTCTTGGGGGGGTGTGGTAATCCAGGTCCTGTGCTGTCCTTAGACAACATGTGGCCATATATAACTCCACACCTAACACAGTGTTGTGTACGCAGTGGCGGTTGGAGTGGCGGGGGAGCTTCACATCTGGCTAGGAATGAAGTGACCTTAAATCAGTGAGGTTTTGCCTGAATCAGTGTGACTTGTGGCTCTAATTTGAAAGCATGAGCCCTTGGGTACTTGGAACACTTGGCATTGGTGAAGAGCCCTCATGGAGGAGAGAGATGCTGTTTCAGCTGTGACTCAAGAAGGATCTGTACTGCCTTTGGCTAGGAAGGCGAGTCTGGAGCTTCTTCCTGGCTCCAGATGTGTGGAGTGAGTAAATGAGCAGCTGGCCATGCTACTTAGTGCCTGCTCTGCATGGCCTGATGCAGTCTGTTCCCAGAGGGAGACGGGAAGGGAGGGACAGGATTCTTGAGAAACTAGAAGGCTACGTCTCTGATCTGAGCTCTACCTACCTGGGCTCTGCAGCAGTCTGCCCAGTGTCCTGTCCATCTAGTGCTCTTTGCTCTCAGGCCCTGCAATACCTAGCATAGGGAGTGTGGGAAGGGCTTCCTAGCCTGGAGCCCTGCAAAAGGAGAGCTGATCCACCTGGATTCTACAGCTGTGCACTGCTGGAGGGTGTAACCTAGAAGCAGTGACATACAGCCAGCCTAGTCCCAGGAACTTCCTTGGCATGGAAGGGGAGGGCCCAGAGTTGCCCTATCTAGTTTAGACATCCTAAAAATGCAACTGTAAACTCCATGCCATAGTAGAGTGTAAGAAAAATAAGAAGTGGGGGCTGGAGAGATGGCTCAGTGGTTAAGAGCACTGGCTACTCTTCTAGAGTATCCAGGTTCAATTCCCAGCACCCACATAGCAGCTCACAGCTGTCTGTAACTCCAGTTCAGGGGATTCGACACTTTCACACCAACATACATGTAGGCAAAACACCAATGCACATAAAATAAATAGATAAATAATTTAAAAACATAAAAGAAAGAAACGAAATAACTCAGGAGTAGTCTTATGAATTGTCTGCTAGATGGTGATATTTTAGGTAAAATGGCTGAAAGTGGTATCTATTGTATTTGTGGCTCCCATTGGGCTTCTGCTGCCCAATAAGGGCCTAAAACATCCACCATTCTCTAGAGACCTAGAGGAGGTGGAGGGACAGCTTTTCTCCTCTGATGCTTAGACTAGCTTTGACACACAGTTGCCTCTTGCCCCCTCCAGTCAGGTGGTATCCTCAGTGCTGTAGTGAATACAGTAGTTGTTTAGGTTACAGAATTTATTCATTGATTCTTCTGTGCTTATTGAGGAGAATGTATTTATATATATATATACTTGTACCCACTACTGAGCTAAGTGCCAGGGTCCAAGGTGAATAAAACTTGGAACCCTTTGGGGTCTCAGGAAGCAGGTAAGTAGAAGCCCCTTCCCCCTAAAGTGGGAAGGAAGCCTTCTGAAAGTGGGAAGGAAACCAGTAAGAGCAATGGAGACTAGAATCTGACCTCAGCTTCTGACACATGTGCCTTGAGGATCAGGCTTGTACTCAGAGCCAACTCCAGTCCCAGAGGCTTTGCCCCTGCCAGCGTGGGAAACACATTGAAGACAGACAGTGTGTAAGGAACTTGTAGATTGGGAACTCTGTGTGTCCTCCTGTGCCCCGCCACATAGCAGCCTGCCTCAGGCTCGCACTCTCTGACTGCCCGAACAATGGCGCTGCCCAGCTCTGTGGTTGTATAGGTCATTCAGCGTGTGCTTTTCCTGTGTGCGGCCTCTTTCTTCATTGTGTGAATCATCTGTGCTGGGTAGGTGGAATAGATGGAGTGTTCTCATGTGGCGTAGGATTCCACTTCCTGAAGGTGCCTCCGTGTACCCCATCTGCTTCCTCAAGCACCCCTACACTACTGCTCTTTATACTCTGGGGTGTGTTTTTAGTGAATTGGGGGAACATATCTTTAGATACATACCTAGCTCCTGCCTCTCTCCTTCTCTTCCTTTTTATTTCTTTGTCATACTTGTTTTGTTTTGCAACAAGATCTTTGTACTGTTGCCCAAGCTGGTCTCAGCTCTCCATCCTTTTGCCTCAGCCTCTCTGCTACTGAGTTTACAAACATGTGCCATCATACATGGCTTAGCCTTTCCTTGGATCCACGTGGGCATGCATGCGGTGGTGTCCTTTTACGGCTTTAGTATGTTTCGTCCTGATGACAAATGCGGATGAGCACTGTGCCATGTGCCCATTGGCCATTTAAGCATCACCTTTTGGGAGGTGTCTGTCAGACTCTCGGAGCACTTCTAGCCCTTGTAGTTATGTGAGTGGAATGGAAATAGAGGCGCTCAGATTTGAGCCCAAACCCATGGTGATGGGAGGGGCCTGCGGGTCCAGCCTCTCCCGGTCGTTCCACTTCTTCCACCACCACTCAGAGCTTCCTGGGACAGCCGTTGGCTGCAACCTGCCTGGCATAGAGGCAGTTTCCCAGACTCCCCATCTTCCTCTCTGAACCAGCAGGTCTGTTTCTCAGAGTTTTGTTAAGCGATCACACAGAGAAGCAGGAAGGAGCTGTGTGTCCATGCAGCATTATATGGAAGTTAGACTCCATCAGCCAGAAGACTTGTCTTCTGCCTCCAGCAGAACACTATTCAACCGTCAAACATGTGCTCATGGGAAACTATCAATAATGCATCACTGTGTTTGAAAAAAAACAGTTGGCTGGGTGTGGTGGTGCACGCCTTTAATTCCAGTGCCTGGAAGCAGAGGCAGGTGGATCTCTGTTAGTTTGAGGCCAGCCTGGTTTGCAGAGTGAGTGCCAAGACAGTCAGGGCTACGTAGTGAGATCCTGTCTTAGAGAAAGAGAGAGAGGGAGGGGGAGAAAAGAAAACAAGAATTGCAGCTGGAGAGATGGGTCAGTGGCTAAGGACGCTTGCTGAGCTTCTGGAGGACCAGAGTTCAGTTCCCGGCACTCATGTCAGTTGACTTGTGGCCACCTGTCACTACAGCCCTAGGGGGATTGGACACTCTCTTCTGGCTTCTAAAGGCACCTGAACACACATGGCACACCCCCCTCACACCAATAAAACAAATTATTTAAGGGAGCAGTGGAGAGATGGCTCATCAGCTAAGAGCACTTGCCGCTCTTCCACAGTACCCAAGTTCGATTCCCAGTGCCCACCCTGGACAGTGCGCGCGCGCGCGCACACACACACACACACACACACACACACACAAATTAAAAATACATCTTAAAAAACACAAGTGTGGGCTGGAGAGATGGCTCAGAGGTTAAGAGCTGCTCTTCCAGAGGACCTGAGTTCAATTCACAGAACCCACATGGTGGCTCACAACCATCTGTAATGAGATCTGGCGCCCTCTTCTGGTGGTTTGCAGACATACATGCAAGCAGAACACTGTATACATAATAAATAAATCTTTAAAAAACAAAAAACCCACAAGTGCAGTAATTCCTACTTGGCCATATGAGAAGTCATGAAGGTTTCCCGCTGTTTTATATTTGTATTTCAGTGCTTGGGTTTGAATAATGAGCTTGTTTCACCCTCGACGTTGAAAAAGGAAGAGGACACACTTAGTATTTCCATGTTCAGCATCCACAGGTGTGGGTGTGGGCTGTCAGACAGGCCTTTGATGTTGCAAAACTTCAGACACCACCTTCCTTGCCTTCACATGAATGTCTCTATGATGAGTAAGATAGAGGGTCTTCTAGTGTGGAAATTGTTGCTTTTAGCTCCCCTCAGCTGGGGCTGTTTTAGCATTTGCCTTATTGAATGTTGGCAATGTTACCAGATGACTGTGATGGCTGTCATTTAGTAAACATCTGCTCTGGGTCAGGTCCCTTGACTCCATCCTTCACCCACAGGCACATTTGATCCCCACAACCACCAGAGGAGGAGGTAGGTTGCAGTTAGGCCTTTTCTGTTGGCAAGAAGAGATAAAAGAGAAAAATGAAAGAGGCCTAGAGAGGTATTTGAGTTATTGGCCACACTTGCGTTTACCCAGACCACCTGACTCCACATTGTGTGTGTCCTGAGTGTCCATGATGCTCTGTAGTGGAAATTCGTTCCACCAATTACCCTTGAGGTATAAGCCTTAGGGCGTGGCTTCTGATCCTTAAAAGGAGAGAGTGGGGGTCTCGCCCCTTGTTCTTGGGGTGGAGTGTAAAACAAATGGCAGCTGTTCAGTTGGTTCTTTATTCGTGAGTGTATTTTCCCCTTTATTACTTTAATAAATCCTTGTTACCCCCTTCAACAGACCTCATGGATTTCTCAGAACGCTCTCCACCCACTCTCACCTTTACCCCTACATCGCAGTCTGTAAGATCCTCACAGGGTGCACACTGAAAAATTAAGTCCTATATTCAAAACAGTTCTTCCCGGTATCCCCCAGACACTGCTCCACCCAGGTGTCCTACTCCTCTGGCAGGGGCAAGGGTGCAGGACAAGTAAGTGATCTCTAAGTCATTCCAGGGATGCAGTGCTGAGTGAAATATCAGAGACCAGACCTCTTGACCGGCTGCAGGCATTGTGGGACTGCTGCAGTGAGTCCTGTCCACAGTGACCTTGACTTTGTGATCCCTGCAGTGGGTGCTGCTTAGAGGCTTCTCATCTCAGGGTGGAATTAAGCCCTGACAGAAACCTACTAAGTTGGGATCACAGCTGCCGCCGCAAGTGACATGTGAAAGGCCAGTTGATCGCCCATTTGTCAGCAACAGACAGACATCATTGCTAGGCTGCTGAGGGGCATGAAGATCTAACAGTGAAATCCTGGCACCTGGCAGGGCACTTTGGAAGAAACTGGCAAGCTTTGTGTGGTTTGATCTGCTTGTTTTTTGCTGAGGTGGATCCTGTGAGTAGGCTGGGTGTTCTCTATCACCCCTCTTCTTTCTGGGTAGGGGCATGCAGCTCATGGGGTGTCCAAGAAAGTGGCTCTTGTTAGTAGCACTGTGGTCACGCGAGATGCTCTTCCCAAAAAGAAAACGGCTAGCATGTTAGTCCTTGGGAACCTCTGACCTTTGGTGCGAATGAATGCCTCACCAAACAATGAGGGACTCAATCTTGGCTTCTGTTAGTGGCCTTTCAAGCTTTCACAGATGTACAGGTCACAGTGCACCAGCACCAGCACTTGGCGTTTCCATATGGAGGAGAGCATTTTCCTCCTGTGGTTCAACACGGCTGTGTGGAAAGCACACACGCAACCTTAACCTTCTGCTATAACTGTAAAATCACACATCCTCTTGGAATTGTCTGACATCTGTAAAGTTAAATAAGGGACATGCCCTAAACCTGGCAGCTTTACTCATAGGACATTCTCCTACATGCCCAAAAGACATACTGGATGTGTCCAAGCAGCATTGTTTATAAAAGCCAAAAGCCAAGAACAACCTAGTGTCCATTGGTAGGTGAGCAGACAAGATGGTATTAAGACAAAAGCAAGGATATCTACATCATCTGAGTGGTTAGCTACCATCTGTGATGGTCACAGACTTATAATTTAAACTACACGTATAGAAGCAAATCATGAAAAGAGCCCAAACAACCACAGGGTGGCTACCATGACAGGAGAGTGGCAATAGCAACGGAACTCCAGAGTGGCCCCTCCTGTGTGGCTGTGCCTTCCTCATATGGCTGTAAAGTACAGAGAAGTAGAAATGCATTTCTCACTCTTAGTTATTTTTCAGCCACTTGATAAGACAGCATGATCAAGATAACTTATAGAAGAAAGCATTTATTGGGGCTTACAGTTTCAGAAGGCTAGAGTCCATGACCTTCATGGCATGACATCAAGCAGGCAGGCATGGCACTGGAGCATTAGCTGAGAGCTAACATCTCATCTACAAGCACAAAGCAGAGAGAGAGAGAGAGAGAGAGAGAGAGAGAGAGAGAGAGAGAGAGAGAGAGAGAGAGAGAGAGAGAGAGCAAGCGCACTCTAACTTGGAATGGTGTGGGCTTTTGAAACATCAAAGCCCACCCCAAGTGACACACTTTGTTCAATAGGACTACACCTCCTAATCCTTCCCAAATAGTTCCACCAACTAAGGACCAAGCATTCAAATGTGTGAGCCTATGGGGGCCATTTTCCCTTAAACCATCACATCCACACAAGTGGCCACCATGTTAATATGGCATGAACCACATCATCATTGCATGAAGGTGGTACTGTTTGACAGGTAGAGGGTGTGTAGATTTGACCTCATCCTCAGTAACCTGTCTACATGTGTCCAATTCTTTTTTTTTAATATTTATTTATCTTTATTTTATTTGTATTGGTGTTTTTGCCTGCATGTATGTCTATGTGAGGACATCAGATCTTGAATTGAACCTGTGTCCCCTGGAAGAGCAGTCAGTGCTTTTAACCTCTAAGCCATCTCTCCAGCCCCCATGTGTCCAATTCTTAAAATTTTTGTTTCAATTGTAATCTTAGAAAATCTTTACCAAGATGGATTTACAAAATCTGCATTGTAATTTCCCAGCATGAACCGTGGGGAGTAACAGGAGATCGGGAGCCACTTGAGGCTCCTGGAGTGTGGGAATAGCTCTTTGACACTGCCCCTCCACCAGTGATGGACAGATGCCTGGGAAGGGCAGGAGAGCCTAGTTGTGTGTGCGTGAGTGCCTGTGGCTGAACTGGACAGGACTAGCAGCAGTCTCTGTGCAGATGCCACCTGCTGCCTCCTACTTACCTGCCACTGCTGGTCATCACAAAAGTGCTTCATCTGTACTTCATGGCATAGTTGAAGGACCCTGAAACCTTGCTTGTCACCCATCATCTCGAGGGAAAGCTAAGGACAGCCTAGTTCCTGCTGTCCGGATTTCCAGAGTTGGGGAGGTTTATTGTCATTAAAAACATGTCTGTTCTCCCCGTGACTTGCTGGTTTGTGCCCACTATATGGCCTGAGAAGAGTGATGTATTGACAGGTCCCTCAGGGTGTCACCACAGCTTCCCAGTTGTATCCCCACACAAACTGAATTCAAGACCAGGCAGGCAAAGGTGAAGTGAGTTCTGTCACCCACTTCCTGGCTTTGGTGGCAGCTGTCAGGAGTAGGTGTCTCTAGTTCATGGTCAGGACCAGCCTTGCCCTCATGCTCCTTAGAGGGTTTTTGGTGACTTCCACATTTCCTTTCCACATTGGTTCCACCTTGGTTATGATGGCTGGCTGTGAGTCTGGCCAGCTCCTTAACCCCACATCTCCCTACAGAACCCGGGGCATCAGACACTAGAGAAGAGGAAGCTGGCTCACCCAAGCAGTGTCCATCCTGCCAGACTTCCCCTTCCAGCCTGCTCTCCTCTCTCTGCTGTCAGCCTGTCTTGGACACATCAGTCAACTGCTCTCACATCCCATCCAGCCCAGAGCCTGTTTGGGACAGTGTGTGCTGTCTGCTGGAGGATGTTACAAGGCCAGCCTCTGAAGGAATGGGCTGCATGGAGTAGCAGTGAGAGGGATACAGAGGAAGTAGGCGGTACCAGAACAGGTAAATGAAGAGGAGAGAGTATTGGTGAAGCTCCCTCTAGTCAGGAGAGTGAGCTACATGTCAGAGCTGGAGAATAACCTGATAAAGATCTGTAGGCCATATGGAAGTAATAGAGTTTGCATCCATTGAAACTGTGTAGACAGGTTAGCTTCTGTGTTGAGCAGCTACCCTGTGCCAGGCCTGTTGATAAGTGAAGTTATACCTCCATGTGCCCATTTCCAATTAAAAATACAAGTCAAACATGCATTTGGAAGAGGGCCGATACAAGTGTTCTGAGCACAGCTAGCCTGGACTATGATGTTCTATCAGCTAGGTACCTGAAACACACTTTCAAAAAGACTGGTTTTATTTACCTATGGGACTGGAGTGATGGCTCGGCGGTTAAGAGCGTTTTTTTGCTCTTAGAGAAGACCTGGTTCCAATTCCCAACACCCACATGGTGGTTTACAATAACTCCAGTTCCAGGGGATCTGATGGCCTCGTCTGGCTCCCATAGGCATGTATGTAGAACATATACATATAGGCAGACAAAACACTCATACACATAAAATTAAATAAATCTTGTGTTTTGATTTTGAAGACAGGGTTTCTCTGTGTAACAGCCCTGGCTGTCCTGGAACTCACTCTGTAGCCCAGACTGGCCTCAAACTTAGATCCTCCTGCCTCTGCCTCCCGAGTGCTGGGGTTAAAGATGTGCACCACCACCACACCCTTTAACTCCAACTTCAAGGGACGCAGGGCCATCTTCTGGCCTCTGTGCATATGCTCAAGCACACATGCACACGTACACACACACAGATAGATAAATAAAATAAATCTTTAAAAACGTGTTTTATGCCCCCAGCTCACTGAATATCGTAGTCCAGCCAAGCCTGCTTCACACATGCTCAGGGCATTTACATCAGCCTATAGTGGGCAGAGTCTTCCAACACAAGCCCGTTTCCTGATAAGGTGCCTTGCCTGCCAAGCATCTCCTGTCACTTGCTGAATACCTGAAGTCCTCCAGCCACCCAGGTCACCGTATGGCACCAGTTTTGTTGCCCTGCCCTGCCCAGTCTTGTAAGAGTGCACCGTACCGGTAACCTTTGCCTTAGCACAGACTGATCCGCACGGGAGGTGCAGTGTCTCCTGCATGTGTGGTCGGTCTCCATCACACCATCCGTATCAATCAAGGGGGAGAACATTTTCAGCCAGCTCAGAGGTTAAGAGCACTGCTCACTCTACCAAAGGACCTGGGTTCAATTCCCAGGCCTATGTTGGCAGCTCACAACTGTCTGTAACTTCAGTTCCAGGGGGTCTGGCATCCTCAGACATACATGCAGGCAAAACGCTAATGTACATTAAAAGATAAATAAATCTTTAGGGGGAAAAAAGAGTTAGGGAGGCACATGTCAGTGTGTTGCCCTGACTCCAGTCCACATTCTGCACCATTCTACAATGACATGAACCTTGAAGTATGAGGAAGGAAGTATCAACTGTAAATGGACCTGCCCTCCTCTGGTGAGGATGGAGGGGAGAAGTGAGGGCCAGAAAGCCCCACCATTCCATTTTATCTGCTCTGACCTCCGAGGGCTGCTCCTGAGTCCTCCTGCCCAGTGGGCCAGGCGGACTTCCTTCAGGCCAGTGTCCACTCTGCCCCGGAGAGTAAGGGCTTCCTGCTGCTCCGGAGCACCCAGCCTGAGGCGGGGTTTGGTTCACTGTGTCTGAGTGAAGGCCAGAGGCTCTTCTGTGTGGCCCTGATGCTTCTGGGCTCCCTGGTGATCTTCAGAGGCCAGAGTTTATGTGGTCCTGCCTGACCCTGGGAATGTCTTTGACCAAGAAGTCGAACTTTGATCTTGTTAAGTTGCGTGCAGCAGTGCAGACAGTGACAGCCCTAAGACAGCTGTGTCATTGTTGGGAGACACCGTTTATGTGAGTACTAAATTGCTAGGGATTTTGATGGAGTGCTTTTTATTTTCCAAAACTGCGGGTAACTTACAATAACATTTGTCCTTTAGTTTTACTGCCAGTTTTAAGTATTTTCCTGTGGCTCTCTCTGCTGTTGCTGAAAGCAGTAGTGTTGTGTTCCTCCTGGTGTGGGGCTATTGGGTGATAGCTGAGCATTCTTTGGTTGAAGAACTGGTTCCTGAGCATCCTGTGGGCCAGATGCTGTCAGCCTACCAAGCACACAGGGATGGCCTTCAGGGAACTTGCGTCCCTGTCAGGAAACAGCCTAATGAAGATAATAAGGAAGGTGGCTGCAGATTACAAAGTTGCCTGGTGGGTTGGTTAGTTGTTTTCATCAGCTTTGTTGAGATGTCATTTGTGTGTCTTAGCACTTGCTCACTCGAAGTGTGCAGTGACTTACCTGCTTGTGCAACCATCATCAGATGCCACTGTTATCTCTGCTCTCCCCAGAAGACCCCATGTTCCTCAATGGTCCTTCCCCATCCTTCTCTTTTCCCTCTGCAGTCTTAGGCAGCCACTGGCCCGTTTTTTTTGTCTCTGTGGACTTACTGTACTGGACTTCTCAGACAAATAGAAACACACAATATGTGGGCTTTGGTGCCTGGCTGTCATGCATAGGGTAATGCTGTCAAGATTATCCATATTGTTGCAGGGTCACCATTCCACTGGTGGATATACCCTATTCTATTTATTTGTCCACAGGCGTTTGGGCCTTTGGGTTATTTTCACCTTGTGGCCATGGTGAAAACTGCTGCTCTGAACTGCTGTGCACACCCTATGGATGTTTCTCTTTACTTGTCTTAGACATACAACTACCAATGGAATTTCTAGAATGTGGTGTTTGATGACGACCTGCCAGGTGTGTGCCAATGAAGCTATTACATTCCCAGCATCAGCCTATGAGGCTCCCAGTTCACCCAGTCCCCACCAATACTTGGTATACCTGTTGTTTTTAGTACTCCTCAGCATCGGGTGGTCTTTATTTACATTCCCCTAGTAATGTTAACTATTTTTTGTTTGTTGCTTGGTTGCCAGGTTGTGTCCTGCGGCGGCCCCCCACCCCCGTGCTAGAGATCAAACCCAGGGCTCCCACCTGAGCCCAAGTGTTGACCATCTCTCTCTCTTTTTTGGGGAGGGGGGTTCGAGACAATGTTTCTCTGTGTAGCTTTGGTGCCTGTCCTGGATCTCGCTCTGTAGACCAGACTGGCCTCAAACTCACAGATCGCCTGCCTCTGCCTCCCGAGTGCTGGGATTAAAGGCGTGCACCACCACCACCCGGCCATCTTTTTTATATATTTATTACCAGTATGTTCTTGGAGAAATATCTTTTCAAATTCTTTTGGTTTTATTGATTTTATTTATTGTGTGTGTGATGTGTATTGTGTGTGTGCACTGTTGTGTGTATACACAGCATATACATGGTCTGAGGACAGCTTCCAGAGCTGGCTCTCCTTCCACCATGGGTTCTTGGGATCAGATTCAGGTCATCAGGCTCCAGTGACAAGCATGGTTTTTTTCTTACTATCCCTATTCAAATTCGTTACTCATTAATGTAATTTGGGGGTGGGTGGGTGGGTTGGTTGGTTGGTTGTTGGTTTGGTTTAGTTTGGTTTGGTTTTTGAGACAGGATTTCTCTATGTAGCCCTGGCTGTCCTGGAACTTACTTTGTAAACTAGGCTGGCCTTGAACTCACAGAGGTCCACCTACCTCTGCCTCCTGAGTACTGGGATTATTTTGTTTTTTTTTTTGAGACAGAGTCTTCCTGGACAGCTCACACTGGCTTGGAGCTTACAGTCTTTCTGCCCCTTTGTTCACTCTAAGGGTTATTTGTCTGCTGTTGCTGAGTTATAAAGTTTTATTGTCATTGTTGTTGTTTATATTGCAGTGCTGCACGCAGCATGTGCAAGGCCGTGGCTGAGTTAGGCAAGCTCTCTACCAGTGAGCCACATCCCATCGACTTCCTTCTTGGAGTGTCTGCGGGTTTTTGAGACAGGTCTGGCTGTGTAGCCCAAACTGACCTCAGTTTTGTAATCTTGGTGCCTCAGCCTCCAGAGTACTAGGATTTGAGGCATACACCACCAGGCCTCCAGCTCCCCAGAAAGCTTTTCCCTTCTCTATGCAGTCCCTCATCGGATATATAATCTGTGACTACTTTCTCCATCCTATAGGCTCTTTCCACTTCCTTGATGTAGTCATTACAGCACAGATTTTAATGTTGATGGAGTTCTAATTGATCGATTTTTATTTCTGTTCCTTGTGCTTTTGGTGTTACAGCTAAGAATGGGCTCCAATCCAAGGCCACAAACCACCTGTGCTTTCTTCTAAGTGGTTTAACTCTTAAGTTCAGATCTTCGACTTATTGGAAGCTCATTTTAGTATGCAGTGTAAAGCAGAGGTCTCAGTTCATTCTTTTGCACTGCTTGTTGAAAGGACTGTTCCTCCCTCATTCAGTGGCCACCCTATCCTTGTTGAAAATCAGTGTAGATGTGTGGGCTTATTTCTGGAGTCTTAGTTTTTCTGTTCTTGGATCCATCTTTATGCTATAGTACCGCATAGTCTTGATTAATATGGCTTAATTTTTACATCGAGACATATCAGTCCTCCCGCTTTGCTGTTTGTTTTGGCTGTTCTGGATGTCTCATATTTCTTTACTAATTTTAGGATTAGAGTGTCAACGCTTACCAAAAGAATTAAGCTAGCAGAATTCTCTGGGATAGCAAGTTGTTACTATTGAAATATTGCTGCTGTAACAATAGTAAGCCTTTTGAACCAAGAACATGGGATACTTTTCCACATATTTCAGTTGTCTCTAATTTCAGCAGTATTTAATGTAAGTGTGAAATTTCTCTTGCAAAATCTATGTCCAAGGATGTCCTTTTTTGATATAAATTAAAGGTTTTTTAATTTATCATTTTTGAATGTTCATTGCTACTTTATAAAAATACAAATAGTTTTAATATGTTGATGTTGTGTCCTATGGCCTTACTGAATCTATTAGTATTGGTAGTGTTTTGTTTTGTTTTGAGACAGAATCTATTATGTAGCCCTGGCTGGTCTGAACCCACTGTGTAGACCAGAGTGGCCTAGATCTCACAAAGCTCTGTCTGCCTCTGCCTCCCAGGTGCTGGGGTTAAAGATGTGCCACTACGTGAAGCTGTTGTGTTTTATTTACTTCTTTATTTACTATGGTTCTGGGCCAAGCCCAGGCCATGGGCACACAAGGCAAAGCACTGCCCTCTCCATTGAGCTGTCTTTACCTGGTGTTAGCAAAGAGTTTCCGTACACCATCTCTGCAAATAGAGAGCTGCGTGTGCTCCTGCATACCAGTGACCCTGGAACTCCAGCGGCTGAGGCAAACTCACTGTGAGGCCATCTTTTATTTACTTATTTTGGTTTTTCTTTTTTTCTTTCTTTTTTTTTTTTTTGGTTTTTCGAGACAGGGTTTCTCTGTGTAGTTTTGTGCCTTTCCTGAAACTCACTCTGTAGACCAGGCTGGCCTCAAACTCACAGAGATCTGCCTGCCTCTGCCTCCCGGGTGCTGGGATTAAAGGCATGCGCCACCACCACCCAGCCCTATGAGGCCATCTTGAGCCATATAGTGAGACCCTGATGAGAACATAGAGAAAAAGTGTCGTTCTTCCTTCTAAGCTGAGTACTTTCCCCCCTCTTACTAATTATCCTGTAAGATACCTCAAGGGCTGGAGAGATGGCTCAGCAGTTAAGAGCACTGGCTGTTCCTCCAGAGGTCCTGAGTTCAGTTCCCAGCACCCACATGGTGGATCACAACCATCTGTAATGAGATCTGGCGACCTCTTCTGATATGCAGGCAGAATACTGTGTACATAATAAATAAATAAATCTTTTAAAAAAGAGAGAGAAGGAAAAAGAAACCTCAAGTGTGGGGCTGGAGAGATGGCTCAGAGCTTAAGAGCATTGGCTGCTCTCCCAGAGGTCCTGAATTCAGTTCCCAGCAACCACATAGTGGCTCACAACCGTCTGTAATGAGATCTGGCGCCCTCTTCTGACATGCAGGCAGAATACTGTGTACATAATAAATAAATAAATCTTTATATAAAAAAAAAGAAAGAAAGAAACTTTTCAAGTACAGTGCCAGCCAGAAACGGTGACAACAGACATCCTTGAGTCATCTTACTCTTGGAACTCATTCAGTCTTTTATATTAGACCAGAGGGTTTTAGCACCTGCTTCTGTTTCTGTCTGCTGCCACCTCTGAGACCTGGCCTGTGCCGCCTGTGCCTCCTACACTGAAGGATAGGAGACTGGCTACAGAGGCCTTCCCTGGTCCTCCTGAACATCCTCCCCTCTCTGAGCCCATGGCTATTCTTAACTGTTTCTCCTGGACATTGACTAGATGCTCATATGGAACCAGCAAGGACATGCTGACATTTTATGCAAGTTCTTCTTAATGCCCATCCTGCCTACCTCTGTTGCTCACAATTGTAATCACCCTAAAACAGGTAGAAATTGCAAAACTGGCCATATGTAAGCAGAGTGTTAGAATGGGCCCATATGTCCTTTCCTCTGACTCTTTCAAGAAGAAGGTCTTAGCTTAAAGGCCCTATTCCTTTCCACCAGGAAGCTCCAGCTTCTCCCGCCTCCTCCTCTAACAGCCAGGCCTCTGTGTTTCAGACTCTCAGCGTTCTCATCTCTCCTCCTTCACCATGAAGCTGATGGACAAATTCCACTCTCCCAAAATCAAGAGAACACCATCCAAGAAGGGAAAGCCAGCCGAGGTGTCGAAGACTCCTGAGAAGCCTGTGAGCAAAGTAAGCTGCATCTCTAGGTGTTCCTCCTGGCCCCAGCCTGTGGCCAGCACTGGCGACTCCACTGTGCATAAGTGCACTTTCTAGGGCCATCTATGTCCCTGGGACCTGGGACCTCTAGGATGATGTGTGCCTGTCCTGCTAATCAGTCCAGCCAGTGGCTTGGACAGTTCTGTATCATCCTCTGGGCATTTAAAATAGCTCAGAGCATTGTGCTCACACCTGGTGCTGCCTCCCTCCCTCTCTGAGGCCCTGGGGTACCTCTCACACAGGGCTCTGATGTACTGAACAAGTCATTCAGCCCCAGGACCTGGGCTCTGACACTCACAAAGCCCTGAATCCCATCTAAAGATATCCTCCAGCACTAGTAACCTCATCAGGGCCAGCTGAGCCAGATGTGTGGAACAGCTGTTGATTCTCATCAGCCCCTCCCTCCAGCCTGCAACATCCATTTCAAGCTCTGTAGGAATCCAGGTTTCCTCTCTTCCAGGAGGCAAGAGACAGATTTCTACCAGAGGGCTACCCTATCCCCTTGGATCTGGAGCAGCAGGCAGTAGAATTTATGTCCACCAGTGCTGTGGCTTCCAGGTCTCAGAGGCAGAAGGTCAGTGTGACATTAAGAACAATTGGGGTTGCCTTGCCTTCCACTGCAGAACTTCCACTGGTCCATGGTCTGGGGATGGAAAAATACCTGTGGCGATGTCATTGTGTCTTAGCTGGGTGGCAACCATGGGCTTAAGTATTTCATATAATTCTTGAATAAAAGCATCTATCTGAGTGGTCTTGATGGGGAGGGAGCTCAGTCTCCGCAGCCAAAGTTTGGGTCCTCAAGAGTGGAAGTGAGTGGGCACTGGGGCAATGGATGAGCATCACCCTTCCAGAGTGGCTGCTCTGTCCCTGAGTTGCTGAGATGATGGGCATGGTGTATTGAAAAGGCTTCTAAAGCCTTGGGATGCTATTGCAGCCAACTGTAAGGTTCTCAGCAAGGGGCGCCTGTGTCACCAGCACTGGCCCTGACAGGACCTCTCTCCAGCCTTGTGCTGAGTGCTCACCCCTCTTCCCAACATCCCTGGCAGTGAAAACCTGCCCTGCTTAAAAAGAACCGAGTCTCTAAAGGTGGGGAGCCACAAAGCAGTGGGAAAGTCTGGATTTGGATGCAGGCTGTTGACGCCGGAGCCTGACTGGGGCTCTCTGTGGTTGGTGCTGAGGGTCTGCTTCAGGGCCTCGTGTGTCCTAGTCAAAAGCTTTGCCCCAAGCTATGTCCCCAGGCCTGGGTTTTGCTTTATTTTGTTTGAAACATGCCATGGCTCTCTAGCCTAAGCTATCTTAAAGTGCAATCCTCCTGCCTCTGCCTCCTGAATGCTAGGACCACAGGTGCGTGCCATCATACCCAGCTGCTATGTGTCTTCTTTAAGAAATCAAGTCCTATGTGTTTGTTAATGTCTCAAAAGTCAAAATGTTCATTTGGTGCACTTACATTAAAAAATACACTTAGCGATGTAAATGAAAACAAGCTTTGTAGATGAACTGCTCCCCCTGCCCCTGTGACGATCCAGGAGTAATTAAATATAGAACTGCTGTCATAGCTGTCAGTTTAATGTGGCTCACAAACGCTACCCTGTTTATGTGAACAGAGTCTCTTAAAAGTCTAGTTAAAGGTAGAAAGAAGAAGGTTTGTAAGAAATTCTGTTGGACGAGTTGCTTCCTATGAGCAGGAGAGCGGTACTTGGCATTTTTCAGGTGCACTGCTTCCGTGTAGAAGCCTTGAGCAGAGAGAGGTTTGCTCTGTGTCATAGCATGCATAGCAGCACACTCTTAGAGCTCATACCTTTAAGCCGTGCAGCATATAACTGGCTCATTGACAGACAGCTTTGCTCTGCAAGAGAATGTTGATGGGAAAATGCTCCGCCATTTGATCCTGGAATCTTTTCTTTATGCATTGGCCGAAGAAAGACCATGGAGGGAATTTTGATAGAAACATACCCTTCACTTAGTGAGGTGTCTGCAAGCCCCAGCAATGCCTGAGACGTTTTCAGTTGTCATCACAGGAGGGTGAAGCAGGAGCTAGTTGCATGTGCAGTCGGTAGGTGCCAGCAATGCTGGTGAAGAGCCTGTAGCAGCAGGGTGTCCTCTCCAAGGCCTGGGATGTTTGTAGTGCTGAGGTGAGACCTGCCCCATAGCAGGGGCTGCAGGTACAGCCTCTGGGGCCAGGGCGGGGTTAGAGCTCAACTCTGCTCATCCCAAGGCCCTTAATGAGTGTGGGCTGCTGTTTAGTGCAGGCCCAGGATGGAAGCTGCCACAGCACACAGGTGAGAGGACAGTGTCCACAAGCCTGTGGTGTGGGAGGGCGCTGCTGCCTGTCACGTCTGCCTTCCTTCTCTGTCACCTCTTGCGAGCGTTTGCATATGCATCTCGTGTTATTCCACTTGTGGCGTTCCTGTAACTCCCAGGATCTGAAGCATAGGAGGCGGAAGTGCAGATCTAGACTGTTGCTGCTTCCTGGGTTCTCCTTGTCTGCCCCTGTCTGTCCCTGTGGTTCACACCTGGTGTTTTATTTTTCTGCTCCAGCCACGTGGAGAGAGAGCTTTTGTTATTTCTAATAGACAGGATTGGCTGTGGCCCAGACTTTCTAATTAAGTCTGTTTTGTCCACTGTATTTGTCCACTGTTTTCAGCCTGGGTCCATCTAGACACAGTAGTCTTCTCATAGAAAAATTTGTCAGTTTTTCTTCAACCTTTTAGCAAGCTTAGCAGTGAGCTGTGGATTGTTAAAAGTAGCAGAGAAAGTTTAGTCACATCCCAAAGCTGATCATCTCTATATGATTAGTTAACAGAGTCCAAAAGTGGCTCAGAAGGGGTGAGTTCTCCAACCCTTGGGGCATCTAGACAGTGGCTGAACCCTAGGGCCTCTCCTGTGGACTCCTGAAGGAGTTCCCCTTTCAGCTGTGGAGATCTGTGAAGCAGGCAGAGAGATGCCACTGCCCCAGAGCCTGGCACAGCTGAGCTCTGTTAGATGTGCCTCTCTGCAGGGCCTGGCTGCTGGGGACAGAAGAAGGAAAGATGTTGAGTTGTCTTTACGTGATCCTGGTTCCAGTTTTGGTTGTTCTGCTGTGTTGTGGTGTTATAGCCCCGGCTGTCCTGAAACTTGTGACCAGACTAATCTCAAACTCACAGAGACTGACTCCCTCTGACTTCCAAGTGCAGGCATTAAAGGCACGAACCATCAGCCCCACCTGGTTCCAGCTTTTTATATGCTGCTTCTAATGGCTCCTCCCCACCCATGACTCGGCCCACGACTACCTGACTGTCTGCAGTGCTATGAACACAGCTTAGTTCCCATGAAGCCGAGAGGCCAGGGCTGCAGCCACAACCTGGGGATCTGCTCCTGCTCTGATGTGAGGCAGCAGCTGAAGACTGGGGCCAGTTTATATCCCTTCCTTTCCCCCTGTCTCTGTACTATTCAGTGGCTCAAGACAGAAAAGCACAGGTGCTGTGGTGTCACCACTACCAGGCAGGAGAGTGACCTCAGCTTCCACTTAACCTGCGTCCCCTTTATTTATTAAATAATAGCTTTGCGCCCAGGGCTCTCTGGGATGTGGGGTGGGGTGGGTACGTGTTATGGTGTTCGTTTGCTATGTTGTCTAGGCTGTTGCAGATCTCCAACTATTTACTGTGCTGCTGGGACCAGGTGTGTGAGAGCAGTTCTGACCATGTTGCTCAGGCTAGTCTCAAACTTGTATTTCTGCCTCCTAAGTGCTGCGATTATGAGTGTGCAGCACCATACCAGCTTCCTCCACACTTTTCAACTGGTGTTTGTTTGTTTGTTTGTTTGTTTGTTTGTTTTGTACTGTAGAATGAAACATATCCAGTTTGTGTTCTAATTTTGTCACTCAGCTGTGGGATCTTGGGCAGGTTACCTATCCTACCCACTTCCTGCCTAGCCTCAGTTTCCCCACTTATGAAATAATAGCATCTGTTCTGTGGGAAGGCAACAGCCTGGACTGAAACAAATCCATCCGAAGTGCAGAGCTCTGTGGGTGACTTG
This sequence comes from Peromyscus maniculatus bairdii, assembly GCF_049852395.1. NCBI lineage: Eukaryota > Metazoa > Chordata > Mammalia > Rodentia > Cricetidae > Peromyscus > Peromyscus maniculatus. The sequence goes on along the minus strand of NC_134855.1, from coordinate 10,662,808 downwards.
AAATACTCAGTGTGGCAGCTGTGACCTGGCCCTCTCCTCCCCACTCCGACCTTTACAGCCTCTGTCCTCCTCCCTTACCTTTCCACTAGTAGAAATGTTGCTAGTGACGTCCATACTCACCCAGTCAGGCGCCCACTTGGTTGTTTCTGTTTCTTGGACTGTTTTTCAATGCTGGGCATGGAACCCATGGCCTTCCTTATGCTAGGTAAGTGCTGTTCCACTGAGCTCAGGCACCCACTGTAACTTCTTTAATAACATAGGGCAGATGCGCTCACCTGTTCCCAAGGAGCTGGAATCTACTGCTCCCAAGTCCAGCGTGGCCTTAGAACTAGGCCCTTCCCGGGATTGAGAGCCTCACAGAGTTACCAGTCTTATGAGGACAGGTGATAGCAGCCGCTCCCCTGGGGTGGGAGAGGCATGCAGGTTGGTCACTCTGAGGTGACTCTATAGTGCAGCACAGCACTGAGTCCCCAGGTCAGCTGGTGCTCTGTTATGCACTTTGCTGACTGCTGATCACAGTTTAACAGCTGAAGGGCTCAGGAATGTAGAGCATTAGGAGACCATTCATTCAGGGATGGAATTTAGTAGATGGAGACAGAGACTACCTGACCCTGCTGAGTCCTTACTGAGCTCCTTTACTGAGTCCAGGGAGCCTGGCTCCCATGTGGCTAGTTTGGTCTCTCCTCAGTGGCAGGAAAAGCCTTTCTGCTCCAAAGTGCCTGAACTTGGAACTGTTTCCCCTCTCAGCTTTCCCTTCACTCTTGCCTGTGTGTGATGTGTTCCCTTCCAGTCTGTTTTGATGTGCAGGACACAGTGTCCGCCCTCCTTCCTCCTGTCACCAGGACTGGGAGTCCTGATTCTGGCCCCAGGTGGGGGTTGGGGGGCGTTACAGTGAAGCTGAGCACTCTTACCCAGGCAGCAGAAAAAGCAGTGCTCAGCCTCTTAGAGACAGGCAAGAAAGGAACATGTCAGGTAGAGATAGGAGGAGAACAGTGGCTATCACGGGAAGGGGGGGTCTTGGTGGTCTGCAGAGCACTCTGAGAAGCCGCACCAGGTCTTTGGAAGTTAGCTGAGTGAAGTACTGTTTATTTGATTCCATCCACTTACAGATATTTCTTTTAGTGTTCCTATGAAATAGCCTCCCATATTGGATTTTTAAATGAGCCAGGCAGTGGTGGCACACGCCTCTAATCCCAGCACTTGGGAAGCAGAGGTAGGCGAATCTGAGTTCGAGGCCAGCCTGGGCTACAGAGTGAGGTGTGTGTGTGTGTGTGTGTGTGTGTGTGTGTGTGTGTGTGTATGTATGTGTGTGTGTGTGTGTGTGTGTGTGTACTGTGGCTCTTGGGTCTGCTGCCGCCGCCCTGGATCTGCACCGCTGGAGAGGGAGGCTGGGGAGAGGAGTCTGGAGCTGTGTGCCCCGCTGGGTGTGGGTCCAAGGCTGCCTGCAGGCAAGGAGAAAGAAGTGGGCGTTAGGAGGGTGAGTTCTGGAAATCCAGGCACTGTGGGGTTTGGTTTGGTTTTTTTGTTTTTTGTCTTTTTCTTTCCAGGTGGCTCTCTTTGGAATCAGAGTACCCAAATGCTGTTAGCAGCCACTGCACCAGCAGTCACTGGATTACTAACATTGGCTCTGGCCTCCTCTCCTCCTCTTTCCAGCCCTGAGATTGGAGTCCTTTGAAGTCACAGTTCTTTCATGGGGAGGGAGCTCCAGATTTGGGTAGGACTGTGGGGGGGACTAGGTGGAGGATGGGCTGTGAATGCATCCAGTCCTCCAATCTTTGGATCCTGGCTATGATTCTGGGATTAGGGTACGTGTCCTGGGGCATGACTATTGCCTCCTGTGTCCTCAGAGGCCTCATCGCCCACTGGGAGATAGAGAGGAAGTGCTATCTCAGGTAGCCAATGAGAATACTGAGGAGAATGTTTTCAGGATCTCAGAGTCTGGGAAGGGGATCCCCAAGTCTCTAAATGACCCTGCTAGTCCTAAGCCTGTCTCCTTCCCTGCTAGTCCTGTCTCCTGATCACAGTCCATAGAGAAACCATCTGACTTGGTCTCTGCTGCCAGAAAGAACCTTTTCTGTTTGCAGGAGTGTCGAGCTAGTTGACAGATTTGACTGTTCAGAATAGCTCCTTTGACTTCTTGCCATTCCTGAAGCGTGCTGTTCCCTTTCAGAGCCTGTGCTGGTTGGAGGAGAAAGAGAAGGAGGTGGTCAGCGCCTTGCGCTACTTTAAGACCATTGTGGACAAAATGGCCATTGATAAGAAGGTTTTGGAGATGCTCCCAGGGTCAGCCAGCACGGTGCTGGAGGCCATCTTACCCCTGGTACAGACTGACCCCCGGATCCAGCACAGGTGAGTTCCCTGAAGGTCCTTAGCTCTGACAGCAGTGGGGCTTAGAGGCACCTTGGTTTGGGGCATTTGAAATGTGAGGGGAAAGGAGGCTTGCATTTGCTCCCATTTACCAGCCTTGAGGCGACTGCTCCTCCAGAGGCCAGGATGCTGGCTGACGCCACCATCCCAGCAGATGCACGGCCCTTGGAGCTGTGGCTGTATCTTTGCTGCGTTAGCTTACTAGAGTGATCGATCATATTGAGTTGGACTCCCTCTTAGAGCCTCCGTCATCACTTACCATGACGTTCAGTCCTGTCATACAGGTCCACAGCTGCTGGGATTATCATCTGATAAAGCAAGGTATAGTGGACCCTTGCTGTGCCAGGCCAGGCCCTGCCAGGCAGCCTTTGATTGCTAGAGTGCCTTTTCCTCTGACAAGTTAGCTTGGCCTGTGTTTATTGTAAAGTACAACAAGGAAAGCAGTGCTAGATGCAGTCTCCAAGCTGGTAGGAACTCTTCTGAAGAGGCTGGCAGGTCTGAGGTTTTGTCGGTGGTGCCCGTTCATCATCGATGCATCATCTCCGTGTGGACTTCTCAAGGCAGCTTAGTGTCCATTTAGCCCCCTGAGACTGAGCTTTCATGAATGGCTTTCAGAACTTGGCAATGAAGTTCACAATTTTCTTCTGAGAGATAACAAATTGTGTGTCTTTATTTCCAAGAAATAGTCTGCCTGGGATGTCCACACCAGCTTCTGCTGGCTGCCCCTAGGGATTGGGCCTCTGGCTCTCTGTGCTGCTGCTTGCTTGGTGCTGCTGTCTGCACTGTGGCTCTCCCTTAGTTCACTCCATGGAAGCTCCGTGGTGTCCTTTGAGAAAATGAGCCTGACATTAGGCCATCCGATGTCTGGAGGTATCTCTAGATGCTGTCATACCTCTGTTCTCATGTGAGGGCCCCCACCAGGAAGAGTTCAAATCGAGTTCAGAAGCTGAGCTCCCCAGGATGTGATGAGTGCACACTGAGGAAGGCAGTGAGAGAGCTGCAGAGAAGGAAAAGGTGGTGGAGGAAAGCAGCTGGACCGGCAGGGCGGATAGAAGGACAAAAAACCCAGAGGACCTGCTGCTAGTGTTGGGCATGTCCCCCGGGCACTTGACCTGCCAGACAGGCGGCAGAACTGGTTCACCCTTTCCCTCCTGCCTCATCCTTGTGAGCCCGAGACACCATCCCCAGGCTTCTTGGCCTGCTCCCCTCATTCTCGGGGACCGGAGGGGTTTGCTTTCCTTCTCGCTGTGTTCTGTTGGTGCATGCAGAGCGCAGCCATGGCTGGCAGAGAGCGTAGCTCCTTCCCTCGTACTGATGCACTTCCCAGAGCCTCATCGGTACAGCGCTTAAGGACCCTGGTGTGCGGCCTGCTTTAGTCACATCTTAGGACACTGTGTTGTCTTATCTAAATTGTACCCTTGGTTTTTAAGTGTCTGCTTTAGTAATGAGGGAGTTTGCTCTTCTGTTACAATGTGTCAAGTCTGAAATGAGAGCAGTAACCCTTTCAAGAATTCCTTAAGAAGACTCATCTTAGGGGCACTCTGGAGGCAGAGGCAGGCAGATCTCTGTGAGTTCAAGGACAGCCAGGGCTACACAGAGAAACCCTGTGTTGAAAAACCAAAGAGAGAGAGATCAACTGAGTGACTGTGGCACTTGCTCTAATCTCAGCATCAGGATGCTGAGGCAGAAGAATTAAGAAGTCAGGCCAAGGCTAGTCTCAGCTACAGAGCAAGACCCTGTCTCGAAAAAAAAAAAAAAGAAAGAAAAGAAAAGAAAACCATGGGTTTTATAAAAGAAATGTTACCTGGACACTGAAATGCTGGCTCCCTTAGTGCTTACTGGGAGGGAGGGAGGGAGGGAGGGAGGGAGGGAGGGAGGGAGGGAGGGAGGGAGGGAGGGAGAGAGGGAGGGAGGGAGGGAGGGAGGGAGGGAGGGAGGGAGGGAGGGAATGATGCAGACTGCTTTCTAATGCTCTTTACCCTTTTCCGCCTCCCTGTAGTTCAGCCCTCTCCTCCTGCTATAGCCGAGTATACCAGAGCCTCGCCAACCTCATCCGATGGTCTGACCAGGTGATGCTGGAGGGTGTGAACTCAGAAGATAAAGAGATGGTGACGAGTGTGAAGGGGGTCATCAAAGCTGTGCTGGATGGAGTGAAGGTAATGGTCAGGTTCTAGGTGGCCCTAACTGAGCGGCCAGCCTGCTGCCAGAAGCTGTGAACTTGATTATAGACCATACACTGGAGTGAATGTCTTCCAGAGCTATGGGATGGGCCAATTCTGTCCAAGTAACTGCTTCATTCTCACGCTGCCAGAGACCATCAGCCCCTCCTATATTTGGTGTTCAGTCCTCTGTGGGCAGTATGTCCCAGGTCTGGCTGAGAACATGCACCAGCTTGCCATGCTGCAATGGCAAATATTTGTACTGCCTTTTAGCAAAACTCCAAGTATCTCAACCATTCATTGCCTTGTTGTGTCATAGGAGCATCTAGGACTCCTGGTAGAAGAGCAGGGTTGAGTGGTTGAAACAGAATGTACTTGACCTCTGTGATGTGATCCATATGCTTACTATCTGGGCCATTGCAGATAGCCTCATAGGAGTTAGGAGCCACAGTTATCGCAAAGTGCAGGCTATAGAGAGCCTGGGATTGGGGCCCAGAAGCCAGGCTGAGAATGTAAATCCTAGCGGCGAGAAGCAATGGGGAATGGAGGGCACAGATTGGAAAGGGCTTTGCAATGGACAGGAGGAGCGGTTCTGAGAGGCCGAGGGGCTGGCCTGCTTTGAATGCCAGGTTCCCCACTTATAGTCTGTAGACTTGGCAGTTAGTCCCTTAGTTCATCTTGATGACACCTTGAGCACACCCACAAGCAGGTGTGACAGCAGTGGCTGCCCTGTAGCATTGCAGGATTGGATTAGTTAATGCAGGGTGCTTTAAGAACAATGCCTGGAATACACCAAGCTTGTAGACATTCATTGCTGTTCATTATTAGTTACATGCTGCTAAATGCATGCTTTATAGGTGTGGTTTGGAAGGGCTATGTCCCTTTTATAGACCCTTATTCCAAAACAATAACCATATTAGTTAGCCTAGGTCAGAAAGACTTCTCTACTCAACTAGGCTATGAGGTTCCTGAAACGTGCCTCTTGGTGTGTCCTTTAGAAGCTCTAACTAGAACAAAGACCCCAGAGGGTTTAAATTACAGAGAGAAGGCCAAGGAGATATTGTTTGGTGACAGAAATCACTCCCAACTGGGCTGTGTTAGCTGAAGCCCCAGGCATTCCTTCCCAAGCACCTTTAAAGTAGAGGCTGCTGTGTCTCCAGGGAGCTTTGGGTTTACTTGGAGGGAGGGAGGGCATATGACAAGCATATGACAGGCTTCTCTGACGCTCCGTGCTGTCTTGTCACAGTCAGCAGACGTCACGTCATCTGGTTTAACTGACGAGGCCATGGGTGTTGGCCGTAGCCACTGCAGAATTTGTCCCCTTCGTCCTTACTGTGGCTCCTTTCAGGCAGTCAGTGGACAGGATGGACATGACCTTCCCATACTTTCTGGCCGAGTTCTGGCTCGCCCATCCCTGCTTCTCCTGTCCCAGCTCCGGAAACCAGAATTCTTTTCCAGGCGATATTGTTTCGGTTTCCTTCAGTCAGATTGATCTCAATGAAACGTCCTAACAGTCAGAACAGCTGAAACAAGAGATCAGGCTTCCACGGGAGCTTCAGGACACTCCAGAGTAGAAGCTCTTATGGAATCATGAAAGCACAGCTGTACTGGTCAGAAGAAGGCCTGTTGGAAAGATTGCTGGTTTCTCAGTGTGACCCCAGGGAGATGGCAGCGCACAGGCACAGCCTGTGGAACTTGAACTTACCTTTTTCACAGCTGTTTTGAAAAGTAGTTTAGCGAGAACAAGGGTGAGGAAAAGGCTCAGTAGAGCCAAGAGGCTGCCTGACCTCTCGGGCCAGCAAGTCTGGAATATGCAGCATGGGACCAGAAGTAACAAGGGAGATGGCCTCAAACAAAAAGATGGGAGAGAACAGACTCAGAACAGTTGACCTCTGACCTGCACACACACGGCCATGCAGGCAAGCCTACACACGCACAAGTGCACACCCGCACAAGTGCACGCCCGCGTGTATGGATGCCTTAGCCACGACACAGTGCCCGTAGATGAGGAGCTCTGTGTTCAGTTTTGTCCTGGTTATTACTGAGCATTTATCAAGAGCCTCCTGTGTGCCCGTAGTGGGACAGGACTGCACACGACAGTGACGCAGGTCCTGACAGAGAAGTCCACGGTTTACGTGAAAGGAGTGTTGATGCTAAGGCAGGGGTCAGAGGAGGTCAGAGAAAACGTTCCTAAGGAAAGCCAGGTCAGCTGGCCTGTGGTACTGGAAGCTTCTCCTAGAGGGTGTCCGTCAAGGAGCGAAATTGGTCAGCATGGGCATTTGTAATTAGAATCGTATAGTAATAATAACAAACAATGGGTGGGGTTTTTTGTGTTGTTTTGTTGTTGTTGGGGTTTTGTATTTCTTGGATTGTTTTGTGTTTTTTGTTTTTGATTTTTCCAAGACAGGGTTTCTCTGTGTAGTTCTGGCTGTCCTGGAACTCACAAGAGATCCACTTGCCTCTGCCTCCCCGAGTGCTGGGATTAAAGGTGTGTGCTACCATTTCCCAGCCTGATGGGTGCTTTTTTACACTACCCAGCTTTATACTTGTAACAGCCCTCTGAGGATAGGCACCTTCCCTGGTAGGCCAGGCAAGGTTCAGGCGAACTCACAGCCAGTGGCAGGCTCCTGATTTTCACACATGTTGGCTGGACCTAGGCACCAAGTCACGTTCCCCTGCCCCTCCTAGGAGATTACCCAAAGGATCCTCCTCATTCCCACCTCACAAGGACACCTTACAAGCCCATGTCCTGGTATGTGAGGAAGCTGCCTCAGCTGGGAGGGCCAGGAGTATGCACATACAAAGGCTTTAGCTGGCTGTCTTCATCCTACTGTCCTGCTCGGAGGAGAAATGGTACATTCCTGCAGACTGACTCACCACCCCTAAGGAGCTCATTCAGTTGTTCAGTGGAATTTGGGGGGGCGCGGGGGGAGTAAAGATTGAGAATGAGTTGGAAAGGCAGATTATTTCCTTCCCACATGAGTACTGTCATTTGCCATGGAAATCTGAAGATATCCATAGACGCCACTAGCTGTGTGACCTTGGACGAGTGACTCCTCTGAGACTCTCGTGGGAAGGTGTGAGGGGAGAGAGGATCCTGTCTGTGAAGTACCTGGCAGGTGTTGGTTGACCAGCAGGCAGGGCTGAGCACTGTTTACAGTGGAAACCTTCACCAGAGTAGCTCACATTTACTAGTCGTGGATGGGAATTATGGCTGCTCACAAATTCAGATCTTCCAGTCTGGGCCAGTTCAATGCCTGCTTCCCTTCTGACCTCAGATCTGACACCATTTGCTCTTGGAGGTGTTAGGGCCTCCCTGCCAGCCTCCTATATCCCCCGCCTCCAGCCACTCATATAGACTAAATGTTTATAATTTAAAATAATAATAATAGGGGTGGAGAGATGGTTCGGTAGCTAAGAGCACTTCCTGCTAGTTCAGTTCTCAGCATCCGTATCAGGCAGCTCCCCCATAACTCCAGCTAAAGTGGATCTGCTCCCCTTTTCTGACCGCTGTGGGCACACAGACACTCACACAGACACAGACAGACAGACAGACACAGACAAGGATTTTTTTTCTCATTTTCTTCCACTGAAAGCCTTGGGGAAAACCTTGTGGAGACCCAGAGTTTTGTCACTTCACGGTCACCACTAGGACTGGGCTTGCGTAGCAGACTCAGCTTGTGTAACAAAGGAACACCTAGAGGAAGGGGATGCTTTCTAACCACAGCAACAAGGACACAGACTCAACCAAGGAGAAGCTTTTAAAGACAAGACATTTGCGGCTGGAGATGGCTGGGCAGGGAATAGCGCTGGCCGCCAGACCTGCTGACCTGAGTCCGAGCCCCTCATAATGTCCTCTGACCTCCACGGGGGGACGATCAATCAGTGTGAAAACAAAGTCAGACATAAAACTTTTGGAGGGTTTGGACACAGTCTGTGAAGTGCTTGCCACAAAAACACAGAGAGCTGAGTTCAGATCCTGAACATGGTGTTATTAAAAACAACAACAACAACAACAACCAAAAAACTAGGCACAGCAACTTGTACCCATGATCCTACCACTAAGGGAAGTCAAGATAGACAGGTTTTTGTTGCTTGCTGATGAGATAGTCTAGTCACGTAGGCAAGTTCCCAATCCAAGAGGAAACCCTACCTCAAAAAGTAGAGAGCGATTAACCTCTGGTCTGCACACACGAGAACAAATATGTCATGTTCCATATATGAAGTTCAGAGACAGGCAAAGGCTGGTGTGAGGTTCCTGAGTGGCCAGGGATGCACCTGTCCCATCCTCCTGCCGTCCTTACACATGGATTCCAGCCTGTGATTCGGGGAACTGCTTCCTCTCCAGCTGCTGTGGCTACATTTCAGACAAGGAAGAGGAGGTGGGAGCTGTAGCCTCTCCTTTTAAGGAGGCTCCTTAGAGCTCCTCACAGAGTGTCTCTTACATTTATTGCCCAGAGTTGCATCAGGCCCCACCAGTTCCCCGCATGCCAGGCATGGCCAGTCTGTTTCTTCTCTTCATTCACTGGCTCTCGAGACTGCAGATTGCAAATCCCGAGTGACACTTCCTTCCTGGAACCTCCACATACCCGTCCTGGTGCAAGGCATTTTGTTCTGGAAGGGCCACATGGCAAATATTTCAGGCCTTTCAGGCCACAGACAGTCTGTTGCACAGCCCTTGTTTGGTGCTTTTGTTGTTTGAGTCAGCCCTACCTTGAGAGCTTTCTAGAAACAAGTCCTGGGCTGGCTTTGGCCTCAGGGTATGGTTCGCTTCCCCCCCTACTCCCCTTTTTGTTTTTACAAGACAGGGTTTTTCTGTGTAGCCCTGGCTGTCCTGGAACTTGTTCTGTAGACCAGGCTGGCCTCGAACTCAGAGATCTGCCTACCTCAGCCTCCCAAGTACTGGGATTAAAGGCTTGCACCACCACCACCAGGCTAGGTTTGCTGTTTTTAAAAGATTTGCTTTTTACAATCTAGGACCCAGATAGAGCCTGTGTGCAAAATAGAGCCAGTATACAGCAGCAGCAGCAGGTGGATATTTCCTTCTTCGTGAAACTTCAGGGCTTTGGTTTATTTAAAACTTTATTTTTATTTATGTGTGTGTTTGCCTACTTTGTCTGTATGTGCACCACATGTGTGCAGTGCCCACAGAGGCCAGAGATCTAACGGTGTTAGATCCCCTGGAGCCAGAGTTACAGGCAGTTGTAAGCTGCCCCATGTAGGTGCTGAGAACTGGACCTGGGTGCTCTACAAAAGCAGCCAGTGCTCTTAACCATGGGGCATCTCTCCAGCCTCATCTTGTTCATTTAAATTTTTTATAAATCTATTTTAGAGTTATTGCTCCTGAAAGCTGGCGGTGTAGAGTCAGCGTGTCCCCCTTGGGAGGCCAGAGGCCCTCGGCTTCTTAGTGGAGAAAGGAAGCTTCCCACATAGCCCTGTGATTCCAAGAAAGGTGCCCCTTGGTAAGAGCAGTAACTGGTGGTGGTGACTGCTGTGCCCCAGAGTTTCAGGCTATGCCATAGAAGGTGGTATGTCCTGCTGGGTTTCCATCGACAGCCAGAACGAGTCCGAAAGAGAACCTTCCTTGTCTGTACACTTTTCAGAACTAGTGCTTCCTGGCCATCCCAGGTACAGTGTGGCACCTGCAGTCCCCGGCTCCAGGCGTGTGTAAGGAATTCCCGTTGCTCCCCAGCGGTTGCTCCCCATTTCCGTCTGTGCCTCGTGTGCCCCGTGCTGCTCGGCTGTGTGCGGCTGCGAACACTTCCTCCACTTGCTGCTTCTTGCTGCCACTTGAGATGTAGGCAGAAGAGGTTCCTTGTCTCCATTAAGTCACTTGGGGCTGAGCATGGTGGCATACGCCTTCAGTCCCAGCAGTCAGAAGGCAGAGGCAGGAGAATCTCTGGGATCGAGGCCAGCCTGGGCTACATAAAGAGCCCTAGGACAGCCAGTGCTACAGAGAGACCCTGTCTCAAAAGCACAAAGCAAAATGACAACAAAGTCACTTTGGGGCTGGACACCCCTGTGATCATGTGTGTGTCCGATAGCCTCTGTCACAGGAATCCACCCCAGTCCCCACTGACCTCTGTCCCTCACATGTCAGGCCAGGCCTGACCCTTACGAAGTATGTGAAGAACTAGACGGCGGCACTGGGCCTTGGAGTGTAACCGCAGACTTCCTGTGCCCAGGAACAGTGCTTAGAGACCACAGGGCCCTAGAGTAATGGAGTGACCGATGAAATCCAGGCTGTAGCTGGTGTGCTTCCAGTGGAGTAGTCCCGCTGTGAGAATTCAGGGAACACTAGCCACCATGCTGCCCTTGGGGTCATTGTGCCAGGACTATCACAGCAGTGTGGGCCCCCTTTGCCACTCAGGCCTTTGTGTCATCCCCAGGAGAAAGTGGAGACTTTCTGTCTCTGCAGTCATGGTCAAAATGAATAAAATGAACGTGAAAACATTTCATGGTTGTAGGAAGATCTTTTCCAAATGTATTTTTTTTTTGACTTTTGAAAACTGATTTTCAGTGAACTAATAGTTGATCTCAATTATAGTTGTTGACAGAAGAGTCCAGAACAACCTTTCTAACTTACCTTTTAATGTGGGGCTCCATTTAAAAAGACCCTGACTTTGAGAAACTCTGCCTTCCAGAGGCCTGACTTTTCACAAGACGTTGGGCCCTGGCCAATCCACAGGTGGGAAGCACTCAATGAAATCAGAGTATTGGAAGCTACCTAGATGCTAGAGGTTCCTGGAGCCTTCTGTATGTAATCATTCAGGCAAGTTGAAACCAAAGCCCTTCCTTCTGTTTGGGCAGGAAGGTTGGCAGAGAAAAGCTGCCTGCCCCTTTCCCAGCCTCCACTGTGTCATGATGTGGTCTTAGAATTGGGGTCGCACTTGCACATGTGTGCTTCTGGATCCTTTTGCTGTCTTCTGTTCATTAGATGAGGTCACAGCTGCCTTTCCAGGGGGACAGCATCTCACCCTATCTGCTCCCTAGTCAGGAGGAACTGGAATGTGTTCTTTATTGGCAGACACAAAGTGCAGACTTCTCTGTATTCTTTTGTCCTGCTTGCTAGAAAGTTTGGCTTAGCATGGCAGCACATGTCTGCAGTACCCCCACTCACGAGGCTGAGGCAGAAGGGTTGAGAGTTCAAGGCCAGCCCACACTACGTGCATGTGGAGCTTTCAAGTCACTTGGGTCTGACACTTGGATCCCAGGCAAGGCTATGGGGCTTTCAGAGTGCGCTGCCTCTGCTGCTGTCCCATGTTCCCAGGCAGTGGGTGAGGAGGCAGCCTCCCTCTGGCTGCTTTCTCTCCTCAGAGTTCTGAATCGTGGGAACAAGTAGAAGAGGGCCTCCTTCCTGTGTTAGCCTCAGGCCCCCAAGGATCATACTTCCCACATGGCTCCAGGAACAGAATGAGGGGAGCTTGGGTCTGGTTCCATGGGGATAATTTCTCAGACTTAATCTAGTTCTGTTTTAGAAAATTTAGAAGATACAATTTAAAAGGGGCGGGGTTGATCTTGTTTTCAAAATTTACATTGTACCCCAGCGAGGCAGGTAGGGCTTTCCAGCACCCGGTATTCCGTTGTTCCACCGTCTTTTCATGCTGTGAGCCATGTTCCTGCTGTGACTTCCTTCTTATTGACTATAGAGTGTTGGGTTCTGTCACATCTACATACTTGGTACTTGTAGTGAGTATTTAAGTGTGGGCTATTGAGTAGTCTCATTTTACCCTGGTGACATCCTCCATAGCTGAGATTTTGCATATATCCATGACATTTTCCTCAGACAAAATTCTCCTACAAATATTTGAGGCTTTTGATATGTGCCAGTAGGTCATGCACTGGACCATTGTCCACTGCCCAGAGTGACCCATATTCTCACTGACACTGTCCCACCCACCCCACCCCACCCCACCCCACCCCACCCCGCTCTGTGTCTGCAAGTCTCTGTTTTGTTGCCAGCAAGCTTGAGAAGCTCTCATGATCGAGACATCCTTCCCATTTGTGAAATTCCTCTTTAATACTTCTTTTTGTATGTTCATCTTTTTTCCTAGTTTTGTGTTGTCTGAAGAGCCTGCTTTAGGAGAAGCTAGTCCTTCAGCCCTGGTTGAAGAGATGTGGCTAGGTGACCCACCTCTGTGTCCTCAAAGGTGGCATGCTCTTCCCTCATGACCATAGGTCATCACCAGAAGCTCACCAGCTAGAGAGCAGTGAGGAGATTGTGTGGAACAATAGACCAGAACACTGCTCAGCGGTGGAAAGGAACAAACCCGGGCTCCCCGAAAGGTGGCAGCTGACTCAAGCAAAAGAAGGAGGATTGCTGAGGCGGGTGCAGGCTAGCCAAGGATAGAGTGCTAGTGGCCAGGAGCGGCAGGAGAATGAGGGGACCGTGCAGGTATAGAGTGCAGATATAGAGCTTCTGTCCTTAAGCTGATGTGCTAAGGATTGCACATGTTCTCACACACTTAGAGTAGGTGAATTTCGTGGTAGGTGAGTTGTCTCCACAAAGATTTTGAAAGCTGGAGCTGGAGTTGGTGGCTCATTCTATAAAGTACTTCCTGCACAATCATGACCTGAGTTCAATCTCCACAGTGCATAGAAAAACCAAGTGTGGTGGCCATAATTGTAATCCCTGCACTAGGGAGTCAAGAGACAGGTGGATCCCTAGAGCTCTCTGGCCAGCTAGCCTCACCTACTCCGTGATCTCTAGGAGCCTGATCAGACTCTTTTCTGCTATTTCAAAGTACCATTTTTTATCTTCTTTCAAAACCAGCTGTCTGCTGAGTCACATGACCTTTAACATGACCATTGACAAGGTTCCCAGCCAGTCCACTGGCGCTCCGGTTCCTGCCTCAACTGAGCCAGTACACTTTGGGAAAACACTCAAAGCCAGACACCAGATGGCTAAGGGCACCATTGTACATAACATGACAACTTTGGGGAACCAAAATTGTCTTCTGCTCCCTCCCCAGACTGCACAGGAATCCAAGTGTGCAGTGGTCTGTTCATCTAAAGACCCAGACTGCCATTTCTCCTTTCCAGAGGAAATGTATGATGCAGTTGAAGCTTTGCAGTGTGCTGTGATGGTATTTTTAGAGGGAAAGAGGCACATTAGGAACGGTATACGGTACCCTTCCTGAGAAATGTGTGGACACAAAAGCGGGACTCACAAGTCCTGCCTCTTGCTAAAGATACAGTGGTATCATTCCCCTCCCTCTCTTTTCCTTTCTCTCTTGTGGAGTGCAGGAGCTAGTGAGGCTGACCATTGAGAAGCAGGGGCGGCCATCACCAACAAGCCCGGTGAAGCCCAGTTCCCCAGCCAGCAAGCCTGATGGGTAAGTCTGAGCAGACTTCTGTCACTGAGGTCTCAGTAGGACCAAGCCCACGCTTAGCAAAAGATGGGAGCCAGGCAGTCGGGGAGCATTTGAGCGGCTGTGGGCAGCCCTGGTTCCCTTTCCAGGCATAAGTTTTGGTGAGTACCTGATGATGCTTTAAGGCCTATATTCCGTATAAGTTTCAAAGTGTTGCCTTGCACTTTACAACTTTAGCTGCACAAGAGTGTACGAAAGAAAGTGACTGCCTGTTCTTTGTCCTCTGCTTCCTGGCACTGCACCATGAACTCCCAGGAGCTTGGGTGAGGGGTTGTGGGAGATCTTGGATTATTTAATATAACTCAGTCAATGGGATGTTGATACATGAACAAACTCCGAGGCCAGTGCCAAAATGTTTTCTGAGTAAGATGAGGACAACCTTACTGTTTTGCATTAGTTTCAAGGACTGGCCCATGTTAAAAATGTGACATGTTATTTTAGAGCAGTCTGGTAGCTGGTCAGTGATAAAACTCTGTGGGAACCCCAGGACTGTGCGTGGAGCTCCTCCTCAGCCCCATCATCCCCCTAGCCCTCGCTCTCAGTCCCAGGACCTGCATGCACTCTGAATGCATGTGAGCCTCGCTCTCAGTCCCAGGACCTGCATGCACTCTGTGTGTGAGCCTTGCTCTCACTCCCAGGACCTGCATGCACTCTGACTGTGTGTGAGCCTCGCTCTCAGTCCCAGGACCTGCATGCACTCTGACTGTGTGTGAGCCTCGCTCTGACTGTGTGTGAGCCCTCGCTCTGACTGTGTGTGAGCCTCGCTCTCACTCCCAGGGCCTGCATGCACTCTGACTGTGTGTGAGCCTCGCTCTCACTCCCAGGGCCTGCATGCACTCTGACTGTGTGTGAGCCTCGCTCTGACTGTGTGTGAGCCCTCGCTCTTTCCGTTTCTTCAGCCACCCTGAGCTCCCGCTGACAGACCGAGAAATGGAGATTCTGAACAAGACGACAACAGGTGTGTCACCGTCCACTGAACTGCTCCCAGACTCCACTAGTGAAGAGGTCGCACCCCCCAAACCCCCCTTACCTGGCATTCGGGTGGTTGATAACAGGTAATTATCCTAAACTCTTTCTGAGGAGATTTTTTTCTAGCGCTCCCATTTGTACCTAATGTGGGGAGAAGCTGGTAGAATGAGCCAAGGGTGATGGTGTGCTTGGGGTGAGACTCTGGCCCCTTAAACGCGCCAGTGGCTTGGCACTGTTGAGAGAGGAGTATCTCTGAAGGGGTCAGGCTTTGCCCCAGGGCCCTTGCACAGGCTCTGTGCTATTTAATCTTGTCTTGTTCTCTATCCATTGAAACCAGGCATGATTTACTATGGAAGGAAAAGAATCTTTTGGGGTTGAGTTCTTTTGGCGTTGATACAGTGATTGGCAAGAGGAGAGCAGGAGGCAGTTAAAGTGTGGAAATTAGTTGTGGAGGAGGAGCTTCACTCATGTCTTGTTCCCTAGAACCATTCTAAAGCACTCTTGTTTGTGATGTACAGTTTGCCTGGACTTTCTGTCTCTTCTAGTCCACCAGCATTGCCACCCAAGAAAAGGCAGTCAGCTCCATCCCCCACCCGCGTGGCTGTGGTAGCCCCTATGAGTCGAGCTACCAGCGGCTCCAGTCTGCCTGTTGGAATCAATAGGCAGGTAATGCAGTCCATTTTCTGTTGGGGAGGGGGACTGGAATTGGGGTTTGGGGATAGAGTCCTAAAGCTGAAAGTCACCTGGTAATCTTTAGACCCACCGTTAGTCACATCCAGGGGCTTGTGGGAGGGCAATCCATGACCATCCCCCCAACCCCGATGACACGGGCAGTGGACACACCTTGGGCATCTCCCAAGGACATCCCCGTCCACACACTCCCACACTCCTCCCAGTTCGTTCCCTGTCTCATCCAGATCCTACGCGGCCATCGGAGGTGGCCTTTGAGCCATTTAGGCCTGCCAGTTGCCTGTCCCTGGTCCCTGCTGCCTTTCCCAAGGATGACTGAGGCTCCTTTGCATTCTTCTCTAGGACTTTGATGTTGACTGTTACACCCAGAGGCGCCTGTCAGGAGGCAGCCGCTCCTGCGGTGGTGAGTCTCCTCGCTTGTCCCCCTGCAGCAGCACAGGCAAACTCAGCCGGTCAGACGAGCAGCTGTCCTCCCTAGACAGGGATAGTGGGCAGTGCTCACGGAACACAAGCTGTGAAACACTAGGTAAGCCACCACAGCCCTCTCCGTTCTCCAAAGATCCCTGGGTCCTTTGATTCTGGGCCTGAGTCAGCTGAATTCTAAGCATTAGCTGGGTGAAAAATCCAAGCCTCATCTGCAAAATGAGGATGGTGTCTACTCTGGAAGAGGCTGAAAGTATATATGAAATCACAGTGCAGAGTCACACAGCAGATGCTCAGGGAGTCACCCTCCTCACAGGTAGCCTGGCAGTGTACATCCTGACTCAGTCCATGTGCAGATAGGGCTGACAGGGAGGGAGGGAGCTACTGAAGGGACTTGCTGAGGTTGAAAGCATCAAGCAGCCTCCCTATCCTTGTTGAGCACCAGTGACCAAGGGCAGCAGGACTACTTGGCGGGGGCTTGCCAGTACCAACCTGTTTGTGTCCTGGAACTAGATCCTTTCCCCTCTGAGAAAGTGCCCTAAGCAGAAAGGAGAGATTGTTGGCAAGGCTCCTGTCTGAGGAGGCTAACCTACAAAGAATTAACGGATGATAATCTGGAGACCCTGATGAGAGTCACTAGTGGGGTAGATGAATGGGGGACATTGCTCTGACAGAATCGCCTGTAGCTGGTGAAAGTCACTTATGGGTGTTGGTGCATGGACAAACTCTAAGATCAATGACATGCTGCTTTCTTAGTTAGATTAAAAAGGATGGGAAGAGGGTGGCACATTCCTGTACTTGGGAGGCAGAGGCAAGAAGATTTTTATAAGTTCTAGGCCAGCTTGGTCTACAGAGAAAGTCTCAAGCCAGCCAGGGCTATATCATAGTGAAACCATGTCTTAAAAACAAATAAGCAAAAAATAAAATGTAGAGATAGGGTTGTGGGGGAAAAAAAGAAACTTTAAGAACTTTTGCTGGGCAGTGATGACTCATGCCTTTTATCCCAGCACTGGGAGCAGAGGGGCAGAGGCAGGCGGATCTCTGTGAGTTTGAGGCCAATCTGGTCTATAAAGTGAGTTCCAGGACAGCCGGGGCTACACAAAGAAACCCTGTCTCGGAAAACACATGCACGCGTGCGCGCGCGCGCACACACACACACACACACACACACAGCCAAAAAAAAAAAAAAAAAAAAAAAAAAAACTTTTAAGAAAATACATCAAGATGTAACTTCTGATGGCCAGCTCTGAGTTCTGTTTTTCATGATCATCTGCCATTTTTCTTCGGTAGTCATGTATGTTTTATTTTGTAAGTAACCAAGTTAGTTACTACTAGTTGGTTACTTACAAAACCTTGGGTTCCATCCCCAAAAACCACTCCCCAAAAAAGCCATATTTCATATTTATGTGTGTGCATGTATCGAAGTACAAAGACAGAGAGACCAATATAGCACACAGCCGTCTCGCTACCTCTAACTTGTACAGCACCCATATAGCAGCTCACAACTGTCTGTAACTCCAGGGAATCTAATACCCTCATGCAGGCAAAACACCAATGCACATGAAATAAAATTAAATAATTTAAAAAAAAAAAAAAAGAATATTCAGTGCTGGAGAGATGGTTCAGAAGTTAAGAGCATTGACTGTTCTTCCAGAGGTCCTGAATTCAATTCCCAGAAACCACATGATGGCTCACAACCATCTATAGTTGAGAGCTGGTGCCCTCTTCTGGTGGGCAGGCATGCATGCAGACAGAAACACTGTATACATAATAAACAAAGAAATCTTTATTAAAAAGAAAAAAAAAAGAATATCCAGTTAGTTAAGTAGAAGCCCCCAGGAGGGATCAAGCATACCCCTGTCCTCTGTGAGGACTCTGAGCAGAGCAGTGGGTGATGTTCCGGAGGCTTGCAGCTAAGGGTTTTTTTTTTTTGTTTGTTTGGTTTGCAGATCACTATGACCCCGACTATGAATTCCTCCAGCAAGACCTCTCCAACGCAGACCAGACCCCTCCACAGATGGCCTGCAGCCTCAGCCCACTACCGGAGTCCCTGGGGGAGGCTGGGCCACCATTTCTTGGCCATCCTTTCCAGCTGCCTCTGGGCAGCTGTCCCCAGCAGGAGGGGCAGCAGACAGACACTCCACCTGCCCTTCCTGAGAAGAAGCGCAGGAGCGCCGCCTCCCAGACCACGGACAGCTCTGGCTGCAGGGTGTCCTATGAACGACACCCTTCACAGTATGACAACATCTCAGAAGATGATCTGCAGAACCCCGTCCCAGTCCAGCCTGTGCCCTACACGCCCTTTGCTGCTGTCCTTCCCTTTCAGCAGGGAACTTCCTCAGCCCCTGTTGAGTTTGTGGGTGATTTCAGTGCTCCTGAGTCAGTGGGTGACCCAGAGAAGCCACCTCCTCTGCCAGAGAAGAAAAACAAACACAGTAAGTTCTCTGCACACTCTGCAAGCACATTTTGTAAGCCTAAAAAGTTCTGTGTTTTGCTTAGCCCAAGCATGAGACCAAAGCCAAGCCCATGCCTCATTCTTTCCTATAGGATAGGCTCATAGGTACACGTATGGGTGTTCTCAGTCATGGTCCTCGAAAGTCTTAATTAGTTCATCTCTCCATTGTGGTCTTCGAAATCACGGGCCTGATGCTCCCAAGTGTCTCTCTTCTGTAGATGCAATTCATTGACCCTTTTGGCCTGAACACACAATGACAAAGGCAACTGAGTGTGTGGTGGCACCCAGAGCAGCATTGCTGTAACATGCACATGAAAATGACATTTGAGTACACACAGAGCTTTGCTAACCCTGGGAGGGATGTCCTGAGCATGGACAGGGTGCTCACAGTGACCTGGATCAGAGCTGGCTGGCTGGAGGGCTGAGGTCAGCTCCTGGCCTAGATGTTTTAGTGGATGGCTGTCACTGGGCTGGGTGGGTCTGGAAGGTGGACTGTTTGTGTTTTGGATGGTTTTCAACTGTAAGTTTGCCATAGCATTACTAAGTAACATTCTGGACATTCCATCTTTTCTCCTCCCTCCCCAGCTGCTCCACATGGGAGACTTGCAGGCCACACTGCCCCTCCCTCCCTCTCCTCCTCACTAACACTGGCTTCAGATTTTCCCTGGCAGACCAGATGTCCCTGTTTTGATGTGTGTGTGGCCACATCAGCTGCACAGCCTGACAGTCCCCTTACCTTGGTACAGATCCAGCAAGAAGACCTAACTAAAACTGGGTATTGCACTTCTAACTCCACTCCCCAAAGGAAGACCTGCCTTATTAAACCAGCAAGCCTAGTTTGTAACCACACCCCCCACACCCAGGATGTCTCACAGCTTTGTGCTAGCCATGGTGGGGTGGTCCCCAGCTAAGAGAGAGGGCAGGTCTGCAAGCTAATGATGTCATTCCATCTGTCTTGTAAGCTGGCTCTTTCCAGCCCGAGCTCTGCTGAGAAGACACGCAGCAGTTGGGAAGAGATCTTTCTGCGCCTCTCCTTCTGCCCACTGTACCAGAGCACTGTGTGGGGGTGAGGTGGGGTGGGGATCTTCCTCATCAAAGGGTCAAGTGGACTAGGAGTGTGTCTGGTAAAGTGTACCGGGTAGGTGATGCTGCCCAGCCAGGAAGCCTCCTCCTGTTTGTAGCTCTTAGAACAAGTGTGAGCCGAGCCCCCCAGGCAGAGCCTGCAGAGAGGGAAGTGGCAGACAGAGGAGGAGGCAAGGCCATTGTTTCTGTCAATCTCAAATCCCACATGGCTGAAATGGTTGTTTTGTGGTTTGAGAGTGACTGAAGCTCCATCCTGCTGTGACTAGATCCCTTAGAACACCAAGAGAGTGGCTCTGAGCAAAAACTTCTGTCCTTAGTTCTCCAGACCAGGTCTCGGATACCGAATGAGAGGCAATATGGGGTTCGAGCCTGGCTGGGGTCTGAACATATCCTAGCCCAGAAAGATGGGCTTTGCCCTCTGTCCTTAGACCCACTGTTCTCAGATAGAGGTCCCATGCCCCCCCTCGCCCCATGCAGGGGTCATTTTTCTTCGTTCAGTGAAAGAGCCTGGAACTTGAAGCACCCTGACTCTGTCCTGATCCAGAGCCTGCCCTTCACTCCCTGAGGGGACTGTTGGAGCATCCCACCTGTGAGTGGGTGGGAAGCTTCACAGAACTGCCTTGGGGGGAAGAATGAGTAATTGTCATCCCTTATATTTGGTACCTCTAAAGCAAGCTCATACATGGGCAGTTATGATGTCAGAATACGTCTTCATTGAGAAGGATGCCCTGACATCATGATGGGCCCTGGCTCTCCCTGTTAAGAGAAGCCCATAGGAGTGCCTGAATACTGTGGGACCCCAGGTGCCTGAAGAAGTGCCTGCAGCCAAGCATTCCTAGCCTTGTGAGCTGCTCTGGCATCTGAGCTATTGCCCAATCTGGAAAGGAACTGTTTCCTAGTTCTGGGAGGCTGAACCTCAATGCTATTCTTTTGTGTGTAGCTAGCAGGTCTCTACCAGGACCTCACCATCAGCGATTCCCAAAAGCCTGGGGAGCCCCAGTTTGATGGCATGTTGGGTAGAGGGGGTTGCTTGGCCCCTCTGGAAAAGCAGTGGTGGGGCTAGGGTCAGCCTAGGCTGATTGACAAGGGTACAGCAGCAGCACTGTGGGGCTTCAAAGGCAGTGGGAGCACTTCTCTTCCATGTTCAGTCATGGGGAGCACAGCCCTGTTCTGTCAGTGCACAGCAGAGCTGACAGGTTCTTTTGTATTCTGTGATATAAACACGGCAGCCTTCTTTTCAGCAAGGACACCAGGAGGACCTGCCAAGAGAGCACTTTTGCCAACACCCTAGTGTAGATGTAACCAATCAGAGCCTTGAGGATCACTGACCCTTGAGACCCTAGGTCCCACATGCACTCCCTGCCTCAGGCTGGCTTCCTCTGCTTCCTGACAAGTAGGCCCCCAACCCTGGTTTTCAGAAAAATGCCCGCACTGCAGAGCAGATGCTCCTGGCACTTGGGGTATAACCTAAGTTATACTTCTGCCTGGAAGATGCAGAAGGCTGTGTCCCTGTGTCTGCCACACATTGACTTAGGTCCTTTGGTCTACTTCACAGCTGTCATTCTTGCTTTCTCTATGAGTGGGTTAATTGATACTCAGCCCTAACCAGGTCTCAAAGCACCAACTATGTCCTCTCTCTGCCATCCCTTCCATGTATGTAGGGATGATTCCAGTGCCTAGGGTAGAGATGATTCAGGCCCCTAGGCAGAATGTTCCAGCCCCTTTCCCAGACTCTCTAGCTCTGTAGACAGTGGGACCCAGGTACTGAGGAACACAGCCCTCACTGACTCTCCATGTGAGGTTGAAGGGCCTCCACCCGCTGTGTGGAGCGGTGCCTGCGAGGATGCGGAGAGCATGTGATGTGACAGCTGAGCTTTGATTCTCTGGCCTCTCAACTCCCCAGGCACATGAGGTCCCTGCTGCTGTTGGCTGCCACCGTGCTGAGGCAGAGAGGCTGTGACAGCATTGCCAAGCAGACAGGCTGTGACAGGCAGCCCTGCTAGAGACATCAGCTTAGCCTCCATGTGCAGAGAAGATGCTCAGCTAGCATTTGTGTGCTCTCTCTCCCCCTCTGTCCGCTTGCTGCTCTGCTTGCAGCCCTTCAGCTAGAAAGGAAGCCATTGAGCTAACAAGTCCCTAGAGGTACTTGCTGGGACCGTGTCTCATTCACCCATTCTACAAAATTTTTTGGACAAATCAAACATGGCCCCTGCCCTGTTAAGCTAGCCCTTAAGAGAAAGGCAGTAAATCCTCCTCCATCTTTTGTTTGTCTGTTTGTTTTTGTTTTTGAGACAGGGTTTCTCTGTGTAGCCTGGCCCTGAACTCAGAGATCCACCTGCCTGTACCCCCTAAGTGCCGGGATTACAGCCATGCACCACCTCCGCCCTGCTCTGTCTATTTTCTGTTGCCCTGTTTCCGCATCACCGTCTCCCACTGCAGCTCCTCTGTCTTCTTGCTCATCACTGAACAGACTTAGAATCATTTCAAGTTACCGTGGGTCAGGCCTCGATACTCCCAAGTGGAGCCTGCAGTGTGCTTTCCCCATGCTTGGAATAAAGCCTCCTGCAAGCAGCCTCTCTGGAGTGCAGCCCAGCCTCTCTTCCCTGGTCTTTTGCATTCTGTGCTCTGCCCACTCTGCACTCCCCCCGTTCCGGGGCCTTCGTATCATCACCTGTGGACTGTGGTAGAAGACCTGTCCCATCTTGCCATTCTTCCATAGTCTAGAGTACGACCCTTCAGCCACCACACTTTGTCTTTGTCTGTAGGGCTGCTACGCCATCTGTGTGTCTATGTTCTGTTGCTCCGGTGACAGTGTGAACCCCATAAGGCAGAGGGTCCACCTTGCTGGCCCCATGCAGTCCCAGCACGTGTGCCTGAGCCTGCGTGTACAGTACACCATTCTCAGTGAACAGTGAGTGAGGAAAGGCCACACTACAAACATAAAGTGTACAAACTGTAGGGGAGTTGAAAGGGAAACTGTGGATGAGGACCCCCCCCCCCCATGCACACACCGTAGGTTAAGGGAGGACTTGGAAACATCAGGAGCCTCATGTGTGTTCAATCTCTGACACAAGAGAATCCAGCCGAGGCTGACCCCAAGGGCAGGCGGAGGCTGAACAGCCCTTCAGAGCCTTGGGTATTGCTGAGCATGGAAACCCCCAGCACCTCTGCAGGAAGGGTGCAAAGTGCCCCTGTGCTTTCTTTAACAGATCTTTATGTTTGTAGAGCTGTTTTAGGCTCACAACAACGCTGAGTGGAAAGTACAAAATCTCCCATGTTCACAACCTCCCCAGTGTCGATACCCCGGGCCGAGTGGGGCATCTGTTACAGTGGAAGAAGCTAGCTGACAGTCCTCACACCCCGAGCCCGCCATGCACAGGAGGGGTCTGTGAGCGTGTCCAGCTGGGTGATGGCACATGTCCACCTTTGTAGTGGCACCCAGAGTAGCATCCCTGCTCCGCGAGGCCCGGAGCTCTCCCTGTAGCCTGAGAGCCGGTGGGGGCGGGGCGGGGCGGCTCTGTGGGCTCCACTCTGGCGAGAGAACAGCAGCCCCCTCTGTCCACAGTGCTGGCCTACATGCAGCTGCTAGAGGACTACTCAGAGCCACAACCATCCATGTTCTACCAGACACCGCAGAGTGAGCACATTTACCAGCAAAAGAACAAGATGCTCATGGAGGTCTATGGCTTCAGCGACTCCTTCTGCAGCAGCGACTCCACACAGGAGCTGGCCCCCCCTCCCGCCCTGCCCCCCAAGCAGCGGCAGCTGGTAAGCAGTTCCCCATCTGTGTCCTTGGCACTGCTGTGAGTGACCAGGGCTTCCAAAACTGGAGCAGTCCTGCTGGGGCCAGGCTGAACCTGCCTCTCATCCATTAGGTGTGTTCAAGTCCGTCTCCCACATGGTGCCTCCACTTCCTCCCCAGATACTCAGAGCAGCCTGTCCCACACTGCCAGCTTCTCACCCCGGGGGCAGAGGGCCTCCTCCAGAGCAGCCTGTGTAGCCGGGACAGACTTGTGCTCAGAATGTTTGATTTCTCTGCTGACAGTCTCTGTGTCTTCCCTTTCTTCTGTGGCTCTCACATAGACCTCATAGACAGGAGGGACTCAATCAAAGCACAGAGCGCTGTCTGTGTGCAGCCATCTGTGGACTTGACTTCCATAATGGGCCTAACTGTATGGAATGACTTCCATCCCAGTCCTGGCCGGGGATGGCCCCATGGGAACAAGTTCCACTGAAGCAGGATGGCTTCAGACAGAGCCACTTTGTGCTCCAAACGCAGCAGCGTCCTCCTTTGCACACCTCTGTGATGGCTCCTGCCCGGCTTGCACACTCACCCGCTGGCAGAGCACTGAGCCTGGCAGGGCTTCTTCTCCTTGCTGCTGCTACACACTGGGCTTCGGGGGCCGAGGCCCTGGTCCAGCCAGGCTGCAGAGCGGAAGTCTTACCTTTGCAGAGCTGTGTGGGCAGCTTTGCTACCTTGCTGGCCAGTCCACTTTCTGGCTAGAGAAGAGACGTGCCTGGCAAGCTAAGCCCTTTTTTCCTGTGCTTTGTGAGAGGAAATAAGCCCTGTTTACCTTGTAGTGCCTGGGGCTTGGCCTAGCCTCGGGCTTCTGAGCTGTTCAGCCTTCACAGGTTATAGCCAGTCAGCTCAGTAGGCATTTGCTTCATCTCAGAAGCTCTCAGCCTGAGAGAGGCAGCCTCTTACAGAGATGGAAGGCTGAGCTGGGCTCTGGGAACCTGGGGTCTCAGCCCTGTCCATGGTACCACCTGGGACTCTAAACCACTCTGCACTTGTTTCCCAGAAG
This sequence comes from Peromyscus maniculatus bairdii, assembly GCF_049852395.1. Taxonomy (NCBI): domain Eukaryota; kingdom Metazoa; phylum Chordata; class Mammalia; order Rodentia; family Cricetidae; genus Peromyscus; species Peromyscus maniculatus. Next base: position 10,638,486 of record NC_134855.1, on the reverse strand, counting down.
GTCGTCTTTATGAGACTAGAAATGTGTGCCTGGGACACTGTTGAGCAGTCCTTCCTGAGGCTGCCCCTCCGTGACCTCTGGGCATCTCTGTGCTGAAAAGTCCACAGCCTCTGAACAGCTAGAGGCAGACTCCTCACATGCGTGTGAAACAGAACCATTCCAAGGGTGTAACAAGAGGCTGCCTGTCCCACCATGCAGCGGGCTGGGGAGAGATCAGCCAGTTAGGGACCTCCCCGGGCAGGTTCGGGTGCACACAGCCTTCACCATGTCTGAACTGTGAGTAAAGAGAGGCTGGGAACTAGAACTTATCCCCAGGCCACAGCTATCCAAAGACCTAGAACTCCAAGGCCAGCTCCAGGTGAGCCCTGGCCTACCACAGGACAGGCTGTGCCAGTTGCTGGTTATGTCCTGTCTCCAGCACATGTACAGGAGCTGAGCACCTCTTACAAGTGTGGTAGCAATTACACTTACAGCAATAGACAGGACTCACAGTGCTGTGTGCATGGCACTTCATTAGTCTTCCCCCAGATGTACTCAGAAAGTGCAAGAGTTCGCCACAGTTTCAAAGGAAGACCCTGGCCACCAAGCTCTCTTAGAAATGCCCAAGCTGGGCAGTGGTGGCGCACACCTTGAATGCCAGCACTCCGGAGGTGGAGGCAGCCAGATCTCTGAGTTTAAGGCCAGCCTGGTCTACGGAGCAATTCAGGACCACCAGGACTGTTACACAGAAAAGCCCACAGCTAGTGGGTGGTCTCTGATAGGGCCCAGGTTAAAGCCCAGGTAAACTGACTCGGCTCTGAGCTCTGAGGCCAGAATGACCACACAGGTCTACTCCACTCTGAAGAGCTCTGAGTCCTGGGTCAGCCCAAGCCTGTGTGGCTGCGGCCTACTTGTCCTCTGCAGTCTGTCTGAAAGTTGGTATTAGAATCTGTCATGAGGCAGCCTTTGGTGCAGTCAGGCAGCCCCCCTTTGCAGGACACCCCTCGGCGGTATTAGCCACACAGCTCTGCTGCCTATGCTGACCATTCCTATGCTGACCGTCTCTGCTTTCTCCTCCTCCCTCCTTCTTCCACCCCTGCCCAGCAGGCCTCCTATGCTGCTTCTTCCTTCTCTGTCTCCTACTGTGTCCAGCAAACTAAAGTGGCCTTCACCCCCGAGGACGGCAGTGCCGCTCAGGGCCTCAGTGTCTCCGTGTCTAACTCCTTTCTCAACCGGCACGGCAGCTTGCCTGTGCCCTCGGTGAGTCCTCCTTCCTGCTCTTCCTCCTTGGAGACTCGTGCAGTTAATCTGGAAGCCGTGCCCCCCGGACAGTGGTGCAGCCCATCCCCTGCTGTCCACAGGAGAGAATCTGAACGCTTGATCCCCTGGGCCTTGGCGTGTGGTTGGGGGTGGTGTGGGGTGACGGCGTGAGCGTGACACTGCCACGGAGCGCAGCCGCTTCTGGTTTTGGGTTCCGTTTTCCCAGGGCTGGGTTCAAGGGAGTGCTCCTCACACAGAAAGCCGGTAACTGGGTGCAGGGGCGATGGTGCTTGGGTGCCTTTGCTTACCTCGTGCGGTGGAAACAGCCAGAGTCCTATGGCTTAAAGCAGTAACCCTTTGTTTTTGCTCGGGACTCAGATTAGGAGGATGGTTTGCTAATCTGCCCAGGCAGACAGACATCTTTGGGACCTGAGTGGGACAGTTGGGCTAGTTTGTCACCACTGCCAGGCTGCTGGTCTAGGCTTGTTCTTGTAGCAGCTGGCAGGGTTCCAAGGTAACAAATGGAAAAGCATCAGGTACCCTGTGGCCGAAGCTCAGAACCGACACAGAGCCACCACGGGGCAGCCACTCAGTGGGGTCACAAGGATCACTTGTTGGGGGCAAGGGGAAGGAGACCCTGCTCCTGAAGGGAGGTACTGCCTGTCACCTTGACACAGGCCAGCGTAGGGAGGGCTAGACCAATCCGTAGACAGCTCTCTGGTAACACACAAAGAGGCCTAGCCTTCTGGAGTCTCCATCTGCCCCAGAGCCAAAGGGAAAGAATGGAGCCAAGCTCACTACCCTCAAAAGCAGCTTGAGCTCAAGTATTGACTTCTTTCTGGGCCTCAGAGTCTTCTTGGGAATCCCAGTGTGATTGAGAGAACCGGATCAAATCACATGAAGCACCCCACATACATGGGGAGCTTGGCAGCTGTATCACTGCGCATCTTGAGTTCTGGGCTCGAGTCTTGTCCTGCTTCTCATCCTATGCCCAGGAGTAAAGTGATGACTCCGCCCACCCACCCCTCACTTCCCCAGTGGAAAGCTTGGATAGGTGACTGTAAAACTTGCCCGGTTCCCAGTTGTTTTGTCTGGTGTCCGCCTTTGTCTAGGGTTGGCAGTTCAATGCCCAGGGCCTCCAGGAAGACCTTGTAGTGTGGAACCTCCTCTCTCATGGTGCTCAGAAGTGCTGGGTATCGCAGTGGGGCAGGATGAGTTACCTCTGCCCTGCCACACAGATAGCCTGCTCCTCAGAAGGCACCTCTAGCACGTTCCCTCCCCCGACCTTGGAGAACTTGGTTTTAGACAATCCTAGCCCTTGACTGTTTTACACACACACACACACACACACACACACACACACACACACACACAACTAGGAGTTTCTACTTACTCCTTCTTGGCTGTTAGCAGAGAACTGTGAATGAACTGAGCTGTTTGCTACAGAACTGCAGAACATTCAAGGGCATTTTCTTGGATTTGGGTCTGAGTGTGTCACCGTTGTGGAATGTTGAGGCATCTTGCATTTGTGACTCTGTATTCTTAGTTGCAGCTCCAGGAAAGAGTCCAAGGGGCACACTAAAAGGATGCGTTGTTTCAATAAAAGGAACCATGAGTAATGGTAATGCTTGGAGTGTGTGTCACCTGATAGGTAGGACCCAAGGGAATGATTTAGTGTCATACCAGCTCTTCACAGTCTCTGCTTAATTCTAAGACGAGCCTAGACATGGCGTTCCACACTGTGATGAGAGCAGGGATGGGTTAGCGACAAGAAGGATAGAAATGGGTAGCCGCATGCCCGAGAGGGGCTCATGGCTCAGTAGGCACAGTCGGAGAAGCTAAGAGAGACTGGGCTAAGCCAAGGTGTCAATGGCCTCGGGAGTCACAGTAGAAAGACATGGGGAGAGAAAGAAATTGATCTGTATCCAAGGACAATTGATGTCTGAGACCACTGAAGACAAGGAAAGAAGTCAAACATGTTGCAAACCCAGGACCTTGCTCCAGGGATGGTGAGCAGGAAGCCCAGGAGTCATTCTGAAGAGCCATCTGGAGCATAAGCACAGGGTCTGCTATCACGGGGGCGGGGGAGGGGGCGTCTAAAGAGCAGTGGCAGTACCAGCTATCCCGTGTGTCCTTAGGACAGGAAAAGCCAGGGCCCAGCTGTCCTTTGTTGGGCACGGCCCTTGGTGTTGGCTGAGCCTGGGAGTTGATCCCTAAGTGAGCTGCAGCCTCAGCTGCTAGGCAGTGCTAGCCTCCAGCTCTCAGCCTCCTGTGCTTGCCTGATGCAGGCATCACTCACAGAGACTTGAACAGCAGCCAAGACAATTGTATGTCTGCAGGGTCATTAAAACCTGCCTGGCAAGAAAGGCGCTGAGGAGCGAGGAGACTAAAGCAGGAAATGTGGGAAGCCAGGAGTAGCCTTTGCTGAGGCGCAAGAGGCCGCTGCTGCCTGGCCTCCTCACCGTGGCCTCTTCTCACCATGGGCCTGCTGTGGACTGTGTTTGAGAGGTAGCCTCCCTGCCTTCCCAAGCTGCCAAGCTACCTGAGCCTTCAGATGTGGCACCAGGCCCTTCTTCCTGTCCTAGACTCTCCCTCCAAGGTTCTCTCTTCCCAGGTTCTGCCTCCCTCCCGGAGCTGCTTGCAGTGTCCTCATCGTAGCCCAGCTAGGGGACTGCCCAGCTCTCTCCACACCTGTGTCCCGGCTGTCCCCTTCCAATGTCTCTTCTCTGTCCTGAACAATAGGAGTTTTGTTCGTATTCACATTACCCTTGATCAATAGTGACAGCATTGAGACTCTTGGTGACCACAAAGGTGCCAGTCGCTCTGAATACTGTGGAGCAGGTAGTAGAGAATCAGTCATCTCTCCCCCACCCCTTTCTTTCCTAGCATCCATTCTAGATGGTACCACCACCAAGACACCTGTTGGGGTGCTAGACTCTGTTAACAGGTTTCTTTCCCATCCAATTCTGGATAAGTAAAATAGCTAGCTGGTTCCATTTTGAGAAGATATGTTTAAATGCCCATAATGATGTTTATGATTTAAAACAAAAATCTTTGGGATAAGAAAGTGTTAGCCAGGCAGTGGTGGCTCACACCTTTAATCCCAGCACTCAGGAGGCAGAGGCAGGCAGAGCTCTGAGTTTGAGGCCAGCCTGGTCCGCAGAGCAAGTTCCAGGACAGCCAGGCTACACAGAAAAACCCTATCTTGACACCCCTAAAACCACCCCACCCCAAAAAGGCTAAATGTATGTCATCATGGACCTAAGTGTTCTGAAAAGGGCTATAAAGCAGCTGGTATTCCATTCTGGACTTAAGACAGTCCTTCTCTGAGCATTGGATCCAGGTTTTGGGACTTCACACATGTCCTTCACAGAAGATGCAGGCCTCATGTAAACACTTGGCTTCTGTATTGTAGCCATAGATAAAGCCAGAGCCGCCTCCTGAGATGGAGGACTGACTCCTTCACTACACTCCACCAGTGCTCCTGTGTCTCTCCTGGCTGTGAACTATCCCCGAGAATTCCCCCAAAAGCCATCACAGACACCATGGGCACACCACCTGACCTAAAAACCAAACAGGAAGTGGGGAGATGAGAGAGAGAGACTAGGAGGATGAGGGTGGGCAGAAAGGGGTACTGCCTATGATGGGGCATGAAGACAGGCCCAGGCTGCTTTGCATAGCTCAAGCCACCCTTGCTTGTCCTATCTCTTCTTGTCTCTACTGACTTCCTGCCCTAAGCAAAGCTAAATCATATGACACATGAGAGGAAGAAGGGGTGTGGGGGTGGGGCCCAGGGGCAGAGAGATGTTGTGCAGAGCCACTTCCCTACTGGGTTGTTCCCTGGGTTGTTTCCATGAAAGATTCCTGGTACTACTAACAGCAGGGGGTCCCCCTTATGGGAGAGGAAGTGCCTGCTCGCTGGAGTCGGGCAGCACAGTTCAGTTTACAGGCCCAGATCT